>NC_141760.1:51874032-52544657 GCF_982258835.1 Parasteatoda tepidariorum | reverse complement strand
GAACATTAATTATAAAGCAGCAGGAATTCTACCTGGTTGAAGTTCTTATAATGTAAGTAATGATATTTTGAAGGACAATAATATAATACGTTATAAATATTGAAAATTTTGGTTATTGATGTATAGTTGGCAAAAATTTTGAATAGTTTTTGGTCCATTAATTAGATTTTGGCGTACTCGTTGTTGTTGTCGTTTCTGATGCCATTCGCCAATACCTACATGGTGAATTTAAGGTAGAGGGTGCGTTTCTTGTTTTTCAGTGGCACCATCTATGTCCAAGAATACGACTTCAGCCACACACACACACGTCACAGCCCGTTTATAGAGCGGAAACATTCATGCACCCATTTCTTCAGCCACAGATCGTAATTTTGTCCTGAACCAGAGAGCGATCAATCTCCAACTCAGTACTCCCAGAGGTATAATTTTTTTTAAAATAGAAACATGGAAGACTTTATGACCCCACAGATTTAACGTGCACCAGTAAAAATTTACAACACAGGGAGTCTTCGGCCTTCGGGGATCGAACTCACGACCCTTGGACATGGGTCCAAATTTATACCAACCAGACTATCCCTACGTCTTCACTAACAAACTTATATTTTCAGGGATTAATTAATTTGTAAAACAAAAAAATAATATAAATAAATATCTACAATAATAAAAGATATTTATTTACATATACATAAAAAAATCATTGGGTACAACGGGGAGAAAGAGAAAAATGTATAATCTGAATTTTTTTTAATCTTATCAGACTTTATTGTAGAAACTTGCAATTTTAATAGTTCGTGAGGTGTACTTTAATTGTAACAATTAATTATTGCAGACTATAATTAAATTACGCAATCAGACGCAACACCAATCAGTCACTTACACCTATCAATAATTTTTATATGAAGGGATTCATTAAAGAAGAGTAATACAGTGGAATTAAAATGCGTTAATAGTGTGTACAAAACGTTAGTCTTTTGAAAACCGAAAAATATCATATTTTCCTTCAGAAATTTATTATGTTCCTTAAAATTTTGGAATAACTTATCAAAATGTTACTAGTAAAGTAAAGGAAAATATATTGATGTATGATTATTACTCCAACAATAAGTACTTGAAAAAAAAACTATTCTTTAAGTGGCTATTATTGATATTTTAGCTTTAAATTATAAATTTTTATATCTGAATATGATTGGGTGCATCAGTTAACTTTTGGGTAACTGCATCATCCTGCTAAAGTATGTAGTAAAAAGTATCTACTAATTTTCCTTTTTTTTTTTTTTTCTTCTTCTCTCTTTTTTTTCCTTCTTTTTGTGGAACAAGATAGGACAGATTTATTAATTTTTAGGTACCAAATTACCCTGCATAGTCAATGAAATGTGTTAACCTTTAATTTCAATTTTTTTAAATTTATGAATGAGATAGTTTAGTACTAAATAATGAACACTATCATAGTAAGCCTTGGAATGCATTAATAAAACTAACTTAGGGTTAGTGAATCATTCTGCTGCAGTAGTTAATAAATGCGTTTTCAGATTATTATTTTTCTTTTTTGGACAAGATAGAACACAATTATAAACTTCAAAAAAACAAATTATTCTAGTGGAACAATCGGTAAAATGTGCAAAATTTGAAAATAAATAAATAAATAAAAAAACGTTCTTCTCTGATAGGAGTAACAAATAGCGATTTTGGTGTTTTTGATGAAACGAATTCTCTTGTTACAGACACAATCAGTTACCAACGTCCATCAAGTCACGTCAACACATTTGTAGACGAACACTTAAGTCGTTCGATATTATTTGTAATAGTTACTAATATCCTTCGTTTTCATAACATAAATGCCTTCCCTACCCAATTCTTTACTACTCTGGAATCATTCATTTTTCGCTCCACAAGAAAGTGACATCGTTTTTCTTTTCGGAAACAAGGACGCACTTGTTGATTGATGAAGACTCGATCGATAAAGATATTCGAAAGTGAATCTGAAGACCATACTCTCAACAGGTGGGTGCAATCAATATCTGTACATCTTAGTATCCATGGGAGATTATTCTTAAAAGGCTAATTGCTAGTACATTTGAAATCATGTACGTGTGTTAATATTCTATATAATCTCCCGAGGAAAATTCTATTTTCCTGATTTATTGAGGTATCTTGAAATAGTCTATTATATCATTTTTTAAAATTATAGTTTATTTCATAAAATTGCAATATGCGTTATAAAATTACATTACAACTATACAATGCTTACAACTATACATCGATCAATCAATTACAACTATACAATACTAGTCTATATGTAAAAAAAAGGAATGTCTGCCTGTTTGTGTGTGAATATATGGGTCCTTTATAGACTCCTAAACCATCCAACCGAAATCGATGAAACTTGGCATACAGATACTAGTTTGAAGTACGAGGAAGGTCACTGTCGACATTAGAACATTCTACGACGAACCGTTCGAGCGCGATGAGCGAAAAACAAAATCAAATTTTCTGATTGGCTAAACGTTTGTGATTGTTTTAAATTTAACTACAGACAATCTGATTTTTCCCTAATTTTAAAGATAACTTTAGTGATAATTTCTAACTCATAGCTCTATTTGATCAAAAAAAAAGTTTATTGCACGTATTTCAATATTCAATTATTTTATGTTCGCAATGTCATATAAATTCAATGAACAACATTACGTGGTAGCACACGTGGTCTATGTCAACAAATTTATGCTTATAAAGCTGTCTGATATAGAGCTCCTTAATTAGAGGATATAGAGGATACTATAGATCCTACTATACAGGAGCCTTAGTCTAATACAACTAGCTCTTTTTAAATTTATAATATTTCTTTTAAAACGTGTTTCTAAAAAAAATTTTTTTTATTTAAAATCAACAGTAATTAAATAGAAAAAGAAATTTAAATATTTAAAGACAAAATTAATGGGAATGTGGTACTTATTCATTTGGGGTAAACGTAAAAAGTCGCCATATTATTATTGAAGCCACTAATGCTTAATTAACTTAGATAATATATACATATTGAAATAAAAGAAGAAATAAGCTATGTACTAGAAAGAAAAAGTAATAGAGTTATGATATTTATCTAGAAGTACCGTAAAAATCGTCATACTATCATTGATGACAAACATGCTTAATTAATGTTGGTAATATGTTCATTGATGTAAAAAAACATTTATGTGCGAAAAATCAAAAATAATGAAAAAAAGATATTTATTCATTTTTGAGAGTCGTAAAAATTCTCCACCTTATTATTGACACCAACGCTTTATTGATATTGATAATATTCATTAATTGAAATAAAATAAAATAATCTCCAAAATAATAGAGAAAAAGTTAATGAGAAATTCAGTTAGAAAAAAGGTAGACAATCACCATTTACAGATGAAGCTTAATTATTGTGCACTACTGACGGTAATATGCACTAATGGTATTATGGAAATTGGTACAGTTTTGATATGAAATCCGTAGTCTTAGAAAATATTTTCTCCAGTGGAAGCAAAGGTAGTGTATTAATATAGTATTGTATTATTATTTTAATGAATTAGAATTGAAAGAACTTTATTTCTCCACTTCTTATTATTATTTTAACAGTAAATTAAAGGTCAGATAGAAGAATGGCCATACTTCAAAATACTTATCAAGTTCAGATAAGAATTCCATTTTTTTTTTTTTTTTTAATATTTCAGCATTTAGCATTTTTTAATATTTCAGCATTTAGCATTTTTTAATATTTCAGTATTATTATAGAAAAAAATTTCACAAGTTTTAAATATTGAAAGGTTATGTAATAAGTATCAAAAATACTAATACAGGAATAAAATATTATATTGATACTTTCTGATTATTAAAACAGAACCAATACTAAGCAGTTTTAATACCGATATTTTGGAAATATGTGTTTTACGACTTTCAAAAGGGATGTGTACCGGAAAAAATTACTTGATAGTTGTAAATTTTGACTTTTATGAGTAGGCCGCGAACAGTAACATCACAACAAGTGATGTAGTTCTCTTTACATCTTAAAATTCCATGATTTCCATGTGGTTCTCTTTACAACTTAAAATGTTATATCTAAGTTGTTTTTTTTTATAGTAAAGGACAGATTTTTCTAGTAGACTTTTTATGTAAAAATTTTCTAATTGTCATTTAGTAAGAGCGTACACTTTAAAAAAGTATGGTCAAACCACCAGAACTTGGTAAAATGAACCATGTTTTAAGGCTTTATAGAAAAACCAAAAAGAAGGATAAGAATTACAGTAAAAATTACCGCTACGGTTAAATTATATTTATAATTTTACCTATCAACCATTGAAATAAACCAAAGAAGGGTAAACAGATTATAAGGTCTACTACCATTTCATTTGGTAAAAATGCTAAGATATTGAAATGTTAAAATTACGAAATAAATGATAAAATGAATGATAGTTCTGAAGATCATTTTGATAGTTTTATCACGATTCTTCAGAGCAAGGTTTAGAAAAAAAATTTTCAGTTAAATTTATTTTTCAGTTTTGCATTTTTACTAAATGTGTTGAAATAAGAACTATAATTTTGAAAACCCAAATTTCCGATAAACCATTGCAATTATGAACGGAAAAATTAGCTAATAAGCTAATTAAATAATAAATTTTTTTATTTAACCACCAGAATTCTCGCTTGTTTTATCTGAAATAACTTTGGCGTGCCATGTATGGTAATTTTTCTTGAATTTTTTCTCAATGCAGAATTAGCAAATAAGTCTGAAAACTTTCATTAAAAACAAGCACTGAACGTACCAAATTGAACAGAAAAAAAAACGAAAAATAAATAAGTTACAGTCTTGTTTTAATCAAGAGTCTTACAGAAAAATATCCTTCGAAGGCAAAATCTTAATTAAAATAACTTTTTGAAACAAGATTATTATTATAGATTCAAATTGAATTATTATATGGATTAATGAATCTTCATAACGGAAATTCGAAATTTACAGCAGATTAAAAACTGTTTTTAATCAACATCTGATAGAGTAAAACGAAAGATTAATTAGGAATTTATCGAAATAAAAAAGGAACATTCGTTTAGATTAGCAATGCATTTTATAGTATGAAGTAATTATATATTTTTAAACTTAAAAAGGCAACTCTAATTTTGCTTATTTTAGAAATACAAACTTCAATTCTTAATAAATTTTATCCGCGTGTTTGCATTCGATTATTCAAAATATATGTTAGGAGTTTACTTTGGTTAATAATTTTCAGAATAAAATATAAATTTTAGAAAATTTCCTTTTGTTTCTTAAAGGTAGCTTAATTAAATTTGATTTAAAAAACTACTCAATCTATAATATTTAATTTTAAGCAAATCTCTTTATGGCAGGCAAATAACATTGATACTATATCTATTCAATTGTTACAATAGAACTATGAGGATAGTTGACATAAAGCAGGTATTTTTTAGGTAATTTGAGAAATCTCAAATTATGCTTCGATATTGTTCATTTTGTTATCAACTTTATTAAAAGTAGTTAATTTTTTATCAATTCGAAGTTCTTTTATTTGATGGAGTTTTATTCTTTATTATTAGAAAAGCGAAATCCAATAAACCATCATTTAACACTGACGCATAGAATCAACAGTAGACAACACAGCACCGAAATTTTCAATTCTTATTAATCACAGATTTCAAATAGATTATTTTTGCAACCAAACTGAACTAATTTGAGGGGGGATGTTATAAATTCTACCAAAATGTTTTACAATTTCTAAGATTATGAATCAGAAACTATGAAATGTTCTAGGAAAAATTAAATTCTTACAAAATGGATAGATTGTTATTATGCGAGCTCATTTGCGCGTGTACAAAATGCATTAATCGTCATTGTAAATTATAATTTACACATGCACAATCGTGATTATGATTTATTATTTGAACTCGTAAAAGGTACTAATTCCTCATTGAGTTTCATCGTAAATTATCATTTACAGACATACATCGCTATTATGCATTATTATTTAAACTCGTAAAAGTTACAAACTCCTCACTGATTTCCATTGCAAATTGTTATTTAAGCATGTACAAAATCGTAATGAATTATTATTTGAACTCGTACAAAGCGCAAATTCCTCCTTGATTTTCAACGTAAATTATCATCTACACATATAAAAAAGACATTGATCGCTATTATGACTTATTATTTGAGCTCAAACAATATAGACTCCTCATTAATTTTCGTTGTAAATTATCATTTACACATGTATTGTTAAGTTGATCCCCATTATGAATTATTATTTGAATTTGTACAAAGCGTACACTCCTCATTGATTTTCGAAGTAAATTATAATCTACACATGTAAAAAATACATTGATCGGTATTATGAATTATTATATGAACTCGTACAAGGTTGATTCTTTTCATATATCCTCATTTGTACAAAATGTACTAATCTTCATTCGGATTACTTATTTGTATTCGTACAAAACATATTGTATGAAAAACCTGGCTTAACTTCTCTTACCTCTCCTTGCAAGCATATTCATTAATTTAAAAAAAAGTTTCTTTCTTATTATTTTGTCCTTTCACAAAAGATGTAAAAATTTTCTGTATAATAGATAACCAATTCTTAAACTAAGTTTAAAAGTTTTTTATATGCTAATCGGGGCACATATTTTTGTCATCTAGTTCTCTTAGGAATAGAAAAAAAAGTACAAGAACTACAAACAAGTTTTCCATTTCTTGAAAGAAAGAAGTAGGTGAAAAATGTTTAAGTAAACTCTTTTAAATTCATGAAAATGTTTCGTGTAACAAAAAATGGAAAGTAATGTATTCTTTCTTCCATCGAATGTTCTTTGTTATTTATTTATTTATGAATCCAACAAAAGATTATTTGTCGGTGTGAAATAAATAAACTTGACACTATCCTCATACTTTTGTAATTAAATTAATCTTGTAAGAAATAAAATAACGATTTATTAAATGACCCTTAAAGATTTTTTTGTTTATAGGATCTTTCCTCATAAGGGAGCAATACTACCCTGTACAAACCAAACATCTCTGTATATCAGGTAAATTAATAATTGTTTTTCGTGCAGAAATTATTACGCAAATGTTTACATTCACAAAATGGTGTAGGTAAAAACGGAGACGGGTTTTAATTTGATTGCTTGATGAATTAGGAGAGCGAGTCTTCAAGAATTATTACATCATGATAATTAGTTCTGTGGAACAAATGTGAAAAAGGGTTGACAGAATCTGACAAAACAAATCTGCGGAACAAATCTGACAAAAGAGCCTTAAATCAGGCTCTTTTGTCAGATTTGTCTAGACATTTTGCCAGATTTGTCCAGACATTTTGTGAAGGGTCCGTTTTTGTGAAATTGTGAAAAAAGTACTCGTAATTTGTGAATATAAAATAAACGTTAAGTCACATTCTTTCAACCAGGGTCCGCTTTTGTGAATTTGTGCAACTAGGGTCCGTTATTGCAAAAAAAAAACTTTTTCAAGGAGTTTTTAAATTGTAAAGACATACAAGATTATGCTCAACACTGTAAAATTATAATTAAAAAAATTAAATTTAAAAAAATAAACAACAATTGCTGCTTTTAAATTAGGGATGCAACATACAAATATTTGGTATTTAGCCGATACTGCTGAACGCAGAATATTAATTTCGGACGAATAATGGAAGAATCGTCTACCGAAGACAAAACTTAATTCGTTTACATCCATCTTTCTTGTTTTCTGCCCTGGAAAGGGTTTATGCGATTAACAAAATAATAATGAAGATAAACAAATTTATGAAGGGTCCGATTAAAAGAAAAATCATTTTGTGAAGGGTCCGTTTTTAAGTTAAAATATTTTGTGAAGGGTCCGTTTTTATGAAAAGATATTTTGTGAAGGGTCCGTTAACGGACCCAAATTTCTTCTAAACAGACCCCTGCTTAAATGCTCTTCAAAACAATGATACAGAACTAATACGAAATATCAACAACAAACAGCAAACAAAGTAAGCTATTCAAAATTTTTACTAGCTATACATCAATAAATAGAATCTGTTGAAGTATTTGAATGTATAAAATAAACGGAAATGTTTTATTATTCTACATAAATAAATCTGCACTAAACTCTAGATGGGAGTAAAGTTTGAATAAAAGATTTAAACGGCTAAACTTTGTTTCTTATAGATGGAATTTTTTTTCTTGATAAAAAGAAACTGTTTTTCTCTGGTACGTTATTAACACTTTCATCGCAGCAATGACATGCCTTTGTCCCACCCCCTGCTCTTAGGGTTCCTCCGCAGCCCTTAAATTAAAAACAAACTCAAATTCCGTTAAAATTTGCTCATTTAACTTTAAAAAGAATAATCAATTGTAATCAATAACCATGTTCACTAATACAACAATAGTGCACAGCTATAGTATTCCTGTCAGACGAGTTATCTCATTCGTCGCGATGTAAGAGTTAATTTGTAGAACTAAATCTTTGATTTTTTTTTCTGCCAGAAAAAAAATTATTACTTTCAGGTTATTTTATAAATGAAATACCAAACCAAAAATATTGAATGATTGGGTGTATTAACACTAGGTTGCCTAAAAGACGTAATTTTGACTGCTTTTTCATTTGCAAAAAATGTACAAATAATAATGCATAAATTAATATTTTCCTTCCAAGTGAAGTAAATTTTTTTATTGTTGATATTTACTAATAACTTGTTATATAACTGAAAATAATATCAAAAATATTAAAAATTAATTAAACAAATTTCTTTATACATTACTTATTCTTTCACAATGCAGTCATTTTGACTGCTTTTGGGCAATATAGGTATTTCAGTCTTTCTAGTGTTAATTTTATAAGATTATTTATGATATAAATAAAATGAGATTAAAATTACATTTCTTAAAAAAAGTATCCCTTCCCAAAACATTTATTAATCGTTAGTAAGCAATTTGTAAATCAAATTATTTTTCATAGAAAAAAAATTGCTTTATTCTAGTATGTTATTAAAATTTGTAATAAATTTTTTTTCCCGCGTTTCAGGGAAAAAATAATACTAATAAGTTGTAGGTTATTTTAAAGAAAATAAACCTAATAAGCTGAAAGTATATGACTATCAAGTTTAAAAGCTTATTTATAATCCGAATAAAAAGATAGTAAGACAACATTTCTTCAGATTTTGTTCTAAAAAAATTCCCCACTATCAAAAATTCAATCAATTCTCTTTTGAGAGGTTCATATACTCATACACAGGTATATTTATACTTATATATACTATATAGGTAAACCACTTTAGTTCAACTGCTAATTAAAATTAAAAGGTGAATTCTGATAAAATTGTTTATTATATTCTTATCAGTATTGCTTGGTTATCATTTATTTATGATTAATAATTAACCTTAATTTTCAAAGGCAAATTAAAATAACAAAATTTTACTGAAATCTCAAAATTTAATTTTCAGCTAGATTTGATTTTTTTTATTTTTTAAATCGAATTATAAGTACCAGTGCACCATCTTCCTACAATATATTATATTCCCCTCATAAAGTATCTCTTTTCCAACTGAGTTATTCATCTACAGGGGGAGGGGGTCTTCTTATCCTAGAAGGGTGAGTATTAAAAAAGACCCCACCCTACACCCCTTTCCCTACAGTGGGAGTTACCCGTCTGGCCACTTTGAAGATATCCTATTGGACTGTGGAGAGGGCAGCTCTCTAAAGGGGGTCGGTAGAAAGGGGATAAGCGAGAGGCCGTCGACCCTTGACCGCTGGAACGATGTCGCAGGCGATAAGAATGCGCCATCACTGTTCCCCCACCCCTTGTGATCAGTCAAGCTCTTCCCCCCTTGTCTCCTTCTTAATTAGGCAGAATGAGCGGAGGTAGAATTATTCACCCTATCTAGAGATTCTAGGGATGTTGTGGGGACAACCCCTTCTAGAAGACGAAATTTTTCACCACCATTTCATGTTTCATCTTACCCCTCTCAGGGTAGTTATTCAATTGAGCAATTTCCGAAAGCACGATTGTCGATTGCTTCAAATAATCAAGAGTGCTTGTCCTTTCCCGAGTTTTCTTTTTTTTTTCTACTCGGAGATTCATCCGATAGTTTGGGAAAGAATTATGAGAGCAGACGATTTTAGTTTTAATCTTTTTTCCCCGGGGCATAAAATGACGCTAATTAGGTTTGAAGAATGGAGAATAATGGCCCATTAAAGTTGCAGAAGTTCCTCTTGATTTTGTAATAAAAGATGAAGAGACTTTAAAGAATATGCTGCTGGGATGCGCTTAATTTTTTTTATGTGAAATTTTTCATCTAAGGTATATGACTATATACAAGCTTGATTAATTTTATTTAATATTAGGATTCTCTGCCCTTGGTTGCTCTTCTCGCCAACCACTGTGGTTGCTTCACATTCATATATTTTTTTTTAAACATCAGCAGTTTCTACAAAACATAGAACATTTGGTTTTCTAAATATACAATTATTGCAGCTTTATGTCGAGAATTTTGTTGATATATTAATTGTAACGGAACAGACGATTACCTAGAAGATGAAGAATAATCCTCGGTACTTAAAAATAATAATAATAATCTGAGGAATATAGATTATGTGACTCAATAAGAAGAAATGAATGAAATTGTTTTTTTTCTTTCTTCTTCCTTATATTGTACTCCCTGTACAGTTTTCTACAAACTTAGTAATTTTCGTAAGCAACAGATATAGTAATTTCCGTCACTTTCTAAAGATCTTCGTAATTGATTTTTATAGTTTTTGCGTAGCAAAGCTAAATCTAACGACAAGTTGAAACCCAAAAAAGCTGCGACGGCTTTTCCGATTTTTCAATATAAAGATAAATAATTTTTTTTTTAAAAAAATAGCATATTGAAAGAATTAATTGATAGAAAATGATAGTACATAGAAAATAAATTAGGCGATAGTCAAATTGAAACTGCGATTTTTTTAAAATTTTTTATATAAGTGATGATATTTAAAAAATAGGTTCATTATTGAATCATATTATAACTCAAATAGATTATAAATTTAATGAAGTATTGAAATTTTTTGAAATTTAATTTTTCTGGAACTATTTGACCAATTTCTATAAAATTTTGTATTTTGTCATGTAAAATTATATGCTTTAAAATAATGTAAAAATTATATGTACCTTACAGTTCAAATTTTTTCGACCATTATCAAATAAATAATAATAAATATTTACTAAATGGCGTTTTTTGCATGGATTTATTTTTGGATAAACGAATTTTATATTTGCGTGTCAAGATTTCTCCCTCCTTATATTTTGGGGGTCAGAAATCCAAATTCATCAAAAAAAGGGTATGTGTTCAGATAAATTAAGTTTTTATGACTGATTTCGTTGCTTAAAATGTCGTCTGCACTAAGTAATTACTGTATATGAGGGCACCACCTCGAACCATTGAGCCCTAGAACTTGAAGATCCGATCATTAGATCAAAAGTTATTCAGAATAGTCCTTTTTTTTTATTTTACGCACAGTACATCTGCTAACTTTAGGTAATTATGCTTCTATATTCGATCGAAAACAAACACCTTTACTAAATAATTTAGTCAATTTAATTAGATATATTTTTTTAATTAAGCTAACCAGCGAGATTAAATTCACAAAATTGCTAGAATGATTATACAATTTTTATTTTTACTTCTTTTTTTCCCCCGCTAAGAGAGATTCCTCTACAGAAAATAAATTAACCTGCAATATGTTTGTCAACTAAGTAAAATTTAATAAGATTATAAGTAATGTCTTTCCTTTTTTATGGGGATTAATAGATTAAAACTTTCGTTAAATAATCCTCTTTTAGTCTGCAACTAAAATGGTAAAATAATCCTTTTTATAATATTACATTCTTGTATTATCCCCGGTGTTCATATTAAAGTTGCAGGAATCTACGTGATTTTGAAATGGCATGCGAGTTTTTAATCAAAATTGAAAAATTTATTATTTTGTTTCAATATAGATGGATTAGAAATAATAAATTTCTTTCTATCTTTTTGTTTCCCAGAAATCGTGTGGTTCTTTTTTTATTTACTATCAAAATCATATTAGAATTGCATTCGATTAAGCTTTATCCGCAAGCCCATTCAAATACATAGCTATACGAATTTTTCTTAAAGATAATATAACTTTTCTTCATGTTTGAAATTGGTTCGATAGGGAAAAATAAAAAGAGAGAAATACAATATCCATTAAAAAATAGAGTTACTTTGTAACAAAGGTTATTTGGAGAGCCGTTATAATTTTTTCTTTCCTTCTTTAGTCAATATATATTTTTAACTCGAGATTCTGTTTACTAAGTATTTTAGTTTTACAATTGTTTTTTAGACTTAAAAGTAAAGAAGACATTTATATAAACATCTATCGTATTGCAATTTCAATTTCATGAAAGTATATTTCTATATTAAATCACATTATTTAGTGAACATATTTAAAAAAAATTCCACAATTAGAAAACTTACCGGATTCAGATTTGAAGAAAATGATTAAAAAGAAGTCTACAAAGGAAATAGGGGTACAAGAGAAAACGACACATAGAATTCTGAACTACGTATCTATTTTTTAAACTTCACAAATATAAATATAAATCGAAAGTACTTGCAATTTTGTATAAATATATTCTTATTATTAGATCACAAGGATTTATCAAACTTATTTAAAAACTCCATAATTATGCCAAATCCAGATTAAAAAAGAAAATTTTCTTAAAAAAGAAACAAAAAGAAGTACAGTAAAAAGCAAGCGGAAAAAATTCGTTCAAAGGAAACAGTACATATTTTGTACTTTGTTGTATACATTGCATTAATTTATGCAAAGCACTTAAAAAAATTCAAAACTATTTTCCAACCAAATTTAAATTAGAAAAGAAAATTAAAAAAAAGAAATGCAGTAAAAAGTTTAAAAAAAAAAAAAAAAGATACATGAGATTCTCAATTTTACTTTTAAGGCGTTTCAAAAACAGAAATGTTAAATTTATTGTAATTTCAATTTTGTATATTTTGTTGTAAATCACATTTAATTTATCGAACATATTTCAAAAGAAATTCATAATTATTAACCTAACGAGTTTTCTTTAAAAAAAAAGTTACAAAGAAAAAAAACTAAATTAAAAAGATTACAGAAAAAAGGTTAAAGTAAAATGATGCAAAATATTCTGAATTTAATCATTTAAACATCTTTAAAAAAAAAAAAAAAAAGTTGCCGCTGACTGGAAGCAAGATTTCATGATTTTGCCTTGTAGTTTCTATACATTTTTATTTGCCAATGTCCAAATTTTTTAATTCATTTTACACATCAATACACCTCAGCTGCAATTACAGTAAAATTTTTAATTTTAATAAAACTATTCTTCTACTACTAAAAAGATTTTGTCTACACAATCAATGAAACTTATAAAATAAAATAAAACAGTTTTAATCATTATTCACCCTTACAAGAACACAATTTACAAAGAAAAAAAAAATATTGCTACAAGCGTAAAACTTGTTTAGGGGTGGATTGATTCCAGGAACTGAACGCCCCTAGAAGTGCGTTTCATTACATTCTCAACGTTTTTGGTAATTCTGGAATTTCCCGCATTCTTCTGTGCAATATTCGAAGAATTGTATGATGAAATGATGCATGGCTGAAACTCATTCAGAATTATAGGTGAGCTTTTCAAGGAAAAATAATACTATCCAAGAATATGTTTTGAAATGTTTTTATAGCCTTGTTGATTCGAAAAAAAAAAAAAATTAAAACCTAAGGCAGTGCAAATATATGTACTGAATAAACTTAAATATCATCAGATTCCTTAATTAAAAAACGCGAATATTCCAATTGCTAATCAATTTTGTGAATGAAGCGATAAAGTTATATTTACTTCCCACTAGATCATAAACATTAAATCAAATAGAAAAAAAAGAATAAATTATATTTTTAAGATTAATTTAACATCAGATTCATTAAATACAAAAGCGAATATTCCGATTGATAACAATTTTGTGATCGGATCGATACAAAAGTACTTTTCTCCCACTACATCGCTAACACTAGGTCTAATTTAAAAGAAAATAAAGGACAAAATAATTTTACGATTAATTTTTCTTCAGATTCACTAATAAAAAATTTTAATACTCTAATTGCTAATCAATTTGTGATGGGATCGATACGGGTGCATTTTCCAACCACTACATCGTGAACATTAAATCAGATTGCATAAAAATAATAAAATATGGTTATAAGATTAATTTATCCTCAGATTCATGAATTAAAAATGCTAATATTCTAATTGCTAATCAATTTGTGATCGGATCGATACAAATGTACTTTCCCACTACATCGTTAATATTAGGTCTAATTAAAAAAAAAATAAAGGACAAAATAATTTTACGATGAATTTTTCTTCAGATTCATTAATAAAAAATGTTAATACTCTAATTGCTAATCAATTTGTGATCGGATCGATTCGGGTGCATTTTCCAACCACTACATCGTGAACATTAAATCAAATTGCATAAAAATAATAAAATATGGTTATAAGATTAATTTATCCTCAGATTCATGAATTAAAAATGTTAATATTCTAATTGCTAATCAATTTGTGATCGGATCGATACAAATGTATTTTTCTCCCACTATACCGTTAAATCTAATTCCAAAAAATAGAGTAACATAATTTTATGATTAATTTATCATCAGATTTATTAAATATAAGCGCAAATAATCTCATTGATTATCAATATTCTACCAAATTGATACAGTTGCATTTATTAAAATTCAAAATATAAAAAACTTTGACAATGTCGCAGACATTTCTTTGAAACAGTTTAAATTGAAATTGAAATACTTCCGAGCGTGCAAACACACGGGCAGCAGCTAGACGGTGAAAAGTTTGGTTGATATACTGTTTAAAACGTGAAGTGTTAAAATGTTAAGTGTTATGTGTTAAGTGTTAAGTGTTATGTGTTAAGTGTTATGTGTTAAGTGCTATGTGTTAAGTGTTATGTGTTAAGTGTTATGTGTTAAGTGTTATGTGTTAAGTGTTATGTGTTAAGTGTTATGTGTTAAGTGTTATGTGTTAAGTGTTATGTGTTAAGTGTTAGGTGTTAAAGTGTTATGGTTGGAGATGGGGTTGAACAATTAATTACAATACACAAGCACAGCTTTGCTGTGCATTCGGCTAGATTATAATTAAAGTTTATATATCGTACAAGATAATTTTGAGAGGTGTCCAAGTTAGTTGCAAAAGACTGCTTGTATTTTATAATATCCGTTTGAATTATTAAACAAAAGAAAACACGTAAAGTAACTGAAAAGTGCATTGAAAAGTTCTTTATAAAACTAGTTAAAAGAGAAAAAGTAAACGAACAATTAAATGCTTTAAAAAAAATTAAGCAAATTTAATGTTATAACTATTTTAATAATTTAATTAACAGTTACTATCTATTGAGTTAGAAAGATAATTTTTCAATACCAAATCAAAATATCAGTAAATTTTGATGTGCTCTTAAAACTAATTTCATCTAGTTTGTTTCAGACCTTCTAGCAATCCTTAAGAAATGTTCATAATTTCCCCAGTTCCCCTTAAATGTCTTCACCGCCCTCTGGGAGGCAATATCTCCCACTTTAGTTACCCAATGTTTAGATTGTATGGTATGTTATCCTGATCAAATATAAAATGCAATTTGATTTTTTATCTTGATTTAAAGTATCAACCGGCAAAAATGACAAAAACTAATGCGTTAGCTATAATTAAAGCCAGAAATCAGTGTTTAACCATAATTAAAGGAAGAAATCATTGTGATTTTAAAATTTATAGGTTGTTAAGTAATCCTGTATACAAGTTTTACTAAAAATACACGTTTCATCGCTTTTTTCTCCTTGAAAAACACTCAGCGAATATAAATATTGATGCAAATTTTTGCTTTCAAAATGTGCTGATAATTATGAAATCCTTCACGGCTGCAGTTATTGTGTAATCCATCCATATCTTATTTTTTTCCTTTTCTACATAAATTTTTAAAATAATTTCTACGATTCACCCCAGATAGCAGTCAAAGGTTAATTTTAATGTCAGCAACAACCTTTATCACGAAGCCGAACAAGGTTTATAAATGATTCGAAAATAAACCATGCAAGCTTGATACAATGTTAAATTTAACTATGCAAGTTTACACGCTATGAGGTTCGCATTAAGCATGCCTAAACGACTCTTTTATAGGATTCACTCCACTGTAACGGCAGATTGAATCTGCCTTTGCAAAGCAGGGCTAAAAAAACCTTCCAGGGTCGAGGATGGAGCATCATTCACAAATCAAGAGTAGAAAGCGTTCTCACACCGAGGATAAATTCATTTTCTCGTGGTTTGTTTTAGATTTCATGACCATAACTGGAACAAAGTTTATTTGCCCAGGTTTTTACACACTTTCTTCAAAACTTTCATCAAGCTGAGGGTCGCCCTAATCATTAAATTTTCAACAAAAACAAAATGTTGCAAAACAAGTCTGAACAAAGCTAGAATGGGTAAAAAAGAAGCAAAAACAAGGTTCACAGTGCCTCTAAATAAAAAGGTAAAATAAAAATAAATAAATAAGTTTTCTGCATTCCTCTATTCAATCTTTAAGGAAACAAGCTTTCCATACTAATATTGCTAGAAAATTTAAAAAAGGATTAATTAGTCAACTTTTCTATGCCAACTATACAAAAATGAAAATGCAACGTTTGTCGTAAGGTTGCCTACCATCTGAGATATAACTGTTTACAAAGTGTTTTTCACGTGTTAACCATAATAAATTTATAAAAAATTTCAAGAATAAGTAAAATTTTTACAAAAAAAAGTTATTTACTTTATTCTCAGCTAAATAAACATAAAAAGAACTATTTTCTAATTTTTCATATTCGAACAAGCTTCGATTTTATACTGGAAAAAAAAAATACTATAAAATTTTTCCTTATTCTAGTAATACTTATTGTTTCTCTGAAATAAATGGAAGATAAGCTTCTTACAAAGAAAGAGAGATGAGATGTGTTGAAAGAGATCTTTTTTCTTCTTAAGAGTCAACTTTCTCAGATCAATAAAAGAGGATCCGGCAAATGTAGACATAGAACTAGACGAATGAAGAAAAAAACATAAAATAAAGAGACTCTCTACTGATGTAAATAGGTCACAACATATCTCATGCCGGATTCATGATTTCCCTGAAATATTTACTCAATATTTATGTCACATTATGTTATTAAAGTAGGTGTATGTTAACTCACTTTTATCGAAGTTTGATGTCTCAAGATACTTTTAGGACATATTTAGCATTAGAACTTACTTTGTTTGAGTTTTAAAAGCTTATGCTTGATTGACATATAAATACAAGATACATATAAATTTTGTATATCATTTGCAATTAGAACTGTAATAAAATTAATAGTCTGGACAGGCCAGTTCAGAACCCATTGTCACCAATTCTTGGTGGACCTCGCAGAATGGCAGCTGTCATTGTCGTCCTCGAAATAACATAGGCCCAATCGTTAAAACTGCTACTGCGTAGAAAGCGCACTGTGATCCAAAATAGTGCAGTTGGTTTACTATGCATTAGCACCAAAAGCCCTAGTCTATACTAGGAGAAACAACCCAGACCATAATCCCACCACAGGAGGGTACAACGCATTCTGACTATGCTCTATGCAGAGAACTGATTGTAAAAATAAACAACCTAACATTTGGCAATACGTATGGTTGATTGTTGCCAAGGTTGTGATAACTAGTATTTGTCTCGCTAGCAGTTAATGTAAAAAGAATCGCTGATTCACGGGAGAAGTCAGCAATGTTGGTGAACTGGAACAAACATTTATGTTCACTTCCGCTATCACTATTCGCTAAACAGAATACAGAAGCAATCTCCAGACAGGCAGTTCAAACGGTAGATGGTGAGCTATTCGTCGTTCCAAACAACTCGTTTCCAAAATTAAACGGTTTGGTGTAGATGTGCTTTGCATCATATTAACTAAAAAGCGCAAATGTACTTAATTATTAAAGGCTTGTGGGTGGCAGCACAATCATAAAAACTAAGCAGATGTGCTTCTTTGTGATTGGTATTCTAGGAAACAATACTTCTGCATACCCGTTGAAACTCCTGGAGTGTATAGCACCTCGAATAGGTGCTCTTCTTCTGAATTTCTGTAGAGAGTACCAGTACCCGTGAGACTCAATCTCTCCATTTCACGCGGCAACTGATTTCGGGCACATTCCAGTAATTATCACTCACCTTCCACTGCCGAATCATCTAGATCAGTGGTTCCCAACCTTTTGTGGACCATCGCCCCCCTCTTGGGGTTGGCTGCTGACACATATCGCCCCTTTCTCTTTTTGCTCAAAAAACCATTCATTGTTGCTTGTGAGCTACCAAACACTGAAAATATGCAATGTTATTTGATTTTAATTTAAATTGTAATGCAAATAAGGAGACACATTTATACTGTAATTTTTATTAATTAACAAAAAAATTGTGCATCTTTTTTTCTTCAAAAAGAAATGATATTTAAAACGGAATAATCAAAACAAAAGTACATTTTTTTTAAATTCATATTTTAATGTAATCAAGAAAATGTTAAAACGTTAACAACTGAAATTTGAGAAGAAGAAAATGAAGAGGCAGAAAGTACATTTTTACCACTTCAATGACTGCCCTGTGCTTGGTGTATTTCAAGTTAAAGCTTGAATGTCAGGTTTTATGCTCGTCAGATTTAAACGCGGGTCTCCTTTGACCAACCTATCTCTTTGCAATGTCCAACCTATCTCTTTGCATTGTGAGCAGCTGGAAGACAGAACTAAATCCTCTCTCCACTAAATATGTTGACGGAAACGAGATGAGAAGCGGCTCAGTTTGTTTCCACAATTATGGATAAGTGTCCATAAGCTTTACCCAAGCTAACTCGTAACCGTATTTTTTAAAGACGACTTTAACCTCACAGTCATACTTCAAATCTAAAATCTCAGTCTACAAAGAGGAAGTGAGCTTATCCACAACTTCAAAAGAGAAAGGATCGAAAATCCAATCCGGAATTTCTAATTTCATCAAATCTTTAAGTCTTGATTCCATAACTGATCAAGGTGATTAGTTAAAATTAAGATTTTATTTTCGAGAATCTCGATATCTGCCATTGAACACTTTTTAAGAGTTGGAAATTGCATTAGCTCTTTGCGACCAATGTTTGACTTGTCTAACTTAACCTAATGTTTGACTCTTGTTTGATCTAACTTGGCGATAAATGAAGATAAGCCTTGATAATGTTCATTTTATTTCCTTGAAGTTTTACGTTGATTTCCTTCATTTTTTCAAAACTATCAGTGGGGTACGCAGTTTCCAACTTGTGTTGCTTCAAACTCTCACTTAAAACAGGATCAGTGGTGTCGAGAGACTCAGTAACCGAATCCAGCAATTCGAAGAAACGGCGTAGTTTCCTTTTGAAAGCCATCTCACAGCTGTATGTAGGAGCAGGAATTCGAAATCTTCATCATTTTCATGGCACAGTTCTCGGAACAAACGGTTATTAGGAGAGTTAGCTTTCACTTTATTGGTGCCAGAAATAACCAATTTTTCTCAACCAAAAGTTGACGATGAATGACGTAATGAATGGTGAGATAACTTCTGGTACTTCCTTTTTAAGGTGACCCAGAAACCCAGTATGACAACCAGACATGGTTGGAGCACCATCTGTTGCACAAGCACTTATATTTGTGAGGGGAATTTCTTTTACCTCAAAATAATCTTTGACAAATTTAAAAATCGACGATCCTTTTGTATCTGTGTTCAAAGTTCTTGTAAACAACATTTCCTCGCTAATCTCCTTACTCTCATTTATGAATCTCACGTAAGCTAAAACAGCTTTGTTATCTATTACAGTTGATTCATCAATCTGCAACTCAAAGTTACCTTCTTTCAGAAATTTGATGAGTTTTGATTCAACGTCGGCGGCCATCTCATCAATACGCCTGGAAACAGTATTATTGCTCAGAGGAACAGAGTGACTTATCAGATTTCCGCCTGCGATACCAAATATTATGACGAAAACGATCCTGCACTTGAATTTTTTTTAATTTTTAACTATCATAATTCTTTGTCTACACCAGAACCATAGGTTTCATACATATTTTCAATTTCAATCTCAAATAGCTTTTATTATTAATATTATTAGCAATTTTTATCTTTTGAGTACTCGTCGCCCCCTGATCGCTCCCCTAAGGATTATCGCCCCCTTGAGAAGCTCTATCGCCCCTTTTGGGCGATCGCCCCCAGGTTGGGAACCACTGATCTAGATAACTGACTATTTTGGATTATTCTTTTCGCTAGATAAACCCATCAGCTAGTGATGTGATTCTCGCTATTACAGCTTTTTTGAAATAAGGTAACACTACAGTCCGTGATATCTGATATGCGACTAAAATTAATGATCTTTTCTTCACAATATTTAAAGGTAGAGGGCATGGAGTTATATATCAGGACTTAAAAATATCGGCATTTGCATGGGTGTCTAAGTAAGTATTAGTAGATAGAGCTCATTATTGCCATTAAACATATAGATTCAAAATCTGACAGTAGCTGATAGACACGCAAAGCCATAGCACAGCAACTAGCCTTAGTTTTAGAGATGTCTCTCTTAACAGCTGTTACACATAGTATTGACCTCGGCTAGACGACAGGTCAATGTCTAAGTTGGTACACTTTCTCCAAACATAGCGACTGCACGTCGAATCTTTAATCGCATTTCACTGTAGAACCTAAAACTCCCAGTGAGAGGGGCAGATGTGTTCTGATCGATTAGGCAACTAAAACTAGATGGTGAAACACATATAGCTCCAAGACTGTGCTATCCATTGTGCAGTGCGCCAAGAAAAAGAAGGAAAAAAGCTTTTGAACGGTTTTTTACGTTCTAGGACTCAGTCTTAAAGACTCGAGGGGGTGGCCTCTAATATGCTAATTAAAAAGTGCAGACGATATTATCAGTTACTAAATCAGAAACAAAAACATACTATCTCTGAATAAACATACCTTTTTTTCGACGGATTCGATTTTCTGACCTCCAAAATATAGAGGTTAGCCGCAACCTCGAAAATATTGTCCCATTAGTTTGGTATGAAGAGCGCTCCAAAGTTTGGACCCTTTAAGGTTAATTTTGTTTTTGCCTTTTTCACTTCATCTCGAGATCTTTTTAAGCGAATTGAAATTTTTTTGCAAACAATTACAAAATTCATTTATCCAAAGATAATTCTATGCAAAAAATAACTTTCCGTAAATATTTATTATTATTTTTCGTTATTTTATTTAATGATGGTCGAAAAAAAATTTGAGCTGTAAGGTGTAGAAATTTTTGCATCATTTTAAAGAATTTATGCAAAATCGGCTGAATAGTTCCTGAGAGCTTGAGTTTTAAAAAAAAATCGTTTAAAAATTATTAAAATTCGATTTCTCAGAAACCACTCGACTGATTTTGCTCAAATTTAGTATTTTGACATGCACAATTGTATTCTTTAAAATAATGCAATAATTTGAAGATCTTACAATTCAACATTTTTATGACCATTATTAAATAAAATAATAAGTGTTTACTAAAATTTATATTTGGCAAGAAATTATCTTGAGATGAGCGAATTCTATAATTGTGTGCAAAATTTTTTCAATTCGCTTAAAAAGTTATCGAGATATAGCGAAATACGCAAAAAGTATCTTTCCAATGACAGGAAAGTTTTTCTTATCGGGAATAAAAGATACTCGGCAATAAAACAATGCTGAATAGCTTGAAAATATTTAAAAGGATTTTAAAATGCATTAATACCATTTTGTATTTTAGAAATAAAATTTTACGTCACTTTTTTCATAAATGTATCTTATTGACAAAGGTATGCCAATATTTATGTAATGTATTGGGAAAAGGGATATATTACTATCACACCAATGGGGAGAACTTGTTTTATATTTTAATTTAAAGTATGGTAATATTACTTCATAAACGTTCTTGATGTGAAATAATAAATAAAATAAATAATACGCAATGATATGGAAATATGGAAATAAATTAACTAATTAAAATTTAATTTAAAATTAAAAACTAATACCGAAGCTACATTAAAATTTATATATTTGTCCCCATTTTTTAATTCAATCGCAAAATATTTTAGTCATAATGTGTCATAATTTATTTAGTCATATTTTAGTCATATTGGGCTATATAATAAACAGTTGAAAATAGACGTCAATAAATGTATGCTTTTTTTATTTTTTTATAAGCACTTAACGATTTTCGGATGTTTATTTTACTAACTCATTCGTTCAGCCAGTTGAATGTGACTAAACTTTTGCTTAAATCCAAATATATATATATATATATATATATATATATATATATATATATATATATATATATATATATATATATATATATATATATATATATATATATATATATATATATATATATATATATATATATATATATATATATTTTGTGATCCATTGTGCTGATGCCATGCGTGCTGAAAACAGCCAAAGGAAGTATGGTGTATCAATAAGTTGAAAACAAAACTTAAGTGATAATCAGATTCGTTTACAAAAGTTTCGAGTCGTTCACCATTTCAATAAACTTGATAGATGACTTGATTAGATGATTTTAAATATACTGAAAACAAATGAATAAAATCTGCTTTGATAAGTTCTGAATACATTCAATTATTTTGGAGATAAAAGAACGTTTAAAATTGCAATAGCCTGTTTAGTGTCTTTGTAGATTGAATAAATTAAAAATAATATTAATAAATAAATACAAAAAACATTTTTTCAAATGCATACTTTTACGTGTACTAAAAAGAGAAAAAAAATTTTTTAAATCAAAAGTCTTTAAATAAACAGAAATTAATTTTATAAGAGTGAGTCATAAAAAGCATTGTAACAATGTTGAATATGTAAATAGAAATATTGATATTCTATTTATAGGCAGTTTTTAATAATATTAATGCAAAAAATGCATACCGATAAGCCACACTTTTTTCAAGGATGACGTTCTTACAAGAAATTTTTTCTTCGTATAGTTTCCAATTAAGTATTTTACAAGTTTCCAGCATTTCCATCAGACAACAGAAACATTTTATTGCCTACAAATTATTTGTGATGTTTTCCAACTGAAAATTTTTTCGCAACAATTTGAAAATTTGGATATTCATAATATTATCCTAATCGCTTCAAATACTCTTTAGAACTCTTCCTTCAGCTAAATTTTTCTTTAATGGAAATGAACACATTCACATAATGGATATGAGGCTGTTAATATCAATTGCAAACATATTGGATCTCTTACGGTGGTAATATGAGATTATAACCTTAAAACATTCTTACTGTTTGTCGAGATAGACACCTTTGCTTTTTAAAACGTTATCATCTTCGCAACTTGAACTTTTTTTGAATTTTTTTAAACATATTTGTTATTTAAATTTTTCTAGAAATAACCCCAGAAACATTTCAGTTGTAAATATAATCATACCATTTTAAAAAAATTATCTCTACACAGTTTGTTGTAAACAATTCACAGACATTACCAAAAAAATAAATAAAATTTTGCAATTTTATTTCCAGTTAAAATTAATTTATAATTTTTTCTACGAACTTTAAGAATTCACCAATAAATTCAAATGAAATTCGTGCCAAACTTTGAAAACCATAGAGTGTAAATTTATTTTCTCATTGAAATGTAACTTATAAGCTTATTTTACCTAACAAACTTAAGAAGGTTTCCATTTGCTTAAATAAAATTTACGCTATATAGTACTTTCGCTTCTCTATTTAATGATGAAAAAATATATCTTCAACGTCCTAAAAACGGAACTATAAAAACATTGGATTTCATATACTCTGTACTAGACAGCCATATAAACTATTATCTTTTTTTTTCTTCGAATTACTTATTTATTTTTCACAGTTCTTCCTCACATTTTCTTTTATGTGAACAATTTTTTAGGTTTTCGGTTCCGTTTAGCCACAAAACAGGCATGCATAAATTTTTAAAGTGAGTTTTCAACTTTTATTTTAAACCCAGTAGGTGATCTCCTAAGTATCAGGGTATTCTCAACGGTTACTTGCCCTTGAAATAAGTCCCATTTGAAATTTAAACTGCCCATTCTTCCCTATGGGACCCCATTTAGAATCAATACAATACCAAAGGATTAGCTATAAATCAAAGCTCCCACAGCTTTCTCTGAAAGAGAAATTACATCTCAAAAATCCTGGAGAGTGAGAGAGAGAGGTCATTGTACCAAAGACACGTCACTGCACTCTGATGAGGAGTAATTCCAATTTTCCCCGACCCCCCTAAGGCTAGAAAGGAAACGGAATTTCTTTTTTTATCGAACATTCCCACCCCCTTACTTCTGCAGGGGTGCTGCACCCTCACCGCTCAGAATAAAGGGGTCAGGAAACGAAAACCGAGAAAGCCCTACCGTGAAATCATACAGGAATAAATGACCCCCTTTTTTTTTCAATACAAGGGAATCCCTGTGAAGACAGGAGTTTTATATTTGGAGAGGGAAGTTGCAAACGTTAAAAAGGATGCTGGTGTAGTGATGGGTTCTATGTATATATTTGAAAAAGGTTTGGTGGTAGGGGTTAAAGTCTGTAGTGCCAGTACTTTTATTAGACTTCCACACATGGTTCCCATGTTCCAAGCGTCCGGCATGATCTGGGAATTTTTTTTTCCTTCTTCTCTCGCACCTGTATTGATCGTGGGATCAAAAGTATAGCAAGGAAAAAAGTGTTAAAGTTAGCCTCTGGATTATGTAGACAGATTTTCATTACAATGACTGTTTTATCAAGACAGTTGCTTTTTAAAATCGAATTATCAAGAACAGAATCACAGCAATATCAAAATAGGTTTAAACTATCATTTAATAAATCATTATAGCCGTTTTATACAATCAAGATTTTAGAGAATATGATAGCGTAAAATCATCATGCTTTTTCTTGTAAAATTGTTTAGAGTTTTCTCTCTTTTTAAGTTTCCAAAGGTGTGCAGCATTGTAGCATAAAGATAAATTTTAGTTTATCACCCACGTTTAGTTTACCAACAAAAAACCTTTAGTTTACCAACAAAAAGAACAGCGCTACAGGTGGTGATGACACTTCTCAGAGAAATGTAAAGGTCATAGTTAAAGAATAATGAATGATTCAATAAGTAAGAATAAATAAAGAATGAAATAAAGAATAATGAATGCAAGTTGAAAGAGGGAGGGAGCTCAAAAGAGTCATAACAAATTAAAAGCAGTCCAAATTATGAAAAGGAAAGTTATTGAACACCTATCACCATTATTCAAAGTCAATCACTCATTGCTTAACTCATACAGTTCAAAATAATGAAGCGCTACTAAAAAGCATAACTTTGAGGGATTCTCCTTAATTCTCTTTTTTTGGTTTGCTTAAGATATTTTTTTCTTCTTTTCTTAGCTGACATCAATGTTCTTTTTCTGTGAATTACAGTTTTCATTGTGGTTTTCATCCTTATTCACTAACAGTTTTTTTTCTCGAGGTTATATGGTTAGTGACCCATGGAGTTTAGAATTTACTGTAGTGCACATGCTAGTAACAAAGGCAGAAAATATTTCACTTAAATAAAAAATTAAAAATCTTCTATTAGAAAATATTATTCTTTATTTATTGAAAACAAGAGTAATAACGAAATATATATTAAAAAATTACGAAAAAATTCATTAAGTGGGAAATTTTTTATATTTTTCACTCCAAAACAAAATAAAGAAATATTAAAAACTAAGTAGGAGACTTTCAAGGAGACTAGAAAGTAGCAAATAATTATATTTTTGATACATAACACTTAAAACATCGGGGGCATTACTTTAGTGAAAACCGTGAGGAAATTTTGGGTTGTATTCAAAGTTTATTCTTTGCTTTCGTTGTGTCAAAAACACAACAGATTCCTCCTTTTCAGTCGACTTGAAAAACATCGTTTTTAAAACTTTTATTGAATTTATTATTTTCTTCATTTTAGTTTTGTGTCTGTCAGTTTGCTTATAACAAAAAGTGAGGAAAATATCTACTGGCGATAAATTTTGCAAGCAACATTTACGAACAATCGTAATTTGTATCGATATAAGGTAAGGAGCTCAAGTTGAAATTTACCAGCTTCAGTTAGTCGAAAACAGAATCAAAATTTTGATTCGCAATAAATTGTATTTAGAGATGAAATCAACTTATAGAAGTCCAAAAGTAATCACTCCAACAAGTCGGAAAGTGGTTGAAATTTTTATTAATTATGAGTTTTATTTGGCAATAAAATTTGCTGGTAGTGGTCAGAAAACGATAAATGCTCTAACTAATTGGAAACATTCTAACATTTCAAACGCAAGATACTATTCTCACAGACACGTAAGCGAGTCAATAGAAAAATGAATTTTTTTATTTTTTCTCAACAAAAATAATTCCGATGGGGTTAAGAGTGCAACTGGCTCAAAAAGAATCTGTAGTAATGCTTTGAAAAATTAATTTATATTCAGTACTTTCATCGTTTAACTTTCCTGTGATAAAAGTTTCAACCCTTTTAGGCTGTAAAGTATCAGCCCACCATCTGTTATCTTAATACACCTTTTCTGTGACCCCCCTTGAGAGTACAATAAATTAATTCCATCCTCCCCACACGAATAAAAGTAGAAAGAAACCTGTAGTAAATGCGAATTCCCCGCGAATAAAGGAAGTTATGTATAATGCTGTAGAGCCCTCATAAATATTTCAGCGCCAGTGCCCTGGTTGAGATTTCGATGGATAAAAAACTTTCTTAACCCCTGAAGTGATAAATTGATGGGATATTTCGGAGTTCTTTTATGCTCTTAGGGCTCTTTATAATTTCAAAAACTTTCTGGAAAAGAATTGAGATATACTTTATCATGCATGAAAATGGAGAGAGAAAATTGCCTTTGTCAGATATTTCCATGTAAAAAGATTTCACAGCATTAATAGATTTATATTTCATGAAAGCATAAAAATAATTATGAATATTTATTAATTTAATTTCTGATTTAAATTTTTTTTTACTCGTTTTAATTTTTCCTGTACTTACTTTCGTTTACTACATTTGTTTCTACATTTTGCTGAAGTGTAAAAGCATGAATAAATGTTTGAAACTAGGACTTTAAAATGAAACTAGAATGTATGAAACTACTAGTATGAAACCAAAGAATATACATAGACTCCTTTTTATATTCTTTGTATGAAAACTAGCATGGGCCGAAACCAATGAAATAAATTAGTTGGAATTTTACTCCATTTTATTATAATTGCTGCTACTATTTTATTGTTCTTTGAATTAGTTTCTCATGAACTAACTCAACCGAATTCCAACTTCTAATAATTCAAAAATCAAGAACACGAATTTAAGCACAAATAATTCGTATTTTTTGACAACACTACATCATTGTGACGAGGTTTACCTATTTTAGAATGACCCTTAACAACAAACTCATCTGGAATGATCACGTAAATTACGTTACAAGCAAATATACAGCATCCTTCAAAATCTAATGAACAAATCCCGACTAGAGCTTGCACTGGAACATCTCTTCTACACTTCAATCCTCCAATTATTCAATGATTCGCCAGACTTCAGCTTGGTTTAACATCTTGAGCTTACAACTCAACACACTTACTGCACAATGGAACATCATTTTAAGTAAAATCACCAACGCCAGATGGTTTCCACAGAATTTCAACTTACAACAAGATTTATACAATGAATTCCATCACTATTTTAGCTAATTAATTAAATCGAAATTTTTTTCCAACTGGCACTTTCTTCTGAAACGGCAAAAGTTAACTACTTATTGGAGCCCCCTTACTTGCTCACTACTTCTTCAGTCATGCTATACTGTCAAGCATATATTTAAATATTTTGTTGCTCAAACTACATAAAGATCACGGGGAAGAATGGTTAAAATCATAAAAGATAAGTTGAAGAAAAGGCGATTTTGAGACCGGAAAGGAAAGGTTTTTTCAAAGCACTGTCTATCTTCACCGTGTAATCACACTCGGAGAGAATCGATTTTCTCATTATTGATTGGTCAAAACTTTGTAGTCCTCAAAATGCAAGAAATAGCGATCTAGTCGCCATTTTTGCGAGGGAAAGAAATGGCATAAACCGTTCTTCCCATTTGGTTTTTATATAAAGTGTTCTCATCTTATAATGATTGAACTGTGCATATCTTTCTAAAGTGTTCTTATCATGCTCAGCTTGCACATATCTTTCTGAAGTATTCTTCTTACCATACTGAAACTGCTCTTTATAAGTTTCGTTTTGCCATGTTACCATGCTTGTCTTATCTTTTAATTCTACAATGCTCAGTTTATTTCCCCTGTTCTTCAAATCGCCAATGGGTCTCCTCCTTTAACCTAATCCTTTTATTTATTATTTTTTTTTAAATCTCTAGAATATCAGGATGAAAGGGAAAGAGGACAGTTACCAGCTCCTGCCCATCTCTACAAAATTGTGTCGGTCGACCAATTTTTTTTTCCTTTGAATTTCGGGCTTTAGCATTAAAAAAAACTTTTAAAAAAAACTATGCAGATAAACATGCTCTAAAATTCTTTGAAAATTTTATAAATTTGTTGCTTACTTAAGTAGAATTAATTGACACTATAAAGAAGCTTCTTTTTTCGTTTGTGTTGAATACGTTACCATGTTATTCAACATTGGTTCGAATATCTAGCCTTCTCTAATTGACCTATATTGTTAAGCTTAAAGCTATTTAATTGACCGGTCCTTTATTGATCCTAATCCTTAATTGAATTTTGAAACTACTCTAAATGTCCTACCCTTAAACATTTTAATTAATCTAAACTTAAATTTTAAACTATTTAACTCCCCCTATGAATAGATTTTAAATTCTAGTTCACCTATCATTAAAATTCAAATTATTTTTATTCACCTGTCATTAAATTTAAAATTGAGTAATCAATTTATCTTTGAATTTAAAACTATGAAATCGGAATTCACTCAAAATTAAAACTGTCTTTATCATCCTATCCTTAAATTTAAATCTATCTTTAATTAATCTACCAAATACTTCATAAATATAAATCTACTTTAATTAATCTACTATCATTAATCTACCAAACCTTATTTTTTTAAATTACCATGTAAGAAAAAGTTCTTTTGATTTTTCTTAAATTATTAAAGAGATTATGCTAGATACTTCTATACCATAGCTAGGTAATTACAAATACTGGTACATTTATTTTCTTTCAAAAATTAAGATTGAAAATTTTCTTTTTCTTAATTTAAATATATCTGATGTTTCATAATAATATGCTTGTCAGTTTTGTATAAAGAAATCCAAACTTGATTTTTATTACAAAATTAAGACTCACGATGATTAAAACAGAAATGAGAATAGTGTCTTAAATGAGAAAATTTAATTACAAGTTTTTGAACTTGCAAGAATTAAAATTAAACTAATATTTACTTTTAATTAATTCTAAAGAGCGAAAAAAAATTGCGATTTATAATTTCGAGAAAATAATTTCTTTTATCGCTCTCTCTCTGACACACTTAAAAAAAAAAAAAAAATTAACACTGAATTCAGGCATCTCAAATTAGGCAAAAATAAGTCAATATTTGGTTTAAAAGCTTAAAAACATTATTGTTGCTAAAATGTTCCATTTCTTTAATGAATTACTGATTAATGAAATTAATTGATCTTGGATAGGAATTTTATGAAAAGAACTTAATAAATAGGTAAAAAAATTTAACAATTCCTTATTTTAATCTGATAATGAAATCAAAATAAGGTGTTTCATGTAAAACTTAATTCTGGTGCGTTAAATCAGATTGCAATAATTCTAAATAAATGAATAAAAAATAATAATAGTTTGGAGTTAGAGGCCTCTCTCCATCCGACCCAGCTTAACTGTCGAAGGAGGGGGGAGGGAATATTCTAACTACGTTTTTAATCCTCTTCATTTAATTTTAACAAATAAACTGATGGTGGATATTTGCTCCATTCGGTAGTAGTATTTTTCAATACACGTAAAATACAAGGTCCGTAAACCAAACGGAATTTGAGATGAGGTATTTTAGATTTTAATGACAAGCAATACGATCCTGCAATCAGCAGTTCTTGAAAGGTAGTTAAATACTATACTTATGTCTGTTTTTAGATTTTTGATAAATATCCCAGTTTTTGTGCAATTTGCGTTATAATAACTTTTAAAGCATAATCCAAATAAATTTTAACTGAAATAAAATTAAATTTTGAAAAACATCTGAAAACTGTCAAACGTGTAGCTTTAAATGACTGGCTAAAAACTACAAATAGCATATTTTAATTGCTTTAAAGTTTTGAGGAAAATTCCATAAAAATTCTAAATGTTATCTTCGTATCAAATTAAGCGTCCCCTTTATTTTCCACCTCTTTTAAAGGTTCTTTTGTGCTGTCATTATATCTTAAAAAATATACCTAGTACGAAGGAATAACAAGAAAATGAAAATAAAAAATTTAGCCTAAAATTGCTAGGGTAGTGGGAGGGCTAAAAATATTTACCCCTAGGGTAGAGGTCTCATAAGCCTTAGTTAATTAAATTGATTTATTTTCCAAATTGATGATATTTTTCTCTCTAAATGATAAACATACAATATATTCATTGATCTTTTCACTGGTTTAAAGCCTTTTTAATTTTTATGTAATGATTTTCACAAGTTTTAATAAAAAATATATTTTTGTTTTTTATGAAAAAAGGAAATACCCTATAGTGTGAAAATAGAGAAATAATGTTGAAAAGATATGATTTCGTATTTTTGATATTTAAGTTCTATTCCCATTTATTTTAATGCTCTTCAAATGACCTATTCATTTCTTTATTTTTTTTCTTCCTTTTTTGTATCAATTGAGAAGCATTGCATGCACAGACCTATTAGCAAAGAACAAAATTTCTGCCTCGTTTATTTGTACTTTCTTATTCTTACTTTTTTTTAAGACACTAAAAAAAAAAAAAAAAAAAAAAAAAAAAAAAAAAAAAAAAAAAAAATATAAATAAAAAAAATTATTTTTTACACTGAAGACATTTATTTTTTTGCATTACGTTTAAATATAATCTTGTACATAAACATATAAATATTTTCAAGAACATATATCTATCACATCGACAACTGCTCTAGAAGTTAAAATTCTCTAAATTTTCCTTAGATTAACTTAAATTTTGCATCGCACTAGTTAAGGTATTTTCCATGTAATAGTTAAAGCAGAAACTATAAAATCGTGGCATAATTTAATCTTTTAATTAAGTTTCAAAGACAGGCTGAATGTGACATTAAAAATACTTCAAAATCAGAATAACGACACTGTCTAGCAGACGCCATTACTTTCTGAGACAGTTTAGTTTAACGCAGTTGCGTAAAGAATCCATTTTGGAATATTTAAGATGTAGCCACTGATGTTAACTCAAGAATTACCTGCATGATGCAAAAGAATAGTTAAATTTAGCATGTTTAATAAATAACATAAAAAAAAGAAGTTTTATTTATGCGATAACTTTGTCTGGGTGATTTCGTTCTAACTTTAAGTCTTTAAATAACTTAAGAATATTTGAAGCAAAGAATATATCACTCGGCTTTCCTAGAGTTATCGGGCTTTTTAAAGATAACGTAACAAAATATGTATTTATATCAAATGAAGATTTGAATGTTTTTTCAACATATTGTTAAAAAAGGCTCGCGAGTACAGTTTTTACAAATATGTTGTATGTTAGACATACATATATATAAAATATATACGAATTAGCATATTTTTATAATTCAAATAATAAAAATATGCTAATTCGCAAATGTTTCAAAAATGCATATGAAGCTTTCGTTTCAAAATTTGAGGGAGAATCGTGTCTTATGAGAGTATTTGAATATTTTTTTTAACAATATTCGATTACTATGTATGCTATTTTGTAAATATTCTAAAAATGTATATGAAATTTTTGTTTTCAAATTAGAGTCGCAATTGTGTCTCATATGATTATTTGAATTATCTTTATTTTAAAACAATATTCAAATAATGCATATCCTAATTCGAAAATGGTCGAAAAAATTGATATGAAGCTTTTGTTTTAAAATTATAGGTACAATTGTATCTTACATGAGGTTTGACAACAATGAATGTTTCTATTCGAGCATGAATTATTTACCTAGTTAGATATTTTTTTGCTTCTTCTAAATACATAGTTTATTTATTTCTAACAACCACTAATGACACAGTTTCTATTCATTCACCAAATAACCTTTTGATATTAAGGGAATCAGTTTTCGAAAAACTCGTAACTTCAGTGAAACTTATAATATGAAGTTAAAAACTGATGTGAGGAAGTGACGTTCACTATACTTCGCTTCCGGTTTGTTTACGGATCACTAAGCCAATATTAAAATTTTTATTATTTAAATAAAATTCATAAGTGAATTAAAATAAAGAAATATTTATTAGCAACTGCACAACTACTTTTTTAAAAAAAATTATTAATTAACGTAAATGCACCCTTATAGCTTAAAATGACTCCCCAATTATCATAAATTGATGTTTTTATACTTCTTCCATTGAAAGTATGGTTGTTACGAAAATTCTTTTTGCAATCAAGAATTTGAATTTTGGTATAGATGAACCGTAATAAAATAGATTCAATTTCTTTGCAGGAAAAGAGAATTTGATTAATCGTTTGTCAAACGTAGTTACTTATATATGTAGTTAATTTACAAAATAATATAAAATTAGAGCTGATTTTTCGACCTCCATGAAAAATAAAATGGTTGCTCTAAATAAATAAGATTTGCGTGAATAATTGTGGTTGATAGGTAAAATCTTTATTATTGATTATAGTATATTAATTTAATATGTCGCAAGCCATAGTTAGCTAGATTAACTAATTGGTTATTTAATTTCGTAAGCGAGAGTGATTATGAGTGAGCTATTATAAGTGAACATAACGGAGGACATAAAAAAAAAAACTTTCTTTTTTGCACGTAATTATTAATTATTACAATCATACATCTTCTTTTGTAAGCGTAATAGTGTATCTTAATGTATTTTTGTGAATTACGAACCTTTTATATTTATTCCTAATAAAGAAATCTAGATAAAAACTTTCCAGACATACTTAAAATTTATTTTTAAAAATGATAGAACTTAATTTTGCTCTACTTAAGCAAATGTTTGAATTATTTAAATAAGCTCTTCGCGTATTCTACCCTGAAAGATAGTTTTTAATATGAGTCTAGTGTAATTTCAAAGGCAAATAAAACGAAATGAAACTAAAATTGCTTTCAAGAGAGGAGGAACTGCGTTATCAAACAAAACAAAAAAAGAAATCCTGATTTACAGTATGACTAAAATCACAACATTTAAGACTTATTTAAACTTATCAAAAGTGAGCAGAACATTAAAGTTTATTTCATTTTATGTAAAACGACATGATAAAGTTTCAGAAAGGAAATAATTTGTGATCTCTCATTTCCGAAATCGAGAAAATTCGATACATTTTCCCAGTCCTATAAATAAATTTCTTCTAATTTCGTGTCGCACTTCACCACTTTGCCAAATACTTCATTCAACACCATTTTATTTCGCTTGAAGGAAAAGGCAGACGATAGATGAAGTTACCGAGTGGAGTGGAGATGTTTTCCCGCCAAATATTGACTCAAGAAAGTTTCAAAACTAACTTTTCTGTTTTCGTTCGTGATATCGGAGACACTATTTCTAAGCTAGTCTCGAGCAAATAGTGGACAAATTCACCACAGTCATGACAAGTCACAAGCTCTAACCGAAAACGTTATTAAACGAAAATATTTGATGCTAAAAGTGTTTATAAAACGACTTTGACGGGTTACGTAACGGAGCGTTCAAGGTCTTATGGAATGTGTTGGTTGGTACGCAGACAGGAAGTTATTGGGAAAAGTATCGCTTCCTACTAGCCCAGATAGTAAAATTTTCCAGACAGTTTTTCATTATTTTTCTGTCTCAATAGTTTCTTCCTATATTTAAGTAAAGCTAATAAGACGCATATTGAATCTCATCTTCACTTTTTTCCCTTTCCTTAATCTTTAACATATATTATAGGAACGAAATATGCAAAATTTTGAGTACATGTGAAAAATCAAACCAGAAAAGAAATATATAGCTATGAAAAAAGTATCATTGGTTTCTAATTAATGATAAAACATCTATTTTTTCAAATGAATTATATACATGAATATTATAACATAGAATATTTCCAAAAAGGTTTCTGTTATAACTTATTCCTAAAAGAAATCACGATATTCAATTGCTTAAAGTTTTCAGCTAATCAATCCGGCACATGATTTTGATTATTATCTGACAATTATGATGAAAACTTGCTCAAATTAACATGCCATGTATGTCACTGAGATCTCACTGCGAGTGCTCCGAAAATGATAAATTATAGAAAAATTATGCGTTCTTCTTCAAAAGCAAGATTTAATTTCCCCAAGCTTCAAAATTAGTTACTTAGTGCATCAACAGATAGCGCTGCTAACTGATTAAAAACTATAGAACAATGGCTCGTATTCAGAAACCTTGCTTTTCGCTAAGGGTACTTGCAACTAAACACATGTTTGTGCTCAATCACGTAGTTGTGCATGGCGCGTTAACATTACTGGTTTAATTCTTGAGTTTATTATGACGCTGAATCAACTTTCGGAACAGATTTAATTTGATACCTGCTGGCGACATCACGCATGTACGTTGAACCTGATTGGGTAACTCACTCGTGATGTCTCCTGGAAGTATATTATAGAGGTTAGATTAAGAACACATGATTAGACTAATCTTAAATCCGTATTCAGCATCCGTGCTAAGGTAGAAAGAGAGCGATAATGCTCAAAATGTGGCGAACATAAAAATCTTCAGCATGACTATCATTACGCACTGTCAGAACAGATATTTATAACAGATATTTAAGCATTAGGAACAAAATTTTTTGATAGATTTAAATTTAAAACAAACTTAGAACGCATATCAACTTGATTAAAAATTTCATTCGCTTCAAAAACATACAATCGGAAAAAACACGAGACTGTTATTTCCGATTAGTATGTTTTGGAAGTGAATGAAGTTATGAACCAAGTAATATCTTTCCGTTTCAGTTTCTTGGGATTATTTATTTAATGTATATTTAACTGTTTAAGAAGAGATGTTAAAAAACTTGAAAAATATGAAGCCGGTTGTGTTCCGACAAATAATCCGCTGAATACGGTTTCTATAATAAATTTAAATAAATTAATTCTCATAAATGAATGGGAGAAATTGTGAATGTATATGTAGTGAAAATTACTGACTTGAAACCACAAACAATATATACAAACATATTTTTATTGCTTCAAATTTTTGAGGAAAATTCCGTTGAAGTTCTAAAAATGGTAATATCCCAATTTGATATATGTCTGTATAATGTGTAATAGACAATTAATTTTTAAGTACAAAAAAATATCAAGATAATATCAAGATTATCTGAAATTCAAAATAGCGAGGGTAGAGGCTTCCTTAGAGCTTACATAATATTTGAATGGCCCCACAGTTCGATCATAATTAAGCCAATTTAAAATTTTTATTTTGTAAGACCTTATATAAAATGAAATTTGTAATGGAATAAAATTAAACTGTGAAAACTAATTTTTTCAACTTTAAAAGAATTTAAAAAAAAATAGACTTAGTTATTCTATAATAATTTAAGAGAACGAAATGGTAATAAATAGTTAGCATTAATCAATATAAAATTTATCTATAAATAAAATTGACAAGCATAGCAATTGATGCATAGTAATGCATCAAAGACCTATCATTATCATTGACTTGTTGATCATTATCATAAACCAATCAAAAATCATTATCATTAACTAGTTCAAAAAATGTAATTGTTTAAAAAAATACAAAAAAAAAAAAAAAAAAAAAAAAAGAAAGAAAGAAAAAAAAAAAAAAGCGCGTATACCTATAAAAATTTTTTTAATCGTTAATAAATTAATTGTCAGTAATGACTAAAAATTATTCTTCGCATGAAATTTTAAAGATTTTTAATATTTAACACAGAAGAGTCTTGTTTGGATTAATAAATGAAAAAAAAAGAAGAAAAAAAGGGAGGAAGATTAATGGTACTAAACTTACCAAGAACATTTCCGTGCCCAAATTTTTCGAACCATCCTTATCAAATTGCGAAGGCCCTTCCTCGTAAATTGTGAAAGCCAAAAATTCATATCTGTCAAAATAGGATACGTTTTATTCAGGGAAAGTAAATTAATGTATGGGATTTCATATGTAATTATCATAGGTATCCTCCATTATAGTTAATTAGCATATTTAAAGTGCGTCTTTCAAACCATTTAGATTCCATTTCATTGACTAAATATTTGACCACTAGAACAAAGACTTTTTAGTCTGATACCTCAGTAAAACATTTATCACATTATAACTAAACGTATTATTTTAAACATTAATGGTATTCACTTAAGAGAATCAGTAACTTGTCTCATTTATGTAACTAAATAAATTTCGCATAATTTGAAAATATTTCAGTCTAATTCAACGCTGAAAGCTTTTTTAATATTATTTACCCTAAATAATACTATTCACTTTTTTTATATTTAGAAATCATGTTGCTAATAGTTTGTCAAAATAAATGTGAAGTATTTTTTGCAATAAAAGATAAGAAAAATAATTAATGAAGCTCTTTAAGGTTTCTTGTCCTAAGAATTACATTCTTTAAAAGATTTGTGAATTTATATAAAATCAGTCTCCTATTATTTTAAGAATGTTCAGGTAGAAAAAAAAAAGTAAATTTAGTGTCAGAAATTATTTTAAACATAACATCTCGTGAAAAAGTGACATACTTTCGACCGACATAGATTAGAGGAGAACTGAAAAAATATTCCTCAAATTACCTCTGGAATGTTATTAAAATTTAATTAAATTACTTCTACGACGACATTTTTGCTTCTTAGTTTATTTTTTATCAACGCGTGTCAGATATATTGGCCCATATCGAAAATTGAAGTATTTCTTTTATAGAAAGGAATTTATTTTTTATCACTAGAAAAATAAAATTCGCCAGGGAATTTTTAGTAAAAAATTCTTTTGCTTCAAAATCTCAACGTCTAAGTTAGAAATTTATACAAGACAAAAAAACATTCCGGGAAAATAAATTTATCTCGAAGTATTTTTTAAATAAATAAAAATAGTTTCATTAGTTCGAAAATTGCGACTTAAGTTTAAATGCGAAATGTTCTAAACGGATTGTATTTCACAAAACATTTTTTTATACGAATTTAAATGAACTAAAATTATACTTACAAAAAAAAAATATATTTAGAAATGCTTTGTTCTAAAATATCATGTCAGGTTTTAGTTATTTAGCTGCAAATTACTTAAAAAATTCGAACATTGTGATTAAATATCGGTTTATTTATTTCGAAATACAATTAGTTTTTTACCTGTGAAAAACTGTAGTTATATAATTCAATTTTTTTAATTTTCACTTTTGTCTACAAATTCCTGCCAGTTCAGTTTCATAATTTTTTTTAAATAAAAATTGGATGTTTAAGAATTAAAATACTCCCCAACGGCATCTTCTTCAAGAAAAAAAAAAATTACACCCGCTTTAGAGAATATGAATGGAGTGAAACAAGCAATAATCAAGAGGCGCAACATCAGGTAAATAAATGACTGAAGGAGCGTATCCGGTTGGAAGGGGCGTACCATTTCAGCATACCAGTTTGATAGTTTATCGTAATTTTAAGGGAGGAACATATACACCGAAAAGCCATTACATTATGACCGCACTGCTAATAACATGTAGGACCACCTTTAGCCTTCAAAACTACTAGGACCCGCCATGGCATTGATTCCACAAGTTGCTGATAGGTAGTCTGAGGTATCTGGTACCAAGCGCTCACCAACTGGTCCTGCAATTCCCTCACATTGCGAGGGGATAGCGTGGCAGCACGAATTTGGTTTTCCAAGTAGGTACACAAATGCTCTATTGGATTGATGTCAGGTGAATTTGGGGGCCAAGACATGACTGAAAGTCACTGGAATGTTCCTCGAACCAATCCATGACGATTTGACCCTTATGACATGGTGCATTATCCTGTTGGTAAACACCATCCCCCGCAGGAAAAACTGTTGCCATGAATGGGTGAACCTGGTCTGCAACTATGTTCAAGTAGCTTACAGACGTCAGGGATTGTTCAATGAGGATTATGGGTCCTAATGTGCCCCATGAAAACATTGTTCCTGGGCGAGAAACCATGAAAACCTGGGCGAGCCCATTGTTATAGATGGAGGGTGGTCATAATGTAATGGCTCTTCGGTGTATATATATGATTTCATGAACTACCATCAAACTTTGCAACATTTGCTTATTGGTGGCAAAAAATAATAATATTAAAAATAAATTTCCCGCCGTCAGCCTTGACTGCTGTAGTAGTTCTCCTACTTAGATGATATTTTATAATAATTTTAGTGCTGTAGCAGTTGAAATAATCCTCCAGAAGTAGAAAATTTTTTGAAAATGCTATTTCTCAGATTGTAAAAAATATGTTCATCTCAGCGCATAGTTAAAGAAAGTGTGTGTGCCTGTTCATTAAAACGTGAACTAACTCTGTCATTTACGATTACGAAATTTAACGTATGTAGATTTTATTCGAATTTGTGCACCTCGAAATCCGACCCGAATTTATGCACCCCGAAGTCCAATTTTCAAAAACTTCATTCGAATTCTTCTTACAAAATTGGTTGCATTATATCGATAGGGGGAAAAAAGGGATAAGTAGAAAATCAACGATACGAAGAACGGAATTAATCTACACTTGCACAAATAGATGAAACGAAAAAAGCTTATTGTAGTAGAGAGACTGCTCTATATTGCATCGTGATTGTTAGTCTTTAAGGGTTTATAAAATTACGTAGGGCTTCAATCACACAGGAATGTTTAAATTCCTGACATGGCCTCAAATGCTTCACCTGTCCATGACTGACAGGATATTATACTGTTATCATTTTCACGTGCGCTCCAAATTAAGCTCTTTTTTTTTTGTTTTTTTTTTTCTGTTTAAAGAAATGCTTAGAGCCAGTACAATGTAGTAAGTTCAAAAAATGTCAAATAATATTTTCTAAATTTTTTTTTTTTAACAAAAACTTTTATATTTCGTTATATGCTATATTTCTGTATTTAAAAAATAATAGTTAAAATTGTTATGCGGCAAAAAAAAGTAAAAAAGAGTTCGTGCTTTGTAAAGTTGAAGTGGAAATTGTTTCAATACATAGTTCTTGAAACTTGTTTTATCATTTAAATAATACTTTATATTCCGATTATTTACTTACATTAGAACAAACCTAAAATAACCCAAGTTTAATACAAATAAATATTTCTTTTATCTTATCAGAACATATTAACATAATATGTAAGTTTGCATTTTTAGTAATTGTAAGTGCATATATGTTTATAGACATATTTATCATAACAAACTGTTAAAGCAAATTATTTGAATAGCCCTAGAGGATTACAAGGGATCTTTACAAATTTCTGACGATAATTCGTCACATGTTTTGAATAAACTGATATACACTCTCTGACTTTGTTAATTTTGTTTACATAGTGGATTGTAGATATTGAGGAAATATTTTGCTAATCGCAATGCCCGAAACAGTTTTCGTGGAAATCCTAAAATACGACGGAATCCCCTTAGGCTTAGGAGAATTCTTTTGAAACTTCCAGACAGGAAAGCTAAATATTGAAAAGATCACAAATCCTGGTTTCATATAGTAAGAATCCTAGAAACCTGATTTCTGTATAGATTTATTTGGACAAACTAATTCTTTCCATTTCTTTCAAATGTAACAGTTATGTGAGCCAATTTTGGTAGTATTTGCATCTTGCTTCCACTTTTTGTCAATCTTGCCGAAAATTATGCCGGCATTTTTTTTGTATCAAGCCAAGTTGCATAAGTTAGACTTAAAAAGATATCCAGGATGAATAAAAGTTATGTGACGATCTTTGATTCGCAATAACTCCCCTTTAAGTCGCATATAGTTTGTCGATTTACAGCACAGGTTCGCAGATGGTGTTCTGCGGAATCTCAGGGTTCCATGGAAGAGTTAAATGGGTTCTAAGAGTAAGGACTTTTTTTAAAGCTTTTTTTAATGAACCTATTAATACCATTAGATCCAATCAATATATCACTATTCACCTAATATTTCGGATGTATTAACGAAATTATTTCAAGTAAATTGCCAATGGAGAAGAAATGGCAAATATACAATAATTTTGTTAGTTTTATTTAGTTTTATATTCAACTAAAACCATAATTTGACTTATATCATTCATTTTCAGCTTATGCTTACAGACTAAAAAATTATAGTATTTTACAAAGAATTTTTATGATTTATTTTAAATTTACTCATAAAATTATGGATAAATTAAAAAAATATTAGGTGTGTAAATAAGTTTCCGTTGTTCGTCACAAGATGGCATTACAAGAAGGTTATGTAGAAATTGACTGGTGTTAAGCGTTTTATTGTAAGTTTGTTCATCTGTTAACATTATAAGCTTAAAATATTAGTGATTCCGTATTAGCATTACGTAATTGTTTTCTTGCAAAAATGTCAAGTTTTGTGCCAAATAAGCATCATTTGTGGTAATTTTTGATTTACTTCCCTAATTTGAAGAAATTTGGAGCTATGGTGCATTGATTGCTTGGAGAAGCATATGGTAAGTCTGCTTTAAGTGAGAGAAGTTGTCGTGAGTGGTTTCAGAAGTTTAAAAACGGTGAGTTTGATGTGGAAGACAAAAAGCGTAGTGGAAGGTCAAAATTGTACGAAGACAAGGAATCGGAAGAATTATTGGAAGAAGATTCGTGTCAAACGCAAAAAGAACTTGCTCTTACATTACAAGTGACAAAGCAAGCAATTTCATATCGTTTAAAATCCTTGGGAATGATGAAAAAACAAGAAAGCTGGGTACCATTCTAACTGAAGCCAAGAGACATTGAACTTCAATTTTGCATGAAAATTGATTTTGCTACTTGGAAACACATCAATGGGAAGTCCTATCCCACCCGCCATATTCACCAGATCTTGCCCCTTCAAATTATCACCAATTTCGGTTGATGGCACATAATCTGTCTGAGCAAAAATTTTCATCATTTGAAGAAACTAAGGAATGGGTCGATTCGTAGATGTCCTCGAAAGATATCATTCGAAAAAACTAAGGAATGGGTCCTCGAAAGAAGAAAAGTTCTTCCGATGTGGTATCCGAATGCTCCCAGAAAGATGGGAACAAGTAGTGTCTAGTATTGGAGAATACTTTAAATAAAAGATAATATACCATTTTTTCACAAAAAAATGCTAATTTTTGATAAAAAACAGCTGAAAATTATTTACACTCCCAATATATTTATATATATTAATAATATATTAATATATATAATATATTAATATAGCAAATAAAAATCTTAATATAACCTTTTAAGTAATTATTTTAAAAAAAACTTTGTTTAGATGAATGAAAAACTTTTTAACTAAATACATGCTCACATATATTTGCACACTAAAACTCAAAATTTCCAATAGAATAATGACTGGATCTTCTAATGATTAACATAAGTGGTGACATCTACAGTCAATTATAATCACTAACATCTACTGAGTTCTAAGGGTTAAAACATTTAAATACTCGGTTTCTCTTAGTTCTTCACCCTGTACTTAATCTTGACCTATATTTGATGCTTTTCAAATTTCTGGAAAGGAGGAAGAATAATTGTGACTATATTAAACAAATAATCCCAAGAAACTGAAGCTGTAACATATAAACTCCAATCGCTTCAAAGATGTACTAACTGGAAAATAACAGTCGGCGCTCAAACACAGGTGCTCATTTTCAAGACTTGCCAGACTTGAATGAGAAAAAACAAAAGTGACTATTATTTTTGCGATTGAGAAGAAACAGAGGTGAATATCTCTTGCTTTTCTTCTCATTCCCGGCTGGCAAGTCTTGAAAATGGCGCCTATTTTTGAGCTCTTGAAATAAGTCGAATGGATATTATCAATTTGTATGTTTTTGAAATGAATGAAGTAAATTGTGACTATAGTCACAAAATGGCGATTTAAAAGGTATCTGTTCGTTGCGACAATTGTGACGGTAGATACACCACCATTGATTTAGTAGTAGAATGACTCTCAATATTTTATTAATTAGAAATATTTATTTTATAACTTAATTTTAAAAGTTGATATTTAAATAAAATATATAAAATCTTTGAAAGTTTAGCGAATGTAGAAAAAAATTCCGTATGGTTGGTAAATTTAATTTTTAACAATTTCGCATAACACGCCTACTCATTTCTCTTTGCCGATTTTAAATTAAAAGATTTGTTATATTACAAACGATTTTACCCCCCAATTCTTCTATACAATGGAATAAATGTTTCTAAAAATTCCCAATTCATCTTCCAAGGAATTTATCTTTTAAGCATTCTTTCTGTATTAAATATGGATATAAAGAAATGTATTCCATGTAATTCTAAAGAAAGTCAAAGGAGGTAAGGGACCTTTTCATATAGCGAGTCAATTTCATTGAAGACACTAGATGATATGCATCGCTAGCACGACCCGAAATATTTAATTAGTTGTGCAAACAGAAAAGTCGATACGAAGTTTCTTTCGTAAGAAGCCGATGGAAATTTAATAGAAAAGCTTGGAATAGCCTAAGGGTTGAGAACATTCTCTTCAACATCAATAGAGGACACACTGCTTCAAAGATCAGACAATTTTAAAAGCGGGGAAAAAAATTAATAAAAATTCCAACTCTCTCTTTAGAAAAAATAAAATAAAATAAAAATCTCGCAAGCCCCATTGAACCAAAAATAATAATAATAAAAAAAAAGAAAGAAAAATCTTATTACTTTTTGAATATGAATTGGCGTTACTGGGAAATTTGGTTTTGAATAAAAGAGGTAGGAAAGAAGGCTCACATCTTTGTCATATACTTGAAGTGAAATAATTTGCTTTTACAAGACTCTGTTTATTTTTTTACTTAAAAGGAATATGAAAAATATTTTTTAAATTGTTATTCTCTGCTTTGTAATAAATATGTAGGAAAAAATATAACTTCGAATATACGAGAGGCTTTGAGTTTTGAGTAGATTTTGACGTGTGTTGATTCTAAAATCATTTCTGAAAATCTTAAAATGCAACAGAAATATTTTTGAAATATTTACATTTTTTATGCCTTATAACGTTAAAAACGCTTTACGGAAGAGATCAAAGCTTTTTTTTTATATATTATATATTTTTTTTATAAGAAACAAATGTTTAAATGAAAGTGGTTCTTAAACGTTGGTTTATAATTTGATATCAGGTCACAAAATTAAAATATTGGGAAAATGGAAGCAAAAAAGTAATATTGTTTGTATATAAATTATAAAATTACGAATAATATCCAAGAAACGAAAACAATTGTCAAAGTGAATTATTATTATTGTTGTATATTGTGTTGTATTATTATTAAAATGTTGAATTATTATTGATCAGCATCACAGGTATGTCAATGATATTTTTGATTAAAACTTATATTGTAATTATTGAATTTCAAAATTAAGTTAAATTTTCGTCACCATTAAACATTCCTTTTGCCCGGTGGCAATGACGTATAAAGGCAGTTTTAGATTACAAATTGCATTATAATGAAGTTTCAGTCACAGTGAACTTAACATGATCCCTTTAGTCTCGACAGCAAGGTTACATTACATGATGAAGGTAGATAACATAGCATTTTTGGATTACAAATTATATTATTTGGATGCAAGTTTGATTTTAGATTTTAAAAATAAGATTTCGGACTACAAATTAGATTATATTCTAATCATAAAATTCTAAAATTAAACTTTAGTCCGTTGTTAAAAGTATCAAGACAATATTGATTTAAAATTTTTGGATTTTGTAATTGTTAAATTTTAAAATAAAGACTTACGTGGTTTGATTGATTGGTTCATTTACGTCGCACTAGAGCTGCACAATGGGCTATTGGCGACGGTCTGGGAAACATCCCTGAGGATGATCCAAAGACATGCCATCACAATTTTGATCCTCCGCAGAGGGGATGGCACCCCCGCTTCGGTAGCCCGACGACCTGCACGCGAAGTCGAGCACTTTACGGTAGAACAGTTTAACGAGGACCAATATCGCACACCCTCGGTCCCTACGCAGACTGATTCAAGTGGTCACCCATCCGCACACTGACCGCAGCCAGTGATGCTTGACTTCGGTGATCTGCTGGGAACCGTGTCTTAACGATCAGTCCAGTGCGGGACACGTGGATAATTATAATTAAGCTTCGCGCTTTCGGGAAACGGTGGAAATAACTCTGCAGAAAATTGCTTTTAAGGTATGAAGAAGGCGCTATACCGAAGGAAAAATTTTTCATCGCAAATTCTCTTTCACTGATATAAGTAACTTACAATTTAAAGTATAAAAAAAGTTAATTCAGGCAAACCTAGAATAAGCCATGAATTTTTAGTTGCTGAAAAAAAAAATTCAAAACATCAAAAATGCAGACAAATTATATTGGAAGAAAGCTTTCCCGTTGCGTAAACCTAAGCTATTCTCTCATAATTTGTTTCCTTTTGATACTTTGAAAATTTCTTCTCAGTATTTGGGAACTTCGTAGTTTATCCTAGGTTTGTCTGAACATTACTTCTTCTATACTTTCAATTTTAATTTAATTATGGAGGGCAAAAAGAATTTGCGATGGAAAGTTTCTCCTGTGGTATAACGTCCTCTGGAGGAGATAATGGCGATTGCCCAATATTATTAATTCGATTATGTTTATTGCAAACGGGCTTTGAGAGTGGCAATGGTCTGCCACTTGTATGTCGTAGATGTGATGGGTTTACATAATTTATTTTATTTATTTATTTATTTTTTTGTTGGATGGAAACTCTGATGAGGCGTAACTCATTCGGATACAATATTCCTATCACCTGCAATTTTTAAAGTGTTTTGGGGCCTAGGCATCAAATATTAGTATACGCCATGATTGCGACCAGCCAGGTCGATAATGTGTGAACTTTGCACCATTTGTGACAGTAATAAAATGTTTTTATACTGATTTATCATTTAGATTGGAACACTGACATTAATTCGAAATTCTCAGTAAAAGTTTTATGGGACATTCTTTATAATTGGTTCCCTTATTCAGGGTGAGTCTCGAATAACGTTCAGTAAAAATTTATAAAACAACTGTCGAAAAGCATTTGAATTGTAAGATATACTACAATTTTTACGCATCATTTTAAATAATGCAATTTTAAATGGCAAAATACTAAATTTGAGGGAAATAGGTTCAGTAGGTCCCTAAAAATCAAATTTTTAAATCATAATTCGATTTTTTAGCATTGCAACTCAAAAGTTTTTCGACAATTATTAAATAATAAATATTTGCTGAAAGTTATATTTTGCAATGAATTATCTTTGGATAAACAAATTTCATAATTGTGTGCTAAAGTTTTGAAATTCGTTTAAAAAGTTCTCTATTGTAAAAACATGTTGAAATACTCAAAAAGTAAAATTAAGGGGTCCGAACTTTGGACAGCTCTCCGGATCAGACTATTGGGATCACATTTCCCAGATTAAGGCTACTTCTATATTTTAGAGGTCAGAAATCCGAATCCGTTGAAAAAAAGGTCTATCTATACAGAGAAGGTACGTTTCTGTGTTCAATTTCGAAACTTAAAATATCGTCTGCAGTAATTAATTATCATATTTGAGGTTACCTCCTCGAACTATTTAAATTGAGTCATAGAACATGAAGATTCGATCATTAGATCAAAAGTCATTCAGAGTAGTCTGTTTATTCTTTTGCGCACTGTACTTGTTTCAGATGAAAATAAAGCTAATTAGGAAATAATACTATCGAAAATCACCTCCACGGAAATTTTATTTCTGTAGATAAATATTACATTGATTTGCTTGAAGGTCCATTTACGTTTCCTTATAAAATTTTGTCTATCTTTATTTTCTCCCTGTATATAAAATTTTTGTTCTGGCTTTTTAAATACTAGCAGCTGAACGTCATAAATGCACCGTTCCCAGTAAGATTTTATAACTGTTGACAATTACAAAGGTTGCTATAGAAACGTAGTTTCCCCTTTCACCAGAGACTAATAATTGGCTATTGTACGTTTAGTTAGAGCAGTGATTCTCAACCACTGTGCCGCGGCACTTTTGTGTGCCGCCAAATTCTAAAAGTGTGCCGTCAAATATTAGAAATGATACAATAAAAATTATAATGCTTTTTTTTCATTACGAGTAAAGTTTAAATTAAAGAAAAGTGTATATATATAAAATATAATATATATATAAATATACACATTTCATAATTTTTCCATGCTTTAACCGTGTGAACATCTTTGTCGGCCATTGTCTTGTCTCTGACAATCTTAAAATAAGAAGGAAGTGTTTAAATTGTTTTGATAATTTTAAGAAATGTTGAAATAAGTAGGAAATTTAATGATTATTAAAATTATTAATTAACAAAGGAAAGCAAGCTAAATATTAACTTTCAAATTGAAATAAAAGCTAATCATTAAAGTAAGCTATGCAATACAAATTAACAAAGGATAACTAACAAAAAAATAAGATAACAATTAATAATCAGCAAAAAAACTAGTTAACAAGAAATCACAAAAAAATAACAGCTAATAGCTATAGAAAACAAGCTAACAATTAATAACTAGCAAAAAAATAAAAATAAATAACTGTTACTAACTAATAAAAAATTAGTCAAAAGAAATAATTAATCCCTTAATAAACGTGCTTTTGTAGAACATATTATTTTATTTCACATTCAAAATTATTATCATAAACTATTTAACACAATGTATTATAGGTATGTAAACAACTTTTAAACTAATTTTTTTCATTGTGTGCCGTCAAATTTCAAAATCGTTAAAACTGTGCCGCCCCCCAAAAAAGGTTGAGAATTACTGAGTTAGAGAAAAGTTGCAGAGGTTTTAAAAATTAGTAAGCTTCGTAGTCTTGGCCCGACTATGCATTGTATTACCAATAATTGACATTTCTTATTTTTAATAATTCAATAGATTGCAATGGAAATTCGGAGGGATAGCAGACCGATTTTTTAAAGTTAATTCATTATTTTAATTTGTTCTTTGCTGCCATACATCAATATGATTTTTTAAACTTCTGCGTTTTAACTCTCCTTGTCCCACGGTCAGATCAACAGACTAACAATAATGGCTTCGTTTAAGTTGCTATACTATAGCATACAAGATATAAAAATATTGAAACACTCTATAATTTAAGATAATTAGGATTTCAAGTCATACATTTTTGTGCTGTCTTTCTGAAGATGTATGTTTTCTAGTTTATAAAAATAAAAATAATTTAATAACGAACCTTGGTAGATAATCAATGTTTTGTTATATCAAAAAAAAAAAAAAAAAAAAAAATGGTGGAAATGAAAGTAACTCCCAAAATGACCTCTCTTTCCGCCTTAATACAGTTTTTTTTTCCTTTTCTTTTTTTTCGTTTCTATTTTCAAGAAGAAAACTTAAAAATAGAAAAGAAAAAACTTTTATAACAAGAAGCAACGAGATAACGATATTTTTTAATGCGTGTATATCTTACCTCTTGTCAGGAGATATCAGAACTTCAATACCGCTTTAGATCATAACGATATATTCCTATTTCAATATCGTGTATTTTTCTGCAAACTGTGTTTTCCAAACAAAAAGTTACTAAAATTCCAAATAAAATTCTTAAAAAAAATATTTCAAATATTAAACAGGTTGTAGCTTTGTATGATCTGGTTAAATGTTCGCTCAATTTTACAAGCAAACGTGCATATTTTGAAGAAATGTAGCTGGAGCACAGCATTTAATATTCTCTACTAAGGTTTGAGTAGTCCTGTACTAGTGAATATAAACCTTTGAGTTGCGTATTGCCTAACGATATTGAACTTCAATACAACTTTATATCATCACGAAATATCGATATTTTACCATATATCGTAATATTGTTCAAAGTTATCATAGCTACATTATTTTTAAATTGGTCAATATTTTCGATATTCTAAGGAAATCTATCAACACTTACGATTCGTAGTCCATTAATATGTCATATGTAATTATAGCATAATTAAGTATCATATCATATTCAATAATAGTTGCCTATAATATTCTTAATAGTATAATACTTGATATTTATCGTTGGTAATAATGTTAACAATATTATCGTATTCTGTAATTACCATATAATATGTATATATCGGGAGAGAGGGTAGGTATTTAAGATATAAAATGAGATAACATTTAAAAATATCCTTATCACGATGTCCTTACCACAATACAAAAATATCCTTACCAAGAATCATAATAAGTATTGATTCATCACGATATGTCATTTGGCTAACTTTTCCATTTTACATAAACGTAACTTTTCCATTTTAGAAACTTTAAAATGATCTTACTTAATCACTTTTCGGTTAATTTTAAAAATATTTCCTCTAATTCAGTACATGAAATGACCAGGTTAGAGATTCAATGCACTATAATTTATTGAATCGTAAAAAAAAAAAAAAAAAAAATTGATTATTTCGCATTAAAATGTAAAAATTTAAAATGGTTGTTCAAAGTCACTTATCAGGTATGAAAAGGATAAAATATTTTTGTAAACAATTAAAAAAAACTGAGGAGACGCACAGAAAATTCTATTTCAATACGCAGAATTCCCCTTTTTATATATAAAATAATTGCTACTAGTACGCAAAACAATCACAGTTACATAGATTTTTTTTCAGATAAATGTTATAAATACATACATGTATTTATTAAAAAAGACAACAAAAAAATGTGTGTCATAGCATGCTTTATATACTAAACTCGTATTTAACATAATCTTTATAGAAAACCTATTCAGTTTTTAAATCTAAAATCTCTATTTGTATTTGTGCATTGTATGTGATATTTATTTCGGAAGTAAATGTACATGAGTGAAGCTTGAAATGTTAGAAAGATTTGTTTTATCAACGAATAAAAATTTTCATACAGCACGCTGCCGTTTATTATTTCGCTTTTCAAGAGTATTAGCTGATTCTGATAGGATTCCTATTGTTACATGCAGAACTTCTCGCTATATGAATCCTTCACACTTGTATAGCAAGAATCACTTTCGAATCTGTTAACTCTTTAAAATATAGTTAAGAGCAAATATTGCAATAGGGGAACATTTGCTCTTGATAAATATATTTGAAAAGTTCTACAAAAAAGTAATATCCTAAAAAAAAATTCTACAAAAAAGTAATATCCTAAAAGAAATTCTACAAAAAAGCAATATCTAAATGGTACATCCATTTTAGAGCGCACTAAGTAATATTCTTTGCCTAAAGGCAGTGGCGTAGTTTTGATGAACGTTCGGGGGGGGGGTTATCTACTTTTGACACACACATACAAATTTTTTATATATATATATATATATATATATATATATATATATATATATATATATATATATATATATATATATATATATATATATATATATATATATATCTTCCTATCAGGCAATATCTCGTTTCAATAAATTATAAGATGCATATAAAGCAAAATCATTAAAATATATAAATATTATCAAGTACTAGTATATGGTACATATATTTTAGCAAATAAATTGATAGGTGTTACAAAAAGATGTTTCGATGTTTAGATTCTGAAAAGATGTTAATAACATTATTTATATCTACTTCAATTTCCCGATGTATGCTTAAATGAGCCAGTCCGTTCAAACGAGTTTCTTTTGTGGAGTTTCTCAAATATGATTTAATTCTTTTCAAAGTCGAAAAGCTGCGTTCTACACTGGCAACAGTGACAGGTAAGGTAGCTCCTATTTTTAAGATGTTGTAGACGTGTGGAAATAAAAGTTCATCACAGAAGTTTATTGCGTCTATAAATGAATGGGGCCTTTCTGCGTCTGAAGGTTGAGTACAACGTTGCTTCCACAGTAAAACTTCCTTAACAATAATATTAGCAGCTGCAACGTCTGATATGTCCGGCCATGTCGTTAAAATTTCTTCCAAACACCCTTCAATTTGTTTTTCACTCAATTTTACTACTGAAACGGGTAAAATGTTTTGAATACTTGTGAGTACTTTTCGATGGGCAGCAAATCTTATATTTAATTGGCAAATAATGTGGTCTAAAGCAGGAATAAATATCAATTTCCTGTAATAATCTTCGGGAGAACATGCAGGATAATTTCCTCTATTCCTCTGTTTTGCTGAAAGGCGGGGAATTTTGAGCTCTTCTCCAACTTCGTCAGCAAATTCAGTCGCATTTTCAAATAAAGATTTAAATTTTGATTCGGCGTTTTCACGTGCACTCTTAAACAGGTTTATTAAATCATCTGCCATATCCACAGCGGATACTAAATCAACCTTTACTCCTTGTAAGTATGTTGATAGCCTGTGAGTAAAGGAAAAAAGCTCATGGATCACTATCAAAGAAATAATAAAATTCCCACCTTTTAAAGACTGTAACAAAATGTACGCTTTCTTTGAAGACTCGTTGTCTCCTGATTCCTGAATTTTTTCCAGAGAGTAAAATATTGGAATAAAAAGTTCTTTGAACGTAATAACTGCATCAAGTCTTTCTGTCCACCTCGTCTCACACAATTTCGTTAAACGTTGCTTTTTAACCTCATTATTTATTTCATTAATTTCATTTCGTAAAATGGCTTCCCTTTTGCATGAATGCCTGAAAAAGTAAATCACTTCTTTTATAACGCCTACGGCATTCCTCAAATAGGAATTAGCACATGTATCGCTTAAGGCTAAGTTAAGAGAATGGCTTGCACAATGAACGTATAAAGCTTGTGGATACATCTCCTTAATACGAGCTGCACACCCTTGCAACTTTCCGCTCATTGAAGACGCGCCATCATATCCTTGACCTTTTAAAAACTTCAAATTTAAATTTAATTCTTTGCAAGTATTGATTAATTTATTTGATAATCCTCTTCCAGTGACGTCATCAACTTGCACAAAAGTCAAAAAGTCTTCTCTCAAAACTAGTCCTTGCTCGGTTTTTTCTAAATATCGGGCACACAGTGATAATTGTTCAACCCCGCTAACGTCTGGAGTTTCATCAGCTAATATGCTGAAGCATTCCGACTTGTTGATCTTAACAACAAGCTCTTTTAAAATAGTCCTTCCACAAATTTCAATGAGCTCATTTTGGATTTGAGGACTTACGTAGCGGCTTCCTTTCGAGCAAAATGCTGCCTTAGACTTTCATCCCCCGCTGCCATTCGAAAGCGCAGTAGAGATCTAAAATTTCCATCATTGTGGCATGGAGCTTTCATCGTTATCGGTCCGGAGTCACAATGACCACGGCAAGCTAATTCTTGTTTGCCTATTAAAATTATAGTTTCGATGATTGATGTTAACACTTTTCTATTTTCTTTAATTGTGACTTGTTTCGCAGTGTCAAGTTGAAGATGTACGTTAGGAATTTTATTTTCATTAATGCTTATAAAGTGTTGCCCAGACACGCATGCATTTTTGTGATAGTCTAAATTTTGATGATAATTAAACTTCTCTTTAGCGTTTTTCCATTTATTAAAAGGCTTTTTCACAAGAGAATTTGGCACTGTATGGCTCCCCTTACCTACTTCTTCACTACAGAAGAAAAAACAATATCGACAAAATGCACCGTCCAAATTTCCTGAATATTCTAACCAAGGGAATTCTAACAGCCATTTTCTTTGAAAATTTAATTTTCTTTTTCCACTAGTAGGAAACTTAAATGATTCATTTGGCATACAACGATTTTTTAAAATTTCCCATTTTTCTTCATCAGTGTATTTTTTACTATGCTCTAAACGCGAAATATCTTTTAACATCGGATCACTTCCACTTTCGATAACTGATTCATTTAAAACTGCAATGAAAATTATGTTTTTAATGAAAATGTGAAACAAAGGAAAGTTTTAAAAATTAAAGCAAATTTGAAACTTGAAAATATAAAAAAAACTTTCAGTATTGAATAAGAAAAGCCGTTCATACGATTCGCATTTAAAATTGCTAGCAAAGTAAATAATCACCTCAAAAACGAAATGGGCAAAGCTGTTAGAAACGGAAGAAAAGAAGCACTATTTATGTATACGTTTGAAAAAAAAAAACGATTTGTAACGCTTATAATTTGGAAAAAATATTTGATGGGTAAAAAAAATGTTTATAATTTTGTTTCAACTCGATATTTAAGTGTATAATTGAAGGAATCTAGAATAGAACTATACATATTTATAAGAATAATTGAAATGTAAAAAAAAATACATTCTGAAAGATAATTCTTTCAAATATGTAAATGTTTATTATATACGATTATTCAATTATTTTATATCTTTCGGCATGTCCAATATGAAATAATTTTAAATCAAGCAAATAGAACAGAATCAAGTGTAATAAAATAATTTAAAGTCAACAAAAAAAATATTATTTTTATTTTGCTTTTCTTTATGCTGAGGAAATTAAAATTTATAATAATGAAAATTCTCTTTTCAAGAAAATACGTTATTAGCAAAAATCAGAAGAAAGTTAAACTGGAATAATAAAATTTGACAAAAAAATATTGCTTACCTGCTGTTTTTGAGTTATTTCCTGAACTCGAACAACATTCCATATTAGTGAAACAATCGTTTATCGAAACGGAGTCAATATCTTTGTCATTATTTGTTTCAATTCTTGGCCTTTTAATTAGCCAACGATCCATGATTATAATCGAAAGAATCAATCACTAACATAAACTAAAATTCTTTTTTCCCATCTCTTTTATTTTTACCCCCTAACGCTGGAGATTGGTTGAGACAGCGGCCTTGAAATTGATCTCGTCAGCAATATTACTCGCGTGGTCACGTGTAAAATGAAAAAGAAACTAACAATTGTTTTTTGCATAGATGAAGAATATTGATACTATTTTTATATTTATTATTAATTTTTATTTTTATTATTAATTTTTATTTCTTTATTTAAAAAAAACACTTGTAAATTAAATTGTATTTATTTTTATAGAGTTGTCCATTTTGATTAAACAAGTTACGAATAATTTCGGGGGGGGGGGGTTGTCCCCCAAACCCCCCCCCCCCAAAACTACGCCACTGCCTAAAGGCACCTAGAACCATTCAGATGGCTCTGCCCAAAAAAGTAGATTATCCGGAAAAAAAAAATCAACGAAACATTGTAGAAAGATGCCTCTCATTCAAATTAAAAACCAATGTCTTTATCTGATATCTTGTTCCATACATAATGATTACAATAGATAAATAAAATTATTTTATTTAAAGTTCTAATTGTCTCCTCTTATTGGGGCACCATATAAATGCTAGAATTGAAGGAATATTTTTCGAGGGTGGAGTCGGAAATAAAATAGGCTGGATATTTGAGAAGGCAGATGAAGAAAAATATCTTGACCATAAGCATACAAGGAAGTCATACAAAAATAGGAGTGAAAGAAGTAAGGAAAAGTTAGATCTCGTTGAAAGGCTCTCGAATAGATTGAAATTTTATTTGGATCAATGCCATATTTTTTGTTATGTAACAAGACGTAATCTGAAGCAGTGTACAACCTCAAGATAAATATTTTTCAAATTATTATTATTATTCTTTTTCTGTTTGCCCTTCGAATTATTTGAGGTGTCCTTAATTTTTAATATCCCTTTAGTTATTGAGCAGTTCATGGCGGAATAATTTCAGTTGACCAAAATAAATGATGTAAAAAGCATACAAATGTTGTGTAATATACTAATTACGAAAAGAAAAATTAACACAGCTGTAAGTAAAATCGTAGTTTTTCTATTTCACAAAACAAAATGTTTCGGGTTTTATTAAGAAATTTCATACTAACGGATACATGGCACAGAATAACAATTGATTCAATTTAGATAAGTAGAATAATTTACGAATTACAACATGCAGAGTTTGAGTAATTTAAACTATCTCATTAACAAATTAGTTAAAATTAAAAATAAATAACTGAAAACAATATAAATCAAAACACTTACTTATTATTAAATTTTTTCTATCACTTAGATATATAGATCCAACTTCAAGAATAAATCTATCCTTAGAAGTAATGATTGGTAATTCGAATTTAATATAATAGATAAAATCCAAAAACAATTGGCTCAGTCTAACAAAAAGAAAAGAACTCATTCCTTTCTCTATCAAAAGCCAAATTCTAACTGAAATGCTAACACAAAATCTAAGAATAATAAGCGTTGAGGAAAAAAATCGTCTGCTACTTAATAAATTAAGAATTATCGTTTGCTGAAAAATAGTTGTTTGTTGCATTATAAAATCTTTTGCAGTGCATTCATTCTTGCAATAGACTTAGCCCAGCAATGCACTTTGCACCAAAAAGAAAAGTCCTTATCCCCTTATTGTTTGTCTAGAAATAAGTTGGTCTGAAATTGTTCTTGTGAATAAATTTTTTGACATTAAAATATTCTTCGATTTGTCTACTTTTTTTTACATGATCGCAAATCGTAACGTTCTAAAAAAAAAAAAAAAAAAAAAACCTAGAATAGAATACTAAAATGCATGCAAATTTTTTCCCCTGCAAGTTTTATTGTCTTCTGTTTTTGGAAGGAGCGTTAAAACTCAAGATCTTGTGTCTTAAGGAAGACTAGTAAATTTACATTAAGCATTATATCCTGTCTCAGTGGCATTATGGCTTATTTTGTGTTGGTTTATTCCGATTTTAATAAGGACAAAAATATTTGCTGTCGACATTTAGCACAACACGCGTCGCTGGCGTCCAATTTTCGACAGGGACTAAATTAAAATACGCAAGCACAGTAGTTTCTTGAATTTCACACATAAAAAAATTATATTTAAATTCGTAAAAAGAATAATCTCTTCCCTGATTTTAACTTTAATCAGTATAAAATTCATGAAATTTTTTTGACATATTGTAGTCCCTTACGCTGCAGCATTTGGAAATGACTTCATATTAATGGACGACGATTGCAGGTCACATCGGACTAACTAAGGTGAATATCCTTTTGAAGAAAGGAATCATACGAACGGATTGGTCAGCGTGTTCGCCGAACATGAGCCCTATTACGCAGGCTATGGACATCCTGGACGGACAAATTGCTGGATGCTTATCACCCCCACAAACTCACCAAGAACTAGAAAGGGCAATTTTGAAGGAGTGTAGAGAATACTCCAGCCCCTCATTAATAACGTAATTGACTTGATGCCTCAGAGGTGTTCAACGTTGCTAGCCATCAGGGGAGGGGGATGGGGTTATACTACCAAAAACGATTTTCTTTTAAGGAAACATTTTTTCTTATGCACCCAAATACCAAATACAACATATTTAGTTCTGCCAAACAAACATTTTTATCTCATACAGCCGACTACGTATATCGATAATTATCTATCATTCAAACGAATCTCCAGATGCAAGATCAACCCACAACATCAATATCCTTTGTTTTGAGCAGTGTAAAACAATTTATTCAACTTCAATATAATGTAGTCCCTAATAAGTATGTGACAACCCAATCATCAGATCAAAAGTCATGTTCCTTATTTTTTTTATTTGCACACTGTAGATATAAGACGCTCAAATCTCTGGTCAGACATGTAGCAACATTTAAAGATTGTTGGAAGAACCTTCACGTCCATAAAAGTTGATTCAGAAAAAAAACTTTTTTCTGTGTAGTAACTGTTCTTCCACAGCCCATCTTCAGTGTGTTAGACTCTCTGCCTTTTTTGGAAGAGCAGATTTTTCATGTTATTGATTTATCAAAACTTAGTATTCCTCAAAGAGGAAGTTTAATAATAGTGTAACAATCCTTCACCCCTTGTTCCTAGTTTATTTAGTAGTAAGTAGTTAGCATAATTGTACAAGAAATACTGCTTTCTTAAAAAACAAGGCAAATATTTTTGATTGGGCAATATTATGTATTTAATGTTAAGCAAACTTTTTGCTAAAAATTTTCATAAATTACTAAAATTTCTACAAATATAATCGTCAAACCGAGATGAAAAATAAACAAATTGATATAAATTGAAGCAAAAATAAGAATTAGAAATTTTGAACTGTTTTTTGTTTTTGTTTTGAAAAATTAAATTTCTTATTTTGTAGATCTAATTGAGTGACGACCTTAAATTTTAAATATGTTTTTTAAAAGATAAAATATCCAATATTAGTTTATTTCTGAAAGTTAAATTAAGACCAAAGCATAATTAGAATTTTCCACCTATAACTACTCCTCTTTGACTGTTGCAGTTAGCCTGAGGAAAGAGGCCTCTTAGAGTAGTGAATTTATGTCTCAATAACATGTTCTTTATTTATTGAAATTTTAAAAAATTATGATGGTTTATGAATGGATGGACATAAGTAAAATTTTATATCATCACAACACAATAATCTCGAAATATTTTATTTGCCTGAATGATTTAAAATTACATAAACATGAGTTACAAAAAATGAATATAAAAAAAAACGGAACTTAAATCTTTTAAATGTACACATACATATTAAAATTTACACATTCATTACATGTATCATTTTAAATACAATTTATTAATTTCTTATTTTATTTATGTAACAAAATTGTAATTTAGGTAGCTGCTCTAACGGAAAAAATTATGCTCATAGATAATTAAGAGCCATTAAAAAAAAAGAATCTTTCTCCATACAACCTTTTAAAATATAATGGAATGAATATTACAGCTTCATAAGTGTTAATATTTTCTTTTTCTATAAAAAAATAATTTTTTTTCGACAAAGGTAGTACCATTTAATTAACATGATTAAGACTCTAGACATGAACTTAGTTGTGATTACAGATGTTTCATATGCAAATTACAATCAAATTTAAAATACAGAACACTACTGAATTGAAAAATAAACATTTTAATTCCACATTTCTATCACATTTAAAATTTCGAATGTATGGAAATAACAAAGAAATAATCCTAATAATAAATACCATAAATTTTTAGAGTTTAAGAACTAAAATGTCTTATATTTTCAGCTAGTTTTAGAAACAAAGCATATAACAAGGAAATGATATAGGCATCATCTATATAAAATAATGCAATTATTTGTAGATGGCCTGCCACATACAGATCCTACGCCAGAAAACAGAAAAGCAACCTGGAATTGGCTAAAGATACAAAGCTTAATATCCTGTTTGATAGGGCAGAGAAGGACGGGGGTAGCCAGAAGTAGGACCTCGAGAATAAGGATTTCCAGAGGCAGGTCCAGCGCTTGTTGGTGGCATGGGTCCACCAGTTGGTCCAGGAGAATAACCAGCAGGATATTGCATTTGTCCTTGATAGGCTTGAGAAGTAGGGGGTCCTCCAGCATAGGAACTGGGACCACCAGCCTGACTTGGAGCTGGAGCACCAGTAGGAGGTCCAGCATATGGGCTACTACGTCTGTAAGACAAGAAAAAAAGAATTGCTGTAGTAAAGTAAACAACAAAGTCCAAGAGGTAATGCTATAAAATATCGGTTATTTTAAGATTTTACGTTTATAACTCACAGTAATGTTACCAACATTATGCATTCAAATCAGTTTTCTAATAATTCATTATAATTTCAAAATCTAAACGAAGATATCTACTTTAATAATAAATATTTATAGAAAAACAATCCAGTCTTTTAAAAAAGAGCTAAAGAAAATGTCACAAAATGTCTGCCAAATAATTTTTTTTCTTTATAAATTTAGAAAATATAATCTGAAGTTAAAAGCAAAACAGGAATACAAATTATAAGAAATAAAAAAAAATTTATTCACTTCCAATCAAGCAGTATTTTGTCGTATTAAAATTAATTTAACATGATATATTGCCACTTTTTTTCAAGTAATATTGCGTTCAATTATTTTTGAGACAGAGATTTACTTTCAAAAACAAATTTAGTTTATTACTTTAAATAATTTTGATTTATAAAACTTTTTTATTATTAGGAAGGATTTTCAAAATTTTACCCAATGTAAGAAATTAGCCATAAACTTGTATTTCTGTCCTTAGAGATTACCAAATTTATAAATTCTGTCTTTATAAGTATAGATAAACAATGAGAAACGACGAAATAAATGAAGGCATAATGCACAAGAGAAGATAACTCCCTAAAATTGGCCCCTTCTTGATGGTGGGCTAACCTTTGTTACCTGCATTTATGCAAACTAAGTCTCATTTTTTATTTTCTGAAATTATTATCAAATGGCTGCACAAACCATGGGAGGGAAAATAGCTTATTATTGATACTTAAAAATGAGTGAAGTTGGTGGAAAGTATACTTCCTATGACCCTCCAAAGGGTAAAATAACTAAATAAATTTCTAACTTTTAAAGTGAAAAATTCAACAAGTAAAATATTACAATTGTTGAGTCATTTGCTGCTGCTGCTGTTGTTGCTGCTGCTGTTGCTGAGATTGAGAAGGTTGCTGTTGAGCAAATTGAGCCTGTTGCATCTGTGGGCTTTGTTGATAATTGCCATAACTTTGACCTGGTTGAGAACCATATCCAGCACCAGGTGTGGGAACAAATCCACCAGTAACACTAGAAGCAGGCGACTGAGGTTGCTGATGAGGTCCTAAAAGAAATATTAAATTGTTTTTTTATTTTTATTGCATTGAATCAATTTTTAATGAATAAGATGTAACAAATTTTCCTTTGAAATGTCTGCAGAAAAAAATAACATATGCACTCTATTCTAAAACAGAATTAAGGAATTACACGCAGATATACAAGGTGTTTAAAAAAACTGACCTATGAATTCAGAGGGATAATAAAAGGCATTAAAAGAAATCTAAAAATCTAAAAGTGGTCAGTTAAGAGTTTGCTATATAGATTTTTACCAATTTTTACCCTTTTTTTACTATCCTAAAGTTAAATTTGCCAATCAAAGACTTTACATCTGCTAATCAAATTTTGTAACACACCTTGTGAACATATAATATTTTTAATACATAAAAATCATCATATCTGAAAAATTAAAGAAATCTTAAGAGCATTTTATGAACACTGCTGTAGAATGTTTTAATATAGCTGCAACATTTAAAAAGAGGAATTGGAAAGATTAAATTAACAAATATTTTCTTTTTTTTCAAAAGAAACCCTACTTCACATTTTTTTTTTATAAAATAGAATTTTTATTTTGAAAATATGTCTTTATTAAATATTTGTAACATCCAATCAAATGGTAAAACACTTATAAAATTGTTCAACTCAATTTCATATTGAAAATATACCATTTTTAATGTAAAAATTCAAATTCTCTTTTTAAAAAGAACTTAAATTTCAGTAAAAAATTTACTTCAAATGAGTACTTTAAAACATATTTCCTTTTTAAAAACAATATCATATAAATTAGAAATAAAGTAAAACTTATTTTAAACGTCTTTTCTTTAAAATGTTCAAATTTTTGGTAAAAATTAGAAGATCAAATATAGGGAATTTAGGAGAAAGCAAAATTGAAAGAATTTGCACATATGCTATTGTAAGAACTGCAATATTCTCTAAAGAAACGACAAATTTTTTTTTACATAATTTATTTCTATTTTAACAAGATTAATAATTATATAATTAGTAGATAAATATGTCTAAAAATTAGTCTATTAAATTAGAATGCATAACTATGTTCTTGACATCACTTATCATTAGTGGACAAATGATTAAAATTGAAATTTGCCAAAAACTTGCAATTTCTGGTGTGGAATGCTTTAAGAAGGCATCATTCGTTACATAACATTCCCAAATAAATGACAAAAATGTATTGAAGATGAAGAATGAAAACTATCTTACCACTTCCAGTAGGACCTTGAAAATAGTGATGTGGTGATGGGCCATGTTGTGGGTTTTGTGAAGGTACGTATACAGGTTGAGGTTGGTTTTGGTACATGCTTGTTGGAGGAGGTACACCCTGTTGCATTTGTTGTTGCTGTTGTGGTTGCTTTTGACTTGCTGATGAACCTAAACTAGATATACTATCAGGAGAGCCAGCTCGAGCATCTGAAACAAACAAATAATTTAATACAAATAATGCACTAATGGAAAATCATTTGCGTGTCGAATAAACTGAACTTGAATTTAACTTTTAAGGAGATCATATAAAATAAATGCTTTGAATTTTAATTATTCGTAATCATTAGCATATTCTTTCCCATTTCAAAGTGTTTAGCTAGAATTTTAATAATAGATTAGAGCTTTGACTATATGAACCTCTTTAATCTAAATATCCTTATTAATCAAAGAAGATTCCAAAGTATTTAACTATTTTTTTTGCACTTGCACACATTTTTTCTTCCTTTTATCAATTTCAATTACATACTATATCTTAATTCAGCTACACAAGGCCTTCAAAATAATAATCAATCATTTTATGTGAACAAATAAAGGTTTTGTTTGTTAGAGAGGTTGGTTGCTTCGGTTTTTCTACAAAAAATTATAATCTAAAAACTGAAATTTATATTATTTAATCCATTCTTACCCATGACTTACAGTGTAATTTAAATAGGCTTTTACAGATAAGAGAAAGAAAACTATGTAATCTGTGCAAGAAAAATATATCATAGTGCAAATGGAATCTGAAAAAATGCCTCTAAATTTGCAAAAAGAATATAAAGCAAGGAAAACTTTTTTTCAGATAAACAGATTTTAGAAACATTTGAAATGAATGTCGAAATACCTTTTTATTTTGATTATCAGATGCAAGTACAGCCCTAATTATTTCAGATAATAAAGATTCAACTGCATATATTTTCAGATCAATATTAAATACTCAGTTTAATATATTACAAATATATATAGTAGTTTTCTCAACTATTTAATACAAAAAAATAAAAACAAAGTTCATTAAATTTTCACACATCTTTTCCTAAAAGTACTTTGGATACCACATTTTCAACATTTACTATAACTAAAATGTTTAATAATTTAAAACCGTACAACTCACAAAAAAAATAGTTAAAATAGGATAAGAAACACAAATTGATTACATGTAACAATATGACCAAGTGATTTTCTTCAATACAGATTTTATTAGAGTAATAAAAGCAAGAAAACAAATTCGATGTGCAAAATTTGGATTTTTCAAGCATTTTTCTACTTAAAATTAGATTTTGCTAAAATAAAAAACTAATATTTTTCTTACATAGTAATTAGTTTTATGAAAGTAATATATAAATATTTTAATAAAACATTGCAGGGGTCTGTCCAAGCAAAATTTACTACCGTTTAGCAGTACCTTCACAAATTCAAGTTTAGGAAATCTTATAATTTTATGTTGTGTCTCGTAGAAACGTATAATTCATATTTTTGGGTTAATTTTTTAATATAATTTTTACAAATTATGTCTCAATTTTCACAAAATAGGTACCTCTCGGAAAAACCTAGACAGACACCCCCCCCCCCCCTGTATTGTGTGTAGATGGAAATGTGATGCATTATCTTAAATATATATATATTTTTATACTTTAATAAAACAATTTGATTAACAGCTTATTCAATATCCATTTCAATCAGGCTGAAATATTAAAAAAGAATGTACTAACTTCAATCCAGCAAAATATTAATTTAATACTCATGCACAAACACTATATGCATTCTACACTGTCTAAAACAGATAACTATAAAGAAAACCAATTGAATATATTCAGGTGGTGATAGTTTCAACAACTTAATAACTACTTAGATATCACTTTAGGAAGGCAAAAGAAATTGACTGAATGCAGAGTTTAAATGCACAAAAGCTACAGAAGGATATACTGCACCACACGTATTCAGCATTACACTCCTAAAAAGTTGGTTAAACGGTTGTTATAAGCTAATTGACAGAAATGGTTCGAAAAAGGTAACCAGGTTCACAGGACCAATGTTAATAAGGCAAACTCTTTGAGGAGTAAGAACACAAAAGATACAGACAAAAATAATTTGAGAAAAGGATAAGTCGGAGATTGCCATTAACAATTTCAACTTGTGTACCTAATGAGCGTTGTAGTAATAAACCACAACTTTTACAAAGGTAACAATCAGATATCAAAGTGTTCTTTAGCATTGCTTTCTGATAAGTACTTTAAAAGTTTTTAATATTTCCATTCGATAATAGTATAATACAAAGAATCATGTTATTCCCAGAATGGAAAGTGCGTTAATCATCCAAAAACGTTTTCCTGTTAACTTTGAAAATTGAACTTTTTTTTGCTCAAAGCCCTTCATTTTTTTATATCTTCAGGTAACAGTAATTAATCAATTTATTTAACTCTAGAGCTAAGTACTGGGTTTTCAACAGACCTGTTTGCATATTTTAAAGTTGAAATTATAAGCTTTAACCTATTCTTTCAGATTTTTATTGTTAATTTGAATGTTGATACACACCTTCCTAGTCATTAAAATTCTTAAAGATGATTTCTTTTGAAAACATTTTTTAATAGTTATAACAATGTACTTTTTTTTTATTCAGAAGACCATGATTCATCATAAAATATATACTCATTTCGATACATAGAGTACTAAATAGCATTAAAAACTTTTAAAAAAATGCCAGAAAAGTTTGATATTAAAGAAATATTTTATTTCTTATCTTAATATTTATTTTAAGATTCTGAATTTTTTCTTCTTCTATAATTACAATAGTCGCTGCATGACGCATTTTGAGCATTATTTAAATTATTTAGTTTAATTTCATACTCAAATATTACAAAAAACTTATGTTAACATGAATTTGAGAGCTGAAGGTAAAATTAAAATAACATTTAAAACACATTTTTTAAAACTATGCTCCCAGAAGTTGCACATTTATTAACTTAAGATTTTTAATTATGAATTTCTTACAAATTCCTTCTTCAACTAAATAATATGCTTCATGCAGAAATGTCTATTAAATTTTCATTTATATCCTAAAACAATTTTTTGCATCATGTTTGAAAAAAGAAAGTTTTCTTCTTTCAAGAATCAGAAATATTAAGAACAAAATGTTTTTACTGCAGAACTTTAAATACAATTTAGGAATTAAGTTTTATATAAATTATTTATATTACTTGTATTGGTCATTCTAACAAATAATTCAAAATTAGTTCAGCTGATCTAAACTGTCGCGGAACGAATTTTTTTTATAGAGAAGAAAAGTATAGAAATTAAAGCAAACTTCAGATTAATCACGTTTTAATGTCCTAAAACAATTTTATTTGAAATTTGACTAACTTGATAAAATGGCAAGATATTGCATTTTATTAAATAAAATATAAAAGTCCTAAAAGCATATTAGTCTTCAAATATGAAAATATATAAGAACTCGACAAATTTAAAACATCAAGCTACCAGAGAAATGTAAAGAACTTTAAAAAAAATTAAAAAAATCACCCAATACATAAATTTTTTAAATAAACTTTTCTATTAAATTTTGCATCTATTTTATTGCTTTAAAGTTTATTATGCTAAGACAACTTCAAAACCAAAATAATCATTGTTTCTTTCACACATTTCTCACTTCAAAAGGGTTGCTGACTGTACACTTAGTATAATGGAATGGTTGAAACGTTTTCTTGGCTATCAAGTACACGATTAGGCAGTTTTGAAGCAAGTTAGAATAAAAAAAATCAAGGACTTAACATTTCTTCACTTTTTACTACTCAAAGATATAATTTAAGCACACACATAAAAAAAAAATTGCTGTTTTAGCTGTGTTATTACGAACATTCAGTACAAGATAACAATCATACTTGCTCAGGTGGGTTTTAATAAACCAAGCAAAATTGAAATATGTGTTTTTTTTTAAAATAGATTAAACTTTTTAAATTTCTCAAGTAATTATTGGTCACTTATTTTCTTCTATAAGAAGTTTTTCGTTTCTTTACTTTCTTTATAAGTAAATGTAACAAAAATAGTTTTAAGAATAACAGATATTTATTTCTAAGTTTTAAAATTCAATGCAAAAGCACTGTCTAAGCAACACACAACTTAATTTACAAATTCATAATACAGATTTAAAAAGAATATTTTAAATTTTCTTATTTTATTTTGGAATTTAAGATAGTCACCAAAAGTGATCAAAAGAAAACAATGCATAAAGATAAAACCTAAAATCTAACAAGAATTAAACCTGCTTAAAAAAAACATTTATATAACAGATACCTACATAAACGAATCACTAAAGTAAAGATAAAGAAATATAAATTATGATTTAAATCCAAGATTTCAATTATAGTGAATTTTAATATAAGAAAATATCTAGATATATGCCTCTTTCTATATATATACATAGTAATTTGTTTCAGATTGTTAATTGTATCACACGTAGCACAATAACAGTAAAAAATACTAACAAAAGTGTAGAGTTATAAATTTGAGAGTTTTTACTTTTTGGTTTCAAATTTCCTTTTACTTCTCCATAGCAGTTTAGGAAGCCCAACCAAAGGATGAATTATCACTTAAGAAAATCTAACCAAGCACCTTAAATTACTTATATGAATTAAAACATTAATATGTACACACCCATCAATATTTTTTGACTGGCAGCCAGAAGAAAAAAATTTGTCAAGCCTTGAACAATGAATTAGAGATATAACATGCACAATTCGAAACTTACCATGCAAAATATATTCTTTCCAATTTAGAAGCATCTGCTTAATAACATCAAAAACTGAAAACCAAATGGCATCTTATAAAACCCCAGAAAAAAGTTAAACTAATTTTTTTCTAAGTGAAAAGCAACTAAGATTATTATGCAACAGCTACTTCAAACGGTGAACCCAATATTAAAACTGGACTTAAAATATATAATTTATTAATAAGTAATTCAAATAGTTTCAATTGACTAATCTTATCACTGTAATAGTATAAGCTAGTTAAACTGTGGATTTTTATTTCAAATATATATATAATATTTGAATTTAGTAACTTCAAATTTTTTCCCCTTGATATAGTTTGTATAACTACCACTTTTAAAAAAGGTAAAATTTTAAATATGAAAGTAAAAATTGATTCTCATCTGTAGTAAGTAATAAATTTTTAATGGTAATTGAATACGAAAATAGAGAGTATTTATTTTCTATTAACACTCCTTTATATTTCTTTGAATTTATTTTAAAATATTTTTGAGCTTTTGTGCAACCATTAGAAAGCAGTAAACAATCTATAAGCTTTCTTAATACTTGTAGATGAATTTATAAGAAAAAGGTTGAGGGTAATAATAGATCTAGATCAAGTGGAGCATATATCTTGCCAACTGTGCGAACTATCTCTATTTTGTAAATAAAGTATGTTTTAGATTTGTAAAGTATGTTAAAGCATAACTGATAAATTGAAGTTCCTATAGGCAGCTTTTTTTAAAGTGAATATTTTCAATGCACATTGCAAGTATATTTGGCAGCATTCTTAGAATATTTATTGTATATACTCAATTAAGTAACATCTTATGTAAAAAAGAAAATATTTAACAATGTTTTAACCATAACCTATTCAAGTTCATTTTTCTATATCCCAGGTTTCACATTATTTAACAAAAACTAAACCAATAGGAAATTCCATACATACTATAATATATAAAACCATAATTTAAACTGTATGCATTACCTACATTAATGTTAATGTAAAAACTACAGCCAGATTAAACATGAGCATGCAAAGATTAAAAATAATGTTAACACAGCAGTATTACAAACTTCATAAACAAAATTTTATTTCAACAAAAATAAAAGCAAATCTATTTGCTGTAACAAATCAAGGCACAGTTAGTTGTTAGTATAATGGTATCTATTTTGAGAAAAATAATGCATTCTTGCCTTCTTGCAAGCCGAAAGAAGTAGCAACTTTATTTCTACTGCCTTCACCACCTTCTTTAGATGACAAAGGATCAAACTCTTTAGGAGCAGCTGCATTGGGAGTACTGTTTGATTGAGACACTATAGCACCTAAGGAAGAAAGAAAAGTCAAAAAATACCACTGAGTATTACGAGATTACTACTAAAAAGTAAAAAACATAACTAATACCACAAAAATAGAAAAACATGCATCCGTAACTAAATAAAATATTTACCAATTTTCAATACAAATCTTGATATATGTCAGGTATAACATACTTTTGTTTTCAAATCATAAATAAAGAAAACGTACGATCCGACTCCTCAAAACTTCAAGAATAAAAAGTACAATTGTCCTAAGATGACGTCATATTCAAAATAAATAAAGCTAAGTATAAAAATACAAGCACAAATAGAATCAGCAATAATGAAACAACTAAAATCTTTTTCTTAGCTGTGAATTTCACTTCTCATTAAAAGATTTTCACAAAAATTTAAGCTCTAACAAAAAATTTCAGAAATTAAATTAAGTAGACAGAAAAGGTATGATTAATAATTTTAAAAAGAAAAATATTTTCAGACATAAGACCATATTTGTATCAAACCTTCAAATGAGATAAGAACAATAACAGCAAATGAGTGAGGCAATGTATTAGATAAATTTTATAACAAAGGTTTTCATCTCACTACTGTATTTATTATTTAAAAATAAGGTTACATTATTTCAAAGGGAAAAATAACAAAATTATTAGAAACAAATAATCTACCCCTCCTTAAGCTGAATTTAATTTATTTACGATACTTATACATTTAGTACATACAAATAAGAACCTTAACATTTAGCAAGAAGAATGTAGGTAGCAAACATCAAATATGAGACTGGAAAATAAATAAAAGAAATGCAATTGAAAAACAATTAGGAAGATAATTTTGTGTTCAGGAAATTTAATACAAATATTTGCTGCTTTAAGAGGTGAAATAACATAAAATTTATAATATTTTAGAGTTAGTTTTTAATTTTAAAGAGGACAGCCATATATCACTAATCAAAAGGTCAGAAATTATATCAATACAGCCTTTAAATTTACTTTGGAACATTGTTGACTTAGAAACTATTAATATAAATAGGAAGGATTAAGTAACTTTACAAAACTAATTAAGTGAACAACCTCCTGTAAAGCCACTTTGAAAAATTTTAATTATTTACTACCTTCTATCTTTATGAACTCTTCGACTTAAAAGTTTTATCTGATTAGCTTGCCTACATTTAATAAACTGTGTGATAAAAAAATTTCATGAGCGAGTATTTTTCTCCGCATCCTCCGATACATAAAAAAACATGTAAAAAAAATTCTGGAAATCTTGGAACAAAAATAATCTAGTATCTGAACCATATTTACCGTAGCAAGGCATTAAATGCAACTTAGATCTAACACAAACATTGTTTCAAGTGGCAGTTTTAAAGCCCATAATGATATATGTTCTCAATCGCATACAAATTATGGATCTAACTTTCTCTAATATTTATGGGATTAAAACAAACCCCATAAATATCTAAGGGATCAAATCCCTAAGCACTTACCTGTCCTGACTGAAGGCAAAGGATAGTTTACCTTGGGTCTTAAAACATTTGTTATAAATTGAAAGAGTATAAAAAGAAAAGTTATAAGAAAGCACAGTAACTATCACAGTAACATTGTCATTTATTCATTTTATTTGAATAATCAAGACAATAATTGAGAAAGTATTCATATACTATCTCCCAAAAGCAAATTAGTTTAGATACTTCTGTGCAGCCTGAAGTTTCCAAATTTACTTTACATTAAATATTTAATTAAAAAAAATTTATATAATACCTTTTTCACCTTCAACTCTTGATCCAGGTATTGCTTGCCTAGGCTCTAACTGATCTATTAATTGATTGACTTGATTTCTTATCTTCTGTAACTCAGTTCGTATATGTTTGACTTCATCTGATTGCATTGGAGCAGGTTGCCCATTAACTGCAATGTAAATAACTCTTATAAAAATATGTGTCTTGATTCAATAAAAAAAAAATACTCATGAAAAAAAAAAGAATATTTTGCTGCAGCATAAACAAAGTTGAAAAATTTTCAGACACAAATGAAATCATATACTCTTACAAGCATCCTCACCAAAATCTCAGAAATTAGGTTAATTTTTACAGATTAAGACAGGCTAACTATTAATAAACTTGAAACTCTTACATTAAAAATTTTTTTTTTCCCTATTTAGAAATTCTTTTTTTAAACTTAATTGGCCCAGTAAGTCTGCATGTTGATTAAATATATCAGTAAACCTTATAACTAAAAATATATAAACAAATTTAATTAAAAAAAAAAAAAAAACTATTTATAAAAATATTTTTGATCATTTTAATTTTTTACCCCAAAGTTTGTAATAAAAATGAATACTTTTGAAGTCCTTTTCAAGAAATTGTAAAAGATATATCAGCACGGTCACACACACAAAATAACTAACAAAAAATGATAGGATGTGTGACAGCTTTAGCCACCTATTTTTAAAAATGAATAACAAATTTTATCTGAAAACTGGAATAAAATAAATATTCAATTGAATGAAACAATTTCAGCAACTTGTCTTTTAAGGAAAGCATTCGTACAGTAATAATTTTAATTTATGGTGCGTCATTCAGAATTTTTTATTTTTTTTAACAAAATGCAACTAAAACTAAACAAGAAAATGTAAAGGTGTAAAAAATCAAACTTTTTTACAGAAGCACAAAACTAGTGTGATTTGAATCTTTTTAGGTTTTGAGTTTAATAAAGTATTTAATTACTAATTGAACTTTTCACATACCGGACATTCCGGCGTATAACGCGCCCCGGCGTATAACGCGCACCCGCAATTTCCAATAACTTTTTTTAAATTTTAAGATATATTCTTCGTATAACGCGCACGAAAATTTGGATTGTACATGTGCAATATCTCGTCTAGTATCTATAGAAAACCAGAAAGCCTTTTAGTGCGGGACATGTTTTGGTCCCACCTTACAGATAATACAAAATTCTTTTTGAAAGTATGTAACACCGATATGGCAGTTATTCCGGGCGGATTGACACCATTAGTTCCGCCATTGGATGTCTGCTTAAGCTAACCATTTAAAGCCAATTTAAAAAAAAAACAGTGGAACACTTGGATGTTGGAGGGCGAGAAAACCTTTACGAAAGGAGAACATATGCGTCATGCAAGTTTGAAAACAGTGGATATTAAAAGTATGGGATGAAATTAAGCCTGAGATGGTTAGAAAATCATTTAAAAAATGCAACATTTGAAATAATCTGGACGGATCAGAAGATGACTGTTTATTTATGGATGAGGGTAACACAGATGATGAAGACGAAACAGATTGTGATGACGTGCCTGAAGAAATAACGGAAGACGAACATAATGAACTATTTACGTAATAACGAAAATCAATAAAGTATATAGGTAAAGGTATGTCATTTCTTTAAAATAAAAGTATTTTTCTATATTTAAAATTTTTTAATCTATAATTTTTTATATTCGGCGTATACCGCGCACCCGAAAATTCCAATGTTACTTTTTGTATTAAAAGTGCGCGTTATACGCCGGAATATACGGTACATATAATGGCAGTGTTAGTGCACACAGCTGGTAAAACTTATATGAAAACATCCACATTTTTATGCTGATAAATCATAATTTTTAAATTTAAGACTGATTGTTAATACAGTGAAACAGGCTTATTTAATGAAGCTCTGATTTAATGAGAACACAGAATAATCAAACAAATCGAAAATACTCGGTTTGTACAATGTTTAATCGATTTAAACAGATTTTTTTTACAAAAGAGAATCCAAGTTTTAGTGAGCTAAATTTTTTTTGATTTATCAACTAAAATTTCAAGGCACTTCCACCTCTCCAAAAAAATTCTATTTATAATTTAATTAATATATATGAACTTTTGTGATTTTTTCAGAAACCAGCACTTTATTTTAGCACTTGGTTATAACAAGGAACTATTGCATTCCTTACATGCCTGTTATAAGCAAGTTCAACTGTACAGCAAATGTTTAATTTCTAATGTAAAGGTCTTAACTTACATACCAAATATAGTCAATTTTAATATCCTACTGCACTGAATAGCAAAGGATAAATCTGAACTATCAAATATCGAGATTAAGTCCCCATCTGAAAAAATAAAAATAGAGTGATTAATACTTAATTTATAAATTTTTTTTAGCATGTTTAAAATATCTAGAGAAAAATTACAAAATAAATTAAAATTATAATTCTACCAAGAAATATATTGAAAACATTCAATAACAGAATTTAAGGATTTAAAAGAAAATAATACAGAGTTATGCAACATATTTGTTTTGTCAAAACAATTTCATTAAAATAAGAGGAGAGAATTAAGAAGAAAAAAAGTCAGAAATAGATAAGTAACCAATCACACTATATCCTGCATTTAGTTTCAAGTACAGATTATCAATATTACAGATATATTAAGTACAGATTTTCAATATAAACACAGAACGTATCCTAATAATGTATTTAAATAAAGCAGAATAACACTTCAATGAGAAATAAATCAAGGATATACTAAAATTATCACCATAATGCAGATTTAGTATTACTGTGATAGAGAGAGTATAGAAACAAGACTTTTTAGTTCGAAACTTCATAAAATAAACATATACTGATCCCAAATGCTATCACTCATTTCATAACATAATTTGGCATAAACTAGATACATTTAAGTACTAACAAAATTATTAGTTACATCCATACAAACTGTCAAAATACAAATTACTAATTAATTTAAATAAAATTCACAATAAAAAGTAGATATGTGTTACAGTACATTAAATAAATAAATATTAGCGATCTTTATCAAGATAAAAACATTTAATAATCAATGGCATAGTTTGTTCAACTGTAAGAGCCAGTGGAACAAGTTACAAACTGTCAAAACTGTTGCTGTAGATATTTTCTCATTTCTACTTGTGTTAACGTAAACAAATGCTTTAAAGTTAAATATTTCAATACCAAACTTTTATGTGCAATGAAAATTACATTATGTTCTACCAATTTATATTTACTGAATAAATATTCATGTTGTTCTTCTGAAATAAATATTTATATAAAATACATGAATGAAAATTGAGAATTCGTTTTGTTAAATTCATGTAGATCATTGCAGTAGAAAAAGTCCAAAAAATTCTGAATGCTATTAATCAATTATTATTTAAGGTTTTAATATCAAATATCACAGTTTTCTTTAGGAATAAAAAAGGGCAAGATGCTTCCTTTCTGATAAATAGACACTCGCTTAACATCATAAAAATTTATGAAAATGTAAAATATTACATAATAATTGAATTTTATGCGTATATTTCAAAAGGATTCAAAGGAAGAGTATATTCAGTCTCTCATTATCAAAATGCAAGAAAAATTCAAAAACAACTAACGGCTTGCTAAAAGGCAATCTCTGCATATTTTGTCCAAAAAAAAGTAAACTAACACAAAATGAGTGATTGATAAAAAACTCAAAAAGCTTTTTTCCCTAATTTAAATTGAAAATTATATAATAAAAACTTATAATACATTTTTTTTAAAAAGAAAGAAAGTTAGTTATAAAAATTTTAACAGTTTAGAATAATCCTAACAAAGTAAATATTTGTAACAGTAATCAAAATTAAACCTATAAACATATACACAACCTCCTATTAAATCTGTTACAGATAATTATACCAGTGTGCAATTATTTAAATAGCCAATTAATTTATTGAAAGTGGAATATCAATAAAAAGGGTGTTAGCTTTTTTTTTATTACAAAAATGGTAAATTTATTGGGATCAAAGGGTGGGATGCCCTTAAAAACTCTTAGGAAGAAAACTGAAATACTATAGTTTTCTGATTCCACTACAGAAAATCAGTTGATATTTCCGTATTATGATCTGTCACGCCAACCACAATCGCTAAGGTACCAAATGAAACTTGCAATTTAAAAAAACAAACAAACATGTAGATGTTTGCCTGGGGGTGGCTACGAGTTATACGTTTCGAGTTGGTCCCTTTCTATGACGTTTCTCTTAGCTTTCTACGGGCCACTGCCTGGAAGTTACCAAGACTTAGCCATTATTCTGCCACAGATCATAATGCGAAAGTCTCCCCTGGAGAAGAATAGACACAAAGAAATAACTCACCTTCATCTCTGTATTTAATAAGAACTTCATCGTTTGCGTCTAATTTTCCACGAAACACTCTTTGCATCATCAAAACCAATTCATCATATGTGATATCTTCATTGTGGATGGGAATACGCCTGATATCATCACCTAATTGAGCTTTGATTATTAATTTTCCACTTAAATCTAGTTGAGTATAACCACCCTCTTCAGCACCTCCTCCCCCATACGAATTCACAGCCATAATGCACCCTTGCTTCCTTCAAATTCTATTTCTAGATAATAAAAAACAAAATTTATATTAAATAATGTATGAAAAATATTACGATGATTTTAAAAACTGTGACAGCTTGAGTGATTATTCAAAAATAAAACATAAACTGCCATAAATATTCAGCATTAAAACTATACAATAATATAAATGTTAATACATAATTGCACCTCGTATCGCAACATTCATTGCTCATATTAACTTATCTATATACTAAAAAAATATTTACTATATTATTTATTTATGTGACACGACAATGAACTTCAAATATTTAACAAGATAGACGTATGTTTTTGAATTGCTAATTAAATAATGGTGAAATTTCATTAAATGGTTACGGAGTTGTGATTCAATATATTTAGTTAAGCCTAAAATAAGAGTGATTAATTAACTGCCAATTAGTGATGAAGAGAATATGATTAAATAACATAAGTGGAACAGGATGAGTAGATAAAAAAAAGAATTATTATTTGCACAGCGTTACTTACAAATCCCATTTAGAATATTGACAGCTGACAACTAAAAAGAAAGTAAAATTCAGACGTATCAGAGTTCAGACCACGCCACAACAACGCAGTTGCAGTTGCATTGAGAAAGTCATAATCACATGTCAAAACATTTTTAATTAAAATTAAATATGTCTTTAATTATAAATATGCACCGGAATATATTTTAAAGCATGCTTAAATTTTAAATAATCTGCAAAGCATGTATCTGAATGAAATTACTATTTTAATATATATAAATTATCTCATAAATTAGTTAGCTATAACTGTAAATTTTACCAAAATCAAAATAAACAGTTATGGTTCTATGACAGTTTTAATCCTTCATAATATGGAAGTTTTATAACATTTCGATTGATACATGAGTTCTTACTTTTATATTAGCTAACTTAGTAAAAAATTGTTTGTTAAAATTGCTCATTTTAATTCAGCAATTTCGTAGATAATATTGTTGCTACAAATCAATTTTCATGGCCCAAAGTTCAACATTCCCAAGCCATGTTGCTGAAAATACATTTAAATTTCCCCCTTGGACAGTCATAGTAAGAAAAAGTCATATTTTGCAGTCCAGATGTACGAATGTCCCAAATTGTCATATGCAGCTTAACGATACTTTTTCAAAAAGCAATTTATGTGACTTTTGTCTGTGAGTATTTCCAATGAAGCTGTTCCTAGCATTTTTGAATTGGTATTAAAAAAATTTATGGCTCTAGTGTAGAATCGGAGACCCTTTGGCATAAACACCACTAAGATTAATAAATTCCAATTCCTGGTTATATAAGACATGTTAACTTGATTCTATTTAGAGAAAGCTTTTGATAGATGAAGGTTGACATCGTCGATAATTCTATCCCCACATTGTTGACCCGGACGAGACGTGATGTGAACTGGCCAGCGTAGATGGATTCTTCACATTTGATAGTTGATTAGCTCATGTAGCTCTCAGAAATCCAGTGAAGTAAAAAAAATTCTCCTGGTAAATAAATAAATAAAGAAAAGATAATGAGCAAAAAAATATATAAATAAATAGCATTAATCAACTATTGGTATTCGTCCATCGAATTCTATCACAGATAATATTCTAAAAGGGGAGTAACTACCACTACGATTATTAAATACCCAATTAACTAGTATTAATATTTATAGTACATGTAGCAAAATCTTGGGTACCAGCTATTGCGAATTATAAATTATGCATCCTTTACTGATTGTTTGACTGAAACAATTTTTTACAAAAATCATTTATAATTCATTATTTTTACTATATGAATAAGTTTAAAAGTATTAGCGAAAATTAATCAAAACTTAGATATATTATTGGTACAGGGTTAAGAGAAAAAAAATCGTAAACTGTCCGTTAGAAATATTTAAGGTAAATAAAAAAAAAACTGACTAACAGCTATAAGAAAGTTCTGAGTAGTTATCTGTCTTACTGTACAAAAATATGTGACAATAAAAAGCTAACAAATGACATTAACAAAGTATTTTTATCAGAAACACTCCATTAAAATGCCATGCTATGATTAAAATAAAGAATAACAGCAAAAACAAAACAATGCTTTTAATTCTCAGAAAGAAAAAAAATTTGAAAAAATGACGAAATTAACTTGACTGAATATAATTTTAGAAAGATCAACAGTACAAAACTCGCAGTTCGGTATAAAGTAATCTAGTTTTAAATCTTCAAATGTAGCTTTTCCATTTATCTTCCAAAACAAAAATTTGCTAGCCGTATGCAAGTTTTAGAATTTAACGAATATGTGTAATTTCTGATGAAGTACAGTAAAAAGCACGCTTTTAGATTTTTCTTCATTAAATTTATTCAAATTCTGAAGAAAAAAAAACTTTGTCTGAAAATACTTTTCCAAAATAGTACTTTGCTAAATATTCGTCCTAACATTCAGCCTACCAAATGTTCAGCAAAAAGGCGGAATATTTGTTACATCCCTAGTTGTATGATATAGAAATTAGAAAACATTTGAAACTTTATTTATGTTCTTAATTTCTTTTAAGGTATGAAAAGGAATTAGATCTTCCGCAACTGCCTGAAATGAGTTTCGCCGGCAATCTATTGCGTGTAGAGCATTCAAAAGAGTTGGGTATTGAATTTAATGCTTTAAGTGCATTACAGTTAGTTGACAGTAAATTTGACAGTATGAAAGTTGCTGTAGCTGAAGCTTGGCAAGAGTCGAGGTAAGTGTTGCATCAATGTTTAAAATTGTATTTAAGTTAGTAAGGTGTAAACATTTGTGAAAATCTTTACATTATTTATACTTAACTTAATTAATTAAATTTTAATGTGCAGCACGCAAAAATATAACTGTCCACCCTGATCTAATGATTGGATCTTTATGTTCTAGGACTCAATCATAATTGTTCGAAGGGTGATCTCTAATGTGATTATTAATTAGTGCAGACAATATTTTAGTTTAGGAAATCAGACACGAAAAAACTTTCTTTGCATAAACATGTCTTTTATTTGCAATGGATTCAAATTTCTGACTGCCAAAATATAGGGAGTAGCCACAATCTTTCTAATATGGGCCCATTAGTTTGACCAGGAAAGCGATCCAAAGTTCGGACCCCTTAACGTTAATTTTGTGTATTTCCTCATATTTCAAGAACTATTTGAGTGAATTTAAAAAATTTTACACACAATGATAAAATTCATTTATCCAGTATTTATCATTTTATTTAATAACAGTTGAAACAATTTTGAATTGTAAGGTACACAAATTTTTACATAATTTTATAAAATGTAATTTCTCAGGGAAAAATCTGTGTCAAATCGAAATGATATTGCCTCAGAAATTGAATTTTAAATATACAACTTCTTTAAGATGTGATTTCCCAAGTATTATATGACCGATTTGCCTCAGATTTTGTATTTTGCCTTTAAAATTACAATCTATAAATAATAAATATTTCATAAAAGTTATTTTTTGCATTGAATTATCTTTGAATGAAGAAGTTTCGAGTTAATAATTGTCTGCAAACTTTTTTCAATTCGCTTAAATAGTTCTCAAGATATGGTGAAATACACACAAAAAAGAAAAAAATTAACATGAAGGGGTTTAAACTTTGGACCACTCTTCTGACCAATATGTGGGGACCATATTTCCTAGATTGCAGTTATCCCTTATATTTGGTCTTCATACTGGACACTGCACCCTCAGACGGCACCTATACATAATCGGTATTGAATCTAATTCTCTTCATCGAGGTTGTCATCTTGAAGAAGAGATTTCACAACATATACTTTGTGATTGTGAGGTCTATTCAGTGCCGGATTAAGCGTACGTAGGGCCCTAGGCCATTTAAATTTTTGGGGCCCTTAGATTAAATTTTTTTTTCCTCATGTATTTTTTTATTTATTCAAATATAAAAGTATTCATACATCTTTTCATTTAAGAAAGCATATTTAAAATAAAAATAAATAATAATAAATTAAATTTTACTTTATTTTGTTAAAAAATTATCCTATTTTATTATATATATTTGAAATATATATTTTTTTAATCAATTTTTCTTTAATTTTTTAAAATTTATTTTCAAAAAATCCATTTTTAAGTGGGCCCCAGGCTATGGCCTAGTCTGGCCTAATGGGTAATCCAGCACTGGGTCTATTCTGCTCCAAGATTTGAGCATTCAGGGCAACATTCCATTAAGGCCTGGGAACTGCAAGTCATTACTGTCAGGTGTTTACTGAATTTTATTTCAGCTGTAAGGCTTTCCTGTTAATCATGATTTATTTAGCTTTTGGGCTCAATAGACCTCTGGTCAATGTGCCCTGCTCTTTAGAGCTACCCAACCTCTAACTCTAAGAATGGTCTATCCCTTATATTTCGGATGTCAGAATGCCAAATCCGTTGAGAGAGAAAATTTGTGTTTATTCAGAGAAAGTACGTTTTTGTGTCTGATTTCATAACTTAAAATATCGTGTGCATTAATTAATTAGCATATTTGAGGTCACCCCCTTGAACCATTAAGATCGAGTCCTGAAAAATGAATATCTGATCATTAGGTCTATAGTTATTCAAGGTGGTCTGTATATTATTTTTCACTCTGTGCATAAAGAATCTGAATGAATTGAATAAATATAATTATAATATAAACTATAATTTTGCAACTACTCATATTCAGTCAAAGTGTTCTGTTCAAAATATGTTATACTCCAAAACTATAGTTACTACTAGAATAATGGATAAGAACAATGTTTTAATTTATACATTTTAGCAGGGAATGCATTTCAGATCCTTTTTATATTGAACACTAACTGTTTTTGTTTAAAAAAAAGGGCATTTGTAAAATTACATAATTTGTGTTGTTTGAAGCTTTCATAATGCTTCATTGTAATACTAATTCTGTGTAATGAATAGGTCTGTAAACATTAGGAAGAGAGATAGGAAAACATTTATTTATTCACTTCCATTTCAAGTCGGAGAAATTTGTATAATACAAGAAATTTGTATAATATGGAGAAATTTGTATAATTGATAAATATGGAGGGGAAGAAAGACTAAAATTTCTGGTATCTAACTTCATTAGAGAGTTATGGCATGCAGGGATTGGTCAAGACTTTTTCTCGTAGACTTAACATGGAGTAATGTACACAGTATTTTTATCTAGAGAAATCTAAAAAATCATTGATGTGTATATTTTTTCTTGCCTTTAAATTGATCTTAAACATTCTAAGTATCTATTGTATGCATTTAAAAAATTAAAAAAGCATTTTCGTCAAACATTTAGTTTAAAAAATGATTATAATTCTACTTATTGTTTTTATCAAGTTTTATTAAATGCCAAATTACATTATTAATTTTTTGATAAAAAGTTAATCTTCTTGCTAAGAAATTGAATCTTGTCGAAAATTTTACAAATAGATTATAAAGAAAAGTTCAATTTTTATCTTTAAAATGCTTAATCACCACATCAACAATTTAATGTACATTGTTGTAGTTTTATGGCTCTTGACTGGGAAAAAGGAACTGAAACATAATGTAACAAAATGTTGGTGCATTAGAAACAAGGAATTTGTTGTATTTCAGCCTACATCAAAATATGCTGTTTATTGGTTACTTCATAATGAATTATGCTGATTTTTTGTCAGTTTGATTTATGCATTGTATTTATTATTTTTGCTTTCCAATGAATCAATTTGAAGCTTGAGATTTTTAATATTTTCCTGGTGTCTTTATGTGTTCATATTAATTTTATAGTATAAATAGTATAGATTGTATTTGTATAAATTATTTACGCTCTATTGATTAAAACAGTACCATCTTATTTTGAGCTTAAAACTAAAATAAAAATCTGGATTGGATAGTTAGGTATTCTATGAATAAAATGTGTAGATTTTGTATTAAATTCTTTTTCAACAATCAATTTCAAGATTCTTTTAAAAAAAAATGTTTACCAATTTTATTTTTTGTAAAGTTATCAATAATTTACTTTTAATGAAACTCTTGTTCATTTTAGTTTTGTTATTAACATGTCTTTTAATCAAGCATTGCATTCTACTAAAAAAAATTTATAAATAATAGCAATAAAAATGCTTGTGCAAGCGAAAAGTTCCTAACACGGAGGAGCAACTCCAATGTTTCCAGTATTTTCAAAGCTATTCTCTTAACTCTCTAACTAAAGTTAGATAACATTGGGAACTCTAGAAAAACAAGATCTCAGTATAAATGTTAGTACAATTATGTAAAATTGTTATCTTCTTTGTAAAAAAAATTTTTATGAAAAGAGGTTAGTTTTATCCTTTTTATTCTTTTAACCATTTTCCCTTAGCATAACTAATATTCTACATTTACTGACTAGAAATTACTTTTTTTTTTATTATACTACTTGTTTTCATTATTTAATTTTCTCAATATGTTTTCGCAGATTTAAATTTTATTTATTCTTAGGCTTGATAACTCTGAAATAAAAGATGTTGTTAAACCATTTGATTGGACTTTCACTACACATTATAAAGGAACTTTAATTGGAAACAAAGAAAATTATACTGTAAGTTCAACAACTTTCATTGATGCATCTGGTATTTATATAACTTAAATTAATTATTCTGTTTTGTTGCTTTGTATTCTATTTTTGATTTCTATTTTGATGAAAAATATTGCAAAAATTATATAGCCAATTTACTATCTATGCCGAACTCTAATTACAAACATTGCTGATATAAGCAAAATAAATAAGTACTTAACTATGTGATCTTCCAGTTTCAAATATTTCCCATAATTTTGAAATAATGAACCAAAGAGTTGATTAAATTCAAATATCTGATGTGATTTTGAAACATGATTGTATTTTCTATGTTGAACTTTTATTCATATTGTATATATTTATTAAATAAAATAGTTCATTGTCAGTTCTAAATAATTTTGCATTTGTTAAAGTATTTTACCTCAACGTTTAAGATAACTTAAAATTTATTGAACTCATTACCTTGAAAGTACCTTAACTATATTTTCGCAAGTTTTTTTTTTTAAATTTAAAAAAAAAAATGGTCCTCTACTAAATAATTATAATTCAGGTAGTCAGATGTTCGGCTAAAAGTGAGTGTTTGATGAATTCCTGTATAAAATGTCAACTTGCATTTAGCTTACCTTTTTTTTATTTTTAACAGTTATAGCATATAATAAATGTTTTAAGTTCCATTATATGTTACTTGCTTACATATATATTATTGTATGCCTGTAAATTTATTTCTTAATAAGACACACTAGGCGAAACGTTTGAGCGCAGTTGGAAAAAAGCTTAATTGATACATTTACATGTAAACAATTATATTGATACATTTAAAAATTCCTCCTTCTTTTATTCTTGTTTAATATTTAGTTCAACTGACATTGAAGTTACTAATATTAGACTCTTGTTTACATATTTGTTATGTCATAAAAAAATACCTTTGTAAATTATATTATTTCTTTACAGGTTACACCAACAGATGAACGTATTAATATTGAAAAATTAAAAGTCAAGGAAAAAATACTGTTTTATGAAGATGTAATGCTATTTGAGGATGAACTCGCTGATAATGGAACAGCTCATTGCTCTGTCAAAATCGTAATTATTATTCATTTATATCTTTGTAATTATTTTCAAACATTTAGAAAATTCATTAAAATGTCCAAGTTAAAAGCATTTAGACAATATCGTGACTAAAGGGTCATAGAGGTTACGACTGCACAATTTTGAAACTAATGGCATTGTGGTTGCAATGTGATCAGCATTGCACACCAGCTGCCTTTACTTCCAAGCAAACTGTTGCACATCAAGTAACTGCTTCAAATACCATTATGAGTTCCTGCATTTATCTAAAGGGCTATTGTAGCCAGACCCGTCATCAAGAAAATGAAATAAAAGCCATAAAACTTAGCAAATTAATTTTTCTAAGAAACAAAAGGGACCCAAGCTGCGAATCTATTGCAGAAGAGATAATAAAAAATGCTCACGATTTTAGGCTGTATTATGAGCATAAAAAGTTTATTTTCTCTATTCATCCCTATATACGTTAAAAAATAAAAGCACCTTTATGCAATTAATTAGCAATTAGGATACAAGGAAATAGAGGTGCAATATCAAAGAAAATGAAATGTTAGTTGTCTTTTTCCTAAAAAACAAAGAGTACTTTTATGCTAAAGAAAAAGGTTTTGTAAATTTCTACAAATAATTAATTATTTGAACTAGGATATGAATGCAATTTATTTAGACCGGCATTTGAATTTTATAGATCAGCATTTAACAACTTATTTAGAATCAGCAATAATTAATTTTTTTTTAAAATTTATATTAAGTATGTTGTTTCTATATATTTATTAGCTGCATAACTTTTTTATTTTATCTTGCAGCGAATCATGCCTGATTGCTTCTTTATTTTGATGAGGTACTTCCTTCGAGTTGACAATTTGTTAGTTCGAATTATTGACACCCGAATATTTCATGAAGTAAGTATGAACTTATTGATATTAAATACATTATTAGTACTATTTAAAATAAGCATATTCAGTGCAACCTCTATTTTATTTTTTCAATGTATCAAAGGGAAATAAACCCAAAAATCTAAAATTTTTTTGGAAGGATTCAACCCTCTTAATTTCCTACCTTTGAGTTCATGTCTGCGATGTGGAATAAAAATTTGAGTACCTCTTACAGAAATAACTTTGGCTGGAAGGTGTACACATTTTCTGTTGATAAAAGTTTTTGTAGAAAGTTTTATTTGTTTTATTTTGTTCCAAAGAATAAATGTAGATAACTCCTTTTTTTTTTGGAGAGGGGGATTTTTAGAAATTCTGACTCCATTAAAATTGTCAAACACATAGGCTTTGAATAGTTTCTCTTTATAAACTGATTTAAAGCACCCTGGAAATCAACAGTTTCATGAGAAATTAGGAATTAAAAGTAATAATGCTGTGAAAATTTTAAATAGTAGCAAAATTGTGAACAGTAGAATTCTTATTGTAACAAGCCTCCTTCACATATTTCCATTCAAACCAACATATTTTTCTATCCTGTTGAAATCAAGTATGACAAATATATTTTCTTCCTTTTTTTTATGAAATTGGATTTTTGACCCTCTGAACATAGAGTATAGCTGCAATTTGAGAAATATGGTCCCAGTAATTCAGGTCTGAAAGCAGCTGAAAGTTTAAGCTATCATTTTTTGCTATATATCTTTGAAAGAAAATCAAAACATTTTTGTATAGGTTTATAACACTCTTTTATTAAAAGATAATGCTGTATAAATAATTTAATTTTTATAATTATTTATTATTTAATTTACTAATGGCCAGAAAATTTTGTATTGTAAGATACACAAATTTCACACCAATTCAATCCACTTCATTTTTAAATGCCAGAATTCAAATTTTGAAAGGAATCGATAGATTAGTTCTTGAGAAATAAATATTTAAGAATATAACATCTTTGAGATGGCAAATTATGTAAAAAAATTAAACCAACATTTAGGTAACAAAACTTTAAACTGTTTACCTACCTTAACTACTAGAAACTATATTTTCAAGAAGATCCTTAACCTCCATTATCTGCTCTTATGAAGTCATAAGCTTCCATTTCCATAGATTAAGCATCTACTTGACAGATCATAATTTTTTTAACACACTTGGAAGTAAAATGATTAAAAAGTAAGTTTTAATAATGACTTAAAATTATGCTTTTTTTTTGGCCCTTATATTTTTTAACATTTATTGTTTATTTATTATTTTATTTGTTTTGGTCATTTTTTCCTTTTTAGAAACTAATAATTAACTGTATAAAATGATATATTAATATTTTAGTATTTTTATTTGCTTATTTTTTTTCACTAAAAAATGTTTTTACAGGTTGGAAAAAGTTACATCTTACAAGAACATGTCACAAAAGAAAGCAAAGTAAAAGAGTTAAAGGTAAAGATGTTTAAACATATTATGATAATTTTTCTGTATCTTAATTATTTATTAATGAAATGTATTCGTTTGTTTATTTACATTGCTAATGCTTTGAACAGATTTATAAAGTATTCTGTAAATATTTTAGTTTTATCATAATTGATTTAATAAGTGTACATGCTATATATTTTTTTATAAATTGCATATGTAAGATTCATGATTTACTAAAACATTTGTGAAATCTTTTATGTTGTTGACTCACTTTTTTTATATTATCCCTATAGTTCTTATATTTATCATAATTATATTTGTCTTCATTGGTTTTTGTATAATTCATTCTTATGTAACCATTTATAAGAAAATATACCCTGTTGAGTTCATTAGACCAATTTTATTACCAAAATTTAAATTATTAAATTTATAAAAACTTAAATAAAATTGCTTTTTTCTTTTTAAATAAATAAATGAAACTCGAGTGTGAAGTATGCTTGAGATAAAGTAGTTTATATAGAGACATGGCATATAATGAATAAATATTTGAATTTTTTGATTTTTGTTTCTTAAAAAATATGTAAAGTTAACTCATTAACTCTATATTGGTTGAAATGAAAAAACTTCACTTATTTAAATAAAAAATGATTAATTAAATTTGAATGAAGATTATGTATCTTTCTAAAATACATGAAGTATCTAAATCTTTTAAATGTTTAATTTAAAAAAAAAAAGGATTTATAACCTATTGAAACATAAAAATAGGTATATATGGCATCATTAATAAGCGAACAAGGCGGAGTAAAAACAATGATTTGTAACAAGTAGAATAATGTAAACACAGAAGAAAATTTTGCTTTTTTTCATTTTGAGAATTTTTTTCTTAATTTTTCTCAAACTACATGTTAAGCAAAATTATGTATTATAATTATTATTGATGTATTCATATACAGTAGAACTCACTTATAATAAGCTTTTCTTTAACGAGAACTCTAATTTAAATAAGAAATAAATGCTTGGTTGATGCAATGACATAATTTAATTAAGTCTATTGGAGTATAGCTCCAACAACAAACTTTTTAACAAACAAATACTGGTTTTAATAAACGATATTTTGTGGGTCAAGGAAGAAGAAGAAAAAATTGATGACTTCAAAAGTTTGAAAATCAGTGCAAAGTTCTGTTGATGCTCATATTTTTAATTTTGAGATCCAGATCTGACTCCCCAGCAGAGTTGGGCCAAGATGCAATGAATTGCTTTTTTCAATTGCGGTGATCAATTACTTCTAATCATTATTACAAGATAACATAATTATGATTATAGCTGTAATTGTGGGTACAACTTTAATCGTGATTACAATAGTAATTTATAGAAATCCATCACTTTTTAATTGTGATTACAACTTTTTATAATTACAAATATTGATTACAGTAATCAATTTCTTTTAATCATGATTACAATTCACCATAATTTTGATCACAAATGTAATTGTGATTCCAAGTAATTGCAATTCCACGCAATTACAACAAAAACGATTACGGGTTAGTATGATTACAAGTAATCAAAATATATGATAGCATGTAATTGTGATTACATTAAATCAAAATATGTGATTAAAATTGATTACGATTGCATATTATGTGTAAATGCATTATGTAGGTAGATATGTCGATACATATTTTTAGGTACATAGAATGTACACACGTATGTATTTACAATTGGTGATTTTATGTACCAGTGTATGTATCCACAAACTAAAATGTCTTTACATATGCATTTACCTACATATGTATTAGACAAATACATATGACATGCATTTTAATTCCATTCATTTGTATATGTACAGTGTATGTAATTGCACACAAAATGTGTCATTATATGATACATTATACTATTTGTAGTGTAAAATATAATCATATACAGTGAAACCTTATGTTATAGACACTCCTACAAAACGGACACTTCTTGATGCGGGTATAATTCCCCCCCCCCCCCCCTTGAATCTTCTATGAATAAACCATTATGTACATTCTTTCCGAAGCAAACACTCCCGTAACCAGATGCAGACAGCCATTTTTGCCATGAAGTTGTATTTTTTATTTCTTCAAACTGAACACCATTTTTTCTAAGTTTGAAGGGGGAAAAAAACTATTTCTGCTTCAAATTCCTAAATAAAAATGAAAAAAACTCTTCAAACCATTTTTAAAGCATGTAAATTTATTTGCCTTATCCATAACTAAAAATATTGTTACGCTATTTCACTACTAAAAAATCAATCTTTCTCCTGCCTCCTTGCTTTATCTTCGCAAAGAAAAGAGAGAAAATGATACTGCTCATTTGAAATAACTTGGACAGCTGCATCTTTTGATCTTTTCATCTGAAGGATACAGGTTATGAGACCCCACAAAATGGAAATGACTTCTTAAATGCTCTCAATGCTTCTTCCCCACTTAATTTTTTTTTCATTTTCTTATTAATTAACTCTTATCTTTTAACACAGCTGAGTTTAAAAAAAAGAGAGAACAGAAATATAGTCTCTGATATGTTTATATATAAATGAAACATTTATTCAGATACTTGATAGATGATCGATTTAGAATAATATCAACTCCATAGGTTCCCGTGCCTTACAGGTATGCATTGCATCCTTTTTTTCTGGAAATCATGGGAGGTTTACTTTCAAAGCTGTATTAACCATGTTTCTTATCAAGTGATCAGTAGGGGCTAGGGGAGTAAGCCTTATAATTTAAAACAACAGAGAACTAATAGCTGCATCTAGAATTATGTATATATATCAAACTTTTTCTCATATTTTTATATTAAAAAAAATATTTTTTTCAAGTTGAAATAAATATTTTTGTGGATAGTTATTGTAGATCAGTAAATTATTTCTATATTTAAGAAAATCATGAAATAACAATTTACGGTGTTAAACTTCATTATTAGGGTACCCTTCCTATAAACAGACATTTTTTTTTCGGTTCCAAGAGTGTTCGCTTAACCGAGGTTTCACTGTATTGGTATACATTTGTCTTGTAATGGTATCTTTAGATTAATTGTAATCATGATTTTATGTAATTATGATTACATGTAATCATATATTTTGATAATTAGTAATCATAGTTACAGGTAATTGATTACAGTAATTGGTTGCTTAATCATAGTTGCAGATGTAATCAAAATTATAAATGTTTGTAATCATGATTACAATTAATTGATTAAGGTAATCGAAAAATGTAATCGATTACATTTTTGCCCTACTCTGGAGTAATCAGACATTATGATTTCTTGCAATCGTAATTACCTGTAATCGATTTCTGTAATCAACGCCCAACTCTGCTCCCTAGGATATTGTAGCTAAAATTAAAGTTAGAGCAGATAAAAGATATAATGAAAGCAATGATGATAATAATGTTAGATGTGATGAATTTCAAGCACAACCACACTAATATACTCCATTGCTTTCGATCATGCTGAAATACTTAAAACTTTTTCCAAACGTAGTAGAGCAAATGACAATGTTTTTTGGGCCATGAGTCTTACCCAAAAACAATAACACAACAAAGATTCAAATGGTAGTTAAACGCTAATAAAATTACTTCTTTTTTAACTATACAGAAATAAATGTTTAAATTAAGTTCTACTAGACCTGAAAATAACATTGAGTAACTCGCCACGTGGTGATTCAACAAAAGGAAGTGTCGACTTAAATGAAACAAGCAATCAGTCATTTTTTCCTATGTTTTTTTTTCTTAATTGCTTAATGATAAAAGTACATTAAAACCAAAAGACTCTAGAAACCAGAATTTTCATTAAAATGTCTAATAACTTCATTCAAAATTCATTCAAACTTTGGTTCTTCAAAATCTATCAATTTTTGATGGAAAGATTAATGTGGAAGAAGAGTTCTTTAACAATTCACATATTTCAAAGTTGTAATGTTTACATTAAATTGCTCTGTTTCCCTAATTAAAAGTTATTTAAAGTCAGTAAGTTTGCCAAAATTTTGTCACATATTTATCTTATTTTTATTGTGGAATTAACTTTTAATAGCTGTAAATTATTTCTAATATGAATTTTTTTTAAAAAAATATAATTTTAATCCAACAAAGAAACGGCAAAAAAGTTTACAAAAAGTGGCTACTGAAAATTAGTACTATATTAATAATTTCATAAACATGCACGAACTTATATGATTTTTTTCACCAAGTTGTTTTATGAGCTTTCTGTTTTAACAAACAAATATTATAGTCCATTCATGTTCTTTATACGCAATTTCGAATTGACTATGTACCATTTAAACATATAAAGATTGATTTTCATTATTGGACCAATCTTGTTAAATTACTTACCAGCCTCTTTATTCTGTAATATTGTGCAAATATATCTATATGATAGATTTTTACTATGTACAACGATTTATAATCTTTGCCACAGAAATCTAATGCTATACTATAAAATGATGAAGCATTATTAAATCTTTAATTTATGCTATTATTATTAACTTTTTTGAATGATTTCACACCTGTTTTAACAATTATATATTTTTAAAAATGTATATTAAGTTTCAGCTTGTCATTTTTCTGGCATGTCACAAACGATATTTGCAATAATTATTTGCTTTAAAACTTTCTATACAAGTTTTCTCTAATTTTTTACATCTAAACTGATAAAAGCATGTCTAGAGTGTGCCAAGACATAATTTCTGAAATATTTTGTAAAAATTGGTTTTCGTCAATAATTTGCATGTGAATTTCATAGCCACTTTTTTTCATTTCTCTATTAACTACATGTACATTATATTGTGCTTAACTATTTTAGTTTAAAAGTATAGTGGGTAGGCTAATTCAGCTTTATCATTTTCCTGGCATTAAGAAATTTAGCAGATATCTATTTTAAATATTTTCTTTTATAAATGTCTGCAAACTATGCTGTTAGTTATTCATAAAATTTTAATTAGAGTTGGTAATTGGATAATTTTTTTAAAAAAATGAAGCTATTCTAAAGATTTTAAATTAGATTTGCCATATTTTTTTGAGAATCACCTATGTAAATATTTTAACTACCCATTTTTTGTTCATATAAGCAGGAACTTCGATCAGCAATCAATACCGCGATGAATAATGCATCTATTAGTTGCAGAGGAAGCTACAAATGCTTAACCCTTTTGTCCAAACAGTATTCAGAGAACAGCATCCTATTCAGTACTGTTATTGATAGGAAACAAAGAATTTATTTGTAGTTTCTAATAAATTAACAATTATAAGTGAAACATTTTTTGATGAAGAAATTTGTGGACTAATTTTTTTTTTAAAACTATGCAAACTAAAAATATTAAATTTCACTTTTAATCTTTAAATAGCTGAATGAATGAGCATTTTAAAAAACATTATATATAAACCATTTTCATGTCTCACTTCAATAATTTGTGCATTATCAGTCATACTTCTAGCATCTTAACTTGATTATAAAGTGATTGCAAAGCCAAGCTATAATGCTCAAAGCTAATGAAAACAAAACCTTATAGAAAAAAGAAGCAACATTGAATCATAATTTGTTTTAATAATATAATTATTTCACTTATTATATTTATCCAAAATTTGGATGAAATGTTGTTAATTTTAAGTTATTTTACTATTATTCAGGTTGATGTATCATTGTTGAGAAACCCACAACTTCTTTGGGATCATTTACCAACAGTTGATTTTCAGTACGAAAAGATCCAATTTTAACTTTATTTTGTTTATAATCATGTATATATATGCCATCAACTGGTTTATAAGCATTTTCAATCTTATACCTCATGCATACAAAAAAATTTATTCTATTAAAAATTCATTTATACTCATTTTTTTTAAGTCTAAAGTGAAAGTATTTACATAATTAAATAGCTAATAGATTTCATGACATGATTTTTTGTAATAAATTTTTTTAGAAACTTTTTTGAGAATTTTAATTACCTAATGTAAAAATCTAATAAATAGTCGAAATAATTTTACTGTAGAAATTAAAATAATAATAAGAAATTAAAATAATAGTTAATAGTTCTCATTGAATAAAATCTTAAAGTGTTTTACTGATACTCATATTGTTCCAACCGAAACATTTCAATGTATTAGAAAATAGGTTATTAAACTATTATAACGTTTTATTTTTAAAGCAAATTGTACTTATTGTTTTTTTTTCTCTCTCTCTACAAATTTTAGAACACTTTTAGTAATTTACTATGATAAACAGAAATAAGTTTTTGATTATTAACTAATTCTTAATATTGAGAAATAAATTTAATAATTTTTTTTATTTTAAATGTATTTAATGCGTATTAAAAAGGAGAAACCTTTCAATAAATTTCGTTTCTTTTATTTGACTCAAGTATCTGCTGTTATATATATGTGTGTGTATAATGCAGTAAGTGGATCTGCTAAAACAAAAAGTTTTAATAGATAAAATTACTAAACATAAAAATAAATCAACATTTTCAGTCAAAAACAGAATTTATTTATTTTTGCAATTCAGTTCCTTTCTCTTTCACATAATCTTCATACATTTTTTTAACTTCTTCCAGTTTGCTTTCAAAGTCCATATTTTCAATCATGCTGACTAACTCAATATTTGCTACAGCACTCTCCACTTTAAAAGCAAAGGAGAAAAAATAAGTCTATTTCGTTTTTCAAAGTGTCTTAAATTTTTTTCTAATTTTTTTTTTTTAAATATCTCATTGATTATTAATTTAAATTTGAAAGTTTTTCTTTGCACCATATGAGTTATTGCATGATAACAGAAAAAAACATTGAACTAATTCGTCATATAATGAGTTAATTTGAAACTTTATTTTATGGTCGAATAAAATTTTAGTTTTTGTTATATTTTGATAGGGATGTATGAATTATATTTTTCAAATAACAGTGAAAAAAATTATTGCGATTAAATTGTTTATTTATTGTTTTTGTTTTGAAAGAATGAAAGGAAATTTTGTCTTGCAAAATGTAACAAAAACAATGTTAAGCTATCTAAGTGTCTAAAGATTAAATATATGGTTTTAATCAGCTATTCTTAAAAATGAAATGCATATTAAAATTCATCTATGAGCAAAATAATTCTGAATCCTATTAAATTTATCACACAAACATTACATTGTTGTATCATATTGCTGCTACCCTATTCTTGTTATTTTATTGAATTTTACTGTAAAATTAATAGAAAGCAATAAATTAAAACATTTTGTATCAAAATGTATTTTTGAGTTAGTTTATTTGTAAAATTTTTAAAAAAAATCCTACTGTTGCTAAGATTTGTTACAATTTTTACAAAGTTTTCATGAAAATTACTTACTCAATGTATGAGATATTTGTAGAAAGCAGAAAGAAAGAAACAATTATTTATTATTTTATTTAATAATTTATCTATTTTATTTTTTGTATATTTTTTGACAAATATATATTATTTAAAATTGTGTTTTTTTAAAGGAATCTGTCAAGTTACGAAATTTTCAAAAAACTGTATTTTTATATTTTCAATACATAAAAACTAATAATCAGATTTATTTCAAATTTTGCCTTTTGTTATTAAAAATTACATAGTTTAAAATTAAGTAAAAATTATTTTTGCATCTCTGGATTTAACAAATTTTATTATTTTATGCAAAACTTTTTTTATTCCCTTAAAGTTTTTTCTCCTTATGATTTCTTTCAGTCAGTACATAATGTTCTTTATTATGAGCACTGTATCTAGATCATAGACATTTGTTCTTAGCTTTTCGATTATTATGTTTGTTTGCTTGTTATGTATGTTTGATTATTATGTAGTTCAATTCTAAATTTTTTTTTTTTTTTTTTTAATTTATGAATGAATTAGATAGTGTTGTAGAAGGTAAAATTTTTAATTAAGATTTCAAGTGAGGCATAGGAATATATAAAATTCATAATAAAATTACCTTGCATTTTTGTCACTTCTTCTGATAATTGCTCGAGATAATCTGCTATTGCATCAATTTCATCTGATATTTTTGAATAATCAAATTCTTCCGGGTTTTCCTGTACATTATGTGCCTATAATGCAAAGCAATGTTTAAGTTGTTTTTTTTCTTTAATATTTAAAATTTCTTTTATTTATTTTAAATTTAGTTATTTCGAGTTGACTTTTTAAAATATAATAACTATAAACCTACTTGAAGCTCATATATTATACAAAAGTTAGACGAATCAACATTGACTTTTGTTGCAAATAAGTTTGTCTTTTTAAAATTTAACAAACTTGAATGAATAATCTAAATTATTTTTTAATGAATAATCAAACTTATTTAACATATTTTTTATGTAACAATTTTTTATTATTTTATTCCTTGAAAATAATTTTATGACATACAAAACTCTGCATGCTTAGAAAGGTCAAAAGTCTTATAAATTAGAAATAGCCTGTTGCTATACTTAATGTATAAAAAATAACTATACTAAACTATAACTATACTAAAAATAAAATATAACTATAACTAAAATAACCCCAAAATGCACTTTGACTGTTAAAACAATATTTCTCATTGTGGCCTTACGATCCCTATATTAAGTCCAAGTTATATTTGTGTCTCCTTTTTTGTATCAGAGATTTCAGTTGCCTCCATATTTTGAGGCTCAGGATTGGTAATGAGGCTCAGGATTGGCTCACTAATTAATGAGCATATTTTAATTTAGACCCTCAACCCAATAAGATTGGGTTTTAGTATGTGGAAATCTGATTATTAGATTAAAAGTAATTCAGGGTGTATCGTTTTTCTTCCGCATTGTACATGTGGTGAAAGAAGTGGCTCAGATGGTAAATGACATTGCTTACTCCGGTAGTGCAGAGCTGGAGGCCCTGAGGTCGAGGTAACAGACTAAACAAATGGTGTGTATATGCTGCAAGCTTCATCCTTTAAGCTTAGAAACAATTTATGTTTAGAATGACTTATAAGACTTACATTATTATTAGAATTCGTAAGATCAACATGTTCTTTATTCGATGTGGAAATATTACCATTCATTCTTACCTAAAACAAAAGAATATAAAAGATGCAACTATGAAAAAATAATCATGATCAAAAGAATTACAACAAAATTATAAAAAATTTCGACTTCCATTTCAACTTCTTTTTGATGTTAAATATCTATCATATAGTATTAACATCATTGTCAAAATGCAACTGATAGAAATATGCCTTTGTATATGAATAGGAATTTTAAAATTTCAAAAGAGACTTCATTTCAGTGTGTCCTTACAAATGGCAAGCATTTTGAAAGAAATTTTTTTTTTCTTCTTTTATCCTCTTGTCAATTTTTTTCTATGCCATGTTATATACTCTGCATATTAATAAGGTATTTCAAACTACAGGAAGAATTTTTTATAGTGTGTAAAATGTTTGCATAACTACCTGTTAAAATTAACTGGAAGGCCAAGCCTTCTACTTGCCATTGTTGATCAAGTTTCAGAATCCATTCAGATGCTTCCGCTGGCCCATTTCGCCCTATTTTTATTCAATACCATAGTGTTTATACTTTATTTTAATTATTTAAGGAGACTCAGTCTCCTAATGACTACCCTCATATAGTACGTATATCCCTCATAGGTGACATGTGCGTCTCAGCGAGTACTTGTGACGTGTTCCGGCATTCCCTGGGAGCAGCTGTGTAGATAAACTGTACAGTCAGTTCTTTGTTTTTAAAATGTTCAAATGTAAAAATCACTCTCCACAAACGAGATATGGTCAGTAAGGCGTTTTTAGTTGGCAAAAAACCTGGCTGCTGCATACATTCACTGTCAGATTTGTGAAATTGTAAATTTTTGAAGCAGCAAAATTCTCTGCCACGCTGACAGGAAATTTTGCTACTCTATGACAATGCCTCTCCACAGCTCAGATTCCTGGTTTATTTTGGTTGAGAAGTTTTGGAACTCTCCTCCCTACAACGCAGACCTTGCGCTGAGTAATTTTTATCTTTTCCGATATTTCAAACATCATTTTGACTGCAATCACTTCAATGATGACGAATACGTGAAAACGACCCGTGACCTATGTAACTGAGCAAGAGGCAAGTTTGTATGAAGAGGGTATTCTGAATCTAGTTGTTTAAACAAACTTGGCAACTACACTTATAAAAAACGAAAAACGTGTGTAGAATCTGAAAATAAATTTGTTTCTTGAAAATTTTCTTAAAAAGCAAACCTTGTATTCTTTGGTATTGCATTTAGGATTAACTTGATTTATTTTTGCGTGTGCAGGCTGCTTGAAAAATCAGGTTTAATTGCATGTTTAGTTTTAATGCTAACACTTTTTAGAAGAAAATAACTTGAAATGAATGTTACTGAAGGAATAACATCGAATGGTTTAAGATACACCATGTTGTATTTTCTGGCTTTTTTTTTTTTTTTTTGAAATGCATTTATTTACAAAAATAATTATATTTATGGACAAACGTATTGAATAACTTTGTTCCCATGTTAGTTTCTACAACCTTTGCATATTTGCTATCCATTAAAACTGTACCAATTAAACAAAGTTGTGTCAATTATCAAAATTAATTAAGCAACATTGACATCAATAATATTGGGACGATTTTTTATGTCTCCTAAATGCGCTACTATGTCTCAATTATTTCGCTTTTTAGTGCATAAATAGCTGATTTTTTTAAAAAAAATTCGTTTAGAACCAAAGTATTCGTTGAACGTCCAAATTAATTAAATTTAATTGGCTTATATTACTTTTGGGCGATTTTTTATGTTTTTCTCTTAAACATTTCTCAATTTATTTTTCTTTTCAGTACATAACTTTTTTTTTATTTCAATTACCGCAGATTTTAAATTGTTTAGTTTTATTGAAGCACATTTTAAAGGCAAACTGTAAACGAAATAAATACTTTAGGAATACTAATTTGGTGACGTAGTTCATGCATGCTACTACGTTCATAGTGATCATTTAGTTTTTCTGACATAGCAACTAATTAATAATTAAAGACCATGCTATAAACTCTTTTTTTAAATAATAATAACTATATAAGCTAACAAAAAACGATTTTTGAAATACATTTGAAAAAAAAAAGAATAGAATTGTCTATAGTTTAATTTAAAACAATGATAACCATTGTCGCTAAATCAATCAGAAAATTCCATTTTTCAAATGTCTCTCCTGAACGACGTAATAGAAATTTTTAAATGAATTTTAGAATCGAAGGCTAAAATTACCCCTTTAAACTACTGTAAAATTTACAGGACGATATCGTCAACGGTTCTAGAATTATAAGAGATGGCCACAAACGGACACGCACTCAAAGTCTTCATTTTATTATTATAGATTACAACATTTCAACCCCTATTTCTCCCCTAAGAGATGGAATATCAAAAAAAAGAAGAAATATTTTCTGAGTGGATGGTGGAAAAAATGTCCATATCTGATGTTTCTAATTTCAGTAGTTAGGGTCTGTCAGTTAGGATTATTTTATTATATTACTATGTTCAGAGCTAATCTTTTTATCTGCATAGATTTCAAAATTATGTTGAATACCTATAATTTCATTAAAATAGATCACACATGTAACAAAATACACAAATATAGAATCAACATACCGAATTTTTCTTTTTAATAATCAATTCCAAGAGGCTTTTGCTTAGAAATATATATATATTTGTTTATGTTTTTTTCCTTCTTTTTTTGCAAACTAGCTCATATATATTTTTTAAATCGTGTACGTTTTATACTTTTTATTTGTTTTATCTTTTATGTACTGCATAAGTGGAAAATTAGGAAATATATTTTTCATACTTTATAAAAGATTCAAAGAATAAACAACAAAAATTTTCAAGAAATCTTTGTGAATAATGTAATATCGTTTGCTAAAAAATCAACTGACAGTATATTAAAAAATACAAGCGGATAATGCTTTTAAATAGGGAATATTTTTCTAATAAAATGTATTTATTCTCACGAAATAGATTAATTTAAAATTAAATCACTGAAATCTATTTTCGGTAATAAAAAAAAAGCGCACATCGAATTTTTTTTCTACCATTTCAATTTTTAATTCAGTTCAAAAATTTGGGTAATTGCAACTCGAAAAGAAGTGAAGTAATTATGCCTAACCATGTGATTTAAATTAGATTAAAATGAATAGTTAGATTAATTTGGCTTAAGTGACGTGACGCATGTGCGACGAACCTAATCGGTAGGTTTCTGAGTCGACAAATGACACTATTTACCTACCATGCAAATGCGTCACTTGCAAGTATCCAATTGGAAAAAAAAATCTTACCATATAAACGTTTACTTAAATATCATCCTAAAATTTTGAAATAAATTAATTTCATCAGTGATGTTTGATTTTTAAAGGCGAGCTTAAAAAAGTTTTCACCTTAACACTAGTTTGAGTTTATCGTTTTCTTTAATTTAGTTTTAGAAATTCATTTGAATTGTTTTGTTATTTGCTTTATTTTAATTTTAGTTTATTGAAATGTTTGAATATTTTTTGTTTTGTTTTGAGTGTTAATAAAGACAAAAACATAAAATACATTTTTTCGCAGCACTTAAAGTAAAGTACGATATTATTTCAACACGTTCACTTCCTTCCTTGTTCCTTGCTTTTTTCTTTTTACTACTTAAATGCTAGACATATAATACGGAGAAAAAAAAGAAATGAAAACAATAAAAACTGATAACTCGAATGACTTATGATCTAATAATTGATTTTTACGTTTTAGGATTTTATCTTAATGGTACGAGGGACTTACTCCAAATTAGCAAATTAATTTATGCAGACGATATTTTAAGTTAAATCAAGCACAAAAACGCAATTCGCGATCGCAACGAACTATAGGGGGCGTTGTTGTATGAGACTAATACCTGCGATTTCTATATGAACAGTCATTCATTTACTCTAGATACGTCTTTAATGTAGCGTGTAGCATTGCAACGTTCTTTCTTTATCGTGGCTAATTAAATTTAAAAAAGAAAAATGTTTAATATCCTTTTTTATGCAAACGAAAACAAAATGGTATCTCTTATTTTTAGAGAAGGAACATCCAAAACACGTCGGAAAAATATTTGCACATAAACAGAAAAAAATATGAATATTCTTATAAGAGTTAAAACCTAATGCCCGAGAAATAGCATACCTGCCAACTTTTACGCATTTGGCGTAAAATTTTATTTTTATACTTAAAGTGGTAGTAAATATATACTTTTTTTTCATTTATAAACTTAATTTTTAAATGATTTCGATCACCACTATACTTAAAAAAATTAAGCATATATATTGATATGTGTTGCTACCATGGTTGTCAGCTTAAGCTTTTTCAAATACAACGTATTTTCTGAGTTAAAATTTAAATTTTAATACCACTGGAAAAAATCATAATGGAAGGGATTAAAAGTTGGCAGGTATGAAATAGTTTTACTAAATTTAATGATATAATATGAAAGGCCTATTTAAACTTTACATTCCATAGTTTTAAGAATCATATTACTTCAAAAATTAAAATGAACAAAAAGTATACATAAGCCTCATAATTTTATGAAATTTAATTTAGTTAAAAAAGTTTTTTAACAACAATTTTTATCAAAAAATTTAAAGTTTCAATAAAAATCATTATTTAGAAACAAAGAAACGTAAAATAAAGAATGCTTACGATTCAAAGCAAGAAAGAAAAAACCAATTCTAAAAATTCCTTACATTAAAATAAACAACTTTCATGTTTTTTCTTTTTTGATTCATAATCGAACGCAGAAAACCATTCTATAGAAAACTATCATCAAATAAGAAAAAAAAACTACTTAAAAGTAAAATTTTTTATTTTATAAAAATTAACACTTACCTGCTTTATAAGTCAGAAGAATTCCAAAATGATTTGTTCTTCGATTTTTGTTACCATTTTTCAGTGCTACGAAAATGCGTCTTTGGGATTTGCCAAAAATAAAACAAGATGCAATTTTATTTTTTCAGGAGCGAAATATTTTGCCCATTGTCCACCGAAATCCGATAAACTACTTTGATTTTAAATAAAGTGTTTCATTTTATGATTTGACACAAAAATTTTAGGTGTAGATAGGCGGCACTTAAAAACCGCCAAATCTGTAGCTGCTGTGGCGTTAATACGTAAGTACCGAATTTTTATTCATACTTTTCTGAATCATATTACTTGAAACATTAGAATATGCAAGAAGTATACATAAACACATAATGTTATACCATTTATGTTTTCAAAAAAAGTATTTTGACAAATATTTTTATCAAAAAATTATAAACTATAAAACGGAAAATAAAGAATTCTTTGGATAAAAAACGATTTTAAGAATTCTTTACATTGAAATAAAAACTTTCATACTGTTTCTTTTCTTATTATTCTTATAGTTCTTAATCAGACGTAAAAAACCATTCTGTAGAGAACAACATCAAATAAGAAAAAAAAATTTTACTTGCTAATTTTTTATTATAAAAATCATAACACTTACCTTCTTTATAAATCCGCAGAGTTCCAAATGAAATGTTCTTCGTTTGAAAGTTTTATTTTCAAATAATATGTACATAAATTATCCCTTTATTACTTCTAGATAACGTACCACGCATCAAAATTTTATAATTGTAAGATCTCGATATGAATTTGAATATGTTGCCTAAAAACAGAACAGCTGAATTCTAGTTGAAATTATCTATTCCTTCAAAACTAAAAAATACTTACCAAGAAAACGATAAAAAATTTATTAATCATCAGCTCAAATGACACTATTTCAAGTAATTTGGTTGATTCTTTATTGTTGTTTTCCGAATTATATAACAAAGAAGAATATTCTATAACTATTGCAGTTCTTGACGTTCTGAATTCACATTTATTTATTGGAATGACGAAAGCAATGTTGACTTCATTTTAATTTGTAATGAATTGAAGACAGAAAAAATTATTTTACCGTAATATACACATCTGTAACAGCAAGTGATCATCAAATTGTAAGTTATGTTGTTGGTAATAGAAAGGTAAAAATTATGGAGAAATTGTTCTTCAAATGCTTGGCGTGTTCTGCTTCAATGTTTGGCATGTTCTGGTTAGTTTTTCAAGTTCTTCAGCTTTTCCTTAGGGAAATTTTGATTTTTAATTGCTGCTAAGAAAATGGCGTCCGTCATGGCCGATGATTTTGATGGAACTAAGTGAAAACGTGATAAATTAATGTCTGATATTTACAGGCTCCCGCTAGATGGCGTACTCGAGCGTTGCGATCGCGAATTTCTCTGAATAAACATAAATTTTTTTTCCACGGATTCGGATTTCCGATTCCCAAAAAATAATAATGTAGCCTAGTCTGGAAAATGTGATCCTAATAGTTTGTCAGGAAAATGCTCCAAATTTTAATTTTATTTTTGCGTATTTCACCATTTCTCGAGAACTTCATAAAGCAAATTGCACATAATTATTTAACTCATTTATCCAAGGATAATTCTATGCAAAAAATAACTTTTAGTAAATATTTATTATTATTTTATTTAATAACAGTCGTAAAATTTTGAACCGTAAAGTATACAATATTTTACATCATTTTAAGGAAAGTAATTTTACTTAGCAAAATACAAAATCTTGGCGAAATATATCGAAGGGTTCCTGAGAAATCAAATTTTAAAAATACGCCTTTTTTAAGAAAACAAATTCTTATGCGTAAAAATAAAAAAATTTTTTTAATTCGCTATGTCAGATAAATTCACTGAACAGCATTAACGTGGAAGCACTTCGTCATAAAATCAGTATTTCAAAAGTAGCCGACCGGTCTGTGTAGGGGTTAGGGAACTGTCCTTGCATCAGAAAGGTTCTGGGTTCGAATCCCGGGCAAGGCATGGATGTTCTTTCCTTCTCTGTACTATCTGTCCTTACTGTGGGAGCAACGTTGGCCCACCTATACGGTGCCCCTGGCCAATAAATCTGCCCTTCAGGTGCCTGTATGACCTAGGTCATTATCTAAAAGCAAAAAAAAAGTATTTCGAAAGTTATCTGGTACCACGTGTTTTTTTTTATTTTTTTATTGCTATTCTTTTAAAATGTGTTTCTATGAAAATAAATAATTTAACATCAATGGAGTTGAAATGAAAAAAATTTATAGAAAAAAAATGGTACTAATTCGTTTTAAGGAAGCGTGGAAATTGTCATACAATTATTGACACAAATGATGCTTAATTAATTTAGTTAATATATGCGTATTACAATAAAAGAAATAAGCTATAATTGAAAAGCAAAGTCAATGAAGAAAAGATAAATGGAAGAGGAACCATAGAAAATCGCCATTCGCAGATAACGCTTAATTAATATTTGTAATATGTACTACGGATATTATGGTAATTGGTGCAGTTTTGATAAAATATAGAGAAGTTTCAGAAAATATTTTTTCCAGCGGTAGCAAAAATAACATATTAGTATTTTAGGGAATTAAAATCAAAAGATCTCTTTTTTTTTCACCACTACTTATAAATATTTTAAACAATAAATTAAAGGTCAAATAGAGAAATGGTTATGCTATTAAGTCCTTAACTAGGTCTTAAGTCGCTCCCACCAACCGCCCCAACTTATTTGCCCCCCCCCCCCCCCCTCTGCTTCACTACTTCAGTAACCGAATTTTATGAAGTTATTTAAATTCTCACCTCATATATAGCAAGAAAATTGACTAAAATCTTAAAAAGCTATTAAATCCCCCCTCCACTATCTGACAGTACTCTCACACATGTCTTCTTATTATTGGAAATAAGATTGGTCTTAAGAGTTTGAAGAAAGACGGTTGGCGCTTTAGAGACATTTGCCATTCGTTCTCTGGTTTCTTGTCCTCTTCTTATTTAAACGCAGGGGTTTCAATTTCGGCAAGCTTACAATGCATTAATGGCCCTCTTTTCCTTCCACACAAAAGACACTTTAGAAACACTCCACACTTCTTCGCTGAATGTCTCGGCATTAAACAAGAAAAACATCAATTTCTGTCTTTCAAAATAGCTTGTTTCTCCGAGAAACCAATTTTTTGAGCACAAAAGCAATCGGCACTTGAATGTTTTCCTTGTCAAAATACACAAGATTTCTTCATACTATGAGTAGAATTAGAAAACAGGGCAGAAGCTGTCGTTGTTTTATCTACCATAAAGTTGGAATTTGTTTTTCTACGATTAAATTTAATACCATAATTTTTTGATAATCCGAAACCCGCTATCGCCAAATTTATTCTTTCCTCACCTTCTACTTCAGATTTTAGAAATTCCATTAAATTATTTAAGCGTTCTTTGGCGTCTTTTTTCGAAGAGGAAATTGTGCTCCTATTCCAGGTCTTTAAAAATTCTTCAAGGAAACAAGATTCCACTAATGGATACAAAATTGAAGCACACTTGTCCAGGGCAAAAGAGAATAGAAGGGCTAGTTCATTCCGCTCTTAGAGCTGAAGCTACGATTTCTCTCCTCATGACGTCACTGTATACACAGATCTCGGAGATCGCTAGCAAAGATATTATAACTTTGCATCTTTCTCTCTGTAAAAATAAGTTAGACTTTTTTGGTTATTAGATTTCAAACTTTACATAATTAACACATTATTTCCGTTCATAAACATAGTTCAAAAAAACTTACTTGGCTAGTATATTAAAAAAATACCATTTTAAACTTATAAAAATATTTTACTAATTGGCGAAAAGGACACTATAAATAATTTATTTTAAGAAGTTCAGTTTTAACTTTAACTAGTGGGCTGCGCCCCTGCTCGCTAACGCTCGCCAACCCCCGAAAATTGCTACGCAATCTTATATGGTTTGCTTCGCAAACCAAGCTTTAGTCTAGAAACCATTTTTTTAGTAAATACTAAGTCATTAAAATAAATTTGAATTCAAATAAATGACATGTAATTCGTTAAACCTATTAGAAATGTGCTATAGTATAAAATCTTAAGATAAAATTCCTAAAACTGATATCTCTTTAAAAAGGTTAAAATTTTGGCTATAATTAAGTCTATTAAAAATTGAAATAAGTGAATTGCAATGGAAAAACCTGCATAAACAAATAAATTCTAGTAAAAAAAAAATAAATTCGTGATATAAATCAAAAATCGTCAAATAAATTCGTAATATATAAATTCGTGAAAAAAAGCGCTTTCGACAAAATACTAAAATATTCTGCCTAGCTTATGCTCTCTCTGGTTATTTCAGTTCCCGTTTTTAAGAGAGCTATATATTGAGCCATCTCAGCCAGATTTGGCATGTGACATTTTTAGCAGCAATCATTGGTCGATTTTCTAGCGTTGCCATTCGGGGAGTTGTGATGAGGCTTTTTTTGTCGCCGTGTAAGAGAAATATATATATAGATTATTAAGAAAAGCATATATCGACACTTTTTATCTTCATAATCTTTGATAGCTATAAGTTGGGTTAAATTTAGAACCCTAATTTTAAAATATGCCTTTAATAGAAATTTGCTCATACTTAATCATTAGGAAACATCAACCTTAAACGCTAATTACTGAAACAAGGTAATAATTTAGGTTCATAATGATATTTGAAATTTCACAATTGTTTAGAAATATTTAAATTTAAGATAATATCATTTATAGATATTTAATTTTAAGAGAATATAATAAAAAAAATCATAAATATTTAGAATAACTACATTGAAAAATATGTTATGAAATTAGGAGAATTTTTACTATATAGTATATATTTTATTTATAGGCTGTAATAAAATATTTTGTACGAACTGTACTGTGAATCACTTTCATGATCTTTACTGTTTAAAATTATCTGTTTCAATTCCGTTATTTTCATATTTAACTATTTCGCAAATTTTTTCAGCTACATATTTCAGATCCTCCTTAATCAAACCTTTAATTGTACTGAACATTTTGAAAAAGAGATGTTGAGAGACATGTTGAAAAATTATCGTAGCACATTTCCGTAGTTGTAGTTAATTTACGTCACACTAGAGCTGCCGAATGGGCTATTGGCGACGGTTTGGGAAACATCCCTGAGGATGATCCGGAGACATGCATTACGATTTTGATCCTCTGCAGAGGGGATGGCTCCCCAGCTTTGGTAGCCCGACGACCTGCACGCGAAGTCGAGTAATTTACGGTAGAACAGTTTTAACGAGGACCAATACCACGCACCCTCTGTCCCTTCGCAGACTGATCCAAGTGGTCACCCATCCGCACACTGACCGCAGCCAGTGATGTTTGACTTCGGTGATCTGCTGGGAACCGTGTCTTAACGATCAGTTCACTGCGGGACCACATTCCCGTACAATTGAGAAGAGGAGAGGGGTCAAGACATGGAACTGATCGCTCGTCAAGGGTGGCGCCAGACTCTGCCCGACAAGGGGTCAAGTCTCCCCCGACAGGGGGGCTCAAACAAATTAATTCAAAATATTTAAATTAAAACGAATTTTATACTTTACATTTTTTCTCACATCATTTTTTTCAAGTGTGAAGAATCTAAAATCACTAATATTGATACCATAATGTGCAGATTCCTTTTAATGTAAATTTAAATCTAATTTTTTTTTTTCGTTATTGATGTATTTTGTACTGTATGGTGCAATTTACCATACATTGTAAGCGTAAAAATTACTTCTGTAATTAAGGAAAATAGTTGTAGCAGTAACCGCTATTTCAAAAAATTTCTACGCTTCTAACTCTCATAACGCAAAATTTATTCGTTCATAAAAATTTGAAATTTCATGCACATTTAACAAAACATTTAAAGAACATTTTGATATGAAATGTTATTTTTACATGAATCGATTGGCTTTTGAATCATCTAAATGTTTTGCAAATAAAGTTTTGAGTAAATTTTTTGCACCCACGTATTCCATCTAAAGATATCATGCCCCGTTTTGAACGAACTTCGAAATGGTTATGGCCATAAAATTGTAAAATTCGAATTTTTTTTTAATTGTTACATAGTATAGTTTTACGGACAAAAAAGGGGCTATTTTAATCAGGGGACTCGATGTTAATATATATTGTAAATAAATACGAACAGACTTTTAAAATTTCTCCTCGTGATTCCTTTTTCTTTTCAAAGAAGCTTTTAAAGTGACCATCTATGTCCGGTAAAATGCTAATGTCACCATTTGAGTAAAAGAGTAAGTCCATCGACTTGAAATATAAGATTTCAAACAATATAGCTTAAATTTGTAATTATTTTTCAATTTAAAAATTTTAAATTTGCGTCTGCAAAGCTGAAAGCACACTTTCTACCAAGATTTCTGTTGCGATCTGATGAAGCTTTTTACATATTGACATACGCCTGCAACGAATAACCTTTCATACAGTTAATTAATTATTGTTTACCACATACCAACGTGAAACATTCTTTAATCTACGATTTAAATTTGCGTTTGCTTTCATAGTTACGAATTTTAAGTCGCAAAAAATGGACACTAAATATTAAGAAGTTAGGGGACCAAATTTCGAAAAATACGAGTTTTTATTTCTCAGGACTTATTTGACCGATTTTGCTTAAATTTTGTATTTTGAAATTTAAAATTGCAATTGATAAAAAAAATTGTATACCTTACATTTCTTAAGTTTCTCGACTTCCCTTAAATAAAATAATAATAAATGTTTACTGAAAGTTTCATTTTGCATGAAATTATCTTTAGAAAAACGAATAGGAATTGATTGATCTGATTGGAATTGTATGTAAAACTTTTTCAATTCGCTTAAAAAAAAATTGGGATACAGTGAAATACGCAAAAACTAAAGTTAACATTAAAGGGTCCTAACTTTCAAGCGCGCTCCTGAAAAAACTGTTAAAACAATATTTCTAGATTGAAACTACTATATTTTGGGGATCACAAATTCGACGAAAAAAGGTATGTTTAATCGGAGTACGTTCTTGTGCCTAGTTTCCTAACTTAAAATATCGCTTGGACTAATTAATTAGTGCATAGTAATAGCTTCGAAATAATAGATCAATGATAATATCTCAATCTCGTCATATCTCAAGAACGTTTTGCGTTTTGATTGAATCGAAATTTTTTTTCATACAATAGTAAAAATTCGTTTTTCCAAAGGTAATACCATGCAAAAAATATAGTTTTAAATAGTTATAAAATGTTTAATATTTTTATTAATAATATGCGTTGGAAAAATTCTGAATCCCGATTTTTGAAATCCCCGTGTAGTAAATGGCGACTGGTGCACGTTAAATCTGTCGAGTCGCAAAGTCCTCCATGTTCCCATAGTGAATCAATACCTCTGGGGGGTACTTATCCAGGAGCTTCTTTGTCTTCTGGATTGGTTAAAATTACAAGGCTACGGAGTTGAACATTAGTAGTCGTAAACCCGAAAATTGGGTCGGTTACTCAACGACGAATAAAAATAAAATAAAATAGCAAGATTACAAATTTTTATATAATTTTATGGAAGGTAATTTTAAATTGTAAAACACAAAATTCGAATGAAATCGGTTGAATAATTCGAGATAAATGAAATTTTAAGCAAACTGACTTTTTTAAAATTTGATAACTTAAGAACTAATTGATCGATTACTCTGAAAGTTTGTACTTTGAAATTAAAAAGGATGTAAAAATATGTAGAACATACAATTCAATATTACTATTATTTCAATTACTATTATTTAATAAACTTATAAAAAATAACAAGTTATTATTTAAAATTATTTTTGCTTAAAAATTTGTGTATAAAATGTTTTTTGTAATTTTATGCAAACATTTTTCAGTACACTCAAAAAGTTCTCGAGATAATGGGCTATACTCGAAGAGTGAAGTTAAATTTAAAGGACCCAAGCTTTCCAACTCCCTCTTAGCCATAACTTCAGACCATATCTTCCAGATTGCGGCTGTTTCCGCATTTTGAAAATTAAAAACCTAAAACTATAGACAAACTTGTATGTTTATCCAGCACAGAATGCGCTCTTCTGTTCATTTTCGTAACTTAAAATATGATATTGACTCTTTAAACGTGAAAATATGATTAAATCAAAAGTTAATCAAAGTGTTCCCTTTTTCCATTTCATACACTGTACATAAAATAAGTCAATGAGAATCTGTTATGTTGATTAATATATATTTTAAGATATTGAATACGAACAGTTTGTTTTTCTGGATCAATGAGCAATCTTTTTACTACTAAGAAAATTATGAAAAAAATAATAAATTAAAAATATTTTGTTACTGTTTGTTTAGCTTTTTTTCCGACTGAATATTTATTGAATTCATTAAAATATAAGCCTTGAATCCGAATAAGTAAATGATTTTCCTCATTTAAAAATATTAAAAAAAAAAATAAAATGAAAAAATTTTAAAAATTTTATTTTATTCTTATACTTTCATTTTGCTTGAAAATTTCAAAAAGCAATTATGCGATCCCATAAACCATTGATAAACACATTACATAAAAAAGATTTTGTAAAGAAGAGGACCTGCGTCTCCCAGCGAAGAGGTGTGATTAGATTATCCCCTCCTCAGTTCTCCAGAAGAAAGAATAGCAGTTTGAAAGATGTGTTTCCAAGAAAATGAAGATGTGTCTGCGGGAAAGGATTTCTATGGGACTTCGAAAAGTCGTCAATTTCTACCATGTCTAATCGCGTCCCACGATTACATAGAATTTACAATATATTTTACAAATTTTTATTATTAATTCTTTAAAATAAATAAATAAAAAATCAACTGCAAAAATTATTATTTTATTTTATTTTTATTTTATAGTAAATGAATTTTTGACATTATTTAGAAAAAAAATTGATCAGACTATTTTCCCGACGGGACTCTAAATTTTTCCCGGTGGGGGGGGGGGGGCTGGCCATGCCCGACGGGGGTGCAATTGCCCCCCCCCCGACCCCCTACTGGCGCCGCCCTTGTCGCTCGTATTCGAGTGTTGGGATTGCGAATTAAAGTGTGATTTTTCAATCCAAATGTTAGTGTATTTGTTATTTGTCTGGCATTGACTTATTTTACAGTTTTTTGAAAGTACCAAAAGAGGGCAGTAGTGAACTGTATATTCGCAGTTTTTAGGCTACCTCAGTGTAACAATTCAAATAATGGAACATGGTAACGATAATCGTGATTTGATTGTATGAGAGGTCTAGGTCACATGGGGACATAGATATAAAGGCAGAACAATCAATCACTCAACCAAACGGACGTCACGGTAAACGTTGACATCACTGGTCTTAGTAACTAGTTTTTACTCTATATCCACGCCCTCTAGTGAACTGAGGTGTTTCTTTATTGTAGTTGTTTGTTCATAGCAGCTGTACATAATTTGTTCTATTTTTATTTGATTTTTATAAGTTGTAATGATTAATAATAATTGATAACATTCAGTCTCCTTGTCAGAAAAATCTGAAATTCGTAAATTTTATGACAAATTTTTTCCTAGATTTTTTTAAAGATTAGTAAATTTTTAAAAATTAAGAAAAAAAAAAGTAATATGTTCTTAAAATTTAATTCTTTGTATCATTCTGAAATTCAAATATTTGAAATAAAATAAAACACATTTTATGTACTTACAAAAAATAAATAAACAAATGAAATAAAGAACATTTTAGTAAACATTCCAAGCTAGTCAAAGCATTAAATTTCATATAAAGCACAAAAAATTGGAAAATGATAATAATTGCTGAGATATAGTCTCATTATTGCCTGTTAGCGTTCAATTAGTTTGTTAGTAAAGCGTTTTCTTGGTTTTCATTTGAGTGTAATGGAAATTCTAATTATTTTCATTCAAAAAGTCTTTAAAATATGATTTTACTCCTCTATTTCAATTACAAGGTACTTTGATATCTGGGTCGTGTTAAAAGTTAAAAATATAAGAAAAGTGTTTCACAACATCCACTAAGATGACAAATTGTTTGTCAAGGATGATAAAAAATTTAATGGTTAAAAAAATAATTAATTGCGATAATGAACATTTAGCTGTAATGTTATTATTGTTCAATAATCTAAAAGATTTTTTGTGGTTTTCCTTTGCATTTAACGCAACATTTATATATATATATATATATATATATATATATATATATATATATATATATATATATATATATATATATATATATATATATATATATATATATATATATATATATATATATATATATATATATATATATATATATATATATATATATATATATATATATATATATATATTATAATAATTTAAATAATTATTCGTGCAAAGGCATTAATAAAGATCGGAAATTGATAGATGCGCTATACAATCGAATTCCTAATAAATACTACGAATAATTATTTTCATGAAAAAGATTTTTATTTTTAATTCTCAGCGGAAAGTTTAACAAATTTACGGTTGCATGGCTTATATTTTGTTTAAAAAAAAATGTGCCATTAATGTGCACTTTTAATTATAACGATTTTAAAACAATAATAGTAAACTAATGAAATTCAAAGGGTTTTAGTTCAGAACTCGTTCTGTTGAATCATACATTTAAATGTAATAAAATACTAATTTAAACATCTAGACTTCAGTTATAATCGAACCAGACGCTTCAAACTAATAACTATAGTTGAATAAGCAAATGTCCTTCCTTCGGTTTTAATTAACCCAAGTTCTGAAAACCGAAACTATAACTAATTGCTCGTAATCTGAATGATCTCTGGTTTCAAAACTTCAGAAAACAAACAAATAAATTATGAGTGTTGAATAGACATCTTTAAGCAATATACAAAATAATATACTGGTTTTCAAAAATAAAAAATTTTAGAATTTAAATTAAATTGCTTTTTAATGATCAACACTGATTACGCGCAATGCTTAGGTACGGCAGGGATGACTAAAAATAATCTATAGGACGACGCGAACGCCACTTTTTAAGCGTAAAACCGGTCTGTCAAAAGCGTGTTGCTTTTCTAAAACCCCCCGGGAAAAGTTAAATGTTTCCCCTATATCAGTCCCTGAATGGGGAGTAGAGAGATAAACAAATACAATACCGCCTACACACGTGCAGGAAAAATCGTTTAACCGGCATTAAATTTTTCTTGTTGAAATTTCATAGAAAACTAAATTGTAAAATGACCGATCCTGTGGGAAATTCGGGAAATCTATCTGACTTAATCGGAGCTATAGACCAAGGTACTAGCAGTTCAAGATTTCTCGTTTTCGCTAGTGAAACAGCCGAAATTGTTGCATATCATCAAATCGAAACTAAGCAGTTATATCCTCAGGTTGGTTGGGTTGAACAGGATCCCCTTGAAATTTTATCCTCTGTTCAAACATGTATAGAGAAAACGGTTGAAAAGCTTAGAAACTTTGAAATTAATCCTCTCAACATTAAAGCTATAGGTGTAACTAACCAGAGGGACACTACTGTCGTATGGAATAAGTTCACCGGTAAACCGTTATACAATGCTATAATATGGCTTGATACTAGAAATGTGAACACTGGTGATCAATTAAGTAAGAAAAGAGGTTCAAAAGCAGTGATGGAAAAGTGTGGTTTGCCAATCACAACATTCTTCAGTGCTATTAAATTGAGATGGTTAATTGAAAATGTTCCACAAGTTAAAGAGGCAATTGAAAATGATTCTTGCCTGTTTGGAACAATTGATTCCTGGTTAATATGGAACTTAACCGGAGGAGTTAATAGCGGTATTCATGTAACAGACGTAACAAATGCCAGTAGGACGATGCTCATGAACATAAGAACTTTGGAATGGGATCCATGGTTGTGCAATTTTTTCCAAGTACCCATTTCTATATTGCCGAGTATTAGGAGTAGCTCTGAAATTTTAGGTTGCGTTTTGGGTAGTTCATTAAATGGAACGCCTATCTCCGGTTGTTTGGGTGATCAAAGTGCTGCTCTAGTAGGCCAACTATGTTTTAAACCTGGCACAGCTAAACATACATATGGTACTGGATGTTTCTTATTATGTAACACTGGAAAAGTTCCTATATGGTCCAAGCATGGACTACTAACTACTGTAGCCTATAAACTGGGTCCTGATAAGCCGGTTACTTATGCCTTAGAAGGTTCTGTTATTATAGCGGGTGCTTTAATTAGATGGTTGCGAGATAATCTAGGTATAATACAAGATTCTGCATATATTGAAAAACTTGCTAGTTCTGTTGAAAGCACACATGGTGTATATTTTGTTCCTGCTTTTTCAGGTCTTTATGCTCCTTTTTGGAAACCCAGTGCTAGAGGTATTGTTTGTGGGTTAACGACATTCTCGACACGTGCTCACATAGCACGTGCAGCTTTAGAGGCTATTGCTTTTCAAACATGTGAAGTAGTTGATGCTATGAAATTAGTTAGTGGTTTTCCTTTAGAGGATCTAGTAGTAGATGGCGGAATGACTAGTAATTCTCTATTAATGCAACTTCAAGCAGATTTTTTGGGTCTTAAAGTCATACTACCTTCTATGCCAGAGACTACAGCTCTTGGTGTAGCTATGGCAGCTGGAGCAGCTAAAGGTATTGAAGTATGGGATATAGATTCTACAGTGTCAAATGGCGTCACAACTGAAACTTTTTATCCGAATATTTCATCGGAAGAAAGGAACTCGAAATATTCTTCGTGGAAAAATGCCGTCAAGCGCTCAATGAGATGGGAAGATGATAAAGTTATTGATAATCCCATATTAAAATCATTGCCGGGGGGATTATTTGTATTTTCGTCCTTTGTGCTTCTCCTTTTTGCTGAAGCCTATACCAAAAAATTTCTTATTTAGGTAGATATAATTATTTATTTATCGTTTTCAAATAGTGAAACTTGGGTGAATGCCAGAACTATAATTTTGTGAGAAACTGATAAAAATTGGGATGTGTGATTAAGATTATTTTTTACATTATGTGATAAATTTTTTTTTTCAGTTTCCACAAATCAATTAATTGACTTATTTAGGATTTTCAAATAATGAACGCAATGGAATAAGATGAGAAGTTTTCTGTATTTGTACCTGCACCAACATAGTCTCCAAGTTTTGGTGACTTCAGTGTAGTTTCTCGCTTGAAAAATATCATGCAAGGGGACCAATTCAAAGTGTGTAACTACTTTGCTGGGCAAATCACTACACATATTTTTAACTTTTGTACGTGCCAAATATCTGGTGCCTTGATGAAAACAGGTACTGATACAAAAATATCCCCATAAAGTTCAATGACAGCTCTGTGATAATTTTGTGAGAAATTGATAAAAAATTAGGATGTGTGATTAAGATTGTATTTTACAATATGTGATAGAATTTATTTATTTTTTTTAACGATTTTCACAAACCAATTCTCCTAAAGTATTCATTTTTAGAAAGGTAAAGCATTTTTGGTAAAAAAAAAAGAGAAAATTCTCAGTATTCTGTAACTCAGCATCTTCTTGCAAATTATTTAAATAATCTGAATCATTCTTACATAAATGGATTCAAAAGGAATATAATTTGATTATATTACAATTATACAAATGGGTTGAGTTATTAAAGCTTTTTGTCCTGCTAATATATAAAAGAGATAGATATATAAAATTTTCATGAAGTCCCTAATTTGTTTCTTTCTTAAAGCTTATTAATTAAAAAACATGTAAATGTCTCAAGAAATTATTGGAGCAAACACAGTAAAAAAATTGAAAAAAAACAGTGCTAACTTGAAGTATATTTTATTCTAAATAATAGTTTGTAAATATAATGTAATAAAAACTATTTTATAACTTTTGAAAAAATTTAATTTATAATAGTTAAGCTAGGTAGATTTGAAAGGAAGTGATATTCTTATGTTAATAAAAAGCCATGTTGATTTGTTTTCTTTAAATTTATGTCATGCTTAAAATTTTCCATAATAAATAATTTAAATACTCGTTTAGAAAATAAGCTACTTTTATTATATAGTTTTTTATAATTTAAAATGAGCTACAGGCTTATTTAAGTAGAATTTCTACAACAAACTAAGAATATTCTAAAAATTAAGAACATACTTGTAAAACTAAGTAAACAAAAACAGAGTAAGGTTTCAGACATGTGTTGTCAAAAAATGATTAAAACAGTTGAAAGTCTAGAGAATGGTACTTGAAAATTCATAATGAATTTGAAGTTTTTATGATAATCTAAACTATATTATCATAAAGAAATGTGATATTTAAATATATTTTATTGTATAAATATTAATGCATAATTAACAATAATTAAATTAAACTAGAAATAATAAATTTGAGTCAATGGGGAAAGAGTTTCTTTTATATTCACATTTATTTAATTTAAAAGTTTCAATGAATTTTTAAGTAGTCTGAATGAAATCTATAAATAGTTGAGTTATTAATTTATATTATTAAATGGAAGTCTTATGTTGCAAAAATTTGTTATTTTTTCTGTTAATTTTAAAGTTGACTGGCTTGAAGTCCAAATTAAAACAATTCATTAAATGCAAAATTATCTTTAAGAAATATATGTAGGTATATATAAATTTAAAAAAGAGAAAATGATTTTGTGAAATTTGCATTTATAGTTACTTTACTTTGATAGAAAAAAAAATAATGGCATCTATCAGTGTTTCCCCAGTGCGCGTACCCCCAGGGGTATGGGAACAGTTTAGCGGAAGTGCGCATTCTTATGCGAAATATCTTACAACAAGCAAAAATTCCAAAAAATTAATTTAAAAACAAAGTCAGTCATGAAAATTTACGACTACATATTTTTCTATTGACCATTTTTTGAAGAGTTAACAGTTAATAATTAGTGGTGTCAACAGCAGTTGTGATTTTTAACTTTTATGCAATTTTTTTATAGTAAAAAATACATTCATTTTTTAATTTGTGGTACATAGCATTACGAAAAATTTAGAAAGGGTACACAAAAGTCATAAGTTTGGGAAACACTGGCATAGATAACAATTTAATAAAAGTAATGCTTCTTATTTCTATTCAAATTTATTTATTTCTGGACACGTTATTGCTAGTATTTGAACTATAATTCACTTAAGTATTGAAACACAGTCGCACTAAATTCATTTCCATTATATTTAAAAAAATATCTGTACTGCTTTTGAGCTATTTAATTAACTTAATTATCAATATGAAAGTACATTTCTTACAGATTTATAAGATGTTCAAAAGAACAGACATTTAGATATATAACAACAATATGTTAAACATTATATATCCATTTTGATGAAGTGAAATTTTTTTTGTCTGAATGCGTCCCTCACTATGCTAACTTCATATTTTGTTTTGTGCAGACAGTAATGCATGCTACATACCAAATAATATACAACTGTTAGTTTGTTTCAAACTTAATCGAAGCATCATGCCTCATATTCTTAATGTTCAATTTTTTAAAAACTTATTGGCGACATATTTTTGGATTATTGTAGGGGACAAAAAACCTTGATCTTGCTTTCCACACTATCAGAAAAAGCTTGGACAATCTAAGGTTGATATTGTGAAAAAAATAGGAAATATTTACTTCAATAATAATTTTGCTGAACTTGACTTTTTGATTTTTATTTACTAGACTAAGAGAATATTTATATATATTTTACTTACCTTTATCAAAATATATAAATAAAAAAATACTGTTATAAAATTAGCCGAGGAAGTATGAGTATTTTTCTCTATCATTTATTATTGACTTGTATTATAAAGTATGTAAATTCATTCCAAAAATTAATAATATTTGTTCATACATTAAATAATTTATTTTGAAATGCATATGAATGACTTCTGATTAAATTATATAAATTTTGAAAAGAAAAAACAAAACTTGTCTTATGCATTTTTTCCAACTGGAGTCACTTTAAAAGCTTAGATTTTTTTATATATGGGGTGCAATGTAGATCTACCTCCTCGTGGTGCACCCCGGGCAACGTTCATACGGCAAAATGATCTACAACTCTGGTATGAGTAGATCTGGTTGCGAATCTTTGACTATTCAACAGTGGAATGCGGGAGACATGTTTCATGCACACTCCAGTTTGCTTGGATGGTTTAACGCAGTGTTTCTCAAAGTGTGGTACACGTACCCCCAGGGGTACGGGGACGTATGCGTTCTTATGCGAAATATCTTGCAACAAACGAAAATTTCGAAAATTTTTATTTATAAACAAAGCTGTGTGTGTGTTTTACTTATAAACAAAACAAGCCGTGAAAATTTATGATTACAAATTTTTCTATTGGCTATTTTTTGCAGAGTTAATAGTTAATAATTAGTGGTGTCAACAGCTAGTTAATAATCAGTGGTGTAAACAGATTATTAACTTTTGTGCAATTGTTTTATAGTAAAAAATACATTCATTTTTGTATTAGTGTTACATAGCGCGAAAAATTTATTGTTGCTGTTGTTAATTTACGTCGCACTAGAGCTGCACAATGGGCTATTGGCGACGGTCTGGGAAACATCCCGGAGGAAGATCCGAAGACATGCCATCACAATATTGATCCTCTGTGGAGGGGAGGGCACCCCCGCTTCGGTAGCCCGACGACCTGCGCGCGAAGTCGAGCACTTTACGGTAGCACAGTTTAACGAGGACCGATACCGCACACCCTCGGTCCCTACGCAGACTGATCCAAGTGGTCACCCACCCGCACACTGACCGCAGCCAGTGATGCTTGACTTCGGTGATCTGCTGGGGACCGTGTCTTAACGATCAGTTCACTGCGGGACCACATTCCCGTACAATTGAGAAGAGGAGAGGGGTCAAGACGTTGTGTCTCGATTGTATTTTCGGCAATTATTGGTATGGATTTTTACATGATTTTTCAATGTCCCAATATATTTCCGACAATATGAGAAATTCGGATCGCACGTTTGAGTATTTACTTTTTAACGCAATGATTATCGATTTTTTTAGCAGTTATATCTATTGATTTCAACATAGTTTTTGAAATCCGATATTTTTCATTACAACAACCAAATCTCGATGCGAAAAACGTATTTGAGTTACCCCGTCGTCGATCTTTATTCCGGTAGTTACTGACTGCTACGGATTACACGATTTTATTTTTTTTTAATGTGATAATAATTCACAAAAAAGAAAATGGTTAGTGGGTTTTTCTCCCAACAAAATGCGAGAATATCGCTCATAATATTAGAATAAAAAAAATGAAAAATTACACAATCAGTTATAAATTATATACTGAGTTTTTTTTTTTTCGTTTTTTAAACACAGCGCTTTCACAGCATAATTTTAAAAAATAACATGTTTCTCGAAAGCAACCATTTCATGAAATAAAATGTGAGTAATATTTCTAGTTATTAGTAATTATGTAGTTAAGGCCCTTTCTACGCTGAAAGACAAGTCAAATTGAAGGAGCTATGGGTGGGAGAATGGGAGGAATAGGCGTGGACATAGGGGGTGGAGATATACTGAGCGACCATGGAAGTCCGGGTTACATTTTTTGGCAAAACTCAATATTTAAAGGGTGCGCCAAAAATAGATCACGCAACTACACTTATTACTTTTTCACTATTTTTGGTGTATAAAACGGAGGTAGTGTGATTCCTTGTTACTCCTCTTATTTATTTAATTATTTTTACACCATTCATATTTCCTCATCATTCCAAATATTGGTAATATCAAATAAAATTTAAAATAATGTATGACACTGTCTTTTATTCCTTAATATTAGGAATGCCTTAAAACATTACTCTGCTCTAGAAAAAGATTTATATTATAAATATTAATAGTCTAACTAACAATAATTTTGTATAAATTGTTTTGGGTCTTTCAATCTTCTTTCTGCGTATCCCCAACAGTAAATAAATATTACAGCCTCGATATCATTTTGAATTTTCTTTCACTCACGTAACTATGTAATATAGCGTGTATATAGTCATTACATCTCCGAATATTTCAAACCATATTTTACTTAAGAATTAAAGTGCGCAAGGGTTTTACTAAACCGGGGACAATTAACTTGCATTTAATGGTGATCCTAAAGGTATATTCAAAGGTATATTTTATATTTCTGATGTTATTGAAAAATGTGAAAACTGTATTTTTCATGATTCACGACGAATAAATCTTAATGTCTTTTTCTACATTCTCTTGAAGTTTCAATAGATCTAAAAAAATACAACTGAAAAATTAAATTATAAACTTTCAAAAATTTAATTTTAATGTATGCAAAATTTTTTATTTGAAAAAAAAAGTAAGTAACTTTAAAATAACACAGTAGTCATTTAAGGATTAAAAGAAAATACAACATAATGTGAAATTAATATTTTTACAATGTCTAAACAAAATAATAATTCATAAAATCCAAATTTAAATAAAATATAAAAGATAAAAAGCGTAATTTCTTAAATGTGTGCTCCGTATATTTTATAAAACAATGTGTAATAACAATACTATAGACTAGTTTTTTACACGTTATCTATCAGTTATAAACCGATATACTAGATTTTTTTTTGTTAAAGTTATCTTTATCATTTGCAATTCTAAGACAAGAATTTTGTTTTAAAATTTTTTAAACAGAACTAACGTATAGTTACTATTAAATTACAATTGACAAAAATCAAAGAACAAGCATTTTATCAGAGACCTCTACAATTTTTAACAATCACAGGTGGTACTTTAGTAGATGAATAAAAGGTAGCATATACTTTCAAATGTAAACATTAATAAGTTTACGAGTAAAACAAAAAGCAAGTAAAAGAAAAAAAATCTATATATCTAACTGGTTCGAGAGGTCCTGGCTAACAAAATTATATACTTACTCTAACTTTTGAATTGGATTCTTCAAAAATACTTGTAACAACGAGTTAGAGGATGATGTTTTAACATGAGAGTTATCTTAATTTTATTATCTGCTGGGTCTTAAAAAATAACAGTAAAAAATATATTTTAATATATCATTTCAAAATTAAGTACAATTAATTTCCTTTAACTTTAAATTAATAATTTTATAAACTTTTCTGCATTCAGGTATAGATACTTAAATTTTGTAGATGAAAAAAAGCAAACAAAACTGTTAAGCGAGTCTCGCTTTTTATAACACATTGCTTCGTTTCATTAGGAAAAAGCCGAAAATTTATTTACTAAAACGAGTACACTATTGCGGTAGTCAACCTTAAAACCGAAAATTAAAAATTTTCTTTCATTTTAATTATTTTAATCTTATTTTTATTACAAAAATTTTAACGCAGAAGAAGTAAGAACCACTGAGCCTACATAGTTTTCAAATAAAACAGAAATCTTTGTACAAATTAAAGAATTTTTGATGAGTTGGGTTAAAAAGTGTTTGATTTAAGTACTTCACGAAGCAAAAGAATAAGTAAAGCAGTTTATACGAAGTAAAATATATCATAAAAACTAGATGAGAAACATTGAAGTAATTTTCTCTAACGAAATCATGCTTTATTAATACCCAAGTACAGATCTCGACAGTTTTCAATTTATCTCTTTTGATTAGATATAATATTATCATTTTGTTTATAATGTATTTTAAACAAACTCTACGTATTCCATGCATACTTTTCCAAATAAAAATGTTTAGCGGGTAGTAAAAGGGTATCCTCTTTTCTTTATTATTTTATTCTCAGACTATTTACAATGACGCGGAAGTAACACTCCCTCCTCCTTCTAGTTGAGGGGAGAGTAAAACTGGTTCTTAAGCCCCGACCCCCCAACCCCTAAACCTCCCCCGACCCCCCAACCTCCAAACAAATGCCAAGAAGGCTTTTGGAAACCAGCCTCAATCAGAACCATGAGCTTGTAGGGAATAAAAATAATTATTTTAATGATTATCCATAGCAATTTTTTTTTAATTTTTTAATGCTTTCATAATTTATAATATTATTTTTATAAAATTAGTTTATTTCATTATTAATATTTTACCATTTTCAGTTTATTTTACATTATAATTTGTTTAAATTATTATTTTTATTTTCGCTTCAATGCTTTAGCATGAAAAGCATACTTATTAAAATTAATTTTTAATATTTTTTTCTTCAAATTTTGTAAAAAAATTTAAAAATTAAAATCTAACTTAATTTACTTTTTAATCCAAATATATGACATACATAAAGAAATTCCATGATTAATGCAATTACTCTCACCTAATAAACATTAAAACTAGTAGACATTTACAATAAAACAAGCTAATCTGCTCTTGATACTTAATTACAATCCATTTAATTACAAAAATGTATAAGATGTAGAAAAGGGATGAAAGAGTTGAAAACAAACGAAGATATTTATCTCAACTACATGTTTATTATGCCATAGTGATTTAATTAAATAAAATCCGATAAATGCGTTATAGAGTATTTGAAATCAAAATCTCGGATAATATCTAAGTGAAGTTCTTAAATCAAGTCATTGTCCCTTTTCATCTTTAGTTATATTATTATTTAATCAAGATGACAGATTGGGTCACTGAAGTATTCCTAATTCGATAACATCCTAACGAAATTAAATACTTAATATCCCCTCAAAAAATAGTATACTATCCCCTCAATATATATTGAGGGGATATTAAGTATTTAATTTCGTTAGGATGTTAAAAATAACAGGCAATTGCGAGGATTGGAGAACGAATCGAGTATGAAACAAAGCCTTCTAGTAATTCATATTATCACAATATATAATGCATTGCTCGATATGTGTTAATATATAATATATTGCTCGGTATGTGTTAATATATTACTCGATATGTGTTAATATATAATATATTGCTCGGTATGTGTTAATATATAATAAATTGCTCGATATGTGATGATATCCTATATATAGACTATCAGCAGCATTTATTTCCGATGACAACAGCGAACAATACATTTAAAATTTAGTGCAAAAGAAATTAAACTATAAAAACTGGGGTAGTAGTGAAAAAAGTGAATTAGAACAATATCACGAGTAATTGAGTAGTTCCGGAGTGCGAGTATGTGGAGAGCGACTGCAAACAGAAGGATGTACTCCCAATTTTCTAAAAATACATTGTAGAATCTGTGAAGAAGCTAACTATTTTCAATGGTAGTTTAATTTATTCTGCTTCAAAGAGTGAAAAACATGAATTATATTATGTTTAACTTTTCACTCTTAAAAATAAATCACTTAAAGCTATTATATCGAATTTAGTTTTTAAAGTTTTTGAATAATATAATTAAAACAGGGGATCTGGGTAAATACCTTAACCATGATCATCCTAAATGGTAATAAAAAATACTATATATATATATATATATATATTGTGTGCACAAGGGATGCTGTGAGTACTTTATTCTTTAGACATAACTCAGAAACGCATTTTTCTTAAAAACAAATACATAAGTAATTGAATCAGAAAAATTCCCAGAATGATTAAAGGGGCCAGGATAGCCTGGTTGGTCGGGCACTGAGCTCATGTCCAAAAGGTTGTGTGTTCGACCCCAACCGGCCGATCATTCCCTGTGTTTACATGGTGACTGATCAACACCTCCTTGAATGAAGGCCTCAGCACGACACACCCCTCTCAATCCTTAGTAGTCCAACGCGAATCCTTGCCGCGTCTTTTCAGAAAAGCTTCGATCGGATACTTTATATGAGTTTGTTTTTAACTAGAAACTTACCTTTCAAAAAATAAATTTTTTTAAGCACTTTACTTCTCTACTGAAAAGAATGAAATTTAAACGTATACTAATATTCTGAGACAAATTATTTTAATTGCATTATCAATTGAAATAAAGATATTAAAAAAAAGGTTTGCAGTCTAATATACCTTTTGTAATTTATGTTATGGAATGAGACAATATTATTTGGCAATTTATCTATGTAAGCATTTAGTATTAGTCTTTCATTTAAATATATACATAAAACATGCTATATATAATAAATAATTTTATTATTGAGTAAAATTTTTATGAAAACAAATTTTCATTTTTAGGACAGCTGATATAAAGTTATATCCTTAACTTTATTGAAATTTGAACACAATTTTAAATTAGTGTAGTATAGTAAAATTATACAGCAAAATTTTTTACAAGTTACTAGCTCACAGCTTTCAAAAATGAAATGTGATAAAACAAGCAACAAAATTGTTTATTTCAAATACAAATATAGAAACAATGTAAGATTTCATTTTAAATCTCTTCAGCTTATAAAAAAGATCACATTAACTTAAACATTAATTTATTAGTCTAGTCATACAAAATATTTTTCAAATAAACTCAAAAAGTATTATAATGCTACTTGTCTAATAAAGTTACAAATAAAAAACAGAAAAACAAAAAGTTGCATCAAAAATTGATTTCTTATTTTAATGTTGAAAAAAAAAAGCAGCTCCTTCATTTTAATGTTTGTAGTTTTCTTTTCTTAGTTTCTGGTTCAATTTTAGATTTAGTTACTTTTAAGTTTAAGTTAGCTTTCTTTTTATTAAGTCGTTCAGTTAAAATTGAATCATTTAGCTTTTTACAATAATTGCTTAAAAAGGTGTTAATGGCTCGAGTTACCAAAAATTTTACTATGAAACTGGAATCGTGAGCAGAGCATTGATTGTTATTTAAGAATATTTCCTTTCTTTCCAAAACATTAATAGTAGTATCAATAGCCACAACTTTATGATTATGCATTTGTTGAAATGAGCTTTCAAACTCTTCAGAAACTAATTTTTGAACTACCACATATGCGTGCAAGATTATGTCAACAATTTCATGCTTAGGGTATACCAAACAACCTCTGTCTAATGTTTGAATGTAAGAGTTTTCCACTTCATCTACCACTTCATCTATCATTTCCACTTCAAAACTCAATGACTGAATTTTTATCTGCGGGCAATAGAGGTTTTAACTTAGTAAGTAAAATTTTTACTGAATCAATAATATCTTTAGAGCTATGAATATAGTTTGTATTTTTAAATAAATCCAAAATTTGTTGCAAATCATTTATAGAGGTTAAAGTATAGGGCATAGAAAAATTACCAATTGATGATAACTTTACATTTTTAAAAAAACATTCCACGGATAAATTTTCATTGACTACTACAGATTTTATAATGTTAGGTTGAGGTTCAAAACAGAAAGAAAAGAAACATGTTTTTGAAATAAAATCCTGGCATGACCATGACGAATCCATGTTATCTCTGAGAATCCTCTTGAATTCCTCATAATTATTGAAATAATGGTTTTTTTTCATATTCCTCAGAAGCCTGCAAACTCTCTTTTATGGCAAGATTAAAATTTTTCTCTTCTAAATTCCTTAATTTGTCTTCTCGCGATTCTCTCAGAGGAAGATCTTTAGTCATATTCTCTGGACAACCTTCAAAAATGGTAGGAATGGCATCTTTTTTCAATTTAAATCGACTTTGGGGAATTTTTTTTATTTCACCAGTCTTTGTGTCAGTTTTCACAGTTTCTTTAACTATGACATCCGATGAAAAATGTTTCTCACACACCTAAAAACAAGTATACATTTTAAGTACTTTGTTTTTATTTTTAACTATTTCTTCAAAAAATATTATATTAAATACTTTATAGTTTTGATGTCATAAACTTTTTTACATATTTGATGTAAAAAAAAAAAATTAAAAAAACTTTTAATGTTCTCACATTTAGTTCTCACTCTTAAAATGTTTTCATATTTCTAAACTCAACGGAAAACAATTTCAGAAAAATCAAAATATTTGTTGAAAGTCATACTCAATGAAATATGATATTCAAATTAAAATTTCAATTACAATTTCTTTTTTTCCCCACAAAACCAAGACTAGTAATGCACAATACCCAATGATGTAAGAGATGCAAATTAAAATTTAAGTAAAACTTTTAATTTCAGGTAAAATTTTAAATTATCACTCTAGGAAAAACAATATTAAAATACTTATAGAACTGTTGTAACAGAGGTTCGTGATTTTTTTTTTTTTCGAATTATTTAAATTTTCGGTTTCATATTGTTGTGAGTTTTATAGCCTGCATTATGTTTTCACATTTTCTCAAACTTTCTCTCACAAAAATGTAATTTAAACAAATTTTAAAACTATGACAATCATGAAAAATTTGTACAATCTCATTTAAAATGCCTTCTAAATTTAACATATATTTTTTTTTTATATCGTTTCATATTGTTTGAGTTTTATAGCCTGCAATATGTTTTCATATTTTGTCAAACTTTCTCACACAAAAATGTAATTAAAACAAATTTTAAAACTATGAAAATCATGAAAAATTTGTACAATCTCATTTAAAATGCCTTCTAAATTAAATATATATTTTTTTCCAAAAAAAATTAATATAATTTGATTTAACGACATGAATGAATATTTTAAAAAAGAAATTGTTGATTTAAATCAACGAACCCCGATTGCAACAGAAATAAACAATAAGTGAAAAAACTTACTCGAGAATTCTTAGTGATGATAAAATCCTTCCGTGAGAGTGCTTGTAGCCAACGTCTTTGTTGAGCTTCATCTTTGGGAAAACTAAATACGGCAACTTTTGGACCGTTAGCATAATTTCCTTTGCAGTTTACTGCACAGCAATGGTAAGGCATGACACATTAATATATATTGCAAATATGTAATCCAACAGTAGCTATCATAAACTTAAAACTTCACAAAAACGAATTAAAAATAACAAAACACGTGGAAGGGAAAAACAGGCGCCAACGAGGGTTTAAGGGAATGACTGTAATGGTCATCGGAATTCCATTTCGCCAAAATGAAAGGTATGAATGACGCCAATGCTAATGGAAGAATGTGGCAGCCATTCAGGTCTACTTCGTTGGACTACTCACGGATCGGATTTTTCATTTATGTTAACCCGTGCTGAGGCCTTCCTTATTCTAGGAGGTATTGGACTGATGCACGTTAAATCTGTCGATTCGTAAAGTCCTTCAGGAGTTTCCTTGTCTTTTGGATTGGTTCAAATTACAAGGCTATGGAGTTAAACATTAGTAGTCGTAAATTTAAAACTGGGCCAATCGTTCAACGATGGTTATAAAATATAATTATAAAAGATCAGTGGTAGCTCAGGATAAAAAGCTCGCCTCCCAAATGAGGAGAACCAATTTCGAATCTCAGCGATGGCTGGTAGATATGAATTTTGCACCTGGCGACTCCCCAACCGCAGTACTGTTTTAAAATATATCCAGTGGTGGACGGACCCTGGGTTAGAGTCCCCTTGCAGTTGAGCTAACCGTAAGAAGTTTTCGTGGTTTTTCTCTCTATGTACAGCAAGTGTAAGTTAGTACCATCAAAACACCTTTCACGGAGACTAGTTTCTCCCAATGCTTGATCCAAGAGTTCTCTTGTCTTCTGGGTTGGGTTCAAAATTACAAGACTATTAAATTGAAGAATGATAGTTGCAGACTGAGAACTAGGTCGGCTTTTCAACACCGGTTATAAAATTAAATAAAATAATTATAAAGAGAGCTACGGAGGCCCAGGGGATAAGGCATACGCTTTCCAATTTGGAGACCCAGGTTCGAGCCCAGAGGTGACTGGTTGATACGAAGTTGGAATTCCATCAGGGTTAGAATTCCATTTTCAGTTGAGCGAAATGTGGGAGATTTTTGTGGTTTTCTTCGCCATGTAATGTGAATGACGGTTATTAGTTTAAAGAAGCTACGAAGGTTAGTTTGTTTCAATGCTGGATCCAGGAGTTCCATTTAATTCTGGTTTATTGTTTTAGATTAATCAGCTTCGAAATGATAAAAGACTTTAAAAGTTATAACTAATTAAAATAAGTCTAACATTGATTTTATAAAAAATTTGCTGTATAATTTCTGATTAAAATACGTATTTACAATCTAATTTAATCTATCATGATTAACTTAATATTAGTCGATTCTTCACTACTTGTAAAAGTATTGAATGTCTGTTGTATAAATTGAAAACAAATCGTTGAGCGTAGTAAATGGCATATAAATATTTTTGGCATGCTCATTTAAAATTTCTTCAAATTTAAAATCTTTATTGTAAGAAATGTACTCACAATACTTATAAATATGAATATGTTATCAAAATATTTGGCAATCCTTGGTAGTTTAAAGTTATTGTATGAAAAAAGGATTTGCTAGAAATTAAATGGTTATTAGAAAACGAAGCAGGGGTATTACTTTATCGATATTTCAGTTGCTGATAGATATGGTTCCATTTTTTATGGAAGATTCCGATAAAACAAATACATTATACGAATATATATATATATATACATACATATATTATGTATGTATGTACAATAATCGGTCAAAATAATCGAAACAATCCACTACTAATGCATTTTTTCATATTTTTCAAGGAATACTTAGAAAATTATTTAGAACTTTTGAAGTGTTGAAGTCATGCGTTTTCTCATATATATTAATAAAGTTTAAAGCTTTTAGAGATTTGAGGGACCGGTAAAAAATTAGGAACCAAGAATAATGTTTTTGAATACCTTATTCGAAAACAATAAGCGAAAAGCTTGTGAATCATGTCAATAATGTTGATTATCATATGAAATAACAATCGTATACATACTAATATAATTAAACTTCTATTATAAAACAATCTGATTTTTTTAATATTTTGAAAAGTTGTTTTATTATGCATCAGAAAGTCTTATTTTAGTTCTATTATACATAAAAGCTAAGCAAGCGTGGCATCTTAGTTCATAGTAGTCCACCATCTCATTTTAGTTGAAAGATCGTCTTCTCCCTAGTACAACTACACATTTGAATAGCCAGAAAAAAACCGGTTTTATGCATATACCCCATAGTAACAGGAAGAGATGGATACAGTTTCTTGTTTTTCTTATATTCATTATTTAACTTATTTCCTTTTTCTTTTCTTTGTTTTCTTTTCAGTTTTCGTTTCTTATACTGTTTACGCTGTTTCGAAAATATAAAGTAAACGCGCGAGGGAGGCGAGATGCGAATACATGGGGAGGGGACATAAAGATTGTATACAGCTGGAAATTGTATTAGTATAAATTATTTATTTCCGAAATCTTATCAATAATGATTTACTATATTTTATTATTTTCTTTAAAAAAACTGGCAACTGTCAGGAAAAAAATTAAGATCGTAAGGAATAAAATAAGATTTCACTATTTGTGATTACAAAATATTCATCAACATTTATTTTTTTCGGATAAAAAAAACTGTCCCGTATCTTTATTATAACTATCCGAAAATATATTGATATTTATGGATTAAAAGTAAGAAATGATTTTCTTACCGGTTTCCAATATTTCCATTTTTTTTCCTCCCTTCTTTTACTTCTTTTTTTTTAGTAATTGTCGTTGAACAGCCAACCCAATTTCCAGTTTATGACTACCAACTCCGTAGCCTTGTATTTTTGAACACAATCCAGAAGACAAAGTAACTCTTCAATCAAGTATTGGGAGAAAATTTGCCTTCGTGGAGAACGTTTTGAAAGAACTAACCCGTCTTTGCGTTAGGTGGACATGAAAACCACGAAAACCTACCACGGATAGTCCTAACGGATCAATGATCCGTCTGATTTTTTATTAGCATTGCGCTCGGTGTGAGCCGTGGGCGGATTTCGTATGACCAACTATCACTTGGATTCGAAATCGAATCACCTCATTTGGAGGAGAGCACTCTATCCCCTAAACAACCACGGCTCTTCCATTTTGATACGTATGTTACCGGCAAAGTTTGTAAGTCAACATTCTGTGGAATGTCAAGGCGTTGTTATACCTAAACTAGCCAGTGCCTGAAAGGACTCTTATTTCTCACATTTTCTAAGCATTCAATGTAATGAAAAACCTGCAAAGTATAAAATATGTCTATGATTCGTTTCGAATGTGTAATGAAATGTAATTCAAACGTCTTTGAAGCTTACCATATCAGAGCAAGTAGATTAATTTTAATTTCTTCATTTGTATATGAAAATTTTGCTTCCCTTCATATGGCATGGATTCTTCAAGGCATAAATTTTGTTTTATCCAACTTTCATTTTCTCTACGCATCTTGAATACATTTATTTAATGGCACTCTCATTATTTTTTACGAATAACATTTAAATTATTGAGGAATGCGCGTGATTTACAGAATAGCCTTATCAGGATCTTTTTTCTTACTTTGCCTAAATATCATTTGTCATTCTATAGAATGTCTAGCTATTACATATAGTGTCTAGGGAAAGTATGTAATAATTCTCATATTTCGTGCTTGGCAAAAAAAAAAAAAAAAACTGGCATTCTATGCAATGTTATGGAATGCCGGTGTTTTATACTTTACCCCGGTAACAAATGTATTATTTATTATTTATAAGAAAATGTATTATTTATTGAAGGGGTAAATCATGTGTTATTTTCTGAATATAAATTCATGTATCTAGTTTCAAAAGTTTAATTTAGAATTATTAAATAATGTAATTTCTCTTTCCATCGAAATTAGATTATTCCATTAAATAATCAGCACAATTTCCTATTAGAAAATTTATATTTTTTCTGAATTTTTTTGTGAGTTTGCTATAAGAATTGCGAATAATGAAAAAATTAATAACAGTACATATTTTTACTTTTCAGAAGAAAATAATGTTTACTATTCCTTGAAATAAAAAAAAATTGTATTTTGCTAATAACCTGAAAGTTGTAAAAATCGCAGAATCAATTTATTCCAAATAAAGCTTCATATAACTTTTCCCCTGAATTCCTGTTTTTAATGTATGGGTAAATGCATATTTTGTAAACTCAATTCAAATAAAATTTATTGAGAGTAATTTCACAGTTAATGTTTTTAAATTTGTGAAATTTTTTTACCGATAACTCAAAAATAATTTATTAAAAACTTTTGCAAATTTTCCGATTTGTTGATTTCTATATTTTAATGAAAGAAATACAGAATCATTCATTCAGGGGAAGGGGGTTGATTATGAGACGGACGCGCTGCCTAGTTCGCTATCGAGGCTCGGTGAGGGGTTACTAACTGCTGACTAAATAATAACAATAAAGTATAGTGTCTTTCCATTTGTATAATACCAGATTTCAATGCATACCCATAATATTAATTCTTATCTTTTATTCCAGAACTTTAAGAATCGAAGGAAAGATCAAAGACGTAAAGCGTTTTCCAAAATAAAATTCGCAAAACATTAAGAAATTTCTACAAGTAAAGAAAATCACTTATTCTACCAGTAAGGAGAGGCTAAAATTTGGCTACTTTTTTCGAATGAACCGCCATTCCTTAAACCAATCAGTGACCAGCCGACTAAGGGGGTTGCTTTTTTTTCACTTCGCATAATTAGGTAAATCAACGCCTTCATTGTAGGTGGCAGCACAATAACTCAGTTAGCTTAGATTTAAAGTTCAAATTTCGTGATGTCTTTGTACCATTTTTCTCGGTCAAATTTAAAAATAATTCTATTCTTTTTTTTTTAAATGAAAGATAAGAATTTAACCTTAATTTTCCCTTCTTAAAAACTAGATGAGAGAAAAACTACTATGGATAAAAACTGTTGGAAGTTGGAATGAGTTTTTCGAATTTAAAAAATAGTAAAAAAATTTTTTAATTTAATTCCAGACAGGATAATAAAGATATTTTTATTTTCTTTCGTTTCCAAAAAACAGAACGTTATTATCTTGAAAATTGACGATTTTATGCAGTACTGAACTGTCCATAGAATAACATGGGGGTTGCTTTTCTCCCGATCGAGCGAGAGAACGGCCTTAAGTTAATAAAAAATCTGAAATTTTTTTTAAATATTTTATCTACACTGATTTTATGCGTAATCATCTTTTAGGAATTTCCGGGGCAAATATGACAGGTTATCTTTATTTAATACTCCTATAATTTTGTGCCAATTCTTGAAGTGATTTTATTGCAGGTCAGTTTAAAGGTAACTTACAATTTTTTAACATGGTTGAATAAATTTGTTGCAAAATGCGTTCTAAATGTGCTCTTATGAGGTTTTCAAGTTAATTTTGAAAGTTAAGCTCAGTGCTTGAAGAAACCAAATTGATGCTGTTCAAATACTGCACAGGAATCTAAAGGGAAGTTTATATTTGCTGACTAGGGGAAGAGGAGTATGATCATTGCTTACACAGGACACTGAAATACCTTTATTTCCATTTTTTTTAACAATCAAAGAAAATAAGTAAATAAATTCCTTTTTTTCTCTCTTTTTTTTTTTTTAAATACACTTTGAAATAAAAGTAATATTTGCGGAATTTTACAGGTCAAAAACTCTGACCACTGAAGGAAAAAATACGCCAAAATTTTTAAAACTTTTATTTGAATTTAATCTTAAAATTAGACTGAAATTAATAACTAAAGTAAAAGTTAAAAAAAAAAGATGGGGAGTCCGACATTCTTACATAAATATTGGAAAGGATTTGCTTGTTTTTAAATATGGTTACACAATATTTTATAATACCCCATTGTGTTAAATGAGTAAATTTTTCATTAAATAAAGAGAAAAAAATATTACACATTTTAAAAAAATTATTGTTATGGATGGTGTTTTCCACGCTAGGGAATGCTGCTAGCTCCATCCCGCCTATACTTCCGGCTTACTGTTACATGTGTATTTTAAAGCCATTTGGTTCATAACGTTATCATTGTGTTTCGAGATTCTTGCAAACATGGTATTTGATTTCTTATTACTTGTGTTTACAATGCTAAAGGTGCTGACACTAACGTAAGATGGTGCACAGCTTGCATCAAGAACAAAGAGTAATAAATAAGTGGAAAGAGGTCAAATCAGGACTGCCAAAAAAGCGAGTTATTCAAAATCTAGCAACCGTGTCACCTTTTTTTAACAATATATCCAAGATACAGTAAACTCCCTATCGCCTGCCTGTATGGAATTTTGCTTGATGTTTCTTTAGTTTCTTTCCACTCAGCATCAGTTAACTTATAGTGTTTAACACTTGGGTCTAAGGGAGTTGATGCTCCTCTGAGTAAGATTGCATCAAAGGTCTTCAATACTTCTTCTACATAGGATGTTTGGTCTAAGGTTAAGGATCCATCATCATACCTTTTCACTTTCATCGATAAAATTTCACCTACTTCTCCAAGATCTCTTGCTCTAAACTTTTGTTCAACCTTAAGTTTAAACATGTCTATGGCTTCTGAATTTCCAACAATAAGCATATCATCAACATATATGCCAAGGTAAAGTGTTTTATTTGGATGATAGTAAATGCATGGATCACTTTTAGAACGTGTTAATCCATAATCTCTCAAAAAGGTGTCGAAACACGTATTCCACTCTCTTCCAGATTGTTTCAATCCATATAGGCTTCTTTTAAGGTGGCAGACAAGATGTTCTTTGCCTGGCACTATGGCTCCTTCAGGCTGTTTCATGTAAATGTCTTCTTTTAAAGTACCATTCAGGTAAGCAGCAGTTATATCCATTTGATGAATATCCATTTCACATTCCACAGCTAGTGCCAATAAGATCCTGATAGATTTTAATTTGATCACGGGAGAGAATGTTTCTTGAAAGTCAATTCTAGGAATTTGCATGTAACCTTTAGCTACCAGTCTAGCTTTAAATTTATCACAATCTCCTGTCTCAGCTTTCTTTTTCCGAAATATCCATCTAGAACTGATAAGCTTGACATTTGGTGGTTTGCTAACAAGCTCCCATGTTTGTGCACAACGTAAGTTTTTAATTTCTTCATCTACGGCCTTTTGCCACAAATTTGCTTCTTGTGATGTTAGAGCCTCTTCCAATGTTACAGGGTCCCTATGGAATTGCTTTGCATTTGCAGAACATGCTTCTTTTGCCTTGTAAAGTACATAATCTTGCAAGTGTGCAGGGGTTTTAATAGCTCTTGTGCTTCTTCTGGCAGAATCACTTCGACAGACTTGATTATTTGGCTCTTCTTGATCATGTTCTAGTTAGTTGGACTCTTCTGTCACTTCAACTTGTTGGTAAGTCTGATCTCCACAAACATTATTTTGGGATTCATCTTGGCTGATGGCGTTTGTGTCTGGATTCTGATCTATTTCTTCTGGCGATGTTTCATGTAGTTCAGAATTTGGATGTTTATTTGATTTTTCATCACTTGAGTTCATATTGTCTGTGTCTTCATTTTCAATAAATAAGGAAATCTTATCTTCATAGGGTCCTTCTTTGGTCAATTTGAAAGGAAACACATCTTCTTCAAAAAGCACATCTCTGCTGATAAAAAACTTTTTTCTTTCTGGATCCCAGAATTTATATCCTTTGATACCACTTGGGTAACCGATATGGATACATTCTATAGCCTTTGGGTCAAATTTGTTCCGCCTTTGAAATGAGCGTGTATGGCTCCAGGCCCGACATCCAAAAACTTTCAAGTGATCCAAGTTCGTTTCTTTATCTGACCATAACTTTTCTGGCGTACTTCTTCCAATTGCAGTAGATGGGCGTCTATTTCGGAGATAAGATGCTGTGCACACAGCTTCAGCCCAGAATTCTGGCTTTGCTCCTGATTCTATGAGAAGGCATCTGGTTATGTTGATCAAAGTCTGGTTCATCCTTTCTGAAATTCCATTTTGTTGAGGGGATTCCGGCACAGTTAGCTGCCTTTGAATTCCATAATTAATAAGATAGTTGTCAAAGATTTGTGATTTAAACTCACCTCCATTATCACTTCTCAAAATTTTTATCTTCTTGCTGTGAAAATTTTCAGCCATTCTCTTGTATTCATCAAACTTCATTATGACTTCATCTTTAGTTTTGATTGGATACACTGTAGAGTAACGAGAAAAATCATCGGTGAACACAGCAAAGTAATTTGAGCCTCCCAGTGACGGCGGTGAAATCTTTCCTACTACATCAGAGTGCACAATTTCTAACGTTTCATTAGCTCGTGTGTTTGAGATTTTTGGAAACTTCTTGCGCTTCATCTTTCCTTGAATGCACACAGAGCATGGCTTGTTTGTTTCAAGATTGGATTCCTGTTTACTTTTGGTGGTTATTATGTTTCTCAAAGTGCCTGGGGAAGGGTATCCTAGCCTGCGATGCCAGAGTCCATTCGACTGGATCGTTGAAATGTACGCTGCAGGACAATCTTCTTCTATAATACATATATAGTCTTCCCTGTCTTCTAGCTCTCAAAAAAATTTCACCAGTATTTGCTAGTATTTTTGCTTCACCATGGGAAAATTCAATCTTAAAACCTTTTTCTTCAATCCTGCCAATCGACAGCAAATTTCCGCCCAAGTCTGGTACATACAATACATTTGCAAGATTAATGTTGCTTTTGGTAGAATCTTCTTGAACTGAAATAGTGATGTTTCCTGTTCCGGTAACTTGAACTTTTTCAGAATTCGCCACTTCTACTACTGAGGTGTAATCAGTCAACGATTCGAATTTCTTTCTGTCTGACGTCATGTGCTCTGTAGCACCACTGTCTAGAATCCAGATTGTTGAGTCTTCAGCTTTAAATTTATTTGTTAAAAAGGCCCAGTTCGTTTTTAAATCTATAGCAGTCTTGGCACTGCTTTGATTTCTTTGTTGTGCTTCTTCACAATTTTTGGAGATGTGACCCCATTCTCCGCAGCTAAAACACCTGACAGTTTTCTTCGAATTTGCAGCTGTTTCGCTGTTTCTTTTTGTTGTCCATTTCTTCACAGTGTTTGTCTGCATTGGTCTTTTTTGATTATAGTTTCTTGTGTGAAGTGCCCGTTCTTCCTGCTCTTCAACATTTGGCACATTTCTATATATTCTTTTTTCTTCAACTAATAGTCTTGACTTCACAATGGTTGTTGTCAAGTTATCTTCGTCCTTTTCTAAGTTCAGGATTAAGCTTCCGTATGATTTTGGCAGACCTATTAATATGACGAGGGCAACTTCTCTGTCGGTGAAAGCGTAACCACCACTCGGCAGTTTTCGGTGTATTTCAATCAATCTGGTCAAATATGATTGAATTGTTTCACCAGGCTTCAAGGTAACGTTAAAAAAGTCCTTCATTAATTGTAAAACATGCAGTAAGCCAAATTTTGTATGCATATCCTTCAATACAATCCATGCGTCCCTCGCTTTGGCGCAGTCGCCAATATCATCCAAAAACGTATCTTCTACAATCAAGAACATTAGAGTTAAAGCTTCATCATTTTTCTTTCTCTCATTTTCGGACATTTCAGCAAGTCCATAGCCAGGCTCAACTGCCTCCCAGCATTTCTTCTGCACCATCAGTGCACGGGCACGTATTGCCCATGCATGATAATTTTCGCCGTTCAACTTCTTCAATTTGTATTCTTCCATAGCGGCGATTATTATTGTGCTGCCTATCTTCTTAGATCCGAATTTCTAATATTTATTTACACAGAGCGTCGTGCTGATAACGTGTTGAAGTTAAATTTCAATTGTAAATAAACAGATCATTATGAGAAAAAGAAATATTTTAATAAAGATTATAACATAAGACAAACTTAGACGAAAAAAAGAAAAGAACACTTCTATTGATATATTTTCTACAAATTAATAATAATAAGTTGCCAAAATCAAACGAACAAAAACAAGGCAATGCATCAGTCAGACTGCTTACAGCAACCTCGATTTTCTGATTTCATCAATAACCTCCGGTCCTGGAACTTTATATTCTTTCATAAGTAACTAAAGCAAAATTTCACTTCAAACTCGCAATTTCCGGTTTATGGCCTGTCCCAGGGGCTCTAATTTACACTAATCTGAGTCGCTATGACGTCAGACTTCCGATTTAATTTTTTTTAGGATACTGGGTGAATAGAGTCAGTTTCATTAGCAATATTCTGTCGATATATTGATTAAAGGATATATCCTTTATATAGGAGAAAATCCAATGCCCCCAGAGCATAGTCAGATCATGAGACTGTTCGGGATTAAAAGGATGGGTTCTCATCTAGAAAAAGGACATGTTTCATTCTCATTTGGGTTAGAACCTCGCATAATCAAGATATCAGAAGACAGGATATCAGAAGACAGGATCAATAAAGTACAGGGCCCCTGAATTAAAGGATTTTATAGAATCCTTATTAGGGGAAATCAATGCATTCGCATCATCAAGGGGAAGTTAAAAAAACCTCTTATGGTACTTCTATCTGCTAATATTTTAATGAACCACTGTCAGGAATAAAATGAATATAAATGTGGCAAAATTCAAATACGTAGCAGAGTTATTCCAAAGAATTAAATTGCATATTATTAGACGCAGCTCTTCCTAGATGGCGTATTCGAGCACTGTTGTTGTTGTTGTTAATTTACGTCGCACTACAGCTGCACAATGGGCTATTGGCGACGGTCTGGGAAACATCCCGGAGGATGATCCGAAGACATGCCATCACAATTTTGATCCTCTGCGGAGGGGATGGCACCCCCGCTTCGGTAGCCCGACGACCTGCGCGCGAAGTCGAGCACTTTACGGTAGCGGTAGCACAGTTTAACGAGGACCAATACCGCACACCCTCGGTCCCTACGCAGACTGATCCAAGTGGTCACCCACCCGCACACTGACCGTAGCCAGTGATGCTTGACTTCGGTGATCTGCTGGGAACCGTGTCTTAACGATCAGTCCACTGCGGGACTATTCGAGCACTGCGATCGCGAATAGGAAAATCCGTCGAAATTGGGACGACAAAAACTACTAGCGCCACGGGGACCCTTTTCGGAACTAATTCAGCATGAGCTGCTCCTGAAGTAGACAAAAATAATCTACCAAAAAACGTGAACATTAAATCAATCAATCATCAAAAATTTGTTTATATTTTTCTGGAACTTCATTTTCACACGCGTAATTTTTTTCACTAATGTTTTTTATAATTAAAATTATTTAAGTGACATGGTGGATTCTCAGACCTCCTCAGATTTCAATAATTTGGGACTCTTACCTTGGCTTGTTGAGCAATGCACATCAATGGGTTAGTGTCGATTTTATTTTCTTCTCCAACTTCGTGTCGTTCATTGTACTATTAAATTTCCTTAACTTTTTTGTTCATTATTATTAGGAATTACGAGTCCTACACCAGTACAAAGTTTTTGTATACCTAAGATTATTGCTTCAGAAAACTGCATTGCTGTCTCTAAAACAGGATCTGGAAAAACACTAGCATTTGCTCTGCCTGTTTTACAGTTGCTTGCAGAGGATCCATACGGAGTTTTTGCCCTAGTCCTTACTCCTACTAGGGAACTAGCAATACAAATCGCTGAACAGTTTCGAGTCATTGGAAAACCTATTAATTTAGAAGTAAGATTTCAAAGTAGCTTTATCTCATGTCTAAATATTTAGTCATATTAAGGGCAATTTTTAAGTAAACCTTAGTATTTTAGACACAAAATAATTTTAATCAGTTAACTTAGTAATAAATTTGTATAAAATTAAATGCTTTGAAATATTAAAATTCACTCAAAACTGAAAGTTACTGAACTAATACTTTTGAAAGAAAAAATCCATCATAGCAAGGAATAGATATATCTAAAAAACTATAAAGTTGGGAAAAGTGATTTTTTCTTATCACATCTCATAATAAAAAAGTTTGTTTTAAATAAATGCAAAAATGATAAATGTTGGAATAAACTCTTACTTATATTTATAATTTTAACGTTAGAACTTTTTAATATTTGTTGAATAAAAAGAGATTTTATGAATATTAAATGGTTATCTTAAACGGTTTTTTATGCATTTTTTTACAGTACAAAAAAATTAGAAAAAAAGTTTAAAAACAAAAAATAGTTAAAAACCAATGTTTGAATAATGTATACTAATATAGTATCAAATTAAAGGTATTAAAATAATGTTGAATTTAATTAATAATATCAAGATTTTCAACTACAAAAAAAAAAACTATGGAAATAAGTATTAAAATCTGTAAATATAATTAAGCAATAGAAAAGTAACTAGACAATAACAAACTAGAAAAGTTATACATAAAGTGAGAAAAATTAGGCAAGTCAAAAGTGATTATTAAAATGCCTTGTTCAAGACTCGAAAATATAACAAAAATCGAGTTTTTCAAAATGCACATAGAAATCTGACTATATGTGCCAAATACATGATTGAGAAATCACTTGGATTAACGATGAAATGGGCACGAAAAAAAGAAGAAAAAGCCTGTCAAAAGGTAATAACAGTCAGGGGTCTGTTTAGAAGAAATTTTGGTCCGTAAACGGACCCTTCACAAAGTATCTTTTCATAAAAACGGACCCTTCACAAAATATTTTAACTTAAAAACGTAACCTTCATAAAATGATTTTTCTTTTAATCGGACTCTTCACAAATTTGTTTATCTTCATTAATGTTTTGTTAATCTAACAAACCCTTCCCAGGGGGTAAAAAAAGAAAGATTGATGTAAACGATTTAAGTTTTGTCTTTGGCAGATGCTTCTTCTATTATCTTCTATTATCTGATATTCTATTATCTTCTTATCCCTTCACAAAGTATCTTTTCATAAAAACGGACCCTTCACAAAATATTTTAACTTAAAAACGTAACCTTCATGAAATGATTTTTCTTTTAATCGGACTCTTCACAAATTTGTTTATCTTCATTAATGTTTTGTTAATCTAACAAACCCTTCCCAGGGGGTAAAAAAAGAAAGATTGATGTAAACGATTTAAGTTTTGTCTTTGGCAGATGCTTCTTCTATTATTCGTCCGAAATGAATATTCTGGGTTCAGCATTATAGGCTAAATACCAAATATTTGTATGTTGCATCTCTAATTTAGAAGCAACAATTGCTGTTTATTTTTGAAGAAAATTTAATTTTTTTAATTATAATTTTGCAGTGCTGAGCATAATCTTGTATCTATTTACAATTTAAAAACTCCTTGAAAAAGTTTTTTGTTATAATCGGACCCTATTCGCACAAATTCATAAAGCGGACCCTGGTTGAAAGAATGTGAGTAATTTTTTCACAATTTCACGAAAACTGGACCTTTCACAAAATGTCTGGACAGACCCCTGGACTATTTAATGCTTATAATGTCATAACTTTTTAAAAAGTATTTTATTTTGCATAATTTGGAATGTTCATAGAGGGAACATTATCTTATTTCTGTTGATTTTTAGGTTGCGGTTATAATTGGAGGAATGAATATGGTGGCCCAAGGCAAGGAGATAAGTTCCAAACCCCATATAATTGTAGCTACTCCTGGTCGATTAGCTGATCATCTAAAAAGCAGTAGTGATATTTCTTTTAAGAGAACTAAAATACTTGTTTTGGATGAAGCTGATAGATTATTAGAAGGACAGTTCCATGATCAAGTAAGATTAAATATATATTTTTTACTTGGTTACCGATAAATAAGATTTTAATCTAATAAGATAATAATAAGATTTTTATATTTTAATTGATGTAATTTCTATAAAACAGTGTTTTCAACTTTTTTTCATTGTAGGCCAAGAGATATAGCAGTGGGTGTCGCAGATTATTTTTTCATCTACTTTCATTTTTAAAAAGCAAATAATTAAATGAGATTGAGGGAATTTCAAAGACTCCTCTCTAAAGCATCTGTAAATTTGTTCTTAATAAAAATTGAGAAATTGGATTGAGAGAATTGTGCAAAGAACAAAAAGTGAAGAATTCTTTTTCTGTAACTTGATTTTAGGCTTAACTTCATAGAGATTAATTCCATTTTTTCAGCATCATTGTATGAAATTCAACTTAAATTTTAACAACATAAAGTTTTTATGTATAAAATCCTCAAATTTCAAATTTTGCTACATGTATGTTAGATGATGAACCTGAATTTTGTGCAATATTCTCTGCCTGACTGCAAGTAGGTCACAGACAAATTTAGATTCATGAAGATTGTGCTGAAGATTCATTCCAGAAATTTTGTTACTAGGGGTGTATTTAGGGTACCTATTTATCTGAGGCACACATACATATAAAATTTTTAAAGTTTTATTGTTTTAAAAATATTTATTTACGCATTTTTTCAATGAATGAACTAATTAAAATTAGTATTTCAGTATTAAAAATCCAACTCATTAATGCTAATAAAAAAGCATAACTTGAAATATGTGAGATATTCTACTCAGGGTTAGCATTGCATCAGAAAGAAATTGGATAAGTTTGAAGAAACAAGACAAAATGGAAAAAAACTAAAAAAAACTGTGAGGAAAAATAACTTAAATTGAAGAATAGATTAAATTTAAACTAATAACGGAATTTTAAAATTTTATGTATCATATTATTTAAGAATTAGTTTAAGTATTCATACTTTAGAGTGATTGAAAATTTTTTATACGCTATTTGTAGTTGTGAATTCAATGTGTGTGTGAGTTTTTTTTAAAAAATTTTTTGTAATATATATGTTTAATGTATGATTTGTTAATTTAGTAATACTAATAAATTTCATATTATTTTAACAATTCTTTTTATAATCATAAAATAAAATTTTACTTATATTAATTTACATAAAATGTTGTAAAATTACAATTAATTTAATTTCCTGATTAATTCATTAATTTTTTTCAATTACTGTTTTTAGATTTTTCTTATTTAAAAATGAACTATTAAATAGCTTGGAAATTAATGCATTAATTGAACTAGATTGCAATTATAAACTGTTTTAATATGTGATATTTCTATTTAAAAAAGTTTCCATTTCTTTCACTTGGGTTGGAAAAAAATCCCTATTTTTCCGTGGAGGTATTTTCCACTATGCGCGTAACTTGCCATCCCTGATTCTACTTGAGATTTTTTTTGAGTGGGGAGACTTAAACTTCTCTTTATTCTCTTCTAATCTATATATGTGTGTTTATGCTGAATGAGTAACATTAAAATCAAATCAATAAGATTGATAATTCAGAAGATCTTAGGAATTCAGAAAATAAGAAAAATAAAAATTAAATTTTTTGAAATATGCTTATTTGCATGCACTTTCAATTCCTCTCTAGGCAAGTAAGGTTTTATTTCTTATGTATTTTTTTATGTTGAATTGAATAAAGCTAAAATGAAACTAATAGTTGCTGCTGCACTAATAGTTAACAATGTGTCTAATAGTTCAAATGTATAAAAATTATCCTTTTGTACATCTGAATATTTGGCATTGCAATATTGATAAGTGAAGTATTAAATCCAATGTATTTTTTTATTACTCTAAATTGAATGAGATCAAAAACAAGTCAATCAATCAATTTTTTATATAAAAAGTGAAATTTTTCTACTTTTACATATTTATGCATCTGATATTGACAAGTGAAACATTGTTCCTTATAATCTTTTATGATAAATTCAATGAAACCAAAAGTAACTTAATAGAACTAATGTTTTAAAAGTTATAAGGATTTTATGTATAAAAAAAAAGTATGACTGAATCATTATATTTTTAATGTTTGAAATTCTTGTATCTTTTAAATTATTAGTCCTGTGATTAGTCCTTAACTGTTAGTCCTGATCTCATAATTTCTAAACTGTTTTGATTTCATTCCATTCAATGTGATAATTAACATAGGGAGCAATTCTTTATTTGTTTATCAATTTCAGATGTTTAGATAGGTATAAGTACAAAATTGTACTTTTTATACATTAGAACTTTAATGCCAACTGAATTTATAATTTTATCAACTTTATTATGGGCTTATCCGATTCAATAATATCTTACTTATCTGAATTGGTGCTCTATCTTCCCTTGAGAAAAGGTTTAAACTTCAGGTTTCCATATCCAGCCTAAACCAAAACTTTTAAAACAATATCCTACTTTCTTCTAATTATTTCCTTATTCAACTACTTAGGAACTATAGGTAAAGAGGACCAGGCTTGAAGTAGATAATCAGAAAAAAGAAGGAAGATAAGAACCAGCTATATAGGCTAGGATAAAAATCCCAGCTGTTCAAGTTGTGGAAATTAAACTAGATTTCCAAACATTAGGAAAAATAGGATTAACTAAATTATGGGAATTTCTCAAAATATGGAATGATTCCTAAAAGTCGAGATCAGTAGCTAAAGGGCAGTCAAGAATGATTTTATCAGATGATAACTCAAATATAATATTGGAATTTTAATTATGTTCAGCGAATGAAGATCATTTAATATCCTTTTTTTTTGGGCGTATCTTTCATGAGCTTTAAGTCCAAGTTTAAGGGCATGTTTAATTTTCCCATCATATTCAAGACCACGCTGACAACAAATTTGATAAATACCTCAGCTATTAATGTCCATAATAAGATTCAAAAGGTTGATTAAATTAGTTTTACAAGGAAAAGAAACGTGTTTAAACTCAAATTTATTCGGAGCTATTGGAGGGACAATTAACAATTGAGGAACTGATCCTGGAATAATAAGGTAGAATAATCAGGATATTAAAGCTCTAAGTAAAGAATTTGTTGGACTGTGTGATACATTTTCTACAGATTGAATCAATAATATTAGAAGGAAATACATTAAAAAAATATTTTCTTCAGATATTAATTAAAATTGCATTTGTTTTAATCTATAAGATTTCATCAATTCTTTTACTTATTTCCTATATCTATTGCATGAAATTATTTATATTTCAATTCCATAATGTTAATTTTTACTTTCATCTCAACAGCTTGAAGTTATTTTTGAATCATTGCCATCAAAGAGGCAAACTTTAATGTTCAGCGCTACTATGTCAAAAAATCTTGATGAGTTGAAAAAAATAAGCTGCCTTGAACCATTTATATGGAACTCTGAATCTGATGTATCAACTGTTAAAACACTGGAACAGAATTATATATTGGTGCCACATTTGATGGTAAAAAATGCAAGTTTGGTGGAATTTATTAATACTTTTCAAACAAAACATCCTGAAAGTTCAATGATAGTTTTCACTAAAAATTGCAAGTAAGAATGATTTTAAATATATAATTTATGTATCATCACAAGTCATGTTATAAATAAAACTGCACACCTGTTGTTACTGTACATAGCTTGGAGGGCAACCATAATTAGTACAGTAAAAGTCCATCATAACAACAATTGCAGATGAAATTAAATTTTATAAGCAAATGCACATATTTAATGTTAAAATAGACTAAAAGAAAGAGACTAAAAAATATAATAGTCATATTTGCTGAGTTTTCTTTTACTTTGAATATTTATTTTGATTTAAATTATTTATCTAGAATTGACTATCTTTGCCCACAGATTTTTGTCTTAATTATGAAGCATTAAAATTAATGCAATACCTTTTGACATCATAACATTGAATGTTAATTTTAATAAGTTGTCAAGAAGGGAAATAAGGGGGCATAAATGTGGTCAACGTAAGGCACATTTTTTTTTGAGTGCTGTGGACCTATTTCTAAAAATATTGGAAAAACTTTTGTTAGAAAGAAGTTAACTAGCTTTATAAAAATAAGAGATCAAAATTGTTTGACAGAAACACTTGTTTTTCTTTTTACCAGAAATAAATAAATTTGCCTTCCATTTAAACCTTTTTCGCCATAATATTGCTCCCCGTGGCAGAAACATGGCGACACAGCGACATTGTCGCAGAAAGCGACTGAGTTCTTGCAGAAAGATTTATTTTTATTTGGGAAATAAAAATTTTTGGTTTGCCACAAACAAAAGTTCTCAAGAAAGATTCTGCAGAAACAGATGCTGTTTTACCAAAAAAAAAAAAAATAATAATAATAATAAATAAAAACATTTTCTACAGAAACAAAAAATTTCTGCAGAAGCAATAATACGCATGCGTTCTGCAAATTTTTTTTCTTACAGAATTGTTTTAAATATTTTTTTTCTTCTAGCGTACCGCGGAAGGAGAAAGCGCTCGTAATTCTCCCTTAATCTCCAACGCAAACAGTTACTGGATAAAAAAGGGAGAATTTTTTCCCCTTTATTAAGCTATTTTTGGAAATTTGCCAACTTCGGCCTCTATCGCTGGCGCAGTAATTAGCTTTGTGTTTTCTTATGAGAACAGAGCATTATATATTTTTTGCACTTATGTGGAAAATTTCATGTGTAAAAAGATTCTTTTTTTAAAAAAAATCATGTCTGGCGAAAAGGTTATTTGTTGCAATTGTGAGGCCACAATAATTAAAACAAATTTGAAAACTGATTTTTCAAGGCGGCATTCCGAAGAAGAAATAAGATGGAAGTCGACAATATCTAGCGATGTCAGAGATTTTTTCTTTCTGGAAAGCGACAGGAAAAGAAGCTTCCCACGCTACTAATATTGGAAAAAAAAAAATCCTAGATTCGAATAAAATATTCTTACTAGTAGCGATATCGATAGTAAGGATGAGACAGCATTTCCAACAAATCAAGAAGTTTTAGAAGCAGTCAAAGGTAAAAAGTGAAAAATAACTACATAAATATTTTTATTTAAAGATAAAATGCCTATATCCTTTGAATTAAGTCGTCGATAAAAAAATAAAAATAAATAAAAATCCCAATCTAACGATAAATAAAATAAAGCCTGAAAGATATCTCACTATCTACGATTTTTTGGCATGCGAATGAAAACCAGATTGGTGGAAAATATTTACTGGTGAAACACTTTCAAACAGGTTTCCATACGCATGCAAAAAAAAAAAATCGCATCCAATGAGTATGGCTCTAATACCAATGTTTCAGTACTGATAAAGACTATTTCGTTTCGAGATGTTGGATAGACTTGAGCATATTGAGTAGGAAACCGCTTCTGCATACTTCGTGTGGAATCAATGCTATTTATTTACACAATACAGTGCGAAATCACAAGCGCTGTGTATTTTTTTTGTTCTAAACTTAATCTGATCACGAAAAAAGTTTTATTTACCTCCTTTTTTTAAAAAAAAATCTTACAATAAGTCAGTACAATATTAATTGAATCTAATTAATCTATAATTAATTAGATAAAATTAATTAGATGTAGAAAAAATTGAAACAAACATTGCTTTAATTTTTTTGCTTTTAGAATTCGGTTATAGTCAATTTTATTTTATTATTTTGATTACTCAACTTCAATATTAATTTTTTCACCTGATTTGTTTCTGTACCTGATATCTACTATAATGAAACATTAAATCATACTGTTTTAAACTGCTTTAATAATTTAATTTTGATATTGTTTTAAACTGATACATCAAATTCAGTTATCTTGTTTTATAAATTTAATCTTTTTGTATATTCTTAGCTATTTCTATAAGTTCTATCTTATTACAGGTTCTGGGTAATCTTTATTTATGCTCTAGTAAGCATTTTTGTCTGCAGATCTATACATTTATAACTTTTCGTTATTATTGAAGATAATGCAAATTTATACTTAAAGAATTTAAACTTATTAAGAAATGTAAACTTATATTATGAAATTAAGAAAAAAAAATCTACACAGTTTTATTCTATGCATGTAGACTTATTTTATAAACACGAATTTCATCTATTATTATAAAGTCATTACACATATATTTATAACGATAAAAATATCTTGCAGAAAGATATTGGTTCAAGTTAGGTTTGTCGCAGAAAGTCAGAAAAAATTCTGCCACAGGGATATTGCTTTTGTTTAAATAGCCTAAAAATGTATTTCTCTCAAAAATTTTTTGTTTTATTAGTTAATTTTTTACTTTTTATGACTGTACAATTTTTGTATGTTTATAACCAGTATTTTAATGGTGACTTGGAAATTTGTTATAATAGTTGACTTTTTATAATATGTTCTACTCTTTATACTGCATAATCTATTTAAATAAGTGCTCATTTAAAAATCGTATTAGAGCAGGAAAGGCTTTCCATTGCGTTTCCTGAAATTCTTTTGTTTACATTTTAATTATATTTCTAGTAATTTTTTTCTCTTGGAAGTAGTAGGGGAAATATGTATGAGTGGTAGATTTACAACTTTTACCAATAAACTTTCTGCACTTGATTTTGTTCTAATTTTTTTTTTTCTGAAATAATAACAAAAAGAAACACTAAGTGATAGTACATCAATTTGGCTTTATCATAAATATGAATTTTACTCATTTTTTAAGATGAGCTCATTTTCATTTAAAAATAGAAATAATTAAAAGAAAAAGGTATAAATTATCATCAATACGATTAGGTCGTGTTCTACATTGTATATGATATTTTATTAGAATTATTTATTTACATTACTAATTATTTCATTATGATTTAAGTGTTAGACAATGAAATAATATTACACATATGGATTAAAAATTCAATTTTATTATTTACATAGAGAGTTATTAATGAATAGATCCATTTTACCTCAATTAACTATAATTCAAAAATACCAAACTTAATCATAATTCAATTTCAAAAAAAGTTTTAGGAAATAAAAAAATCAATTCTTTATTTTTTGATATCTTTGTTTTGTTTCCCTAAAAATTTTGAAAGTGTGTATACTATTATATTATAAATTGTTTTCAGACAGTGCCAGTTGGTCTCTCTAGCTTTAAGAAGTTTGGGTTTTGAAAATGTGTCTCTGAACTCTCATTTGAAACAATGGGACAGGTTAGCCTCCATATCGAAATTCAAATCAAATCGGAGCAAAATATTAGTTGCCACAGATGTAGCAAGCAGAGGTGAGTTAAATTTTTTTGATTCTTTAAAATATGTATTTTTGTGCAGTTTTCAAAGGACGTTCGCTTAAAAAGTAAGTTCTGTTATAAGTACTTAAAAGTATTTTTATTTTATAAACTAAACATAGTTTGTTTTTTTCAATGATAAATTATGAATATAGAAGGTAGTAAAGTAGCAGAATTATATTACTTAAATTTAATTACAGAATGGGAACGTGGTTTAAGTAAGTTGTAGTTGTTTTAGTATTTTTGTGTGTGTGTGCTGTAATTAAAAACAAGTTTTCTATTAATTAGTTTATATTTAAACTAGTCATGACACAATTCTGAACCAGGATTCTTTGTACCTTAAAAAAACTATTTAAATTTTAAAGATTGTTTTAAAGGCCCCTAAAAGGACCTTATTTTTCTCTCAGAGTTTCCAGGATGTCCTAATTTTAGTTCTGAAGACTGAAATTTTATTTTCTAAATACCTTTTAACATTCTATGAGCAATTAAATTTCAACAATATTATGAAAAGGAAAAAAAACAATTCTTAAAATTTTCTTTTATTAAAATTTCTTTTCTTTTATTTGTATACAGTGAAACTTTCAAGAAAAACTACCTCTATTTACGACCACTTTTGGGAAGCATGGAATTTTTTCCACAGACATTGTGTTGAAGACAACTTTTAGGAGAAACTATTAAAACCTTTTCCAGAGACTAGGCTAACATCTGCACCAAATGCAGAAAAGGTCGAATAAGGAAAGGAGAAGAAATAGCAAAACAAAAAATTTAACCAAATAAATAAGTAGATTAAAATGTATTTAAAATATTTGTGTAACGTTCTTATTTAGAGAGCTCTTTTTGACGATACAACCTCGTGTTGTAGTCACAGCTTGTAAAGATGATGCTATCAATGATTTACTTCTAGAGTTGAAAGTTAAATTAGTTAAAAAAGTTATTTTTTTTAAAAAAAAAAGCATCTCAAACAAACAAACCTCTTCTCATCTTTTAAAGCTAACTAATTTTTTGATAAAAAATTAAATGCAAACTTAAACAATAAAACATAATTGTTTATTTATTTAAAATACAGTAGACGCCGCTTAATGTGATCACGGTTAATGTTATCAATCGTTTAATGTTATCAAAATCGCTTAGTCCCGTCCGCTTATATCAAAATACATTGAAAAATCATCGCTTATTGTAATCAAATGTTCGTTTATTGTTATCAGTTTATAGGAAAATTTTATTTTCCTGAAATCAATAAAAACAAGAAGGAAAACTTTTTTTGTGTTTTGTGAAGTGTTTCCTGAAACTTACCAAAAGTCCAAACGGGGCTCGTATATTATCTTTTAAACACAAGTTATTATGAGGGGGGGGGGTATTTTGCCATTTTCGGTCAAGCATTGTAAAATTCCGCAGCACTGTGCGATTTCAAATTCCCGGAAATCCTAAATAAAGAGAAAAGAACACCTGCCAGTAGCGAGTCAATGTTTGTCACGAGCCCCTTTTTAGAAGAACTTAACAATGTGACAGATGATATGTCCCAGCTGCTATGGGAAGGGGGTAAGGGGTGACCTTCAAAAGAGAACATTGTTTCGGGTATGCCCCTTGATCTTGGCAGGTCGCTTACTGAATCGCTATTGGTCAAACAATAAAATGGGGAGGGGGATAGTGGAACTGCCACATCTAAGTGTATAAAAGACGCATGCAGAAGAAGATCAGCATAAGATCAACTCAAGCCTTCACAGAGTACGGTTGTGTTGTGACCAAGCTCTGAGCGAATCATGTTTTCTCGACGATCCGGACGAGGCGGCAAGACTATGTCCTGCTCTCCTCCACCGATTATCCAACGTGAAATTATTTATCCTGACTTTAAAGAAGTTAATCTACAACCCGGAGAAATTTATGAAAATAAGTATGGAGACTTCATATATAAGAATAAAAGAGGAAACAGCATCGGCACGATCAAGGACTTCCAGGTTCCTGAGGGAGCAACTAGGCCATACTACTCAGCTAATCCAATTCCTGACCCAGTGACAACTATGCCTGAACAGCCGAGTACCCCTGTGGAAACTCCAATTATGGAGACGGAAGAAAATGAACCTGCGACGGAAATCGACAACATCACTCCTCTCACAGAACATGAACAGAACCAAGAGCCGACACAAGAGGCTTCGGCCTCCGAATCGGAAAAACAGACCGAAAACATCACAGAGCCCCCGGCAAAGAAAAGGAGGAAGAAGAAGAAAAAGCCCACTGATGCAAATAAATCCACTGATAACGCTACTTCAACGACGTCTAACAGCATTTCTCCTTCAGAGCCCATTTGACACCCGGAGCCAGTGAACCCTCCAGCATCGGAAACTATGGATGTGATCTCAAATAATGACCAAGAGCCTCCCAAAAAAGCAGAAAAAGCTCTTCCAGCTAAATTTGCCAAAATCATCATCCGTGGACTCCCAGATAATTTTAAAACTGAGATAATTTCCCAAGAATTTGAGAAATTGGACCTGAATCTACATAGAGTTACCCAGTTTAAGAAGAGAGTGGGTGGAGCTTATAAGCCCCTTCCCCTGTTCCTTATCATCGCACCAATAGCAGACCAGGAAAAGATCTTCTCCCTGAAGAAAATACAGCAGAATAACATCAGCACCGAGAGATTCCGTGGCGGCCGGTGGCAGCCACAGTACTTTCGATGCCAGGGCTTCGGCCATACTCAAAGAACTTGTACCAGCCAGCCTCGATGTATGAAATGTGCAGAAATGCACTACTCGTACGAATGTGTTAAGGATAAAGCTTCTCCCGCCAAGTGCTGCAACTGCGAGGGAAATCACACCTCAAACTTCACTGGGTGCGAGGCCCGCCCCAGTCGAAAAAGACCTCAGATCAAGCCCACACCTGCAACTACAGCTCACAGATTAGTTTCACTAGTGAAAGAATTGCAGGAGTTACTCAAAAATCAAGAAGTGACAAGATTACTACAATCTCTACTCAACGGGGACTCCCCATCTCAATGATGATCATCTCACCTTCACTCATGCCCTACTCCAATGATGAACTGAACTTTCTTAGAAATTTTATTTCGAACTTTCCAAACATATGACTCCCAAGCATATGTCTACCCAGAATCGATGAATCGGTTGGTGGCCCTTCGGGCCAAATACCGAGTTCCTACTAATATCAAGCATCAGATCAGCATAAATTTTCACTTTACCATAGTTCATACGGTTTGTAACCTGATTTGTTTTTTATAATGGAAAGGAAACGGAGAGATCTTACAGTGAAAGAAAAGGTTGACATTTTAAATTGTTACGATAAATTGCCGAAAATGAGCCAAAGGAATGCTGCTGTTCAATTGAAAGTTTCGCAGCCGCTTTTGTGCAAAATTTTAAAAAATCGTGAGGATATCGAAAAAAAGTGCACTTTGAACGAAAATCCGAATTGTAAAAGAAATCGTGATGGAAAAGACAAAGAGGTTGAATCTGCATTAAAACTCTGGTTCACAAACGTTTGTGAGAGGGACGCTCGTGTTAATGGTCCAATTTTGCACCAAAAAGCTGAAGATTTAGCTGCAAAATTGGGTAAAGGAAACTTCGTAGCCACAGAAGGATGGTTCCACCGCTGGAAAAAGAGGCAGAACATACTCTTCCGAAGGACACATGGTGAAAAAAAAGATACCGATAATGTAGCCGCAGATCAGTGGATTAAAGAAGAATGGCCTAAACTTATTGCCACATATTCACTTCAAGATGTATATAACGCTGACGAAACTGGCCTACATTTTCGAAGGAAAGTACGCAAGGGTGTAAAACCTCCAAGGAACGCCTAACTGTGCTATGTTGTGCTAGTATGGCTGGCACTAAAGAAAAACTTTTAGTGATTGGAAAAAGTGAGAAGCCCCGCTGTTTCAAAGGTGTAAAAAATCTGTCCGTCGATTATTTTGCCAACAAAACGGCTTGGATGACTACCACCATCTTTAACGAATGGCTGTTGAAATGAGACAAGCGACTAAAATGGAACATACTCCTGCTCGTAGACAACTGCACTGCGCATGATGTAACTGTTTCATTAAAAAAGATAAATATCGTGTTCTTACCACCAAACACCACTTCTTTAATTCAACCGTGTGACCAGGGAATTATCCGCACCTGGAAGGCATATTACAAAAAGGAAATGCGTTCAAGGATCTTAGAAAATATGGAAGACCAAGACGCTGAAGATCTTCATGCGAACGCTCTAGCCAAAAAAAAACAAATGTTTTGGATGCCATACATTTGTTAACAATGTCATGGAATAATGTCTCGGAAAAAACAATTCGAAATTGTTTCAGTCATGGAGGATTTTGTCAACCAGAGGACAACAATGCTGCTGTGATGAAAGAAATGGAAGACGTTTTCAATCCCCCACCCGATATGAATGCTGAGGATTTTGAAGCATGGATGGAGATCGACGAGAAGGTTGAGACTTCTACTTCGTTAACTGATGAGGACATTTGCGAAGCCGTATGTGTCAAAGATCAAGCTTCGTCACAAGATTCTGATGCCGATGATGAACCCGAAAGTGCTATCGAGAACAAAATTCCGACGCCTGCTCAGATGAGGGAGGCACTTCGAATCTTACGGCTAGGTGTGCAAAACAAAGCCGACGCGGAACACTTTCATAAACATTATGATTATGAGCGATTCGTAAATGACTTGCTTCGAAAGAATGCTAAACAATCGACAATTGATGATTTCTTTTTCAGTTAATAATTAACCTTTTGTATTGTTTCCTACAGTTCGTCATTAAATATGTAAGTATACTAACTAATTCTTTTTCTTTAGTGTACATTAATTTCTATTAAATACTTTAGAGTTTTACAGCAACAACTCCTAATTTAAAAATTTTTTATTTATTTATTTTTGTATGTAAAAAAAATCATTTTTTAGATTAAATTTTTTTTTGTTTATTGTAATCAATCGGTTATTGTTATCAAATCACGTTCATCCCGATGTGATCACATTAAGCGGCGTCTACTGTAGCTTTATCATTCATAATTGGTAAATTTGTTTTTACACATGAATATATCAGAAAGGATAATTTTAAAGACACTAGATTTTATTCATCGCTACGTCTTTTCATGGCACCAACAGAAGTGGCATTTCTGCACCAAGAAAACGAGACTGATTAAAATTAAAAATTGTTTGCAAAAAATCGTGTACCTTTGATAACAGTTTTGCTGTCAATGGAGGAAACCCCTTAGAATGATCATTTTACAGTGAAACGGAGAGTGGTTCTTTCGTGAGATGTTTCACTGTATTTAATGTTCCAAGCCTTTTTTTCTTTCTTAATTTAAAACAAAACCTTCCATGATTGTTTTTTTCTTGTTTAAATTGTGAATCAGATCTTAAGATCAATGTTTTCTAAGGTCACTAATTCATTAAGGCCTATTTCTTCTAATATCTATTAAATGAGAAAGGACTGTGATTAATTTGAAAAAGTTTTATAAAATAGAAAAATTATTAATTGATACAGTTGTAATTCTGCCAGGTTCGCTTTCTTATTTAGAAAAATATTTAAGGCAAAATACTGACTTTCTCAAATTCCTGCAAACTGACTTAAAATATTTTTTCGCATAAATCGTACTTAAAGTAAAAGTTTTACTGCTTTTTAGAACACAACACAAAATTTTAAACCTAAAACAGATATTCACCATCGACCAGGCTACTGAGAGCAACTACTTTTTTGTTTTGTTTTTCACTTACGCATTCATTGATGAAAAATATAATATATAGTTATAATATATAAATATAATAATGTTTGGAAAAGTAATAAAATTCTCCTTTTTTACTATTTTTAAAATTTTAGTGCAAAGTGGCTTGGGGTTTCTTTGAGTCATTCACTTATTTTGCATACCTTAGTTGAAAAATAGCCCTGAAAATTTGTTTTTAGGTAGTAAGAATGCAAATGCTGTTTTTATATATAAATATCAGTGTATTTTTGAATTGAAATCCATTAATCTAGAATGATGCTGTTTAATACTACTTTTAAATTATATGAAACCGAAAAGCTTTCATTTATTAGTTTTTATAAGCTTTTTATCTTAGACTTAATAATTGTTAAATGTTTTGAACTTACTGTAATTGGATAATTGTGTTTTTGATAATTTAGTTTTAAAAGAGTAAAATTTTCCTTAAGTAGGGCATATATTTTTAGAAATTCTGCTTTTGTTCTCTTTAACAAAACTTTTCATTATTTTTTTTTTCTTTATAAAAAGAGTAACATACCATTTTCTGATTATAAATTAAATAAAACTTTTAAAAAAAATTAAAAATATTCATATTCAATACACTTTAAAACATAATTTTTTAGCTTCTCAAAAAATATTTGAATAGTTTTAAAAAGACCTTAAATCTAACTATAAGTTATATGTATAAACACTGTGAACACACATTTATTTATTTTATGAACAGTATTAGAATTATAAATGTAGGAACGAATGTAACATCTATTTTCTTTAACAGTTTGATTATTAACCCCTTGTTGTGCTGTGTTTTTGCTACTTAACATATTATAACTATATTGTTAAGAATTTTAAAGTAATTCTTGAGTCAAACATTTTTAAAATACTGTATTACCAAACAGACTGGGATCATGATTGGATTATTTGCTAATGCCAAAAAAAGTTGTGGAAAAAATGTAATTACATACTAAACTTAAAAATCTTACTGACCAAATACATTAACTATTAAAAACTAATTATTAGTATTAATTGAAAACTATGTTAGCACATAACTTAGTTTGTATGAATTTTCAAAACTTTCGGGAATTATTTAAGGGAATCAGTTCGTATAATTTCTTTTTTCAACATTTAAAGAAATCATGGCATTTAAATTTTCATCTCAATGTGTTTTCACAAGATTGTGACTACATGCTAGTAACAATCTTGTGTATTTTTTCTACTTATTATCTATTCATATAAATGCTATTTTTTAACATTCAAAAAATTGCAACCAGATAAAATAGTTTAATATAGAGAAAATGCCTTTCCAAGCCGCAATGAACACTCTTCTGTATTCAGGAAAAATTTTAGGAGCTTTAACAGATTTTCCTATCAATGAAAATACTTTTTTCCTCATATTTGCATAGCAGCAGAGTTTTTTGAAGAGAAATTTCCCTAAACACAAGTGATAATTTTCTTTAGCAGTTTAATTGTTCTCTTTATACGATTGCAAAAATTTTGACTATAGAAATAAAAATGGAGCTCTTATATTTTTGTTTCTTTTATAAAATTTTCATGGTTGTATGATCAGTATTCTAAAATATTATTTTTTTTCTACAGGTTTAGATATCCCGATGGTTGATTTAGTCATAAATTACAATGTGCCAGTTGTACCCAAGAACTATATTCATCGTGTAGGAAGAACTGCTAGAGCAGGTAAAGGCGGTCTAGCAATTACTTTAATGACACCAAGAGACATTTTAGCATTAAAGAAAATTGAAGAGGAAATAAATGTTCGACTTTCAGAACATAAAATTTCAGGTGTGTGCTTGCTTCCTTTTCACCCTTATTTAAATCATTCCTTACTAATTTGAATGTATGAGTATTAACGTTTGATCGTCATATTTTAAAGAACAGGGTGGTCATCCACTTGGATTTCTTTTATACTGGAAAAATCGGGGAAATTTGGATAAAAACCAAGGTATTTTTAAAAAAAATCTGAAAGTTTTTGTCTTAATTTAAATTATTTTACCATCCATTATACACCCTTTTTTTAGATGGTAATTTATCGCCAAATAGTTAAAAAATATCATCAACTTAGTAATACATGGCTTGCTTTAAAATTTGCTCCATTATAACACTTTAAAACTCTCCCTAAAATGAATAGAGAAACTGCTAAATGAATTGAGGAACCTTTGACCTGTTTAGAAACTATGCAGTTTAGGAGAGGCAAAGATTGTAGTGCAGGTGGTTTAGGTTAGGATATTTGCTTATGTTTAAAAAAAGTAGGGGTTTTCTATTCTAGTCTGTGGACTGAATCCATTTATCATTCGAGTTTGTTCCAATGCTTTTGGAGTATTTTTTATTTTGACAAATCTTTGAATGTTTTAATAATGTTATAAAATTCTCCAAAGATTAGTTGATTTTAATTTAATAATAGATTTTTTATTGCACTCATTTTCTGAAAGCTTTTGTACTCCCATCCAATGAAATCGGTAAATTATTTTTTCTCAGCAAAGCCAACTAATCACTCGTTTTCTTACAATTGCTAACAGCAATGTTTCTCGACAAATCATTACAATTGTTGCATTGATGCTAATTTTCACAATTTCATTTTAGCCTTTTATGACACATTTTATTTATAAAAAAAGTTTTTTTTACGAACCAACTATATATAACATTTAATTTAACTGTTTTTTTTTTTTTTTTTTTGGTAAATATTTGATTAATCCATTGAAGAATCACAGTGACACAGCAACTTTGTCACAGAATGTTTGAGTTCTTTGCAGAAAGAGTTTTGTTTTGAAAAGCAAAAAATTTTACTTTTCTTTTCAACAGAAATTTACACATATTTGAATCATGCATTAATTGATGTTGATACAATTAATTGTTCTTTTTGTTATTGTTTTATTTAATAGATCTTAAAATGATCCTTGGTTCTTTATGAATACAATCCTCATCATATAGTTAATGTGTATGAAATGCATATGCTGTGAAAGAATATTACTCAATCTAGTGTAGCATTGGATTCATTTGAGATTGTGATGTTTGCTTACCCTGGATCTTGATAGATCTGATATTGATGCACTATGTTAGCAAAAACTTTTATACCTATAGTTTATAGCTGTTTGTCATGTCGTAGACATACATAGTGTTTGCTACAAACTGCAGATATACTGAAATAAATGTTTGCATTACGCTCACCTTCCACTTCTAAAAATCTTAATAATTTTGTGATGTTCTGTTCTGAATACTTACATCTTAGTTTGACTTCTTATTTACTTTAAATGTTCTTATGTTAACTGCTTAACCAGTTATATGCGTACTTTTTCTTAAGAGGCCTCACTCTCGCCGTCTTGTATTTTAGATTAAATTTTGATCTTTGACCAAGTTTGAATCTGATCAAGTTAAAATTTTTTATCTATTTTTTTTACTTCTGATGATTTAACCTTTGACAATACTATACCTTTAAAAAAAGATTAAAAATAAAGGCATCGCTTTATTAGGTAAACAGAAATAATGCTTGATCATTTTTAAAATGTTTATATATTTTATTCAATCAAAAGTGAAAAGCAATTAAATTATGCAATTTATGGTTTTGAGTACGTAATTTAGCAGTACACATTTGTCTGCGTTTCAATTTAATTTTGTTACAGTTTAAATGAATGAAAATATTTTTGGATGACTCAGTAATTTTTTAACATTAATTAAGCAAAAGAAAAAATATAAAAATTGACAAATGTACGAGACTGAAATAATTTTCACAGAATGCTAATTGCAGAACTGTATTAGAGAATAAAAAATCTGAAATACTACATACCTTATTTCTCAAATTCACCATCAGTTTATTTGATAAAATTAAATAGAAAGAATTGGAATCATCTTTAGAATTTCATTCATTCATTTAGAATCACATTTTATAAAATTATTCTAAATAAATCCTGTTTTTTATGTGCATAATAATAAAAACTTGTCATGTAATTTTTAAAAAAAATTATTAAATATTTATCAATGGAAATAAAGTTTAAAAAAATTTCAAAATGTAACATCAGGATGATGGAATTTCTCATCAGCAATTCCATTAAAGTTAATAAAAATCATCAAAATAATCATTAAAGTTAATAAAAAGCATGTTTTTAGTTTTTTTAAACTTTTAAATTAACTTTTTTTTAACCTTTATTGAAGTTTGATCAGATAAACTTCCTTTTCAGATAAGAAAATTCTCAACATTTTATTACAAGTCGAAGTAGCCTGGCGAGAAGCTGAAATTTCATTAGAAGATACTGAAGTGGATCGCAAGAAGAAAATATATGAAATGAAAGAAAAAGTTTTAGAAGATCCAGAAAAGACTGAAAGAGAATTCAATTCTCAGAAAAGAAAGAAAAAACGAAATCAGAATAGGAGGTCTAAAGTCCTCAAAACTAATTAAGTCCATATTCACTCTCAATATCTGTAAATATAGAAAAAATATTTTAATAATAAACATGCATTATTGTTTGAAGATTTGAATAGAAAATTATCACTAAAAAAATGTTTGCAAAATATTAACTAAATAGTGGGATTCACTTAAGTGTATCTGGTGCCTGCCGCTTATTGAAATAACATTGGTTCCGAGGGCAGCTGATAAATAATTTTATTAATTGTTGTTGATTAGGGTCTTAATGATTTTGTCGAGATGCTAAGGGTACAAGTACACAAGGGTGCCACTCTTCAGTAATGGGGACTGAAATCAGTAAATGAAATTTGATAAATTAATATCTCTTTTCAATTTGTTTTTAATATTAAAATTTCTGTATTTCCTTAAAAATGTTAAAAAAAATTTCTATTAAATAAAAATTGCATTTTAATGTAAACATTGGTAATTTTTATAGTTATTGTTAAATGATCAGGCAATGATAAAGCTCATTAATGAAAGAATGAGATTGAACTTCAACGCTTGCTTAAACAAAATTTGTATTAGAGTTGTATCCAGGGGTGATTGTGAGCCCAAGTCAAAATTCCAGAAAATTTCTTGAGTAAAAAAAAAAGAACAGTTTAAGTGGAAAAAATTTTTAACAAGTTTTTTTTCTTCTTTTTCTCAATCTTTCTTAGTATACTTAAAATATATTTAAAATTTTACACATACTTATACCATTTACACATCTTTCTTTCTTGAGTTTATGATTATAATAACTATTTACTGATAAAAAATTAATATTACTCTTGAATATAAAGCTTATAAAGTATCTGGCTCTCCCTTACAAACAAATAAAATAAACTGTGTTTTTAAGTTCCACCTTTCAAAATTTGATTTCCTGAAACTTTTGCGATCAATGATTTTTTGAAACGTCTGGACCTTCGATCTCCGGATCACAATTAGCGAAAAATCTGGAAATCCGAATTTCTTCCGGAGTTCAATCAGCCTTGTGTATCTAAATTTTCTTGTTTTTATTTTTCCCGAGCGTTTTTGAATGCTGACCAAAGTTATACTGAGATTATTAATTACAAAAAGAAAATTTTAGAGATAGGACGAAAGATAAATAATGATGAAATGAAAAAATAGTCGAGATATGTATGGCTTAGAAAAAATTAATGGTTTATTATTCAGTAATTGATGTAAAAAGATGCACAAGGTTAGCTGTAAAAAATAAATCAATAAAATGATGGGGAAAAAACTTGATAATTGATTTAACATAGAAACATTGACTTACATAGAAAGGTACATTCTGGACGCAGTGAGCTAGAAGTGTCTGAAAATTCTACTCAACAAATCTAGAATGTGTTAATTTATCAACAAAAAAAAGTTCAGTTTTGAATTATTTACATATACTTACTATTTTTGAACTACTATTGAACTTACTATTTTTATATACCAGTCTTTTCACTACAGCGCGAGAGCCTCGCATATTTTTTTCTTTTCTCGCATTAAAAATTATTACCGCGAGAAATTCACGCATTCTATAAATCAATTTCAAAATTCTCGCATTTTGGAAAAAGCTTCGCATTACGCCATTTAGAATAAAATCCGTTTCACTTTTCTTCCTGGATCTTTCATTATTTTCAACATCTGCCTCGTTATCTAGCTTCCCTATTTACCAGTATTGTTCAGAACCTTTTCGAACAACAGAACACCACCCTTCCAGAACACATTTCTCTGCAACCACATTTTTACCGTAGATAAGGTTTCTTCATGTAAGACGTTAAAATTTTTTATGCACTAATGTAAGATGGACAAACACCTTGTAAAGACAAAATCTTCTATGATGATTCAGCAAATATCATATGATGATGCAACAAAAATATTCAATGCTTTAAAAAATAGAAGACGTTAAAAATTTATTACAATTAAAGAAATGATTTTTTTTTCAAGTCTATTTGTGTATTTTTGATTTTTAGAAATCTCACTTAACTTTTTGAAATCTCACCCATTTTTTTTTTCTATGATGAAAATACTGGATACTTACCATTTTTGAACAAAATGTCTTGATTTTTCAGACTTAGTTGTATTGACAGATTTTCGTCTTTTCATAATATGCATTGTATCCATTCATAAAACTTATGTTTTCAATGTGTGGTCTAAATTTCAGTTTAATTCTGATACTTCATTCTAGCACGATTCTTTAAGAATTGTTTTAAAAAACAATTGCTAAATTGAATCATTACTGCTGTCTAGAGCTAGGGATATTAAAAAGAAAATTAAGAGTAAAAATATAATGAAATTTTACAAATCAGATAATGGTATTGAAAGTTGTTTCTTTCTTCTTTTTTTTTTAAAGTCAATTTATGAAAAGGAGTGCATTCGAAGATAAATTTAACTCATTTCAGTAGTCAACATACAAGATAAACAGATGGTGAGATTACAAAAGTTTTGTCCACTTTTATTACATGGGGTAAATTTTACTCTTCATAAAGAGGTCAACTTGACATGTTTGAGTGTATTAAAACAGGGAATATGAAACTATATCGAATTTTAAAAATTAGAAATCATGATGCGTAATTTTTAGATCACGTAAATATGAATCACGATGCATAATTTTTATATCGCATGAATACGAACCCCGATGTCTAATTTTTAAATCACGTATAAATACAAAAATCAATGTTTGATATTACAACAGCAGGAACGAATCATGACTTTGGATTTTAAACTCACATGAATACAAATCGCTACATGGGGTTTTAAAAACGAGTAAATACAAATCACAATATTGGATTTTTAAATCTTGTAAATAAGAATCATAATCTACGACATTTAAATTGTGTGAATAAGAATCGCAATGCCCAACTTTTAAATCAGATAAATAGGAAAAACGATGTTTGATATTAAAATCGTGAATAAGAATCGAGATATCAGATTCTGGGCTAGAGATTTCTAAAAGGCTTGTTTGTATTGTTTAGCCATAATAAATAAAAATTTGAAAGATTAATTGAATGAGCAACTAAATATTTTCACCGCTATTGTTTTATTACTAAAAAATACAGTGTATTATTACTCTTAATTATGAAAATACAACCTATCTGGCGGGCAAGTAAAAATACATGTTTTTTTAAGCACAAAAAGGGAGAATATAGCTAAAAATGAGGAAGGGTTAGTAACTATGATGTTTGCATTTTCTGTTTTATCTTTAAAAATAAATATTATTTTATTTCAACAACTGCACTTTCAGAAAAAACGGAACTTTAAGAGAATCAGAGTTTCTAATAATGAGGCTGAAATTCGAGAGACAAAAGCGAAAATCTGCTAACAAGCGGAAATATCTCATCCCTGACTAAAAGAAATCATCACCGATTTAACTACAAACTCTAAATTTCCTACAATAAACTTCTAAAATATAACTGAATTGGTTAAAAATTACATAAAACTCAGTACTTGAACATTCCTAAATCACCCCCAGCTTTTTTTTTTTTTTTTTTAAGTCAGACTAATATAAAATGTGTAACCTAATATTTAATTTAAAATTGTAAAATGATATGTTTTTATAAAAATACTTTTAAGCATTAATATAGGCTACCTTCATAAAACTGCAAACTAATGCTTCTAATAAGAATGCATTAGTCAATAAGAGTTTTCAATACATTAATAGAAAGATAAAAAGTTAATATTAAAAACAAATTTATTTTATAGGAACATTTAAACAATTTTGTCTTGCAAAGTGAACTTAATAAACTAAGAATCCAATATGCCAAGCTTGTTATAATAATCTCAGATTTAATCAATTGATGTTTATTTTACTGAAATTAAAAATAAAAAAAAAACTAACAATAATGTAAATAAGGCAATATTCAAAGGCTTTCTAGCAATCCTTATACAGTGAAATATTTTTTTTCCTTTTAAAATACTGCAATCCAGTTTAAATATTTTAATGTAGATGACTCTTAACAAAGAAAACAGTCTAGAAAAATTATAACTTGATTGAAATGACTGCAATATTTGGGAAGGGAAAAATTATTTCAATGTACGAGGATTGCTAGAAAGTATTACGTACCTTATTTACATTATTGTTAGTTTTCTTTTGAATTTTAGTAAAATTAATTGATTAAATGCATGTAATAAAATTACAGTAGGAAACCGATTATCCGGAACGGTCGGGACAATTGCTATTCCGGATAACTGATTTTTCCGGTTTTCTGAATCGCTACAAAAAGCCGTTTTTTTTATTGTTAAACCCAACTAAAAAAAAAAAAATTGGAAATAATCTTAAAAATAAGAAAAAACGATGAAGTAATACACTAATGATTATTTCCAAAATGATGGTAAGGTAAACATCTTTAAAAAAAGAAAGAAAAATCGTAAAATCCTATGAGGAAAAAAAATTCTTCAAAAAAAATTGCGAGAAAATTTATCGAATTTCGTTCCGGTTTTTTGGTTTTCCGGTTTTCTGATTTCCGGATAACGGGTTCTGTACTGTAATTGATTAAATCTGAGATTATTATAACAAGCTTGGTATACTGTGTTCCTAGTTTTTTAAGTTTGATTTCTTTGCCATGAGTCAACAAGAAACATACATCATTTTTGCCATATTTTTTAAAACTCTATTCAGGACACTAAAGAAAGAAAAGAAAAAAAGGTGAAAACTAAATAAATAAGAATGTCATGAAAGTGGTGTTTCTTTGTACAAAGAATAAAAATGCAGCTAGAGACAAAGAAAAATTTATTGACAAAAATTTATGATTTTTTTTTTTTTTTTTTAAATTATTAGTTCAAGATAATGAAATTTTTAAGCATATAAAAAAAACTATTGTAGTTTACAAATTATGTATTAATTTGACTTTTTTTTTTACAATATAATGTATTTAAATGTATAATGCATGTAATTTACATTTTTAAATCAGGTCACTTTTTTTAACAGACTTGTATAAAATATGTAACCAATCATGTTACATAATTTAAATGGCATTTGATTTTTAAATGTTACATATTAAAAACAATAAACATTACAAGATATTTGAAAACTAGACAAAAGCATAAATGAAAAAATATAAACTAAGTGCCAATAAAAATGAATAAATCCAAAAAAAAAATTTAATTAAGTGCATACAAACAACCAAATAAACAGAGTAATGTATCAAATTCAATGTAAACAATTATTCCTAAATAGAAAAATATAAACTTATAGGAAAAATTAATCACAAGTATTAATTTCGAAAAAAAAAAAAAATAAATCAACAGAGCAAGTACATAAACTTTTAATTTGTAGGTCAGAAAACAATAATCACAACATGCAAAAACAAGAGTTTTCAAAAGCTCTAAACAAAATATGCAGTGCAATATCAGAGGTAAGGTCAAATGCTTTGAACAAATATAAGGTGGGAAGAAAATACTGAAAACACAAATATGATATAGAAAAACAACAAATATAAAAATATTTATTTTGATTACTAATAAATTAACAAATCCCAACTACAGGTAGGTAAACACATGCAGTGCAATGTCAAACACAAAACTTAAAACGTAACACCCAATAATGTTAATTGTACATAAACGCAGATGAAACTTACATCAACTTTTGATGTATGTGTCGAACTTAAAATTTCAACAAAATAAAATTTTTAATACAATTACTTCAAATCATAAAAATAACAAGATTTTGACTTGCGTTCCAGGCAAATTACTGTAGGAACAATTTTGTCAGTAATATTTTCAATGCACTGTGCAACAGAAATTTAATAAATAAATTATTAGCACGTAACTTAAATTTAAAACTAATCTATAAATGCGGAAAAAACCAATAACAGCAATTGAAGCTTTAAAGATGCTGCATGCGACAAGGAGCAGCAACCTTAAGCTTTATTATTATAAAATTGGAAAGATACGGGACAAGGGAGAATATGTTATGTTACTCACAGAGTATCAATTATAATCATTTAACATTCCCCATAGATACAAACATTTCCTTTTTCATAAAAGTTTTAATTCATTGTCCATTCTTTTCTTATTTTTTTTAAAAAAGAAGTGCACAATGTAAAATAGTAGAACATTAAATTGAAATCTTTTACCGATAAAAGATATTTCAAAACTATATTAATCAAAGGTGAAGTTAAAATATCTATATGAATGAATTAAAAATATTTGACAAAAGTTGTTTAAGTATGTATATTTGTTTTAAGATATTCTTAAATTAAACATATTATTTAAATAATCAACATCTTGGTTGAGTGCAAGTTTAAAGAAATTAGCTAAATTTTAAGTCGTAAATTACTTTAAATTTTTTATCAATTAAAAAGTAATTACAAATTTTTTTTAAGATTTGAAAAAAAAAGTAACGAAATTTTTTTTTTTTACTCAAAAAAGCTTATTTTTTACGGTCAATCATAATTTAATACCGAATAAAACATAAACTTTACTATCCTAGTTAATGCCATATATAAAACTTGGGAAATTTAAATACTTCTTATTAACAAAATAAATAAAACTAAAAATAATAACCTTCATTAATTATGGTCCAATTAGTAAAAAAATAAACATTAAAAGAACTTTTGTTCAGCTTAGTAACAGTACAAACATTGACAGGAATTTCAATATGCAAATTCATTTTTTAAAATCATAAATGCAATACTTATTTTCAATTTTATTACATGCATAATTATTCCTACAAATTATAACAATACATTTTTAAATCAAGCATGTTGCACAGCAAACATATCATTATACATGAGTGAATTTGTAAAATCCTGTTATAAATTAAAACATTTTTTTTCTCCTTAAACTATTAAATTAAAATAATTTTTTTTATTATATATAAATAAAAAAAAAATTTCAGATAAAAACAAAAATTTTGCAGTAATTTGCACATTTTTATTTATCTTCTCATGTTTAATAACTATTTCTTTTACAGAGTATGCTAAATATTTTAAAATAATTATAAAAACTAATTAAATATTAAAAAATAGTATTTACAGAACTAGTATTGTTTTACAAAGAGATCATTTAAGATAATTCTGACAGATTTTTCTTTCTTCAATGAAATTTTAAGCCTTTATGTTCATTCAAGTTGACTCAGAGCTTTAAAAAATAGAGATTTTGAATTTTAGATACATAACCCATTTTTATGAACTTTTATTTCACCAGCAAATAACTGATATTATTTTTTTGATAATCAAATTTCATCTCTTTTGAATACATGATACAATATGAACTTTAAATATATAGATATGATATACATAAGAATTCACATATTATACACAGATACAACTACCAGTTACGTTCAGTTTCATAGTGCTCACAAGTTCATTACAACAAATAGGAAAATCCATAATGCATAGCTTTTTTTTTGTATATATATATTAACAAAAGCCAATATAAGATGAATCAGGCAGTATATAGATCACATAATAAAAATAGTTTCTTATTATACAAAAACATATCTACCAAACAGAACAGTTCTACGATCAAAAGAGCATAAGTGAATAATTTGTACGCAGGAGGAAAAGTAGAATAGCTTAAATTACAGTTCGACTTAAGGTTTAATACGTTTACGTGGAGGTCCTATTTGTGGAATTTGCTGAGTAGCAAGAGCTCTAAAGGCATCTGCTACAAGATGGGGGTTCGTAGTCAACATAGTCTTCCAACCTTGAGTTTCCATGATTTCTGTTGCATGCAAATTCAAGAAATCTATTACATGTGCTTTTAGTTGATCAGCGCTATGCATGTCTGCTAAAATTAAAACTTCAGCAGCAGTGTTAATATTAAGATTTGAACAGATATGTTCCTCACACATTACTTTTAGTCTATCTAGAGCATATTTGTCAGCAGCAGCAAGCAAATCTTCAGCCATATTTTCAATATTGTTAACTTTACCAGTATATATATAATGTAACATCTCTCTCAACACTTCATGATCCATATCAGTTATTTCAACTCTGTTTTGTTTCTTTTCTTCCATTTCATGCTCAAACATAGCACAAAATACAGGGGAGCGGGCAGCCAAAATTGCTTTATGAGCGGCAAATTCTCGTCCGTTCACACTCAAGATAACATCGCTAAATTTTGAGCCTTCGAATAACTGGCCAAAATCATCTGAAAGATGACACTCAGGAACTTTGAATTGAATAGCACTGTTTTGACCAGATATATTTATTGAATCAGCAACCACACTTACTTCACAGTATAAAGTTAATTTGTCATCGGGCAGGAGTCCATTAGCTTCATCTAAAAGAAAATCTCTACGAATGAATTTTTTGAACCCCCAATCTTTACCTTGTACAAACCTGTATGCTCGTTGACTTTCCATGGCCTTTGTTTCTTCTTTCCTTGCATTTAGAATGGAAAATTTAAATTTCGCTCTTACTTCCGTTTTATTACAAGAGACTAGAAGTAAGTACAAAGAAAGATAATCTTTGCTTTCTTCATCAAGGCCTTTGGGGTTAACCCGAAGGCACCATTTAAGCTTATCATTATTACCAGCAGAGAATGTTGAACTTTTCAGGACTTCTCCCATTTCTTCTCTACTATAGCTAAAATTATTAATTGTCCACATAAACGAAAATTTTATTACCTTTACTTGGGTATAGCACCAACTTTCAGCAACTGATTGCGTTGCTTCAGATTGTGGTGTAGGAGGTGGCGATGGTACACGAGTCAACGCCATTGTGGCAGTCGCTCATGCAATTGATTCAACGATATAATAAATATTTTTGATAAAAATACTTAGATTTGGTGGACAAAGAACTTTTTCGATCAAAAGAGGGCAAACATCAAAATCAGGGTCAAACAAAACACATCTGTTCCTTTCTAAAGTTGCAGTAGTAGTACTTACTTAACCGAAATTCCTTGTTCCAGAAACAACAAATGAGGAAACGCGGATACTCGAGGTTATAATGTCAATGACACCATTGGGCGAAACATTCAGAGCGGACTAATTTATTTTTTATTTAGTTTTTGATTGCTAAATGTAGATTCTTCTTTAACATTTTATCTTTGTAAATCACTTTCTAAACTTAAAATATAGCGAAATAACCAATAAATTCAGAAAGAAAAAAACTTCCAAGAACAGCAAAATTTTTGAAAATGAGGAACCAATCATAAATAAGCAATCCCTTTCACTCTTATTGTTTACTCCAATAGGAATCACAGATAGTATGAACAGTACTTTTAGTGAAACTCCACTTTGCAAAGTAAAATCACATTTTTAACTGAAACATAAACTAAAAATCTGGCAATATCTTTGTGGTTTCTGTATTTATATTTGATTTTATATTTACATTTTGAGAATTAAAGACTTGTAATTTTCTATAAAACTACTTATTACTTTAACAGCTCTTCTGTTTTTACAGAAAAGAAGTAATTTTGTGAACATATTTTATGAATTTCTGCTAAAATGTCGAAATATATTGATATGAAATGCCGTGCTTTGTTTTAAACTTTTGATAATTTTTATAGATGTTTATTTAATTGCGAAACTGTTTCACTACTAATACTGAAAGTTTGGTGTCTTTTATTATATTTAGTGATGCTTATAATATGTTATAGATATATAATATGTTATAGATAAGAGAAGCAATAATTATCTATTAAAGTATCTTTACAAGATACTGAGCTTTGAAATTCTCCGGCATAAAATATTAGGCAAAACTATATTAGGCACTACTGGCAAAAAACCCTTGTGATAAAAAAAAAATATTTCGTTATAGAATTTTTCAAAAACCTAATGGTTGTAAGTATAGCATAAATTTAAAGTAGTTATGGCCCTTATTTTCCTTGCACGCTTCAGTTTTTTATCAAGTGCATATGAAATATTTAGGAGAGATTTCCGTATCATGATCTGTGGTAGATCAATTGCCAAGTCTTGGAAACTTCTGGCAAACTAAAAAAAAATTCTCAGAAAGTGATCAACTCTATAAATATAACTCGTAGCCACCCCTGGACAAACATTTACATGTTTTTTTAATTTTTTTTTAACAAAAAGTATAAAATCTATTTTGCACCCCTGCAGCAGAATTTTTTCGAGCTATTTGCAACAAAGCTCTCTAGCACTAACATCTTTCTGCAAGATACTTTTAATTATAACAAATATGTTAGTAATTTTAAATAACAAAATCGTTGTGTTTATTGAAAAAAAACTTTTTATTGAAATTTTTTTTTATTTAGCATGTAATAATTTTTTATTCTGATATTATGAGTGATATTCTCGCATTGTTTTGGTGGGAGGAATGCACAAATTATTTATTCTTCACATTCTGTAAATAATCATCACAATAAAAATAATAATTAAAAATCAAGAAATCAGTAAGTAGTAATTGCCGAATAAAAGACAGACGGCAAAATCACGCAAATCGGTCTCCTCAAATGAGTGTTTCATTTTAAAATTAGGTTGTTGTAATAAATAATATAGTATAAAAAATATCGGATTTAAAAACTATGGAGAATTTAATAGCAATAACTGCCAAAAATTTGATTGAATTATTACCTTATAATGTAAATACTCAAATGCAACACTCGAATTTTCCATATTGTTTAAATCTCGGGATATTTTAAATCGACGTTAAAATCAATATGAATTACTGCCGAAAATACAATCGAAACATAACATCGATTTATGATACAATCGGCATAAATTGAGCGTGTCAAAAAGTGATTATCTAAATGCATGATTCAAATAATACATGTAAATTTCTGTAGAAAAGATAGCTTTTTACTTTTCAAAAGAAAAATCTTACTGCAAGAATTCCGTAACGTTCTGCGACAATGTCGCCGTGTCGCTGCAATTCTGCTATGGGGTTTGGCACCTTAGCGATTGTTGTTCGAGCAACAGATCATGATACGAAAAATATCCCCAACATTTTTGTAAATCTTATTCATCAGAAGAAAAAACTCTCGATTATAATGCAATAAGAAAATTTCCATATCGATACCATGCCAAAACAATTTATTAATAGCTGAATATTGGTGACTTTGAAGAATGACTGGGCAATATATTAATACATCGTGAAATATCGATTTAATGTTTACATCATTATGTCTACATAGAGATTTTCGTTTCCAGTGAAGCATCGTAACACTGACTTCCGCCGCCAATCTATGGAAATTCACATTCGAAGACCCTTGCCTATACTAATATTATTACTCCACTGGCGAAGACAATTTTCATTTCATCTAGCTACGAAGATGCTATTGTTTTCGTTTAGCTTTGTTGATTTTGTTTGTTTTGTGATATTAAATGACGCGGAGCGACTTGAAGAAGTTGTGGTTTTGTGTGTTAATAAGCGTAGAATGTAAACTTTTTGCATCTTTTTTTTAAATCAAAATTTTACTTTTATTGAGGATTATTTTCTAAGGGACTTCTGTAACTTTGCAATTCGTGTGCATTATTTTGCCAAAATTCAGCAATATTTCTTCTTTAATTATTTTTAGAGGTATTTTTGGTATTTTGTGATCAGCATTTTCTTTAACATTGCATTCACTGTACATTTTCTTGTCTGATCTCAATTTGTTATGAAATATATATATATATAAGAAAACTCTTAGTTTTTTAGTTAGCAGTATTATTATTTTTGAAAATTCAAAACGCAGCATGTATTTATTTTTTTGTTATTCAACATTTTCAATCAAACTTTATTATTTGAAATTTTTTTTTTCATCTTTTGAGAAACAAATCTTGGTACTTTTCCGTCAGCCGGGTGTAAGCGAAAAATCGCCAGATAATGTAGAATTCCAACAAATTTCGTACAACTCTAAGGGGAATGTTAGTTTGGGTCCATGTGCTCTATTCTCTGAAGTCATTAAAAAAAGCGTGTTTTTCTTTCTTGCTTCCATCTTAATTTTTGTTTTAAAAAATGATGAAAATTTGGGAACCGAAGAAGATGCAGTCTCTTTTTTTCACGAGAAAGGTCAAGTCTCAAAAATTTTGAAAGATTTCACCATATTCTGGAAAAACCAATTATTATAAGCATTCTTTTGGGGTAAAACTGTTTTGTTTACAATTCATTACTATTTCTTTATAGTTGAACTTGTTTTGCTTACAATTAAATTATATTTGTTTATAGTTGAAAGTTTTTGACTTTTATTCCATTGATTGTTTTGTCATTTTTCTCACGTTTGGTTCCCAATTGGCGACATTTGCTCCCGGCTAACGGAAAAGTACCCATTTCTTTTAATATTTATTCTTTAATGTTATTTCTTTCAATTTTATTTAATATTTATTAGTGTTAGGTATTCTTATAGTTTTTTCTTAATTTAAGAAAAATTTATTTTTTTATTTCTTTTATCTGTATTTTTAATCTTTTTTAAAAATTTTTTTAATGCTATACATCTTTAGCTGTTTTTATTAACAAAAAAATAAAAAACGATTTTGCTGTAATTATTATTATAATTTTTTTTTTAAGAATTCAGCTCTTTGTTAAATGACTAATTATGACTAAAATTGCGTTTTCTCCCCCAAATAATTAAGAACTTTGTTTAGAACTTAAATATACAATTACTTTGTTTATTCATTTTTAAAAGATTTCTTATAATACATGTAAGTAAAATATTTTGATGTAGTTTATTATTTTTTAAACTATTAAATTTTTAGTCATTGTTATTTTTAAGAAAAAATTAAAGCAAAGCTTAGGCTTTTTTTATTTTTGGAATTCAGTCTTAAGTCAATCTATCTTTAATATTTTAGTTAAAAAGATTAAGAGATGTTATAGATATTTTTAAAGCATTTTTTTACTAATTTTTGTTATAGATTTGTTTCTTTTATTTATTTTAGATTGATTTAAGATTTCTGATTGTGTAGTTTTTGATTCAAAAGAAATAATTTATGAACGCAGGTTATATTGCAATATCTAACATAGGATACATCACAATATAGAATTTCTTACTTTGCCTTGTCCTTCCAAGTAATGGCCTACAGGAAACTGGGGGAAAAAATATCATTGAAAAGGAAAGACCAACTCAAACAGTCTAGCTCATTGCCACCCCTGAACAAACATGTACAGTCCGCAAAAAAAAAAAAGATATCACCCTGAATAACTTTTGTTCTAATGATCGGATTTTCACGATCTAAGTGTCAATCTTAATGGTTCCCGGGGGTGACCTCAAATATGCTAATTAATTAGTGCTAACTATTAATTAAGTTACGAAATCAGACACAAAAACGTACTTTCTCTGAATAAACATGTATTTTTTTTTACATATTTGGATTCCTGACCTTCAAAATAGGGGGGGTAGACAAAATTTCGAAAAAAATGGGTTGTAAATTAGGTGGCAATAAGGATTTATATATCTGGCGATGGTTTAAAAATATGCCAAATTACCTCGCCATAGAAGGGGAAATAATTTATAACAACCATAAAGAAACTGAATGAATGACAAGATGGGAAAAGATAGTGCTTCTCGTTGCTAAGCAACCAAAAGCATTTTTCGCGTTGCTTTCTGGGCTTTTTTTTTCTTTTTTTTTTTTTTAAATCTCCTTTAAAAAGGAAATTTAAATAAATTAATAAATTATTTTTGATTCTCCAAGATTACAGAATCTTTGAATTTTTATCTGACATTATCTATTTTTTTAAAGCTGTTTTAATGTAATTTGTATGACAGTTTTGAATTAAAACCAAATTTTCATAAGTTATCATAAATTTATGAAGAGTTGTAGGGTTAAATGCTTTTGCCCCTCACTTCGAGTTTCTTAGGAAAGGAAAAAAAAAAGCGACCAAGCAAAGGTGGACCTGAAAAAAGATAGCTATTCTGATGCATAATCGCAAAATTTTATAGAAATCACGGTATTTATTTTCGATAAAATTGTAAAACTTAGTAAATGTTATATGGCATTTTAAAAGCATTTTGATATATATATATATATATATATATATATATATATCATAATAAATAAAAACAAAAAAAAACACGAAGAAAATTACGAAAAATAATAAGTTTTATTTATTGCGCATAAGCTGCAAGTAAATAGAACTCATAAAATAAGTAAATAAGTTCAAAATGTAGAAAACACTTGGGAAAAATTACAGAACAATAAAAAAGGGGGGAAGAAAAATAATAATAAAAAATAAAACTGCAAGAAACGGGAAAAAAAATTCCGAAAAGAGGAAAAAAATTTCTAAAAATATCCGGAAAATAAAAGATATAATCTCTTCATCAGCTTACACGATTATATCAGCAAAAAAGTAGCACTTTCTATTATTGTATCAATATAGCCAAAGTAAAATATATCAATGCAATAGTTTGAGAAGCACTCAAAAAAATTTTACAAAAAAATTACAAATGTAATGGAACACAATAAGTAAAAATATCAAGCGAAATCAGAAAATTAAGTATAAAGAAGAAACAGAATAAAACATGAAACGAATTCTATAAAGCGAGCTGCGAATTCAAATGAACTTATTACATGAACGTGAAATTTTTAAAGAATGATTTAAAATATTTTCGAAAAAGATAGCCACATTACAAAATATGAAACCAAAAGCTGAAATTGAGCTAAAAGCTTAAATAGAGGGGTTTTGTATTAAAGTGCGTTCTTACTGCAGTGTTGTAGTGCGTTTGATTTGTTAGTTACCAAGGATGGGCCCGAAAATGGATGTGAGCAAGGAAATATTTATTATACTGGATAATTTAAAGAAGTTAACAATTAATAAATTTAAAAAAATAATATTTATTTAAGAGAAAAAAATAGAAAGGAGAAAGAAACATGAATTGCCTGTTTCGCACATAATTTTAGCCACAGATTTGCCCGACATGGATTTGCGCGGGAAAAAATTATATAAATTAACAAAGAAATATTTTGGTAAATATATCTACAATAATATACGATTAACTCAATGATATTATATAACAAATTTTATTACTTTAGTTAGGAATCTATTGTTTTTAATCAAATTTCGAACGGGTTTTTCGATTTGTTTTTTGGATAAATAAAGTTTCATATTAAATACTTATTTAAAATAGCTATAACTGTTGAAAGCGATAAACTAGATCATAAATTAAAAGCGATGAACTAGAACGATAACTATCTCTATCACACGACTTTTTTTTTTCCGAATGTCGCATACCTCCCTTAACTATATCCGTACTTCTTCAACTACGATTAAAATAAAACTTTATTTTAAGGAGCAAGTCAAGAATTTGTACTTCTTAATATTTGCAAATGATATTAAGTAAACTTAGTTTGCAGTAAAAAGAGTTGATGTTATTTACACACTCCTTTCGTTAGTTCTTTAAAAAAACATGATTAAACGAAAATTAGGTTTATAATACCCTTAATTAAACAAGAGTAACAATTGTTACAATTTTTTTCAATACTTTTTCAACTCTGACACTCTTTTCATGAGATAACTTCTTTTGCCAACGATTTTGTCCCTTTTTTTTGTTAGTTGAAACCAGCTTACGTATTCTTGTAATTTTTACATTTTATCTTTGAAATTTCAATCTCGAAAGACATGCATGAAGTGACGCATAGTCCAAAGAATCTAAGTTAAATAGTTGTAAGGCCGATTATTACGAAAACAATTAACTACTCTGGTTCAATGAAACAATTACAGTAAAACTTGTGTAAGTTGACCACTTCATGTGCATTGTTTTAGTGGCCAACGTAGACAAGTGGTCAACTTATAGAAGGGGTGGGACATTGCTTACTTTTTCGCTTCCTACATGTTGCTATACATTTAAATTTTTTTTTTTACTTGACTTAAAAATTTGATTTAGCAAATGGCCAAATGAATATCTCAAGAAATGTGTTTAAACCTAAACGAACTTCAATTTGTTACACAGAAATAATTTTAATATTTAACTAACTTTTTAAAAAAAATTATTTTGTTATTTATGCATGTGAAGTGTTTAATAAAAATAATTTCTTAAAATATCAGAACACGAAAACATTGAAAATTTTAACAAAACAAAATTATTTTAACACTTTAAAATTTATTCTGTTATTACTACACATACAAGCCTATTTGCTCACTATTGCAACTGGAAGAGCAACTTTTCAACTAACACACCTGTTTTCAATGAATGAATGAAAGAAATGGTCAAAAGCTGACTCCCTACAGTTTCCCCAGATGGTCAACTCACAAAAAGGTTTAGATTAGCTTTTTACACTATTTCACCAAACAAGTGAAATATTAACATACATTGCAAAATGACAGAAAATTTTCTGAATTTTTTTTTCAGGTCAACTTATGAGGGTTTTAGAATAGAATTTCATAATACTCCTAGACAAAATTAACTTATTTCAGTGGTCAACATACAAGATAGACAGGTGGTCAAGTTACAAAGGTTTTGCTTCTTTATTATGTAGGAAAATTTCCGTTCTTGATAATTGAGGTCAACTTATTCAGGTGTAAAACTTACAAGTGTGGTCAACTTGGCAGGTTTCACTGTATAAATAAATCATTAATATTTTTGTTTTTTTATTACGAAATATTAGGAGAAATTTGTATACATAATTTCTTCAAAACGTGTGTTAAAACTATGATTATAAGTTATTTAAGAAGAAAAAAGTCAAATGGAGTAAAAGAACAATTTTTGAGATGATGATTCTAAAAATAGCACGTTTTTCAAATCTTTTTACAATTTTTTATTTTAGTAGTTGTTTAACAAAACAAGGCATATCGAACATTTTCCTGATATAGAAATATTTTTTTGAACTGTGCAAAAGTTGAGAAATCATACAAACAACTTTTAAAGAAAATATTTTCAACTTTTTAAGACAAAAGGGTAACTTAAAAGGGTTAGCGCACAAGATTAACTTTGAATGTTGAATTAAAATTGCATGCCCATAGTTTTTTGTTCATTTAAAAAACAAAACAATCTGTTAAATTTTTCCCCTGTGCGCACATACGCATTTACTTTTCATTACTCGAATAAATAAGAAGCAATAAAAAAAATAAAATTAATAATTTATCTGCATTTTTCGTAAACAATAGTATTTTTAGTAAATAGTCAGCTGTTCTGCTTCGAATGATATTGTGTGTGATCAGTAGAATATTTTTAATTTCTTAACAAGATTTAATTCTCAGATAGCTGGCAATAATTCTAAGTTTTCTTTCAATAAGAACTTAGCAATAATTTAAAAAGTAATTTTATTTTAAAGAAAAACATAAATTAAAGTACTTAAATGATTGATTAGTATATTATTGGAAAAAAATATACATAATAGAATTTTTAAAAAATTGCATTAAAATTCAATAAAAAAGTTAGAAAAATAATTCTGCGAAACACGCACAGACAGGTAATTTACAAATTTATTTTAAGATTAAGGCGATATATAAGATGTAAAGAAGTTTTAAAAAACTCTACTCTAAACTCAGCTGCACGACAGCCCATGGAGGGCCAAGGCCTACTGTGCCCACCTCAGTTTTCTGGACCTAGGGCTCTGGGGTGCAGGAGCAGATGTTCCGGTCAGGTGGTCAGCCGAACGCGGAACCCCCAGTGTTTAGTTCCCAATCATGCTTGGTATTTATTTATCGACCCACTGAAGGGATGAAAGGCTGAGTCAGCCTTGCCCGGCCCGAGGAACGACATCGCGAAGCGCTACCGCTCAGCCACCGGGCGAAGTTTTAAGATGATTAAAAATGTTGACTACGCATTCGTATTAATAATTATAAAATATATATTCAAGAAATTGATAAATATATTATTCCAAATCTATGCATACGTATGTATATTATTGAAATTGTATCAGTTATTGAAAAAGAAAATCAAAAATTAAAAAATAATCACATTAAGTAAGCACAATCTGGTGCATAATCATATTCTATCAGATGCACGCCTTTATAAAACTAGACATTCGTTGAATAAAGTGTTTTTTATTCAAAATGTTTTATTCATAATTTCTTTACTGAATTACAAATAAATTATTAAATGACTAAAAAGAAACATCGTATTTTATAGTTTGAAAGAAATAAAAATAAAAAGATTAGCAAACGATTATTAGCGAAAAAAATATGAATGAAATTTTACACTACGCGTGCGAAGTCAAGTTCCTCGCAAGTTTATCACATTTTAATATTAATCGCCCCATTTAATCATTTTTTTATTGTCGCCAAATTATTTTTTTTAAAAATAATTAATTTTAATTTTTTTCAGATTCTAATAAATAAAAACAGTTGAAACTTTAGATTTTTCTTTTGAAAAATATGTAGATTATTATGGTATAAAAAAATTCATACCTTATAATTCAATATTTTTTCATCCTCACTTTAATTAAATAATAAAAAATAATAAATAAATATTAAAAATTATTTTTTTCATGAAATTATCTTTGGGTAAATGAGTTTTATGAGTGGGTGCAATTTTTTTTTGAATTGCTTCATTAGTTTTGAAAATATGACTGAAAACGCAAAAAGCGAAATTAACATTAAGGGGTACGAACTTTGGATCGCTCTCCTGACCAAACTATGGGGACCACATTTCCCAGATTGCGACTACCCCCTATATTTTGAAGGTCAGGAATCCAAATATGTAAAAAAAAATACATGTTTATTCAGAGAAAGTACATTTTTGTGTCTGATTTCGTAACTTAATTAATAGTTAGCACTAATTAATTAGTATATTTGAGGTCACCCCCGGGAACCATTAAGATTGACACTTAGATCGTGAAAATCCGATCATTAGAACAAAAGTTATTCAGGGTGATATCTTTTTTTTTTTGCTGACTGTACATAGTTTCTTAGGTACTTATCAATGTACGCAGGCGATAAAGTTGTCAATGTAATCCAAGTCAATTCAGCTGGGTTTTTAAAAATAAATTATTTTTTTTTATTTAAATAAATATAAAATGAAAGCATTAAAAATAAATAAATGAAATAGTTAAATTTACATGTTCATGCAAATGGATAAGTATCTTTATAAAAAATTTTTTGCAATTCCTAAATCAATTTTAAAGGTTTTGCAAATTCGTTTGGTGCCTTGCAAATAGTAGTTGCTTTGTACAGGTATTGGTACAGTAATATCCGAAAAACTATTACTAATTTTCTTAATTACTTATTATTTAAATATTTTCCTCGTTTTTCATTTATACCTTATATTTATTAAAAGAAAGTCGAGATTCAAAACAAAAAGGCAATATGAATGATTAAAAATATACTTTCTTCAATAAAAAATAAAGGCATATCCATATTTGTACCTGTTCCCACCTACTGACATTGCTAATACGCCAAACAGTTTTTGTACTTGCAAAAAAAAAAATTTTATGTCGTTTGACTATGGGCAGCTACAGCAGTTGGTCCCCTTCTATGATTAATTTTTTTTTTCAGTTTCTCACGTGTTGCCAAAATTTGGCGACTTTTTTTTGGTACAGAATCTTTGACCCAATCGTTTCATATAGAAATTTCCCCAATTTTATGGGGTATTTTCCAATCAATAGTGGAAATATTTTGTTCGTACATGTATCTAGACAACGCACATACGAACTTGAAAAGTAAAACTTGTGACCATCGATAGACAAACTATTGTATATTTTACAATAATTTATTCAAAGTAAAAATGCCAAATTTTTTTTGGTGTCTTGGCAGTTTTAGGAACTGATATGAAAATGGACTAATAAATAGGAACTGTTCTGAAAATGTTTCCAATTTGTTTTAGGAAAAATTTGTGCAGTGCAAAAGTGGGTAGTTTTCCCAAACAGGTGCCAAAATGGGAATTTTCTCTGGTTTTTAAAGTATTTTTAATGGTGCAGGCCTCTAAGAAAATATCATTAGGAACCTTTAATAAAAATTTTTCAACAGAGCAAAAAAGTTAAATGTACTCTTTGTATATTCTTTATTTATTTTTCAGAATGAAGGACATAAATTTACCTTGGACAATTCCAGCTTCTGGAAGTTCTGACCAAGATAATATCCTTTTTTTATTTCAGACATTTTAATTTTTATTTTATTGTATTATTGGTACTTATCGGCTGTATGAACCATATGTATGTGTGTCTATGTATGTATATATATATTCTTTCTACTCTACAATAATGGAAGAGACACTTTCATATTTTTTAAAATTTCTCAAGAAATACTTAAAGGACTATTTTGTAACAACTGCATAGAATTTCATAAATCTAGCTTACATATTTATGGAGATATGAACTTTTTTAAAAACTACTTTTTATATTTTATGTTTTTTTGCTGTAACTTTAAAAGTATTCAGTAAAAGTAAATAAAATATTTGGAGCAATTTGAAATTAATAGCAAAATTATTGTTTTAAAATTTGAAAAAGAATATTAAAAAATGTGCGAGATATGAGTATTTAAAGTGGATCTTTTGTAATTCGCAAGCACGGAAAAATTTCAAATTTTTTTATCACGATTTTATAGTGAATCGTATTTGGCAACTAATGGAAAATTTTTTATTTAAATTGATAAGGGATTTTTCACAAATTGAAAATTACACTACTTTATAATACCCAGACAAAAAGAGCAAAATTTTAGAGTTGCTTATTGTTTCGAGCTTTCTCTTATAAAGTATAAAAATTACTTATAAAAAATTCCTTAAAATTTTTAATCCCCGTAAGCAGAATCACGGCGACATTGTCGCAGAATCTTGCATAATTCTTGCAGAATGATTTTTCTTTTGAAAAGTGAAAATAATTATTTTTCTTCAGAAATTTACACGTAGTATTTGAATCATGCATTTAGGTAATAACTTTTTGATGCGGTCAATTTACGCTGATAGTATTGTAAATTGATGTAATGTTTAGATTGTATTTTTGGCAGTTATTGATATTGATTTTCATGTGGATTTTAAATATCCCGATATATTTCAAACAATATGGAAAACTCGAATTGTGCATTTGAGTATATACTTTTAAAGGCAATGATTCTATTGAATTTTTGGCAGTTATTGCTATTGATTTCTCCATAGTTTTTAAATATGATATTTTTACACCATATTATTTATTACAACAGCCTATTCTCGAAACGAAGCACTCATTTGAGGAATCCGATTCGTGTGATTTCAGGGTCAATCTTTTTTCTGGCAATTACTACTGTGGATTTATTTTTTTATAAAACTGTTAATGTATCGCTATAAATATTTAAGCTAGATTTACAAAATTTTATGCAGTTTTTGCAAATAACAAAGTAATTGATACGAGTAACAAGCTTATTGCTTGATTTTCTGGCATAGGGTAAACAAAATACTTGTCTTTTTAAATAAAAATACTTGTCTATTTAAAAATTAAATTATTATCAAGGTGATAATATTTTAATTTTTGCTTTTTCATAAATGCATTACAATTTGTTATTTATGTGTTATGTTTATTACAGTAAACAAAATGAAATGTAAATTTAAGTTAATACTTTTCATAGTTTTAATAATTAAGTGAATTATATCGTATGTTTATTACTTGCAGAATTATTAGTTCTAATGAAAATACAGAAATGGCCATACTATAGTTTCGGTTCTATAAACAAAAACCTTACTTGGTGTCTAAGCACCAATTAATGGCAGAGAAGTAAAGAGACAAATGTAAAAGGGTTTAACCTATAGATGCAAAAAAACAGGTTTGAACAACTTGGTGTCTAAGCACCAATTAATAGTAGAGAAGTAAGGAGACAAATGTAAAATGGTTTAACCAATAGATGCAAAAGAACAAGTTTGAACAAAATAATAAAAAAGAGAGAACAAAAAGATGTGTGAAGGAATTTGGTGATAAAACCATGGTGCAATAGATTAAATTAGAATAAACTTTCAAATAATAAACAAAACCATAATAGAAAAAGATGGGATGCTAGAAATATCATTTACTAAATTATTAGAATTTTTCAAAATATGGAATGACTCCCAAAAGTTAAGTTCGATAGTGATGAGCAGTGTTGAACGATTTTAAAGGAAGCTTTATTGATTCATGTTTTTTTTTTTTACTTTCTTGATTTATGATTTTGAAAATATATGATAACTCAATTTTAAGTGTAAATTTTCTTAACTTAATTTTACTGGAGCCTGCTACTACAGGAGAAGAAAAAATATTGGACAATTCTGTTATTAAGGTGATTTTCAAGGAAGAGCACTTTTTTAAGTAAGTAACAGGTAAAATCTTCATGATGAATGCTAATTTTTTTCCCTCTTCTTTTCTAATGAGTAACTTGTATTTTCTTATTTATTAGGAAATATAAATCGAAAATTGAACACTTCTTCAAAGAACTTTTGGAGGAGAGTGGACAACTTGTTATTGAACATGTAAGTAATTAATGTTTATTCATCTTTCTTTCTATATTTTTATGCTCACACACAATTGCAATGCACACACATGATCGTTCGTAACACTCGTTGGAGTCGAAGGTACGAAACAGTAGTTGCAGAATAAACATAAAAAATGGATTAATGTATGGTCCCCTCTTACAGATATACAGGCCTTCCAGCTTGATTTCATACTTGAAATAAGGCAGTTTATCATTTCCTGTGGCATTTAGTCCCACTCGTATCAGCAACGCTGTTTTCATTCCCTGAAAGGTTCTCTTCTTGTGATAGTTCTCTTCTTGGGTAGCAAGTTGCAATTGCCCTCCCCAGAGTGTCCCAGACATGCTCTATGGGTCTAGGGTTGAGATCTGACTGTCCAATCCATCCGGAGAATATCCTCACTCTCTAGAAATTCGTAGACCAGAAGAGCTCTATGTGGCCTCACGTTATCGTCCATTAAAATGAACTCAGGGCCAACTGCACCCCGGAAAAAGTGAACATGATGCTCCAAGATCTCATCCCTATACCTCACACCAGTCGCAGAGCCTCTTTCAAAGACAAGGAGAGGTGTGCGACCATCCAACATGATGCCTGCCCAGATGGCGGCTCTGCCATAATGGTTGATTTCCCGGGCATTGGAGGATAGGTAGCAGGTTCCTGGTTCTCTCCACATGAGCGTACGGCGAGAATTGATGTTTAGGCTGGACTGGGACTCATAAGTGAAGAGAGCCCATTGATCCATACTCCAATCTCTATGCTCTCTGCACCATGCTGAATGAACTCTCCTGTTCGTAGAATTTAACAGGGCGCAAACAGCAGGTCTAGCAAATAAACTTCTATCATAAAGTCATTTGGAAACAGTCGACCTTGTACACGGGTTCCTATGGCTGCATACAAATCACAAGAGAAGCCCCTCTGTTACGCCTTGCAACAAAAGACAAATGGCAATCTTCTCTGGCCGTCGTGGCTCTTGGACGACCTTGCCTAAGCTTTCTCTCGATGGATCCGATATCCTGGAACTGTTTCCATAAGTTACACACCATGTTGAGCCTAAAATTGAACTCTTTACAAATCTGGACTTGAGATTGGCCTGCTTCTAGCCTCACAGCAATTCGCCACCTCATTCCATCATCTAAACATTGGTGTTTATTCATTTTTACTGTTACAATTAGAATTTAACGTATTTCTGCAAAATAATGCCAAGATATTCGTTGAGGTATGTTAATGAATGAAATGTGTCTTAACTTGCACACACTTATAAAGCCTATTTCTCTACTGGCTGCGCCTACACAAACGTGTACACTTACGTATTTGATGTACAAGATTTGCATATATGTCTAGAAGCAGTGGTTTTGCATTCAGTTCTTTTCATGAAATTCGATAAATATGCAAATTCTCTTAATTTCACCAGTGAATATATATACTAATATATTACCCTATTTTCTAGTTTAGGAGACTCCCTATTGTGTGAGACAATATAAAGACTGTTTCTAACCTTCAATTTTAAAATGAAAATAGTTGATTTGGTGTATAAATCTGCTCTTAAATTCACACGTGTTGAAAATAAAATTTTCTTTAAACTGCAAAAATGTAGAAAAATTTACATTTTTTTTCCAGATAATTTTTCCAGTAACTAACAATTAAGGTATAAAAAAAGTACGAATTTCCTATACAAGAAGTTTATTCAACATAATATGGTGAAAGTAAAATTTGCTCTTATAGTTTTAATGCAATTTACCTCAATTTGCCTCAAACTTTTCCATTAATTTTTTTTAGTTAAATTTTATCGTAATATATTTTTTATTTTAAAGCTTGTAGCAGTTTAGTGAAAATTATTGAAACAATAACAAATTTTATTTTATTATCTTCAATGGATAGCTTATTAAATTTTTTTGTGAAAAATAATAGCATTGACCTCCATATCTTTGTAGTTTAGCACACAATTTTAGGCCGAATTTGCTTTTGCGCATGACTTTTCAAATAAAAGTTCTCTACATTTGTGTTTTAATGAGTGAAAACTGTTTAATCCTGTTAAAAATTTGTTTTGAGTCCAGTATGGTTATTTTTACTACAACAATGGATATTTGTAATACCACTATGGATATTTTTTCCAGCATTGAGATCACTGTGCAGTTTGTTAGCATTCATTATGTGTCAAAAAATAGATTGTGAAGGACACTCAAAATGTTTTAGAGAGAGTTAACTTATACTTGACAAATTTTCTTTTTTTTTTTTAATTTCTTCAAAAAAATTTAAAAAATTGCCTATATAAATCAGTGTTATGATTATTATTGCTAAGAAAGGAATATTTCGCTTGGCATTAATTCATTTTCTGAAAGACATACATGTCAGATTAAAAACATAAGCTATATTGGTTCTTTTTATGATTACTAAAATTTAATATTTGTTATTTTTTTTAATCATAAATTAAGGCAAGCATTTATAAGCTTGTTTAATTTTTATTGCTTATTAACAAATAACAGCAAAATTGAGCTCTTGTTGATTTATTTTTCAGGAATTTGAAAAACATGATCATTCATTTAAAGCTCAGGGAAAGAAACATTCAGATCCAGACACGGTACCTTTGTATCCTTTTAGTTGATATATTATTTTCTTTATATTTATAGCTTTGAGTAATGAGGATAATGCTCGGTACTAATGTAATTGCTGATACAAATAGTTTTGTGTTAATAGCACAAAACAAATAGTCGTGTGTTAAAAAAAACTATTAGTAACCGTAATTATGTGTCAGTATCAAAATCTTGCCACTGTTTAAAAGTTATTGTACTTATTTCAATATAGTATATTGTGCCTTCATAAATTGAATTTGTTTTTGGTTAAAGATATTTAATACAATGTATTTGCCGATCCAGAATTGCCTGATCCAGAGATTGCCTGATAACCAGGGTTGGGTTTTTGACGTCAAAAAGTGGTTTTTGACATGACAAGGGTATAATACTGGTTTAAACCGTCAAAAACCCGTCAAAAATGTCAAAAACTAAAGTTTGCCAAAAAAATATATAAACTTCAAAACTACCAACAGTTGCCATGCATTATATTGAAATTTAATTATACTATAGGTAATCAGCAGGTTTTAAAATATTTTTTAATTAAAATTAAGGTAAAATAACAGATTTAAAATCTCAGAAATTTATATTCAAATGCATGTGCAGAAAAATTTTGCACAAAATTTTTTTAAATATTTATATTTTGAAAAAAAATTTTTTTTTTTTGATACTTAAGAAAATTATAAGTTTATTACTATGCATTTTTGACATATAAGGAACATATAACTAATATTTATAAGGAACTTACAAGTTATGTTGTATAAATACTAACTTGATACAAGTGTATGAAAAAAAAATTTAATGTTATACCGAATATCTTTATTATCCAGTATGTTAATTTGAATTTAAAAGTAGTTATATTTGTGAATAATGATAAATATAATTCATATTGTTTATTATATTTATTTATAATTATTACACTTATCATTTTAAAACAATTTTCACCTCTTAATTTTTTTCCCCCACTTGTATTAAGAATACAAATAATGCATATCTTGAAAGCAAGAAGTAATTATTCAACAGCTGAATATTTAGATATTCAACAAAACTATGTATATAGTATTCAGCAAATTGAAATTCACAAGTATTTGGATAAACTAAATTTTCAGCATAGTAAATGAATAGGCTGAATATACTGTAAATCGACACTAACTACTCTGTGTATTTAACAGAAAGCACTTAAATTTGTATTGTCCTATGTTAAAAAGATTATTAAGAAGATTTAAAAAAATATTAAAAAGATTTTTCTTTAAAAGATGTCTAATGTACAAAATTGCTAATGTTTATCTTTAAAAATGTCTAATTTTTAGTATAATCTATACTATACACTAAATTTGGTTATAAATAAATTTCTTAATAATATCACTGCAGATTTTCAATAACACATGAAAATGAATACATAATATTACAAAAGATGTGAGCTTTCAAAAGTACAAGATTTTGGTTACTATTCAAAATATAAGTGCTTCTTCAAAATTTTAAATTTATTTTTTCTAGAACATATTTAGAAACACTATCCTTTATAAAAAATATATAAATTTTATGTATTAATTAAATTTCACATATGAATATAGGTTTTTGACATTTTCGACATTTTTGACAGTGAGGTTTTTGACGTGACGGTTTAAACCATGGTTTAAACTGTCACATGTCAAAAACCTGCCAACCCTGCTGATAACATAAACCTCTTTGGAGGTTACACTTTGATGATTTCAAAAATCATTAATAGTTTTTATTTAATACCATCATATGGAAGGCAGCGTTTTTTTAAATGGTTTGTTCATAGTTTTAAGTGCTCAAATTAATTTATGCTCCTTCAATTATGAAATATCAAATTTATAATATATTTGAAATAGGCTCACAGTTTCATGGACATGGACCAGGTGTTTTCATTGTGTAAATCAAAATGTTATTTTATATTTCTTTTATTTAAATTAAGAGAAGAAATTAAAATCTAAATTTAATTTGAAGTTTAAGAAATTTTAATAGTTGATACAAAATATTTTCTTTGACATTATACAATCTTTAAATTGTCCTTATAAGACATTGTGTGTAGCATTTTCAAAAAGTACCTCATTTTCCCTTTTCCACAATGATCTATTTTATTTTTTTTATTACCACGTGGCTTTTCGCCATGAATCATACAAAAAGTGAGTTTTCCGCATTGTTCCATTCAACAATTTCACAATTCATTCAACCGCAATCAATTTTGGCGTACTGTCGGTCCATAGCTTATTGAAGCGCCAATCATTTTATACATTTGATGAAATGCTTGTAAAATAATAAAATAAAGAGTCTGTTTTTTGCATATACTGAGATTGATTCGATGGGAAGAATTCTTGCTATTTTATGTGCAACACTGCTGCATTTTGCAAAAGATTTTCCATTTTAGGCTTCCTTCTTCGCCCTCTCATTTGGAGTCTCTTGAATCTTTGCTACTTATAAAGACCAACTAAACATCCCCAAATTTTTTTCCCTAAAAGCAAAAGATAATTTTATTTCTCTTGTTAATTTCATTGTTGGTGAAGCGCCATCGTCTTCGTCACTGGTAAGCCAATAGCCTCTTTCTCTTTTTTCAATTTATAGATCAATACCATAATCCTTAACTTTGACCTGAGGACTATTCACTAATTATGTATTTTCTCATAGGTTCAGAGTCTCATAGGTCAATGATCACAAAGCTTCCTTATCTCAAAATTTCCACCTCTCTTATATTCATTTAATTTAACAGAGATAATTAATTTAAATTTTTAATTGTAGTTTTTTTTACCTCAGGGATCGTCCTATAATTGCCTAAAATTTTTTAAACTTTTATTGTATTGTATTACTTTTTTTTACTTATTATTTTTTATTATTGTATTATTACTTTTAAAATTTTCAATGCACTAAAGTTGTTTTATTAAAAGACTCAATAAAAAGTCAATGTTTAGAGGCAAGATTTAAAAAAAAATTTTAAGTTAGGGGCTTTCTCTATTTTAAATGCAGCAAAAACTCTTACATTATTCAGATTTGTCATTCCAAAAAACTTTAATACATCTCTTAATGATTCGATTTAAAAACAATTGAAATAAAAAATTCAGTTATCTCAGATTTATTAAATATTATGAATGTAGGGACCATATAATAATTTACGTCTGACAAAAATGCTTAGCTTGAATACTCATTGTATTTACATTTCAAAATTGTTGATTTTTTAAAAAATTATTTCATTAAAGAAATACTCAACCAAGTTTTATGCCATTTGTCAATACTAACAAGCCTTTTTTAAGGCACCATTTTGTACACTGGGAGTCTTCAGCCGGCTGAACTCACGACCTCTTGGACATGTTAAACAAATTTTCATAAAAAATTCAATTGGGACAATTCACTAATTTACATTAGAATTATGAATTTATTAAAGTTTTCTTAGTTTGCTTAATTCTTTACATAATCTTTGTAAATTCAGTATGATCGATACTATTAATATTGTTAATGTTTTATTGAATATGCTTTTATAAATAACTTTTATTTAAATCTAATAATACACTCAATAACTTTTTTAAATAATAGTTAAACTAATTATAATTTTGAAATAAAAATAATTTGTTACATAATTAAAGTAATCATTAATTGGAAAAGTCGAATGAGCCTCTCAATAATGATTATATTTAAAATTGTGCATAAATTGTTTTTATGCTTTGCTAATATAATCAAGAAAACATTTTTTGTCAGAAATTTTTTATTATTTTTTTATTATGATAATGTAAAGCCTTCGGTAATTATTTTGTTTATATATATATATATATATATATTTGAAGAACACTTTTACAAATGGGGAAAAAATTTCTTATTAGTGCCCATATCCTAATTAGAATTTTTTCTTGGAAAAAATGCTTAAAATGTACTTATTTTTTGCTGAAAAATTTGGCTACTCCACTGATAGATATGACTAAATTTTTTCTTAATTGCATTAAGTTATTCATCATCTTACGATGATATACTTCATCAGCCTGAGCCTAAACTGGAAAAAAAAGAAGAAACAAAAGGGTAAATTATTATTATTTGTGTGTAATTATTTATGTAGTGTACAGTTTGCAGAAACAAATATGAAGGTATAACCTTAATAACCTTTATTTATTGACAGTTTTATCACATTGTAAGATGCAATCTTAATAGTTTGAGAGTCTGACTAATTAATTATTTATAAATTTATTCAGATCATATTTTAATTTATGAAAGGAGACGCGGAAATATGTTTTCTTTGAATAAAAATTTTTTTCCTGTGAATTAAGATTTAAAAATCTTAAAATATGGAACACAGATACAATCTAAAAAATATGGTCCCAATAGTTTAGTCATGAGAGCTGTTGACACTTTAATGTTTATTTAAATTTCTTATTTCACTTGATCGCTGGATCGTTTAGGTTTTCAAGCAAATAAAAAAAAATTTCTTGCAATCAAAAAACTTGTTCTCCCAAAATTAATGATCTATAAAATATTTATGTATAATTAATTATGTATAATTAATTATGTATTAATTTGTGTTTCTTTTTGTTGAAAAATTTTGAATTGTTAAGTCTACAAATTTCAATTTATAAGCAATTTTAAAATACAAAATTTAAACAAAACTTGTGAATTAGATTCTGAGTGACAAAAGACTTAATTTTAAAATTTTTATTTTGCAAGAACTTTTCGACTGATTTCTTGCATATATAAATAACTGCATGCAGTAAAGAACAATTTGTTTGCCTTAAAAGAACTTCTATAAAATCATGTATAATTAAAAATTTAAGAAACAAATATGAAAAGATTGTAGTACCAGTAGTATAAAGACAATGTTACATAAAATATTTTATTTAAAGTTCAAAATTAAATATTTATTTTTAAGGTTAGCAAAGAAATTATTTTTATTGCATATCTTGAATACTTATGCATTTAGTATTTCATACTATTTCTGTTCATCCTGTTTAGTTGTGTATGAAATGAATAGTATTGTGTCAAAATGAAATGTTTTACTCTTACATTAAAAGTAAAATACAACAACATTAAATTTACAAAATTTTGAAAGATTTTTTTTTTATGTTATTCACTTTTAGTAATTCTCAAAAATTTATTTAGGCCTCAAGCAATGACCTGTTTTAATTGTTTGGGCAATCATCATATGAAAGATTGTCAAGAAAAAATTGATCGTCAGAGGGTTAATGCTAATAAAAAAGACCTCATGCTTTCTACTAGCTCCAGGTAATTGTTTTACATAATTATCTGGTTAATGTCTAGACATCTGTTTAATAATAATTTTAAAAAATCCTGTTCAGAAAAATTAAAGTAATTTATTTTAATATTTCCTAGCCGATATCACATTGAAGAAAAAAGGAATGCAATTCTACCTGGATGCCCTAGGTAATTATATTCACTGTTTTAGTTAGTATTCAAATTATTTTAAAACGGTTCTTACTTTTTTTACATTTGTTTGTAAAATTGACACTATTCAATTTTAGAGTTAAGGATCCTTTTCAGATAGAGAAAAGATTCTACTTTCTCCGTGTTAACCAGGAGAGAATTATATGAATGTAATATTTTTATTCACTAAGAAGCTAAAGAATGTTTTAGGATATTCTTGTTTAATTTTAATCCTTTAAATGTCAGTGATCTCTATAAATATTTGGACTATAACATGGCAAATATCCCGAAAATCATAACGGGGGCATGAAAGTTTTGTCACGTCCCTTAGAATGCATAATTCTCTAGTATTCAGGGATGAGATTCTTCCGCGGATTCGCGGATTTCCGCTTTTTTTCAGATTTTTCCATTTTTCCCACTAATTTCCGCTGAAATTGTTTTTTGCACAAGTTAAAATATTTTATGAGGAATTTAATTTTTCGCGGAGCGAAATTATTGAAGTCCTTATTCCTCCCTCTGAAGTTTCTCTAAAAATCATTTCCTTGGGATAAAACTGGTTGACCTTTCTTTATTCAGAGATGAGATTTTTTTTTGTCTCTCGAATTTCAGCTTTTTTATCAAAAACTCCGATTCTCTGAAAGTTTCGTTTTTTTTATAAATATCCCGCTTTTTTTTTTTTTTAAATTCAGTCGTTGAAGTAAAATAATTATATTTATTTACGATTTTCAAAAATAAACAGAAAATTCAATCTACGCCCTAGCTGCTAATCCTTCCGCATTTTTACTTATATTAACTATTTTCTCCGATTTCACGCGCAGAAAATATGATTTTCCGTATTTTTTATCCGTCGGCTGGATAGCTCTTATTTTCGTAATTCAGACGTCGCTGCTTCTTGTATTCTGGCATGAAAACAAAAACAAAAAAAAAGAAGAAACAAAGGGGAAAAAAAGAGAACAAAAATAGAGGTGTATTTGCTGTGAAAATATTTATTTGCTCATTCAATTAATTTTGTAAATTTTTATTTATTATGTCTAAACAAAAACAATACAAACAAGCCTATTAGAAATCCCAAGTCCAGACTCTGCAAATATCTTGATTTTTATTCACGCGATTTTAATATCAATCATCGATTTTCGTATTTACCTGATTTAAAAGTTGCGCATTGCGATTCTTATTTACGAGATTTAAAAATCCAGTATCGTGTTTTGTATTTATGCATTTTTCAAATCGCGATTTCATTATCAAACCTCGATTTTCGTATTTACCTGATTTAAAAGTTGAACGTTGCGGTTCTTATTCAGGCGATTTAAATATTGTACATTACGATTTTTACTTACGAGATTTAAAAAATCAATATCGCGATTTGTATTTACGAGCTTTTAAAACCCTATGTAGCAACTCACGCGAGCTTAAAATCCAATGTCGTGATTCGTTTTTGCGGTAGTAATTTCGCTCGATTTAAAAATTATGCATCGTGATCTAAAAATTAAAAAATCATGATTTGTATTTTCGCCTTTTTTAAATTCGATGTAGATTTTCATATTTACGTGATTTAAAAGCCTCATATCGGGATTTATAATCACATGGTTTACAATTACAAGTTTAAAAATCGCACTTTTTTTTATCAAATTTTTGTTTTTATTTATATATATATATATATATATATATATATATATATATATATATATATATATATATATATATATATATATATATATATATATATATATATATATATATCTTTTTTCTTGGATTTCCTCTTTTTTACTTTCTGACTACTCTCATCCCTGAGTATTAAAAAAGAGCTTTCGAACCAAACTTAGAAAAAAGTATTGGCAAATTTTTGATATACGTGAACAGCTTTGTGAAGGAAGAAAGTAGTGACATTTTAATGAATTTGAGTAAATGAACTTCAAAGTTTATATGTTCTTCATTTTGGTTACTTCCCTCAATCTTTATGTTTTTAGTATGTTTGTAAAAACACAACCCATAACATTTTTGAAAGTAAATTTATTTGACTCTAACTTTTTTTATAGAAGAGAATTTTTAACGATATTTTTGCACAGTATCTGCTTGTTTTCATGGTGGATTTTTAATGTTTTTCAGTGAATATAGTTTTGTTTGAAAAGTTTAAATAAATATATCTATATTTAAAGTTATATTCGCAAAATAAAATTGTGGCAAGCTCAATTCGGAACAAACTGGCATCAAGTTTTATCTAACCTTGTTATTTTAAAAACTCTTAAGAGGTACAGCGTGAGCTCAGCATTTTTGGAGTAAAAGTTTCGCCGATATTTATTACTGGAATTGGTGTGAATTCCGTAATAATTGATAATGGTAAAATGTTGTGTCATTTTGTTACATCAAAGACTGAATAAAGGCATTTTTATTAGCTTTTTTAATACAAAAAATATCTATAGTTGTTGCAGGTCATTAATTATTTTTAATTTTTTCATTTGAAATTATCAGTTTAATGCAACAACAGAAATTAAATTTTAATTTTTAATTTTTTTTTTATCTCTTTGGATATTTTTTCTAACATGGTAAACTGCACAATCATGATTAGTTTCAAGACTCATTTTTCCTCATAATTAAGGTCACCAGTGCCAATTAAAAAGTGGACAGCCAATCAGAACTCAGTGGACATGCAGCTTTTTTCATTTTCAACTTCTCAGCCTTGAATTTAAAAAAAAGAAGAGAACACATTTTTAAATAACCAGGCCACATTCACCATAAAGATGAATTTTAAGCTAATCTAATCAGTATTTGTGTGAAATGGAGATGAAAACCCCCCAAACCTCTCATTGTTAGGATGGATCTCCGATCTATTTTTACAAGATAATAATTTGTATCAACATTGTTCTCTCTGCAATCAGAGAACAGAATAAAAGTTTTCCATCTAATTCTGATTCGTTCATATGTAGACTTAATCAGTTTCTCCTGAGTTATGCTGATTTTTATGGAGAAGTTGCATCAATTTTGCCAAATATATAAAGAGTATACTTAACACTTAAACTGTAGCGCTTAATATTTTAAGTGTGCACATGGATCTTATTAAATATTGGTAATGAGCCTTTTGTTTTTTCTGATTTGAAAATAATAATTAGATAAAGAGAAAAAGTTTTTGATAATACGTATTCCTGATGTTAATTGGTGCTGTTTTAATTAATACTATATACACTAATATAGGTATCAATACCTATTATAGGTATTGGGGAAATGGGTTTTTTATAGTCCACCAAATAGAATAAGTACCAGAGAAAATTATTGATTATTGTAATTTTTAACTATAAGGAGTTGGCGTTGAGCAATAGCGTAATCGCCAATTGATAATAAAAATCGTTAATATTTATTTTGATAGGATAAACTAGTAAAAGCAAGTTTTTCTACATGTTTTGTTACAAGTTAATATAAAATTAGGACAATGCATTAATTTAATTCTCCGTAGGTTTGCATAAATGAATTAGAATGAGGGGTCTGTATGAAGGGAACCTTTTAGTTTGTTATTATCATTTTAAAACGTCTTATTTTTATCAATCTTTTCTCATTGTAGTACTAACCTGCGAGATGCTCTCAGTTTAAGGGATAATCAGCTCCCACCCTACATCTATGCCATGAGAGTGATTGGATATCCTCCTGGATGGATGATAGAAGCTGAACATGAGACATCTGGGTTATCTTTGTATAATGATTCACTTGATAAAAGTAATTTCTATTATTTATTTATTGTATTTTTTGGTGTAAATTTTGAATTTATTTATTAGAAATGCACGAAAAAAGTCAGAATAATCTTAAACCATTTCTTAATCCTCCATCTTTACATGAACATAATAGCATGAATTCTTCATCAAAGAAAGCTTTTATTTATTTATTTTATAATTTTAGTATATTATTGTTTTTTTAAAATTGCTTTAAATTTATCAAAATATAATTTTGCTACTTATAAATGGAAATTTATTCACAAATATATGAATACACAGTAACTTAAATTATGGCTCTTTTATTTAAAACTAGTAAAGCATTTATTTACTAGACAATACATCCCAAGTGGCCGTCATTAAAAAAAAAAATTTACTAGAAGCTATTTATTTGTATGTCTTAACTAATTTATACTTTTTGTTTTGTTATTAATCATTTATTAAACTATAAGTTAAGTGGAAAATGTTTGGTTTGTAAAATTTTATTAACACTGCCTCTGTTTCTTGATCCATATCTATCGACAAAAAAAATATAACAAAATATGTGATAGTAGAAGAGCTTTTATTTTCTACAGAAATTTTAAATAAATTTAGAACATGATTTAATTAAAAAAATATATATAATTATTAATCAGGTTTCATTTAGGATTTACTGAGAGATTGCATATCTACTTTTTTTTTAGAATTATTTAATTTTATCTTTACGTGTAGTAACATAACTTTGCAATGTGTAACCTGGCAAAAATAATTGGGTAATTATGACCATGGTCTATTGAAATATTTTTTTTTGTTTTTTGAAGTTAAATTTATTCACATAAGCACTGGAAAACTATAAAAACAAAATTGGTTATTATAAATATTTGTCTCGCACAATTTTTTAATAAAATTGAAACTCTTTACCTTTGGCATCAAAAATTATTAATGTGTTAGTATAATTTATGTAATCCAATCAAAGAATGAAATTGATTTAAACAAATTAAAAAAACGGCAAAATAGGAAAATAAAATTAAAAATAATAAGTCAAAATAGAAAAGTGCTAAAAGCAGCTAAAACCAAGATATAGCAATTTATATTTTATTTTGATTTGGTTTTTCTAACTGTAATTTTATCTTTATTTTTCTTATGTGTGGATGTTTCATTATTAGTTTTTTCTCTGTGTAGTTTTGACTTGCGTTTGTGTATCATTAAATTTTCATTGCATTTACATTTCAATCTTTGAATTTTTGATTGCTTTTTCTTATTTAATTTATCCATTATGGGGCCTCAGGACACAGTCAGTTTTTGGTATTACCACTGACGACAGAAAGGCTCTTGTATGTTAGCAAGCAGTGTCCCCCCCCCCCAATAAAATACTGTTTTTGCTAATGTACATGTCTTTAGAAATTCTTTCTTTGCTTGATTTGTGTTTCTAACTTTCTAAAGTGTATAATTTAAGTAAAACCTTCCCACAAGAACCCATTGTGGGCCAGGGAGGTCATGGAGATGAAGGCTCTGCATTTTTGTGATCAAAGGCTTGTTTGTGGCATTGTGGTTAGCACTGGGCACTGACCATCTTCCCAACCTCCCCACTTGCCTTCCCAGACAAACTGGGTGGACTCCAAGCTGACCCAGGGGATTGAACTCAAGTTCTTCATAATGACTGTCCAGTGCTTTAATCACTGGGTCATCGTGGCTAGTTATTATAATATATATAATTCAATTGATTTATTTCAATTTGGTGATAAATAGAAAGTACTTGATTCAAAGCAACTTAAGTCTTATTTTAAACTTTTAACAACTAATATATCAGTTTCACATAAACAAATTTCAATCTTTCCTTTTTAATCAAATTTCATATATAGATTTACTTATTTTGATAAAATTAGTTAGCTTTTGACATATCATTGAACACAAAGAAATTGACATACTTAAAATAAATGGAATATTATTGCAAAAATTACTACAATTGATATGATAATTAGTAAAAAAGCTCTTTTTTATAATTTCACTCTCAATTAACTTATCTACAATGTCAACATTCATCTATGAAAAGTTTCCCCTTCATAGAATTGAGTTAACATGTCTTATATGCTAGTGGATTGTAATTGTATTTTTGTAGTGGTAGACACACTACACACACTGTTATCAATAGTTTTTATTGCAGTTGCTGAAAACTAACATGCCTTGTTAAATCATTACATACCTTCAACACTACCAAATTATGTCGTGAAGTTTTGAATTTAATAATCTTAAAAATATATTCTTTTGAAAAAGTTAATAAGTTTATTGGGTTATGTATCATTCTAATCAAAGAAATATTATTTTGCGAACAACATGTTTAAAGTAATGTTTTAAAAATGTTTTCTATATTGTATACTTTTATATATTTTAAAATCTTTGAAATATAATTTTCTCAGGTTGCATTGAAAAATTAATGTAATTTTCTTAGTTTATTAATTTTATGAAGATATTTATTTTAAATGTCTTTGACTCTATAATATATTTTATGATATTAATTATTTTGTCATCAAGAACTATGCTTAACCCTAAAAGAGTTTAAGAATTTGAGATGATGTATGTATTCATATTTATTTTATTTTTATTGCTTTATTTTTACTATATTTAATTTGTCATATTTTCTAGGTATTTCTGAAATTAATTCCTCGAAAATGACAAGAGAGGAAAGTGAGTGACATTTTATTGTTTATTATTACTATTTTCCTACATTAAATATTTATCACTTGTTTTTTTTTTATTTTTTATTCCATATGCTGATTTTGATCTTACACTTCTTATACCTCACATTTTAGTTTTGTTGTATAATTTTTTTTTCTTTATTAAGAAAACATTTTTAGCCTTTGGATATATCTTTTACATACCTTATAAACATTTTCACAGCTCCAAATAAAGACGGAATTAATTTATTCCAATATATTTCTAGAATAAATAAAATTTATGGTATTTTATATTTATATAGTCTATGTTCTTTAGAATGATCCATTCCAACTTTGACTCTTCCATTACAACAACCAATGCAATAAGTTTCCATTATCATTTCATAAATGCAAAGCTCCATAATGCCCCACAAAAATGTTCAAATTGAATGTTTAATTATTTGTAATGTGCAATATTGTTTTTATTTATTTATTTTTAAAAATATAATTTACGAAATAAATGTACAAAAAATAAAAAAATATTGTGAAGATTGCAAAAAAAATACTTAAACTTTATTTCTTTTGGTTTTTATTGCACAATAATAAACTTAAATTTTTATTGAATGAAACATTTATCCTTTGAATTATTTGACATGTAAGTTTTTAAACCTTTTTTTTTTTGTATGGTGCTATATTTTTTAGTCTTTCAAATAGTCTATATTTTCTTAAAAACATAATAGCTAAATCTTAAAAATTAAATCATTCTCCTAATGAAGCCTAAATGACAACTTGTTCAAGAAAAGTTAAATTTTGAGTTGTTGCTCTTAAAAATCAAATCGCTCATTTATGGGGTTTAGAACCTACCTTCTATCTATTTTTTGTCTATTACCTAAAATCTATTTTCGATGGTCATAGTCTGCATCAAGAAAATATGAAATATTGATCACTTTACACAACATTATTGCTAATAAAAATAATAATAAAAAATTGTGTGCAGAGACCTGCGTGATATCCCATTTAAATTTATTTGGCTTAGATGTTGAATTAATGAAATTAATAGGTTAGATTAATAATATTTGAAATTTTGTTTTAAAGAGAGCAATAAATTTAGATTTTTGTTTCTTGAAATTTTTCCAGTTAGCACATTTGGTGTTCATATTTCAAAATTCACTTATGTTCACGTGATGCATCTATTTCAATTTTTTTCTTAAGAATATTCTCAAATATTTTATCTGTTCATTATGCGTATAGTATTTAAATGAATGGGAACTTATTGTAAATTTCAATAAAATAAAACAAGTTATCCTTTTTTTAAATAATTTGTTACTTGAAGTATTTCTGGATGTTAATATTTGCTACCCTTTTTGCAAAACTGCAACATTAATTTGTTTCCGTTTGGATTATGTTGCTTATTATATTGAGTGTCATTGCTCAGTGTATGCAGGTGCATGTCTAAGGACAAGAAAATTGGTAACTCAGTGTTAAGTTACTTTTTAAATAATTGTGTGTAATTTTGAACAAATCTATAGAAGGGAAATATATACAAGGGTTCAGTATTAAATGAGTGTCTGAACAAAGGCCATTTCAAAGCTTGCCATTCCTTAATCTTAAGACATAAAGTATACACTATTTTAGACTTAATATTTCTTCATTCCTAAATTTCCAATACAATTGGCAGACAAGGATGAGGCTTTGAACTTAAAAGGATGCCATACCAGGGGAGAAACTTTTCATCACAAATTCTCCTTTACATCCATTACTAATTTAAAGTATAGAAAAAGTGAGTTCAGACAAACTTAAAGAAACCCATGAACACTGAAAAGAAATTTCAAACTCTGAAAAGTAATTTTTGAAATATCAAAATGAAAATAAATTAAACTTGAGATTACACAATCGAGATGCTTTCTTCCTATGTTTTGTTTAAATTTCGATATTTTGATTATTTTTTTCAAGCAATTGAAACTTCATGGATTACTCTAGGTTTTCCTGAACTCATTTTTTCTTTTTTTAAAATTTGTAATGGAGAGGAAAGAGAATTTGTGATTAAAAGTATCTCTTGTGATATGGCGTCCTATTTAGATTTCATTTACATGCCTAGATTTTGTGATATTTATTGTGAAATATTTTGAGGATAATTTTTCTTACATAGTTCCACTTTTTTTAAAATAATTGCATTTTTTTTCTTCATTTTTTTAAAGATTATTAGGGTATAGGTAGTTCAATTTAACATTTACGATCTTTTATTTTTTCACCAGTATAAAACTATTCTGTTTTGAATACTTAACTATAACTTAAGTCTTGTGTGATACTGAAAAAGCATTACTTTTTAAATTCAAACTTTATATAGTAGTCAGCTAATTAATTTATTTATTTAAATTGAGTACAACTTCTGCTAAGAAGTTGAAGACTTTTTTGTTGAAGTTATTTTCATTCTTAAAAAAGACTTTTTAAAATTTATAGTTTTTTTTCTTTTAAAAGTAATTATTTAGTATAATATTCAATTAATGTTTACTCTTAATCACAAAAATAAAATGCTTTCTTTTAACATTGCTCTAGCATTGTATGATTCTGAAAGATTTGTGAGTTATCCTGGTTTCAACAGCCCTGTCCCAGACGGTTTTAAAGATGTAAGTTTAATTTAACAATTTTAAAATTTTATAGTCTAATTATATTTCTTATTTAATTTTACAAAAAAAAATATATATATTATATGTTTATTTGTAAGACTATCCTTTATTGTGATATATTAAAAACTTTTTACATGTAATTTAAAAGTTATTAGAATGTTTAAAAACATTAAGATGTTTGATTTGTTAGTTCCATTTAGTATTGGTTTATTAGCTATTATTTTAATAATAAATCCTAAACTAAATAATTGCCCATGAAACCTTAATAAGGACTTAAAAAAGTTCTGTAAAATTATGCCTGTGATGTGAAAGAATACAAGTAAAATGAAATTATAATTTTATTTTAAAAAAATATGTTTCATTTTCATGTCTTACTGATAGATTAAAAATTATTTTTTTATAATATTCTATTAATTTTTATAACTATTAAAATTTCATGTAGCTAATTTAAACTAATCTTTATATTAGATCAAGAAATAAAACGTGAAAACTTTTTTACTGATTTTATATATTTTTTATGATACAATTGTAAGAACAATAATTATAATATTAAAATAGTTTTGAGGATCAAAAGTGTTGCAAATTTTGAAGATATTAGTTTTCAAATGACTAACTTTGAAATAAGCTTACGTGCAAGCTTATGATAACTTAATGCTTAAGCATAATAGCTTTTAGTGGTTTGGTGAAATGTATATGATTTTTGAAATATCTATTTAACTTAAGCAGTTATTATTTATACTAAGCAATTTATTATTATCATTAATAATTTTTAACTTACATTGATTATTAGTTTTCTCCCTATACTTTATAGCTTAAATAAACTAAACTAAACCTACTACTGAACCTTATGGACCATTTTTTATTATTATTTACATTTTTTACGGTAAAACTTTTCATGAAACTCTCTTTCTATCCTGCTTCTTTAAGCTTTTTTGAAGTTTTTTTTCTTATCACTTACGTTAGAAATTAAATAAATTCATTTGTATATCATGATACTAAATGTTGGCTTATATTCAAAGATGATATAAATTAGAATTTAAGCTTCAAAAAAATTTGAAAATCTATATTGATATTATATGTATATTTCATTCCCTTTTGTTGGTAGTAATAACTAAAATATCTTGATTTTTAGGAATGGACTACATTTGGTTGGTGTCCTATACAACCACACCAACAACTGAGTCAAGCATTAAAGCAAACTAATACAATTGTAAGTATAAATTTTTCAATTCTATGTAGCTATAATGTGATTCAGTGTATTTAAAAAAATTTAAATATTTAACTAGTATGTAATCTCCTTTTTTTTTCCTTGACTTTAAAGGGAAATTCTATGGTGACTGACTTTACATTTTAAGATACTGGAAAATAGTGAAATAATATAATGAAAATTTTAATGACCTTTTTTTAGTTATTTAAAAATGCTTAAGAACAACAAGTAATTTGTTACTGGAGGAATACTATTGAAAGTTTTGTTTTGTTACATTGTCCTTCTTATCATGGATTTGCCCTAAAAACATGTAAAAACTAAAAACATTGTTTTCAAATTTCATATGAAAAAGTTGAATATCATAATCTTGTTTCTTTGCTTAAAGATTTTTTTAAAATGCTTCTTTGTAATTAAGAGTAGAATTAAATTATTTGAAATATGTTTCTTAAAGAGAAGTAAACCTCTTAATTAATTGTTTCTTAAGTTTTTTTTTTTTTTTTTAATAAGTTTCCTCTACCTTGCACATATTTCTGACTGCAAGTAGCAACTAATTTAAATATGCGCTTGCTCATTTATTAATTAAATTTTATAATACTTACTTATAAGATGTTTATTTTTGGATTTCAGTATGTAGCTAAATTGTGTCAATTCTGAAATGAAAATCTGGATTGTTTCTAGTGAAAAGTTTGCATAAAAACATGGGTGTCCAAAAAGTTTCCATATTAAAAATTAAGATAATTTTTTGTGCAGAATTATTGAAACACAAATTAGTCATTTTGATAATAATTTATATAAAAAACAAATTTTACATCATACTAAATAAATCAAACTTAAAATTTTGGAATAAATGGAACCCAATAACTCATTTTGTATATTTTGAAAAGTGATTACATTCAAAGTGATCCCTAGAATTTATTGTGTAATTACAATTTTCTGATCATCGATTGCCTAAAAGTTTGGAAATGTTCAATTTTTCATCACAAAAGGCGAAAATCGGGAAGTTAAAAATGACAATACCAACAAAATAATGAATGCCCCAAAACCAGTGATGTGTGGTTGATTTTCCATGTAGTGTTTGGTATCCTATTATGGCTTTGTTTTACTTTTATATTAATTTTTAAAGTAATATATGAGTTCCAAATGTTTATTTCTGTCTGTCTGTACATTCTGGGCAGTTGGATTGGATATCTTCTTAAAATGCACATAAAAAGTCAGGGGAAAGAGACTTACGCTTCTGTTTGAATATCAACAATGTCAATTATCTACCAACTATTTTCTAGTAACTAGTATTTTGAATGTCTTTACAAAATATAACACCACATGTGAATGTAATTAACGTTGCTAAAATCTTTTTATGTCTTTCAACTAAAATCCTTTTGTGTACGTGTATTTGTGTAATTTTTAAAATTGTGTGCAAATTTTTAGTCTGCAATTTAAACATATGGAAAAGTAAATGATTAATGTTAAACTATGTAAAACACCTGAGAAGTTTATAAAAAGAAATTAACGCATTGAAAGATGAAGTTAGAAAATACTGTTTGAACTATCCTGGTTTTCATTCTTATTGATTTTTAACGAAAATTGCATTTCTTTTATTAAAAAATTTTTTTAAAGGAAGTTTTATTAAAACATTTTTTAAATAGTAGTAGAAACCTATTTCTTAAATAGTTTTCTATTAGTTTAGTAGAGTTTAAGTTTTAGTAGAGTTTATTCCAATTTTAATCAAATATTGCACAGTAGATAATGTTTGTTTTTTTTAAGCAATGACTTCTATTCTAGTTATTGCGTACACTCAGGGGCAAAACTTTTAAAACATGCTCTTAGCAAAATCTAAGGGAAAGCAATGTTCATTTTAATTTTTTAAAAATGTCATACAATGCCACGATCAAAAAATCCATTTTATAAAAACTAAATTTGACTCTATTTTTGAAGAAGAAATGTGCAGCATGCATGTATGTCTTTGTACATGCAGAATTAGCTTACAAAATATGTGTTGCAAAATCTTACTATGACATTTCTTCGAATAAGTAAATTTATATCAATGTAAATTATTTTATTATTAAATTACTAAGCAGTCAGAACCTTATCTCTTCAACTCATATTCTTGAATAGGAAAAGTTGTAGCTCTTGAATGTGTAATTCAAAATAAATTTAGATTACAGAATGTATAAAATTAGTGTAATACAAAAGTAAAATCAAATGCCTGTCATGATTTTTAAAATTTAAAAATCTTATTCTGAAACTGTATGCATAAACCATTCATTTTTGTTTAGTAATCCTCCTTCTTTACAGTTTTGTATGTAATTTTCAAAATTTGGTTAATTTAGTTTGTTTAAATAGCATTCATTTCTATAATTCATAAGATTTTTGTAAATAGGAAATTTTATTCTTACATGCTAAAAACAGGATTCATGGTTGTCCTGTTATTCTTGATAAAAAATATGTGGTCCTGATTTTTATTTTTTTATTCTGATAATCCTAATTGTGAATCTACAGAACAAACCCACCTTCAATGAATACAAATACGGATCATTGATTTGAAAAATCAAGAAATTTGAATTTTCAATTCTTTTTATCTTAATTTTTGCTGGTAGTTAAAGTTGCAAAATTTGATCATTCAAACCATGCACTAATTATATGCATGGTTCAAATAAATGGCCCTAACCACAGATTTAAACTTTTGGGGGATTCAGTAAATTTGTGGGAAAAAAATTATTTACCTTTTTTTTAATAATTAAAATTTTTTTGGTGATAAGGCACATATTTATTATTTCCAGCAAATGTATTAGTCTTGCATTTTCCAATAATTAATTAATCTGATTTCAAAAATGATCATTTCCAATCAACAATAAAGTAATTATATCATTGAATTTTTAAATGATCATTTAGTAAATTACTTTTCTACAAAGATGTTAGGCACTTTGTTATCGTTTCGAAATTATTGACGCACCAATTTAAAATTATTTTATTATGAAAATATAGAACGCTATTACAAATTTAGATAAATTTTGGTATGAGGTAATATGAACTACTTGATACCGGTTATTTTTTCATGCAACAGTAATATAAAAATGTTCAATATATATTGATCCTAAACTATTATGATTTTCTCAGTGCTCCATTAATCAAATTATACTGGAAACTGTTAAAACTTTCTGTTCTAAGGAAAATAATTCTGAAATTGAAAATAGTATATTTTATTACTCTTTTGAGATAAAATTTACCTTTATTGTACTTAAGTAGAGCATATTATGCTTCTTTGAGTATGTCTTTTTTAAAAGTACTTTGACTTATCTCTTCTGTTCCAAATGCTGTCCTGATTTTTTAATTTTTGTATTAAAAAATTTATTATTCTGATTAAATAATAAAGGCGCTCTGTAAGTGCAGTCGATTAGGGTGTCCCTTACACTGTTGGTAGTTAAATGAGGTTTTGCAAGTTCCATTCTAAAGCGTGACTAAACAACCAGTGTGAGCCGCGATGGCTCAGGGGATAGAGCGTTCGCCTTCCAATGAGGCGAACCGGGTTCGAATCCAAGTCGATGATATGAATTCCGCATCCGGCTTGTGCTGACGTGAAATATCCACAGTTGTAGACAAATCACACGGGTTAGAGTCCTCTTGCCATCAGGCTAACCGTTGGAGGTTCTCGTGGTCTTCCTCTCCATGTTACGCAAATGCGAGTTAGCTTCATCAAAAAGTTCTCCACGAAGGCAAATTTCTTGAAATACTTGATCCATGAGTTCCCTTGTCTTCTGGATTGGGTTCAAAATTACAAGGATACAAAGTTGAACATTAGTAGTTGTAAACCCATAAAATTGGGTCGGCTGTTCAAGGACGGATATTAAAAAAAATTAAAAATTAAAAAAAACTGTGTGTATTTACAGCAAGGTGCACATATACATTAAATCTGTAGTGGATAAAAGTTCCATTATTAATGCTGTCTTCACCATCTAAATGGGGAAAAAAGTGTTTGGGCAATTTGACCATTAAAACAAAGAGAGTCTTCGAAATTTAGGACAGGTATTTGATCAGTGATTAAATAAATGCTATTCTTTAAAAAAAGGAGTAGAACAAGATTTCTATATTAAATCTCAACTTGTTTAATTATATAAGATTTGAATTGTTTAATCTATTTCATCTCTATGTATCTATATTTTTTCTTTTATGTGAATAAAATATTGTACTCCATTAAAATTTTATTAATGTTGTAAAATTTTTAATTTTAATAGAGCAGTAAAAATTTGTATAAACGAAAATTCCAACCATCTACAAGCAGTGAAGAAATTAAAAAATCTAAAAGTGGTAAGAAGCAAAATATTCTTCTCTAAATTTCTAAACATCAATTCTAATTAGTCCCAGTTAATTTTAATTTGTAACTTAATATTTTCTATTTTTTCTTTTTAATCAGGAACAAATGAGGGTAACAATTCAAAATTATGCTGGTCACCTCAATCTAGCTCGACGCCTGACAAACTTTCAATACCAGATTTTCGATTTAGCGAAAATAATTGCGAAAGCCCGATTTCACAAAAAAGTCTAAACTCATTGTCGAAATCTCCGGGTACACCAATAGTAGGGCACGGTAACCCTTTCCTGAGACTACCCAGTGCAGATAAATTTGCTCAAGATATTACAGACCACATGGATTTCGAAAATCTTCCAGACGCCGTTGGGAAATACGACAATATGAGAAATGTCCTAACTAATGTGCAAAAAAAGCTTCAAGATATTAAACAAAATATTGAAGGTGATGGTAACAAGGAATGCCAGAGTTAATGTTAAAGGGATATTTCTGTTAATGTAGCACAATCTCATGACGCATACATGTATTTAAATTTTGCTAAATATGCAATTCAAGGTTTTAAAATCATCTCGTCATAGTGAAACTCAATAAGTACAAAAGGACGTTCTTTCTTCAACTTTTAATGTTTTTTTTCTTTTGCATTTAATTTTAAGAAAAAGTTGAATGAATCTTTTGGCTGGTATTCATATGTGCTACCAAGCAGGTAATCTATAATTGTACATATAAGAAATGTGTTATATATTAGATACAATATGTTAGAAAGTTCTTTATCTCTCTTGTCCGACTTCTTTTTCTTCCTTTAAAACAAATTACCGACGTCCAAAATTAAATTGATTTTATACCTTTTTCAAAATACATGTTTGTAAAACATTGGTTTTTTTCTATTGTAATTAATTTAAAATTCATTTAACTGGATTTTAAAATTGTATGACTATTTTTTTTCTTACTTGTACATATATTTCTGAATTAACACTATCTTCTGTAAATTTCCAAAAATAAATTGATAATTATGTCTGAGTGTTAGGAGCCATGCAAAAAATACAAAAGAAAGTTTTTGTGATGTTGGTTCTTCTCTCTTTTCTGAATAAATAAGCACATCAAAAAGATTTATTTTCTTCGAATGTAATTTTTTATTAAAATTTTACAAGGACTTCTTTCACAATGAAGGGAAACTAATGTTTTTTGTATAACTATTCCTCTTTCCCGTCATCGGCAAAAAAAAGCAAATTGCAAACTATCTTCCTGCTTAAGTGATAATCCCGTGACATTTTTACATCTTCTTATTTGGTTTAGCTTTTAAGTTACATTAAGATTAAATTTTGTATCCAATTCAAATATTGATACCATATTCGCAAAGTAATGCTTTAAAGATTCATGTCTCATGCCACCGAGAAATTTCTACTTTCATTTTCACAAAATAGTTCTTTATAACCCTTTCACATGTGTAAATATTCTAAAAGCTATAAGTAAAAATGCGTTAGATATGTATTTTATTAAAGTGCAATACAACATATATATAAAAGCAATTATTGCATGAAAAAAAAACTTTTTTTGGTAGAGCTTGATCACATCACATTAAAACATTGTGTCAATAATCAAATATAAACTATCTAATAATCTTTAAATTTCTCATAAGAAAATATTTAGCTATTTACCATATATTTCTACAAAATAATTTTTAAAAAAAATTCATTTTATAGATATTACTGGCAAAGTGTAAAATGCTGGCATTCTGTTACCGGCTGTTCTGTTTTATATGTTACCGGCAAAGTTTGAAATCTGGCATTCTATAGAATGCCTAGGCATTGTATATAATGCCTAAAACTAGCCGACAATGTATGAAACGATTTATATTTCACACATTTCCGAACCATTCTATAGAATGCCAAATGAGAAACCAGCTAAGTATAAAATGTATCTCCGATTCGTCAAAATGTCAAATTCAAAATTTCATTCAAGCCTGCCATGTTGCAACATGTAGGTTAATTTTTTATTTTTTATATGAAAATTTTGTTTCCCTTAATAAGAAAGGCATAGAATATGTTTATACAACTTTCATTTTTCTTTACGCATTTTGAATTAAAAAAATATTATTTCAGAATATTATATATATTTTTTCAGAACAAAATTATTTTTTTTGAGAAATGCACATCATCTACATAATAGCCTCTTCAAGACGTTTTTTTTTCATACTTTGCATAAATAGCATTTGTTATTCTATAGAATGCCTAGGTGTTATATACAATGCTAGACATTATATACAATGCTAGGTATTATATACAATGCTCTCATATTTCATACCTTGCCTCAAAACATCCAACATTGGTACAATGCCTAGGCATTCTATAGAATGCCAGCATTTTACACTTTGCCAGTAAGATATATGATATGTCATACAAATGTCGACAATCCACGAATCTAACAAAACTATATCGTAATACAAGGGGGTTTTGTGACCTGCTCACCAACCTTACACTTATCATTTCATTTTTCTAATTACTTATCACTCATTTTTATTTCTTGATGATAAATAAATTTATTAATCAAAATTATTCAATTGAAAGTTCTTAAAATGTTTTATTCTATTAACACAAATTTTGTTCAACATATTAAGTTCTTCATTCTGCTGGGTTAAAATTCAAACCTAAACATTTTGCTTGTAAGCATTGCAACTTTATCCACAAATTAATTTTTAATATTTAGTTTTTAGTTACTATGTAAACTGATAAAGTGTTTATGAACTCAAAAAAAAAAAAAAAAAAAAACAAAGAGTTCATTCAGCAAAAGTGTAGATAGTCAATTCCTTACTTCAAAACTTAAACTAATTATTTTTTGAAAGATATTTTAATAGCACATGCTTACTTACTATAAACAGCTTTCGATAAAATGTATATTATGAAAATAAATTCAACCTTTTTTTCTCGATTATATGTAAAATATTCTAGTTACAAGCATTGACCTATTGAAAATTTTAGAAATAAATTAACTAGGAAATGAATAATTTTTTTTTTCTTTTAAAAAACATTTAAAATATTGTTTTAAAAAATAATAGTGTATTTACTCATTTAAGTACTCATCATAGTATTTTACTCTTGTATATTTACTCATGTCCTTTTAAAATAATTTTGTGACACTTATTAATATCCGTATACGTAACAACAATTTGGTTTTTATAATTTAAAATAAGCGAAAAAATAAAGAGAATTTATAAAAAGGTTTTCTCTAAATTTTCTCTATCTTTTTTTTTTTTTTTTTTTTTTTTTTTTTTTTTTTTTTTTAAAGTTTGTAATGTTATTTTCCATATTTTCTCCTATGTTAATTTTTTTTAAAGGAACATTAAGGTAAAATTTACAAAAGAAAAATTACTTCAGATTAGTTTCATAAAAAATAGACTTGTGAAAATTTGTTGCAAAAAGGAGCTATAAAAGTTAGGATATTAATATTTGACTATAGTGTGAAGTGTGTTTAGTTAAATAAAAATCCGAAATTTTTTTATTCTTATAAAACATTTATCCTAATACTGATTCTTCAATTTAGTTGCATAAATTTTATGATTTATTAGAAGTTTTCCTGTATTAACTTTTTAAATGAAATTTTCAATTCACAAGTAGGGCAAAAATTTGTTATTGGAGATATTTTAGTATGCATAAGGGGTACTTTTTTTTCAACAGTGAAATATCTTTTTTAAACTAATTAATGCTGTAAAATAATCAGTATTTCATTACCCTGCATTTTTCTGTTAGGGAGTTACGTTATGCTGACTTATTTCTATGGGGTCTCTAGATGTTCCAAGCCTACTGAACTCATTTCCAAACAGTCATTCTTTGCCTTTCATTTAACTTATTTCTTTCTAATAGATTTATTTTCAATAAGCATACTAATTTTTGCATGCTAATTTTTGCACTGTGGCCCATGTTATAACTGTGAAATTATTTTTTTTTCTCTTAGCCCCCTTTTTTTCCACTAATGTAATTTGTAATAATTTTTCTGCATTTAAACCTACAGTTAATGTTATTTTTAAAAACGAAGAGGGGGAAAATAAAGTTAGCTATAACTATGCTTAAATGTAATATTATTTATTTATTCAATGCTAGTTTGAAATAAATGTTAACTTGTATGTTTCATACATATATAATAGGATAAAATACAATTTTATGAAGAAAAAATTAGATCATTCTGTTTAAGCATGAATACTGTAATTTATTTTTGTTCAATAAATTAAGAAATATTAAACACATTTGAAAAAGTTTTTTTGCAAGCATCTTTTATAACATTTTAAAATAAATATATTATAGAATTTGTAAACAATTTAGTAAGCAGTCATAAAAATCGTTATGATTCAAACATTATAAATGCTTATTTAAAGGTCATAACTGTCCTGATTTTTTTCAGCTTATATTACTTTCTACATATCAAAAGGATTATAATTGTCTTTATTTCCTTGAAATTTTTTAAACAAGTTTTCTTTTTATTTGTCCATACATTTTAATGTTTCTCAAAGAATTTTGTGAATTTCATAACAGTAATACTAAAATTTCAATGAAGTAGTACAAATTCAAAACAAATTAAACAGAAATATATATAGTGAAATAAACTTTTAATCTTCCTAGTTTTTATTTTTGAAGCTTATAGTGAAATAGCTTCATAATATTAAGCATTATAATAGTTTGTTTTTCCAATATGTGCTAAGTCATTTGGTCGAGATTCTTAATCAGCTGAACTTATAGAGCAGGGAATAAATAACTTTATTTGGTATGCTTGGAAACTAAATCACAAAAGTGCAGTCCTTCTCAAATTAAACACAAATAAACAAATGTATACAAAAATGCTTTTAAAAATACTGTTTCCCAAAATATAAAATCTGCTTAAAAAACTTTATCGGCTGTTACATATATTTCATAGTTATAGCTGTTACATATATTTCTTTCTTTTATTGTGTAATAATTGCAAAGAACAAGTTACATTAGCTGGTTTTGTATTTGTCTTAATATTCTTGATTTTCTCGATAAAAAGAAATATTTTGTCCTGATATTCCTATTTTTGTGTGTATTCAAAACATCCCATTTTGTAAAAATATAAATGTAGTTTTAAAATAATAAGTTTAAGGGATCTAAAGATTTAATTTTCGATCAAACATCTTTTCATTTTAATTTAATTAAGAATGGTAATAAAAATCACAAAATTCGGTGATATTCTCTTAAGATTCAAGCCTTAAATAATAGCTAAAAGTGTAATTTTTTCTTAGAAATTATATCTTAGTAGAAAATAAATTTATAAAGTGATAAAAAAAAATTTTAAAAAAACTTAAAATTATTAAATTTAATTATTATTTTTAATTGTTGCATTAAAAATGAAAATACTTATTTCACATTTCGGTCATGGAATAAAATCCATTAGACTTAATAAGATATTTATATGACGTAAAACTGTCCAAAAGATTACTTAAATCAAAATGCTTGCTTTTCTTTAAATTTTTTCATGGTAATTAGAAATTCTAACACAAGCTTCAAACCAATTACATTTTTACATATAATGGCTTTATCATTCAAACAGAAGAAAAATCATAAAATATTATTTTATTGATAAAATTATATAAAGCATTGTCCTATATGTTGGACGTTGGGTCACAGGAGATTGAAAATATTTAGACATATAGCTTTATCTGCAGGATTCATAATTACAAAATTATTAAGAATTCAGTCATTTCATAAAAAAGAAACTAACTTAACAATTTTACACAAATCTTTATGATTAATGCTGGAGCCATACACTTATTTATTACTTTCAGCAAATGCAGTAACAAATCGTACAAAAATGTTAAGTGACCTATTCACTGTGTTTTCATTTTGAGATTATTGAAAGAAATCTTAACATTGGAATATTCACTAACTGCTACTGGTTACTTTTCATTTTTTTATTTATACAGTTCTATAAAAAGAATTTATACATTGGTGTCAAACTCTGTTAATACTGGATATTGTTAATACTGGAGTTCTGAAATTAAAAATAGTATTTTTTATTTTTCTCATGCGATAAAATTTTCTTTCACTTAACTAGAGTAAATAATACTTTTTTTTAAGTTTGTACATTTTAAAAGTAGTCTAGTATACTGTTCCAAAAAATGTCCTAATTTTCTTAAAAAAGTTTTTTATTCTTTGGCTTATATTAACATGTATAGTAACATGTTTGATCCATAGTAACATGTGTATTAATGTAATTCAGATATGTTCAACATAGAGAGAAACAATAAAGATAGATGCTTTGGAACCAGCTAAAGGAATGACAGATGTTTGGTAGGTAACATTTGCTTAATAAAATCTTTGCTTTTTTTTTCAGCTAATGTTAAGGAACATGATGTCAACATAGTGCTTTTCAATGTTGCTCTTAACTGTTAAAAAAATATATACGTATAGACACATATAACAACTAGCCAAAGTCAGTTTCGTTACTATTTTAATATCCACAGAAAAGGTATGTGTCTAATCATAATACTACTTGGCAATGGAATTGCACCATATTTAATTATAGACTTTTGTGGCTATTGAAATGCTAATGAATAAGTGCTTAAGTGTCATGGTGGGCTCTGTATTCTTCTTTTGGATAAGTTTTCATAAGAAAAAATACTGTTTGATATTAATCATATTATCATAAGTTGATAATAGTAAAATTTATAGAACTTTGATGAAAGTTGAATGAAATAATTTCATCTAATTTTCCATATACATATATATATCATGCATAGTAGGACCCAGAAAGAAAAATTTAGAAGTAGGCCCCGATGTATAAACCAGAGAGGCAACAAAAATTATATTGCCAAGTGCTCCCTTCTATTAGTATAAACCAGGGGGATATACATATATTTTATTTTCGTTTAAATTTTTTTGGTGCTCGTCACACTTATTGTATTGATATATTATATTGCTCTGGCTATATTAATACAATATTAGAAAGCACTCTTTTTACATAATCGCATGAGTTGACAAGGTTATATCTTTTCCTTTTTTTGTTATCTAGCTTTTTTTTAAAAAAATGTAAATTTTTAAAAACATTTTATTTATTAATAATTTCTTCTCTGTGTAAAAATATTTTTTTCCCTTGTTTTCTTTTTAACTTATTTTATGGGCTCTATGTACTTGCAACACATGCACAGTTAATAGAACTTATTATTTTTTCTTTGTTAATGTCTCTTTTCTTTTATTCTTTTCATTGTATTATATATATTTAAAATCATCACACTAAAAGATTAACGAATATAGAGAATTAAATATGTTTTTAAACATAATAAAACTTTTCTGCATTCAATAATAATCAAGTTAATAATCGGTACTTGTATCAGAAATAAATTTTAAGTACTCTTTGAAAACACGACAGATTTCGTAACACATTCATTTGAAAGCCACGTTGTAAAATGATGATAAGTCTCAATTTTTGGAAAAACTAAAGATATATTACAATTTCAAGGAATGAATATATAAATAAAAATAACGTTGCAGTTTTTCATTTCCATTAAGAGAATTTCAAAATGTTGCTATATCTATTTCAAAACATTATGATATTATTCTTTTTGGAGTTATATTTCATTTCTATTTTCAAACTGAAAATTCACTTGAAAAGTATTGCAAAATATCCTCATTACCACAATAAAAATCCGGAATCGCTAAGGGCCCGGTCTAATTTCATTACAAAAATTTTGTTTGACAAAAAGAAAAAATATCTCTGAAAATTATTACACTACATAAAATAAAAAAAAATTTATTCATTTTAAAAATGTCATATTGTTTTATAACTTACACTAACTTTCAACAGTTGTACTTTATGGATCTCAGTATTATTTCATTGAAATGGCTGAGAATTCTGAATTAAAATTTAGGAAAATATAGGGTAGACCAGTGTTTCCCAACGTGGGGCCCACGCCCCACCGGGGGGCAATTCAAAAATGGTGTCGACATGAGTTTAAACCTTTTGCTCTGGGCCATTTAAATGCAATGCGAGATTTCGATGACAAAATCAAAAGAAAAAAGCAAATTCTTAAATAATTGCGGTCAATAAATATTATGGTACTTAGGGATTTTTTAAGCGACAAACCTGAAATGAAGTATCTGTTTACAGTCGATGGTAAAGCATTTGTGAGTTATTTAGCCAATATCTTTGAAAAACTGAATATATTAAATAAGAAACTTCAAGGAAGAAATAAAACTCCTGTTGATGCAAAACGAAGATATTTGGCTTCATTACCCTTATTGAGTTATGTCAGAAATATATTAACAACAAAAACTTTGAACAGTTTCATTGGCTCCAAAAGTGTGAACTAAATGATACCGCTTTACTTGTTATTGTCTATCATCTGAAAATTCTGTCGGCTGATTTAAAAGAAAAATATTCTGATTTGAAACAAATTTATTTTCCAACCTGGATGTTGCAGTCCATGTTAGTGGATTTGTTTGATATATCAAATATATCAAGAAGAACTTGCAGAAATGCAAATTTGTGAGTAAGTTAAAACTTTATTTAATATGAAAGGAGTGTTGGCATGGCTTTGTGAGGAAACAGAAAACAAATACCCAAATTCAATCAAATGTGCAAGAAAACTATTGTTACCGATTCCATCTTCATATTTAGCTGAATGTGGATTTAGTTCTGTAAATGATTTTATTGATAAAAAAAAAAAAAAGAAATCGTCTGGATATAACACAACGGGGAGACTTGAGACTAAACCTAACCAAATTGGAAACTAAGATAAAATCTATGTGCAGCAAGCATCAAGGGCAAGAATCTCACTAAATTAAAATATTAAATTATTATAGAAAAATCTTTATTAAAATTATTTCGAATTTGAATTTTAGTTTTTCATTATATGTTCTGAAAATTTACTTACTTTGTTTCGCTAACAATATCTTAAGTGAACAATTCGATTTTTTAATATTAAAAATTATGTATATGTTACATAGGGGGGCATAAGAATTTTAGAAAGGCTTAGGTGGGGCGTGGTACATAAAAGGTTGGGAAACACTGGGGTAGACCATGTGCTCTCTATCCTGTTCCTGACTCTATGCTCATATGTAAGCATTCTACTGAATCATAATATGAAGAATTTGGCACAATATAATTATAATCCATATTTTCAAAGTGTTTGGGAGAGGGTATTTGATGAAAAACACTATAATATCCATGTAACCAAATAAATGCTTCGATTAGTGTGGTGATATCAAATGGTAGCACTAGAAACTTGTAAAGTATCTGGAAACTATACCAGGGATTAATTTGGTATAAAAATATTACATTTAGGTAAAGTATGACTAATCGCTATCATTCGACAAACGATTCATATTTCATTTCTATATTATCCAGCTAATACAGAACCTGTTATGATAATTATATAATGTATTTTGACAACTAAAATCATTAAAAATGCTTTTAGGAACAACCCAAAATCCCCATAAAAAATTATTAATTTACTAAAATATCGATTTTAAGCAATATTACATTCATAAATTTATGACAATTTTTTTCTAAAATTCAGTAAGAAAAATCGCAAAATAAGATATCTCCATCATAGTATTGGATCAAATAAATTTAAGAAAAAAACTCACTAAACAATTATGTAGAGTTCCCAGAGACCTTAAAATTTTTAATAAGTAGAACATTAAAAAGACGAATCCTATCACTAAATACATTTTTGATCATTACTACCTAATACTTCTTAAATAAAATACACCTGTATAAAAATTTTACCCCAATTAATGTTAAATTGGTATCTTAATAAAAGAAATACCTATTAACGTAAATTTACTACCACTATCATTTTTTTTTAATACTTAAGATAATCCTGTGTAATGGTTATTTTGAAAATGGCTTAGACCAAAATATTTCATTAGAATATTATCAATTCGTTATTGTATTTAAAATTTTGATAGACCAAAAATTTTTAATTGGATAAATTAAAAATAAATTGCCTTTACCTGAGAGTTTTTTTATTTTATTTTCGTAGTGTTTACAGTATTGTGCCAGTTTTGCTGCAGTTTACTAGTAAAACATTCTTGATGAAATCTGATCAAGGAAAAGTTTTTTTAAATAAAAAAATCAGATTTGTTTTTATTAACAAAAAAAATTACTCTGTTTGGCTTTTGATTTTATGTCCTTTTGTTTTACGTTGCTATACAGTATTTTAATTCTTTAAAACTGAAACTTGAATTTATCAATTATATTGCTGACTGTTTAAACGGTAATTACTAAGATTTTTTTTTTAAATAATCAAGCTGGGACCTTTCATGAACATATTGCCTAGAAATGTATTTCTTAGAGTTAAAACATATTGCTAATATGTAGCTCTAAGCAATAAAACAATATTGTGTCTAACATCAGTGATAACAGCTCTGGCTGGTATAAGACAAACATTAATAGGTGAAATAGCTATTTCAAGCATCACAATGTATTATAATCAATATAAGTTTTCACAATATATTATAATCATTGTCGCGTGAAGTTTTAAGGTATTCTCTTCCGTGAATTTAATAAAACAGTATAGGAAAAATTATGCATTTATGCTTTTTGAAAGAAATGTGTTAAAAATAGCTTTTAATATTGCAAAACACAATTTAATAAGACCTTTTTATATAACAAAACGTGTAGCGTTGATTTGAATGTTAAAAATATCGTGAGCCTGAATCAACACATTTTTGCGGTCTGCCGTGCAAATCTTCAAAACTGAATCTGTGAAAATCAATTGGCTTTCAAGCAAATAATCCAGAAGTGAAAATTTGAAAATTTTTAGAATATTTTGTGTCATGGAAATCGCTGTATCAGGCAGGAAGCCAAAAAAGAAAACTTATCAAATTTTTCAAGAATTTGTATTTCACAGTGTAGATTGCTATCGGCGTGAAACTTTTTCTGTTGACATATCTAGGACATTTTTCAATTAAAGATATAAACAAGTTTCACTCAGATTTCAGCACTTTGCAATAAACTATCACATGAATACTCCGCCAGAAACACGTTTTTTTTAGATTATAAAATTGGTTACTACAGTACTTAGTGGCTAAATGTCCTGCTTTTTGAATTGTAAAGGACCTATCTTTCATTTTCAGTGATCAAAATTGTGTTTCTGTTTTGTGCCATTAAGATAAATTGAGGATCGGTTAGCTATGTTTTTCCAGATTGAACAACTGCTCTGCATATTTTTTTCAAATTACCGTATTTTTCGGCGAAAGCGCCGCTTCGTCACAAGCGCCGCACCTCGATAAAAATGAATTTAAAAAAAAAAAAGTTATAGTAAGCGCCGCTCCGGCGCAAGCGCCGCAATGGCGCTGAACCGCGTATATCAGCATCCTTTCAGAAGAGACCTTTAAATTACCATTTAGAATATCTGTATAATAAAAAATTAAATTTTTTTATGCATTTCATAAAATAAAGTTTTAATTTCTGAATTATAATAAAAAATTTCTTTTTCAGCAAAAAAAAAAGCAACAAAAAAGTTTTCTCTTTCAGCAAAAAAAAAAAAAAGAAAACAACAAAACTATATAAAATAAAGTTGTTCTTACTAGTTGGCACCGCGCCAAAAAACAGAAGAACAGCAAAAAGAATATTTATATGTTCAGTAGCTGAATTAAGGCTGAACTGATTGCAGGAATCCGTAAAACAATGCAATAAGAAAAATAAAATAAAAATTTATTAAAAGAAAGATTTTAAAATTTATTACCGTTAACAATTTGAGGAAAAACTAATACATAATAACGAAACAGCTAATAATAACGAAATAACTAATAATAACAAGAATAAGAAATAACTAAGCAGGCCCCAAAAAAATTCTGAAGAAATGAGCGAACGGGAAATAAGTTTCACTTTCACAATCTTTCAGGGTGGAATTTTAGTGAGTAGAATGCCCTCTCCTTCAATGGAAATAACCCAATGTGACTCAATATTTAAAAGGGGTTAGGGAAAAGAAAAGGGTATGGGACCCCTAATCCAGCATTCCAAAATTTGGCACTTAATCTGATCTAATCTTTTTTTTAAATTTTTTTTTTAAAGAAATTTATATTGATAAGACAAAAAAAATCAGCTATATTCTTTTCTGCAGCTATATTCTTTTTCTGCAGTTTAAAATAAAGTGAGAAGTAAAAACACTTGCATTTCCAATGAACAAAATAAAGAAATGGAAGTTGGAAAAAAACTGATCAATCAATCTTGACAGCTGTGCTTTACCCCCAAATTTCCCTCTTCTGTTTGACCATAAATTGGCCACACCCAGTTGACATTGAAACTACCACGTGGACAACAAAATGAATTCTATCCCTTTTGCGGTTTTTTATTCGATTCATTAATTTTTTTTTATTTCGACGCTTTTTATTTTTTCTTGTTAATTGTTGCTCGCTTGTTTTTTTTTTTTTTTATCGTTATTAGTTTTTAGCTTGTTTTTTGTTGATATTCATTGTTAGTTTCTTAGCATTAATTGTTAAAAAAAAAATTTTTTTTTTGTAGTTCCCTGTTACCTTTTTTTTTTCTTCTTGCGAGGTAAGCGTCTTTCGTTAAAACAAAATGTTATCTAAAAGAAAAAACGAGAACTGTGATCTCGCTCTAAAGAAGAAACGATTATTTCTTCTTCATAGGATTCTGATTATTTCTTCTTGATTATATTAAATAGATTATTATTTTGATTAGTAAAATTTCTCTTAAGATGGGCCAGTTTTAAATTCACCCCACTCCATCATAATCTACGATCGAAACTTGACTAAATTTATTGGTTTTTCTGAAATTAACAGTGGAATTGAATTATAGTAATATTTGGGGGCCATATTGGAATTTTGCGAAAGAGATCCGAAGTTCGGCATTTCGCCAGTCCCGCGAGTGTCGGGTTTAGGGTCCTATTCTTCCTTTTCTGTTCGCTTAAATTACTATTGCCAAGGCGCTAAATAGATTTCTAGATTGCGATTTTTCCTTAAGCTGGGGGTGGATACAAGATGCATACCTTTTAAATTTTCTCCTTATGCGATGTTTTTTTTAAAATTATTATTTCGTTTATTTATTTTCTTACAGGCTGCTGCCGAAAGTTTGCTAAGAATTGGCGATGTTCTGTAGCAGATCGCAATACGGGCGAATATTTCGTCGACTTCGTTATTAATTTTTTTTAATAGTCTTTCTCTCAGAAAATTATTTCATCTGAAATAACTTTCCTTGACAAATTTTTTTGCTACAAAAAAATATTTCGTCGGAAGCGCCGCTGCATCGGAAGCGCCGCATGTAGGAAAAAAACAACTTTTTTTTCGATAGCGCCGCGGCTCTTCCGCCGAGACAGTTGATCAAACTTGGTATAATTGTTTTAAAGTTGTAGGCCTTACTGAGCAATACAAATGAACTTAAAAAAACCACCTTTGGAATCACAAACTTTATTGGTACTCATATTCTAGGACTCAAACTTAAGGGGTAAATATTGTGAATTAAAGCGGATGATATTTTAAATCACAAGAACTTATTTTCTCTGATAGATTCAGATTTCTGACCCCCAGTTTACAATCAGCCTCAATATGGAAAATATTATCCCAAAAGTTAGATCAGGAGAGCATTTCAAAGCGTTTGACTCTTTAAGGTTTTTTTTGCGTGTTTTGCTATACCTCAATAAATTTTCAAGCGAATTGAATCATTTGTCCAAAGATGATTCCATGCGAAAAATAACTTTTGGCAAATATTTATACAATTTTTTACACCACTTTCTTTAAAGATAGTAATTTTACAGTTGATGAGAAATTCAGTTGGATAAAGGCATGCATGTAGCACATTTACTATTCACTCAAGTGAATTTTTAAAAAATTCGAATTATGAATACATTCAATTGCAGATATATCTAGAAAACAAAAAATTTTTACAGGTAAACAAGCCTATTTAAGCTTAAAATGTTCATGGTATAATTTTTAACTAAATTACTGTGTACTGTGCTTGACCTCTAAATGCTTCAGATGGAAAATATATTTTTTAAAACTATTACAATTAATAATAACAGCAATAAAGTTTTAACAACTAAATTTATTATTGTACAACAATTTACAAAGAAAATACCAAAACCATTATTTATACAAGAAATATAATACAACTTAAAATTCCTTAAACAGTGCCAAAGGAACTGTTATGTGAATCCTTTGGATAACAATATTTGCAACTACATGCAGCAGTTTTAAATTTATAATTATACATAACAAGAAATAACTTAGTAATATTTGTTTAAATATCTTGCTAAAAAGCGTTCATACACAATGCAAAAAAATAATAATTGATATCAGTAAATAATAAGCACACAATTCGTAAATGCGGATTATGATCACAGCGTAAGAGAAATAACATTTAGGTCAGACCAAAAACACTCGTGCAAGTTATTTACACTATATTCAAGCTGTTTGCTCCCATCGCAGTGTATTTAAAATAAGGAAACTTTTACTCTAGAATGGAATGCTCTACATTTGTGGTTCCCCAATGTCAAGTGAAACCTTCAATGGTGAAAAGGAATTGCTAATGAATATAAAATTTCCAGCATTTTCTCTACATTTGATTCTTATTAATTCCTTGCTAATTTCTTAACACATCATATAAATTTTTTAAAAAATAATAAAAAGAATCAGAAATTTGGGGTGAAAGGAAAATTAACATTTGGTAAATGATAATCGGACATAAAGTTCATCTCAACTATTTTCATATTTAAGTTAGTACTGTCTACATTTTCTCATTATTAATCAGTTACGTTGAATGATAATAAGAAATTTTAGCAACATTAATTTTTCACTATTATTTTAGATTATTGTAGAGCCGCCTATTGCATAGCTTATAAATTTTATAGCCAAATCTAAAGTCATTTCACTCTTTTAAGATAGGCAGTGAATTCTCACATATAAAAACTACTATAAGCAGGATTAGGATTTGTTAATATCCTGATTAGGGAACCACAGATCTAAAATAATGCAAAAAAAAAGAAAACATTTTTAGTACAATTTCAGAAAATTTGTGCAAAGATTTTTTGAAAAAATTATCACTGTGATAACTTATTTTGCAGATTTATGATTATTAAATGGTGCATCAGAAAAATGCTAAATATTAAGGAATAATTTCCTTTTTTGGATAGAGAACAATATGTGTTCTTCAGTGCACTGCAGCATTCAGTAATAAATAAGGAGTACATTGTGTATAAAAATTTAACATTCTTCTGATGCATTCATTAAAGCCAGAGTCCTTCATTGAAGTCGAACCAAAATATAAAATCTCTTGTAGCAGATAAACATATTATTGCACTGAACTGTCAGGAGGTGGTTGACTAGGTCCCTGGGGAAAATAAATATAATAATTTAAAACACCATTGCTAGTTATTAACTATGGTCATTATTTTTAATTTTACTAACTATTCACAACTAAAATATCACTCTCAATCAATAACATACTATGTTATTTATTTTGTAAAACTTTTAAAATTACAAAATAATTTTAAATCTGCACATTCTCAATCGCAGTAATTTAAAAACGTATACAAGTATACTTTTCTAAATATTTAGACTAACCTAAAACCTTTCATTTTACATTGCTTTTGTGAGATGTTGTGAAAGTTAAATGCTTATTTCACTTAAGCTTCACACTGGCCATTGTCTAAAATCAGCGGTCTGAATAAGTACACTACATAAAAAGTAGTGAAACTACTGCAGATACTACTTTTTTTAACAAAGTGGGGGTAGTAGTATAAATATTATTTAAAAAATTCTGATTGGTATTCATGTTTACAATGTACGCCATGAGAATTACGCCTTATGACTCAGGGCAGCAAGTTTTTTCTAAATATAGTCATTACTGAAGATTTAACAATTATATAATATAGTTAAATCATGTAGTACTACCAAAAATTCACTGTAATATTTGTTTATATTAATATTTAAACTAGCCATTACAAATAATAGTTAATATATCATTTTGACCATACCTTAAAAATACCAAAAAGAATAAGTTTTTGAAGTACATAATTTCATGCATAAGTGATTTTATGCATGAGTGATTTTATGCATAAGTGATTTTAGACAATGCAGGGTTGTTTTTTTTTTTATTTTTTTTTATTTTGAGGGAGGAGCAATTTATTATGCAAAATAAAAAGGAATGGTAAAATTTAACTAGTAAAAGCTTGCTAAGTTTTGAGAGTATCTGCAGAACATTAGACATAACTCAATTGCAGAGGAAGTAAAACCTTTTTAATTCACAAATAAGTAAATTTTACCAATATATAATTAACATTAAATCTTAGTTCTTAATAGCCAATAAATATAAGGATTTTTTTACTAATTTTCAATATATGTCTAGCTTGAACAAGGATAAAAATGCATACAAAATTTTGCATTCCCAACCTGCTTCCAAAAATTCTAAAATCCACATTCTCAACTTGCTTTCACCTGAATTTTAAATAAACATTGCCTTTAAGAATATTTTTCTCAATATTTTGAAACTAAGAAAATATTTAGATATCTTACATTAAGAAAATTGCTCTATGTCACAAAAACTAAGTATAATTAATTTTAGTTAACAATTTTTAACATCTGGAAGAAAAAGGTATTTTTTTAGATATATAAGGGAATCAACTAAAATTTAATTTTAGCAGGAAAAAAAGAGAATAAGCTGTGATACTTCAAGTTTTTTAAGAGTTTTTTAAGCTGCTGTCTTTAAGTCAGTTCCAGAAGATTTTAAATTTTTGACATCACGCAACAATCTCTGACATGGAATTATCTTCACAATTTTTTTCTTTTCAAAACTTAAACTAATATTTTAGTTGCATTAATAAATAGCTTTATCCGCTGTTTTGTTTTTCTTATTTTCTTTATAATATAGTTCTTACAGTTTAGATAAATCATAAATTTTGCAGCAGTTTCTGCTTCCCCCCTTCTTCATTTGTCCTTTTTTTATTCCCTTCTTCTAAATCATTTTTATACTTGAGATGGGCATTGTTGCATAACAAAAGTAATTCCTTAGTCATAGGAACCTAAAAAAGCTTCATATCCTGCTTTTCTCAAACCTGAGACAATATTAGATCTCACAGGATAGTTGGTTAGATGTTGAAAGAGACTGAAGACTCTTAACAGATGAAATTCCATGGGACAACTTTTACTACTAAACTCAGTGGCACGACAGCCCATAGAGAGCCAAGGCCTACTGTGCCCACCTCAGTTTTCTTGACCTTGGGTTCTGGGGTGGGTGCAGGAGCAGATGTTCCGGTCAGCCGAACGCGGAACCCCCAGTGATTAGTTCCCAAGCATGCTTAGTACTCATTTATCGACCCACTGAAGGGTTGAAAGGCTGAGTCAACCTTGCCCGACCCGAGGATCGAACCCAGGACCTGTGGCACAGAAGACTTTTACTACTACCTCAATTCTTAATATTGAAATTAGCAAAAAATTCTTCATATTGAAAATTAGCACAGAATGTTTATCTATAAATGAAGTTTCAGAGACTTAAGTTTCTTCAAATTATTAGGTTTTAGATTAATCTAACAAACATCTTCATATAAAAGAGCTTTTTCCCAAATAACAATTTTTCCTCCTAGACAAATTTGGATTATTAACACATTCTAAAGGTAGCCACAATCTGGGAAATATAGTCCCAATAAATAAGACAGGAGAGCGGTGGAAATATTCTGCCAACGGAATATTCGGCAAAAGGGCCGAATATTCGTTACATCCCTAGATTAGACACTGAGCAGGTTCTTGTTTATAGAACAGAAACTTTTTTTGAAGTTTGTCCATTTCTGTACTTTAATAGATAATTATCAACACTAAGAATAATATAAAATAGTTAAAATTTAAATAACATATTACTTGATTGTTCGAAGGCTTAGAATCTCCTCGTAGAGATAAGGAAGCTGGGCGCATAAAATACAAGACTAGAGCCAACAACAACCATCCCATAGTGAACATCATCATGGTTCCATCAGTTCCTCCACTTTCAGAAATTGTTGGGCCAGGAGCTATTGAGATTAAAAAAATATATATATTAACCATATACTTCATTGACAGCTCACTGGAATTAAAAATAGAAATTGATATTAATAAAATTTTAAAAAAGGTTAACAATATTTAAAACCTAGTTGAGTCAAAAGTATTGAAGTTTCTAAATTTTGAAAGTCAAATTTATGAAACCAAAATTTAAATACTACTAGTAAAAATTAATTTAACAAAGTTCATGTGCATAAATTTTTAAAGATAATGAGCTATCTAAATAGCTTTTTGAAAAACTTGAAATGAGAAACAAAATGCCAAAACAAATACTTACGATTAGTAAAGCATTCTTCAGTGGTACAATAGCCTTGAGAGCTCCGTAGCTATAAAAAGAAAAAAAAATATTAACTTTATGTCACTAAAAAACTGAAATTACTTCCTAAAAACAATTTCAAATCATACCAGGGATATAAGACGTTGCATTGCTCCTTCATGAGAGAAAACACATTCACAGGGATCAAAATTGTCAGCCATATTGGATTTCTGCAAGAAATTCCTTTAAGTTAATTTAATAATAATTACGAGTTCACCAATAAAATTTAAGTACTAACATTAAAAAATATCACATATCTACTTCATTGCTTTTTCAAAATGAATAACCTGCACTTTACTAAAACTTTAAATTAATAGCTTGAGGCAACATAGGGAAAAGCCAAATTTTTTCCAAGGGAGAAATTTTTCATCAGACTGTTACATGGTATATTCTCCAGATAGGTCCTTATCTTCAAGCAGAAAGTCCTTAAAACTGTGACATTGCAACAAAATCGAGAAATCTATCCCTGTACTTCAAAGTACAATTCCTCCCCACAACTTTTTTAACTTAGAAATATTACCCAGCATCAACACATCTCGTGTTGAGACCAAGTCTTGTAAATAATGTTAAATGAATTTATTTAAATTAGAAGCGTCTTTTTTTTTTTTTTTTTTTGCTTATTTACTTATACTTAATTTTAAATTAAATTTTTTACATGGCATAGTGACAGCAATGACAATTCGACCACATCATTACACACCCAACCGTAAAACAAAATGACTAGTAGTTTTAAAAAAACTTAATTAGTGAATAATTTATTTTTAATAAGTACCTGCAGATACAGCAGTGCATCTAGGAGTACTTCCCAAGTTTCTGGAATTTTCGCTACATAACAGCACAAAACATTGTATTGCATACATTAAAAGTGTGGTATTTATAGTAAAAATGCTTGCTGGAACAATTTAAAAAAGTGGTGTAACATAATATTGCCTCCTTTTTAAATCGAATTACTATTTTCTTAATTATAAAATTAAGTATTTTATTTAAAACTATTTGGCTCTTAGAAATTTTATATGTGATTTTCAAATACACATCGATAAAGAATGACATTGAAAAGTAAGATAAAGCTGAGAACTGGAAAAGAAAGATCATCCATAAAATACAAATGTTCTTTGCATTTAAAAAACAAATTACGAATATTTTGTTGGGAATTTTTCCATTGAATTTAAATTTTCATAAAATCAGTTTAAAATTGAAATTTTGGTGCTCAAGTTTTTGTTTATTAAATAAATATGAATGCTTCTTTTAGTGATAGAAAATGCCACTTCAAGTTGACCACCCCTAAACTCCAATGTATTATGTAGTTACTCAAGCGTATCGTATCAATTAATTATTTAACTATACAACATTTAATAATTCTGTGTTCATTTTCATGAAAAATATGCCATAATCACATCCTTAAAAAAGTTTTATTTTAAAATTTAACTATTCTAGACAATGAATGGAAAATATAATTTTTTTAAATCTGAAATCAGACAATTTTTTCGACAACTATCATGCTAAGGTAGGAATGTAAGATTTTTTTTTTAATTTGTAGAATTTCTTTCATTTCCCTCAAACTTTCAACGACACCAAAAAAGAAAATTTAATGCAGCTTCATCATAAATAATTCACAATTTTTTATACTTTATTAAAACATGCTCCTTACATGCACACCAGTATTATTTTTTTTCTCCCTTTTTTAAATAACCTGAGTGGCTCCTAGAAAGGATATTGCTACTTATATTGCTACTTTTATTAAATGCTTAGAATTCCAGGAGTCTTACGGCATAAAGGATTAATATGACAGAGACCTATTTAGGACAGATTCTATGAGTGTTTTAATTTTCTTTAACATATTAAGTCAATAATTTCCTTAATATAAAAATGCTTTGAGTTTTGATTCTTTTCTTTTTATAATGCTTCGGATTTTATTTGGTTTTGCTCATTTATTTTTGTTCAATAGGAATTGCATAATCAATCAATAAATGCTAAACTATTTTTTCAATAAGACACTTCAAATGTTCGCAAAATTTTTCTGAACATTTAAAAAATATTTTTTATCTATATCCGCGGATAGCATTTTGCAAGATAAGGTAGCATTGTACCAAGCTTTTACGCACATTTTTACTATAAACTTAGACATACCATCGAATATAAATACTAATAAAGCAGAAGCTTATTTTCATTTAATAAGCTTTGCATAATATACAATTTTTATTTACTTCCTAATTTTGTATCCATAATACTATGTATGGACAATACCCATTTGAATATCTACTATGATTGAAAATTATTCTCTTCAGACATCTAGCTATTAATTTTTTTTTATCAATATAGAATAACAGAAGACATAATTTGAAATTAACTGCAATATTAATTATTAACTTTTAGCATTTTAAATTATGTTGGTAGCAAAAAAGATTTTGTAAACCAATTGCTTAAATTGAGGTTTTGAGAAGAAAAAAGATTCTTCTGAAAAAATTCTAACAAAAATAAACTTTTGCTTGAGTCTATTTTAAGGAATATTTTCATATCATGATCAGTGGCAAAATAATAGCAAAGTCTCAGCAACTTTCGGGCAACAGATATAAAAGAGGACATGCTCGAAATGTGCAATTGATAGCCACCATTGGAAAACCTCTATATATATATATATATATATATATATATTTTTAATTTGCAAGTTTTAAATCCACTTTGAGCCTGAGCAGTTGTAATTGGCACCACAGCACCATATGGAAAATTTTTTAACATAATAAAAGCATGATGTCAATCGATATGTTTGAGTTTCGGCATTCTGCAGACTATAACAAAATATTTATATTTCTTTATAAAATTTACATTCATAAAAGCATAATTTAGAAAACTCAAGTTCAAGTATTTGCAATACCAAAAATTATAAAAAAATCCAAATATATTCCAATTTTGACAGCAGTTATTTTGCAGAAGAAAATTAATAAATATTAGCAAAGTACAAGGAAATGGAAATCTTTAATTTAATAGAACAAGAAAAATTCAGCATAATATTATGTAATCATAAATTACAAATTTTTATTTCTAAAAAAAATTTACAAAAGAATCAATTAATTAAAACTTTATAATTAATTTATTTATTTGATATGCATTTAAACTAAGTACCATAAATTAAACACATTTATATCAAAATAAATACCTAACAGATTAATCAATGGTGTTAATTCGAATATTGATAAACATTTAAAATACCACGTAATCAGTATCGCTTTACACTTCATCTAAATAAGTAAACAATAATAAAAAGTAAATGAGTACTTATAGTCAATTGTTTATATACAGTTGGTTTATATGAATGATATTTTGTAAAAATTACGTATCGAAATGTAGCAGCTGATACAAAAACAAAAATTGCTCCACATTTTTCCCTAAAGAAAACAATAATATCACTTGTAAAAAAATGAATTAGTTCCATATGTTTCTGAGATAAGATAACATAAATAAGTTAACTTGTAATTTACTAAAATATAAAACAATAAATAAAGAATAAATATATATTTAACGTCTTAGGGAAACTTTCCTGCTGACAAGACGTCTTATATAAATTTTTAAGAAAATGTACGATTAACATAATGATAAATACTACATGTTAACATAATAGACCAAACAGATACACCTCACCTATTTATAACACCCAAAATAAAAAATATTTATAAAATCCTTGTTTAAAAAAATTTTAATACATCCACGTAATAATTTTTCAAATAATTCCAAAACATAACATAAAGTTCAGATACATACCTTTATTTAAGCCAACAAACTTGATGATAGAAATAACAGCAAACGTCAAATTGTGTTTTGAAAGAAATCCCTAATAGATTATCAAAATAAACAGAGCTAAATTTTTTTTAGCCACTAGTGTTATGACACGTACGTATCGAGAGGTTTACCTCTAGCTAGCTGATTCTTATTAATCAAACAAATGAATAAAAAAAAATCCACAAAACAAAAACTACATCTTCCGTGATGTCTGGCCTGAGTTGTCGTGTGGTGATTCGTTTCTAGACTTGAATCGCTTTCATCAATAATGTAAGTGTGATCCAATCAGAAATGAGTAAATTTTTTCGATTGCGCCATCTAGAGAGAACTGTGTCAAATAATATTCAATTTAATTCTTTTGAATAACTTTGCTACGCATTTGAATTTTGCCACATTTGTATTCATTTTATTCCTGACGGTGGTTCATTAAAATATTAGCAGATAGAAGTACCATAACAGGCATTTTTAACTTCCCCTTAATGCAAATGCATTGATCCTAAAATCCTCTAATTCAGGGGCACTAGTTCAACCCTGTACTTTATTGATCAGCGTGAAGTCCTGTCACTCAATATCTCGCTTATGCGAGGCTCTAATCCAAAGGAGAACGAAACATTTCATTTTTCTAAATGAGAACCCAACATTTTGATCCCGAACAATGATCAGACTATCCTCAGGGGGCATTGGATTTCCTCCTATACCCAGGAATTTAGCAGGATATTGCTAATGGAATTGCAGACAGAATATTGCTATCGCAGTATCCTAAAAAAAATTAAATCGGAAGTCTGTAGGTCCTCTTCTGACGTCATAGCGGGGTCCTAGCTACTGCGGCTGGCCATCCGCGAAGGTACGCAGTTGGGGACAAATATTCATTTAAGTTAAAAAAAGTATTGAAAAAAGCAACTTAATTTTGTAATACATTTCAGTATGTGTTTTTCCATTCTTATCATTTAGAATAAAATTTTTTACAGATTTTAATCTGACTAACGATGAGAAAACTTGTCACTTCAAAGTTTAGTGCAAATGTAATATCAGAGATAAAAAGCGTTGGACTCCTTCCGATAAATTTTTAAGAAAAGTGGGGTATTAAAAAAATATTTTAATGCTAAATGACACTTAATTGTATTTACAAATTACAAAACTATACGCAATTTGCTTCTTTTTCTTTATAGAACAAAAAAAGTAATCCTGTAATTTTACAACAAATTCATTTTTATGGAATAGGATATTAACTAGGTTAATTAAAAAAAAGTCTTTAGAAATAAAACATGAAATATTTAACTTGTTAGAGAAAGTTTAAAATTCCTAATAAATTTTGCTATAAATAACGCAACTAGCAACAATTTTTTTAAATTTCCGTGAAATCGAGAATAGTTCGACTTTTATAAGTCCCCTACCATGCTTCCAGTCCGACCCTGATAAAATATAACTTTATTTTTCGGTCAGAATATTAAAAAAATTTCAATACTTTACATCACAATTTTAAACGTATTCAATTTGTCGCAAGATTTCATACCCACAAAAGCTCTTTTTTAAAAAAAAAAGTTAGATTGCGCATTTATTCGTTTACGGTAAATGTTTAAATAGCTTTTCTATTATTTTCTAAGAAAAATACAGTTGTTAATTTTTTTTTAAGAATAAAGTACTACACTGCTTACCTTTTGGTCCTTTCCGTTTGCCTTTTTTTTTTTTTTTTTTTTAAACGGTATCGGTAGCAACAAAGCTTTCCTTGATTTTTAAATGTTATTTATTGATTTTATTTTGAATTAATTTGGTTGAACCAATATAGAATAATTTTTAAAAATATTCCATTCGTCTTTCTTTTAAATTAGTAAAAAGGGGAAAATATATACGAGTAATTGAATCGATCTGGAAAAAAAAAATTAAGTAAATTTACACAATGTTAGATAATAAATTTAAATAAATTTTGCGCGATTTTAGATTTTTTTTGTTTACCGAAAACTATTCATATGATGTTCTTATGCGTGTCTGAATAATAGCATTGCTTTCCAGGCGGATTCCTTTCAAAAAAAAAAAAAAAAAAAAAAAAAAAAGGATTATTTTAAATGTGGAACTGGTTGCTGATGTATGAAAATAAATACAAAAATTATTTTATAACTACTCCACGAATTTTTTCTCTGAATTTCCCTACTATATTCAGCAAAATCATGGAGTTAGCGAAATTTGAGAGGGAATTTCATTTTTCTACTTTTTAAGAAATGGTTTTTGCTTGGTTGAGAGATACAAGAAAAAATTACATTATATTACATATGTCTTAAGAATGATTCTCCAATTTAAAAGAGTTAATAGAAAAATCTGTATCAACAAACACTTTAAACTGCTGGTTAGAGAAACAATAGATTATGAAACGTATTAATTCGAAAAAACACGTTAAACAATGGCAAGTTTTATTTTTTTTTATATGCTCTTTAAAATGATGAAGTGGCAAAATGCATTCGTTTTTATACTAGTTTTTGGAAAGGTAAATGTATATATTAAATGGTATTGGTAGTAACAAAGCATTCTTTAATTTTTAAGTGTATTTTTAGTAACTATCCAAATGCATTTTCAAACCATTAGGAAATTATTCTTATTAGAAATATAATTCATTTTTATTTTCAAACCTAATTCGTTCGTATCAAGAGTATAGCAAAATCTAATAAAAGAGTATTACGTATCACTAAGTATATTTATAATAAATACCAGGCTTTTTATTAGTGATGTGATGGATGGCTCTGCCTAGAGCTCACAAGAAAGAAAAAATACAAATTTATGAAACACTATAACAATAGTTTTTTCTCTTTATTAAATAAAAAATTTACGCATTTGACACAATAGGGTGTTAAAAAATATTGTGTAAGCATATTTAAAAACAAGCAAATATTCACGTAAAAATGTCGGACTCCTTTTTTTTTTTCTTTAACTTTTACTGTAGTTATTAATTTTAGTCCAATTTTAACAAAAGTCTAATTTTAGGGATTAAATTCAAATAAAAGTCTCCTTTCGTATAGTAGAGTATTCTTTAGGTATCTTTGCATTTTCATTCAGTGGTCAGAACTTTTGACATGTAAAATTCCTTGAAGACATTTTTTTCCCCAAATTTTGTTTTTATTTAAAAATGTATTTTCTTTTTATTTACTTATTTTCTCTGATTGTCAAAAAAAAAATGGAAATGAAGGTATTTAAGTGTCCTGTGTAAGGAATGATCTCTCCCAGTCAGCAAATATAAACTTGCCTTCAGATTCCTGTGTAATATTTCAACAGCATCAATTTGGTTTCTTCAAGTCCTGAACTTAACTTTCAAAATTAACTTGAAAACCTCATAAGAGCACATTTAGAACGCATTTTGCAACACATTTTATTCAACCACGTTAAAAAATTGCAAGCTACATTTAAACTGACCTGCAATAAAATCATTTCAAGAATTGGCAAAAAATAATAGGAGTATTAAATAAAGATAATCTGTCATATTTACCCCGGAGATTCCTAAAAGATTATTACGCATAAAATCAGTGTAAATAAAATATTTTAAAAAATTTTTAGATTTTTTTATTAACTCAACTACATAACTGCAATTACTAACTAGAAATATTACTCACATTTTGTTTCATGAAATGGTTGCTTTCGAGAAACATTTTATTTTTTAAAATTATTGAATGGTTTTTTACATATCACTTGCCTAGTGGCAGAATTTTTTCGGGCTTTCTGCAACAATCTCAAGCACTAATATCTTTCTACAAGATACTTATAATAATAATAAATGCAAAAGAAGTGCTGTTTAAAAAATGAAAAAAAAAATATATATATATATATAAATATATATATATAATTTTTAATTCAATGCGTAATTTTTTTTTTAATTCTAATATTATGAGCGATATTCTCGCATTTTGTTGGGAGAAAAACCCACTAACTATTTTCTTTTTCGCATTTTGTGAATCATTATCACATAAAAAAAAATCGTGAAATCCGTAGCAGTAACTACCGAAATAAAGTTCGCCGACGGGTTACTCAAATACGTTTTTCGTTTCGAGATTCGGTTGTTGTAATAAACAATATCATCTGAAAAATATCGGATTTTAAAAACTATGTTGAAATCAATAGATATAACTGCTAAAAAAATCAATAATCATTGAGCTAAAAAGAAAATATTCAATTGTGCGATTCGAATTTCTCATATTGTCTGAAATATATTGGGACATTGAGAAACTATGTGAAAATCGATATCAATAATTGCCGAAAATACAATCGAAACGTTATGTGGATTTACGATAATCTGCGTAAATTGAGCGCGGCAAAAAGTTATTATTTATATGGGCGATTCAAATATTACGTGTAGAAATAATACATAAAAATTCAAAAAAAGTAAAAATTGCACGCAATAACTGTCGAAAATAATTATCATAACACTACATATATTTATCATGAAATCGGAGCTTTTTATGATGTTATATTTTATGATGAAATCCGAGAAGTTTCAAATGCGTGATTTAAAATTTTGATGTGCGCAATATATAATAAATATTGGATCGATTTTATTTCAACCAAATTTTTAAAAAAAATAATATACCGCATTGATTAGTTGGTTTGCTACATATCTGAATTTGCTACTAAATCCTCAATCACCGTCATATTTTATTAATATAATGTTTTTTTGAAAGAAAAAAAAAGAGCATGATTACTAGAGCGAACTATCTTTTAAACTTGCATCGATTTTTTTTTATTCTCAAATGTGTATAGAAAAATCACGAGCATTTATATCCCGTCCGATAAGCGAGAAAGGCATCTTTTAAACATAATTCTGCAGGGGGGAAAAAATTCTTCAAAAATTTAAAGAAAAGAAAGACAAAACCTTTCTGCATGAACGATGCTACGCTTTACGACAATGTAGCTGCGATTCTGAAGCCGGGGCTCGACACATGTACATTCATTTCCTCCCCCTTAAATGAAAACAATTTTTTTAATAATTAAACAAAAAATAAACATCGAAAATTTGCGTTTTTCCACTAGTATTGATATCAAAAACAGAGCTTCACTTGAAATATGAGCAGTCTAGCTAGTATGAAAATGGTCAAAATTTTGATTGATGATAAATTCTATTCAGTGATGCAAGTTCTGCTCGTAGCGGACATTAAGCGATTAAAACTCGCCATCGGGCAAGGAACTCCAATTAAAATTTAAGCAGCCTTGCTATGAGTCAAAAGAAGCACTTTTTATAAATAAAAACTCTTGCAACATTTGAACTATGAGTTCTATAGATTTATGTATAGCCTTATTCGATTCAGAGTAAAAAAACGCAAAGGAAACAATGTCTAACTTGTTTAGATAGCCAAATAAGAAGCGTAAATACGTACAAGTACATATTTGTACTTTTTGTACATAAAACACTTATAACTTCTGAACAAACAGTTCGATTGGCTCTGAATTTGTATAATTCAATTCAGATTGAAAAAAATTCACCAGAAACAATATTTTACTAACCTGTCTAGAAGAAATTCAATTCCCCTTCAAATCACTTCCATTTCCCTCAAAAAAGGGAGAAGTGTACAGAAAAAAGAAATGGATACATTAGAAAAAAGATTGGAAAGCTATGCTATGCAGTTTCAGCTATCAGTTATAATAAAATAAAGCTTTCTATGAAAAGAAAGGTCTAATTTTACAGGACTGGAATGGGTGAGTGGTAGAGAATATGATTAATGATAAATTTCCATTGGCGATTATAGCGCGGTAAACTTTTTGTAGTGATCAGGAAACGAGTGGAAATTTTATCACAATGGAACGCAGAGCTCCAGTAGAGATTTAAGGACACTATATAGTAGAAAAATAGTCAAAATTTTGATTGGTCATTGAAAAGGACGGTAAATTCTGCAGGTAGCTCTTAGGAAATAATAAAATTTTTATTGTCCTGACGAACTCCAGCAGATATTTGAGTGCTCTAGCTAATTTAGTCGGAAATTCAGTTGCAAGATTCCATCTTCAAACATGAAATTCCATTTTTGCTTCAAATTGATTCGAAATAATTTTTTATGTACTACATTAAATTACCCTCCCAAGTCCTACTAGCTGCCTCAATGTGGCGGGGGGGGGGTGGCACTGGACGGGATGGGCGATGTACGTCGGGAGTTTAAATCCTGGTAAGGCCACCCTAGGCGTGAAGGCCATCCCACTATGCCCAGCTAAAGCTAGTAGGTGAACGGAGCCAAGTCAGACTTCTACCTTCGGGTGCTCCAGGTTTTCAACCAAAAGAAGCTGTCCCCTAACACTTTTGTTACGAACTGCAACCGTAACTCCTTATGCTGTCGAACTGCAACCGTAACTCCTTACGCTGAGGTCAGATATGTGTATGTATTCAGGCGAGGAAGTCGAACTTTTTCATCATCACTGAACTTGTAGATATCATATTTCATTCATCGTCATGATTTGTTAATTAGAACAATAAAATGTTCTATTGTTATTCAAATTGGCTGTCGTCATTAGATATTTATCATTAGGTATATTGACGCCAACCCCGGACCTATATATAAAAAAGGTTGGTCGTACTGCTTATACATATAGAACATGGCAAGGTAAGAGATACCTTTCATTGATTCATTTTTGGAAGTTCGTAGTGGGACCTTCAATTAAAAGGAACAACTTCATTCCATGGACCTTTCCAAATCACCAGGATCGGATGGCACATTCATGGTGTCATGATTGATCATCTCGGTATACGTGGAAGGCAATTTCTGCTAGACATTTTTAACCACTCTTGGAGATGCGGTAGACTTCCCCGAGACTGGAAGAGAGCCTTAATAATTCCTATGCAAAAAATTGGCAAGTCTGCAAACTCCCCCGACAACTATAGGCCAATAGCTTTGACTAGTGTCTCATGCAAGCTTATGGAGAAAATGATCCTCTGCAGACTGAATTTTTTTCTTAGATTCCAAAGATCAACTCCCCCGAGCACAATATGGTTTTAGGAGGGGTCACAGCATCACTGATCAGATCCTATATTTCAGTCAAAGTATTAAAGATGCCCAAAATATGAAACCCACTAAACCTACCGTTGCTGCATTTCTGGACTTATCAAAGGCCTTTGACATAGTCTGGCTAAAGAAACTTATTGTTAAGCTTTATGAGACCTTCAACATTGGGGGCAGAGCCATCGCTTGGATCTCAGATTTTCTGCCGAACAGATTCATCAAAGTAAAATATGTTAACACCCTCTCCAACAATTTTAAACTATTCCAAGGAGTCACTCGGGGCTCAGTTTTGAGTCCTACACTTTTCTCACTGTTTCTGGGGGAACTGGAGGAGAGGCTGAATGGAGCCAGCAAGATTGGTTTATTTGATGATGATATCGTTCTATAGGATTCAGACTCGGACATTAAAAAAGCTAGAATCAAATCTCAACTTAGCACTTGCAAGAGTCCAGGATTTTGCTGCAGAACATAAACTAACATTCAATGTTTCCAAATCAGTTACAAGCTTCTTCACCACCAATAAACATATTTATAATTATCATCCCCAGATATCTCTGAGAGGTATTCCTTAAACTTATGAAAAGCACCCTAGATATTTGGGTTTTGTACTAGACCCATAATTTACTTGCAACAAACATATTGAGGCCCTGGTGGTCAAGAGCAGAAAGAGACTGAGCATCCTTAAGTACATCTCTGGCCGTGACTGGGGTGCAGACGCGACCACGCTAAGGACAACATACATCGCTCTCGTGAGACCTATATTAGAGTATGGTCAACAAATTTATTCGAGTGCGTCAGCCTCCAATCTTCGAAGACTTGATCGAGTTCAACAGAGTGCGGGACGCATATTTACAGGTTTGCGACATTCCTGCACTGGTGAAATTGTGTTATTTGAAGCAGACCTTCTGCCATTAAATATGAGAAGAGAGAATTGTCTAGTGAAATATTTTAGTAAACTACTTAGTTATGGGGCCCAGCACAGAACAGCTGACTACCTCCTACATTGGACCAATAATCAGAGACTAAGAAGAGATAGCCCTTTTTCACGTGCAATTTCCCTAAATACAGTCTACCAGGATGTCGAACAACATTCCTTTAAGACTTGCGTTGACCCTTCACGTGGGCTTCCAAGAGTACACTTTAGTCCGGATTTGGCATTAAGCACAAATAAAAATTCAGACGTTCCTGAATTGCTACAACAACTGGCTCTAGAAATAATTAACAACTCTGCGTTTATACAGACGGTAGCAGGGACGACCGGAGTAGTACTGGAAGTGGAGTCTACATCAAGAGACCTGATGGTGATATCAGCATTAAAATGAGAAACCCGGATTCTTGTTCTGTTTTCCGATAGGAGCCTCTTGCTATTGAGGCAGGACTGCACGCAATTGAAGAGGATTCGCTGCCAGACCCTATCTGGATCCTAACGGATAGTAGAAGCTCTATCCAATATTTGAGTGCATGGCCCAGAGTGAGAGATAGGGCTGGAACGGCAATCTTACAACTTCTCAGTAAACTTTCCATGAAGCGGGATATTTATTTGCAGTGGATTCCGTCCCACGTTGTTCTGTACGGGAATGAGATCGCTAACTAAACTTGGCACAAATGAACCTCTGCCGGAAAGTTTGGCACTCACATCCTCGGAAATTCACTCCATTAGAAAGCAAGGTGTCCAGCTAGTCTGGAATACTCCCCCAGTACATATCTGGTACTCTGGGGATAAGCAGGGTCGTGCTTTGACCTTCAAAGGTAATAGACTCGATCAAACCGCGTTCACTAGATTCATCAGTGGTCACATAAAGTGCATGAGGTATGAACAACAGCGAAAGATCTATCCCACCTGCAACAAATGTTTCTCCAGTGCAGCCAGCCCAGCCCACCTCCTTAGCTGTGTGGATTTTAAAAAGGAGGATTTTCTGCTCGGCCCGGTCTTGTTTTTTGACTTCCTGAGGGTGAATGGACTCATGGACCTGGTCTAGCTCCGCTAAACCAGTGGGGATGAGAAACAACAACAAATTAGTTACATCAAGGTATAGAACATGTAGACTTAAAAAAAAAAAATCTGAACTTTTGAAGTGAATTTAGTTGGAAAAAATGCATCAGACAAGTTTTGTTTTCTCTCTTCAAAATTTAAATAATTTAATCATAAGTCATCCATATGCAATTCAAAATAAATTATTTAATGCATGAACAAACATTATTAGGTTTTGGAATGCATTTACATACTATATAATACAAGTCAATAATAAACCTTTGAGAAAAATACTCATACTTCCTCGGCTAATTTCACAACAGTATTTTTTTATTTATATATTTTGATAAAGGAAAGTAAAATATATATAATATTCTCTTAGTCTAATAAATAAAAATCAAAAAGTCAAGTTCATCAAAATTATTATTGAAGTAAATATTTGCTTCATGATAGTTGCTCTAGGAATTTTTTTTCACAATATCAACCTTAGATTGTCCAAGCTGTTTTTGATAGTGTGATGCAAGATCAAGCTTTTTTGTCCTCTACAATAAGTCAAAAATATGTCGCCAATTAAATTTTAAAAAATTGAACATCAAGGTGCCCCAATGAATATGAGTCATGATGCTTCGATTAAGTTTGAAACAAACTAACATCTGTATATTATTTGGTATGTAGCATGCATTACTGTCTGCACAAGCCAAGATATGAAGTTAGCACAGTGAGGCACGCATTCAGAAAAAAAGATTTCACTTCATCAAAATGGATATATAATGTTTAACATATTGAACATACTTTGCTCCATTTTATAGCTTTCATAACCTGCTTAGACTACAACACTACACTCTGCAGCTATGTTATACATCTGAATGTCCGTTCTTTTGAACCTTTTATAAATTTATAACAAATGTACTTTCATATTGATAATTAATTTTATTAAATAATAGCCCAAAAGCAGTAAAGATATTTTTTAAATCTAATGGAATTAACTTAGTGCAACTGTAAGTGTTGCAATACTTTAGTGCAGTGTTTCCCAAACTTAAGACTTTTGTTTACCCTTTCTAAATTTTTCGTAACGCTGTGTACCACTAATAATAAAATTAATTTATTTTTACTGTAAAAAATTGCACAAAAGTTAAAAATCTCAACTGGCTGTTGACACCACTAATTATTAACTGTTAACTCTGCAAAAAATAGCCAATAGAATAATATGTCATCATAAATTTTCATGGCTAGCTTTGTTTTTAAATAAAAATATTAAATTTTAATCTTTCGCAAGATATTTCGCATAAGAACGTGTACCCCTGCTAAACTGCTCCTGTACCCCTAGGGTTACGCGTACCACACTTTGGGAAACACTGCTTTAGTGAATTATAGTTCAAATATTAGCAATAACGTGTCCAGAAATAAATAAATTTGAATAAAAATGAGTAGCATCACTTTTATTAAATTGTTATCTATGCCATTATTTTTTTTTTAATAAAAGTAAAGTAACTAGAAATGTAGATTTCTCAAAATAATTTTTTCTTTTTTAAATTTATATATACCTATAAATTTTTCTTAAAGGTAATTTTGCATTTAATGCATTGTTTTAATTTGGACTTCAAGACAATCAACTTTAAAATTAACACAAAAAAAAAAAAAAAAAAAACTAATTTTTGCAACATAATACTTCCATTTAAAAATATAAAATGCAAATTAATAACTCAATTATTTATAGATTTCATTGAGACTATTTAAAAAGTAAAGCAACTAGAAATTTAGATCTTAAAATCATTTTCTCTTTTTTATTCATTTCGTAATTTATATATATATATATTTTTTTTTCTTGAAGATAATTTTGCATTTAATGTATTGTTCTAATTTGGACTTAAAGACAGTCAACTTTAAAAATTAACAGAAAAAATAACTAATTTTTCCAACATAATACTTCCATTTAAAAATATAAATTAATAAATCAAATATTTACAGATTTCATTCAGACTACTTAAAAATTCATTGAAAATTTTAAATAAAATAAATGTAAATATAAAATAAACTTTTTCCCCATTGACTCAAAATTATTATTATTAGTTTAATTTAATTATTGCTAATTATGCATTAATACTTATACAACAAAATATATTTTAATATTATATTTCTTTATGATAATATAGTTTATGTTAGAAAAACTTCCAATTCATTATGAATTTTCGAGTACCATTCTCTAGACATTTAACTGTTTTAATAATTTTTTGACAACACATGTCTAAAGCCTTACTCTGTTTTTGTTTACTTAGTTTTACAAGTATGTTTTTAATTTTTAGAATATTCTTAGTTTGTTGCAGAAACTCTACTTAAATAAGCTTGTAGCTCATTTTAAATTATAAAAAACTATAAAATAAAACTAGCTTATTCTCTTAACGAGTATTCAAATCATTTATTATGAAGCACCACATAAATTTAAAGAAAACAAATCAACATGGCTTTTTATTCACATAGAATAGCACTTCCTTTCAAATCTACCTAGCTTAACTATTATTAATTAAATTTTTTCATAAGTTATTAAATAGTTTTCATTGTGTTATATTTACAAACCATTATTTAGAATAAAATATACTTCAAGTTAGCACTCTCTTTATTTGTTTTTTACTGTGTTTGCTCCCATAATTTTTTGAGATACTCATGTGTTCTTTAAATAATAAGCTTTGAGAGAGAAACAAATTAGCGACTTCATTAAAATTTTACAACAAAATTCATTATGGTTGAGACAAGGTTTTTAAAAGTTTTATACACAATTGTAGCATAAGTTTAAAGAAACAAGACGAAAATAAAATACACATTTTTAATTTATTTTTTATTTTTCATTAAAAATTAATCTGATTCAGTCAATGTCTTAATAAATCTATTTTATATATTAACAGGACAAAAAGCTCTAATAACTATACCCATTTGTATAATTATATTATTATCAAATTATATTTCTTTTAAATCCATTTATGCAGGAATGATTCAGATTATTTAAATAATTTGCAAGAAAATGCTAAGTTATTGAATACTGAGATTTTTCTTTTCTTTTTTTTACCAAAAGTGTTTTACCTTTTTTAAAAATGCATATTTTAGAAGAATTGATTCGAGAAAATTGTAAAAAAAAAATAAATAAATTCTATCACATATTATAAAATACAACCTTAATCACACATCTCAATTTTTTGTCAATTTCTCACAAAATTATCATAGAGCTGTTATTCAACTTCATGAGGATATTTTTGTATCAGTACCTGTTTTCATTAAGGCAGCAAAGATATTTTGAGCTTACGAGAGTTAAAAAAATGTGTAGTGATTTGCCCAGGGATGCAAAGTAGTTATACACTTTGAATTGGTCCCCTTGCATGATATTTTTTCAAGCAAGGAACTACACTGAAGTCACCAAAACTTGGAGACTGTTTTCGGTGCAGGTACAAATACAGAAAACTTCTCAATCTTATTCCATTGCATTCATTATTTGAAAATCCTAATTAAATCAATTAATTGATTTGTGGAAACTGAAAAAAAAAATATCACACATTGTAAAAAATAATCTTAATCACAAATCCCAATTTTTATCAGTTTCTCACAAAATTATTTCTAGCATTCATCATTATTTCACAAGTTTCATTATTTGAAAATGATGAATAATTATATCTACCTAAATAAGACATTTTTTGCTATAGGCTTCAGCAAAAAGGAGAAGCGCAAAGGACGAAAATACAAATAATCCCCCCGGCAATGATTTTAATATGGGATTATCAATAACTTTATCATCTTCCCATCTCATTGAGCGCTTGACGGCATTTTTCCACGAAGAATATTTCAAGTTCCTTTCTTCCGATGAAATATTCGGATAAAAAGTTTCAGTTGTGACGCCATTTGACACTGTAGAATCTATATCCCATACTTCAATACCTTTAGCTGCTCCAGCTGCCATAGCTACACCAAGAGCTGTAGTCTCTGGCATAGAAGGTAGTATGACTTTAAGACCCAAAAAATCTGCTTGAAGTTGCATTAATAGAGAATTATTAGTCATTCCGCCATCTACTACTAGATTTTCTAAAGGAAAACCACTATCTAAGTTCATAGCATCAACTATTTCACATGTTTGAAAAGCCACTGCCTCTAAAGCTGCACGTGCTATGTGAGCTCGTGTCGAGAATGTCGTTAACCCGCAAATAATACCTCTAGCACTGGGTTGCCAATAAGGAGCATAAAGACCAGAAAAAGCAGGAACAAAATATACACCATGTGTGCTTTCAACAGAACTAGCAAGTTTTTCAATATATGCTGAATCTTGTATTATACCTAGATTATCTCGCAGCCATCGAATTAAAGCACCTGCTATAGCAACAGAACCTTCTAAGGCATAAGTAACTGGCTTATCAGGACCCAGTTTATAGGCTACAGTAGTTAGTAGTCCATGCTTGGACCATATAGGAACTTTTCCAGTGTTACATAATAAGAAACATCCAGTACCATATGTATTTTTAGCTGTACCAGGTTTAAAACATAGTTGGCCTACTAGAGCAGCACTTTGATCACCTAAACAACCAGAGATAGGCATTCCATTTAATGAACTACCCAAAAGGCAACCTAAAATTTCAGAGCTACTCCTAATACTCGGCAATATAGAAATTGGTACTTGGAAAAAATTGCACAACCATGGATCCCACTCCAAAGTTCTTATGTTCATGAGCATCGTCCTACTGGCATTTGTTACGTCTGTTACATGAATACCGCTATTAACTCCTCCGGTTAAGTTCCATATTAACCAGGAATCAATTGTTCCAAACAGGCAAGAATCATTTTCAATTGCCTCTTTAACTTGTGGGACATTTTCAATTAACCATCGCAATTTGACAGCACTGAAGTATGTTGTGATTGGCAAACCACACTTTTCTACCACTGCTTTTGAACCTCTTTTATTTTTTAATTGATCAACAGTGTCCACAGTTCTAGTATCAAGCCATATTATAGCATTGTATAGCGGTTTACCGGTGAACTTATTCCATACGACAGTAGTTTCCCTCTGGTTAGTTACACCTATAGCTTTGATGTTAAGAGGATTAATTTCAAAGTTTCTAAGCTTTTCAACCGTTTTTTCTATACATGTTTGAACAGAGGATAAAATTTCGAGAGGATCCTGTTCAACCCAGCCAACCTGAGGATATAACTGCTTAGTTTCGATTTGATGATATGTAACGATTTCGGCTGTTTCACTAGCGAAAACGAGAAATCTTGAACTGCTAGTACCTTGGTCTATAGCTCCGATTAAGTGAGATAGATTTCCCGAAATTCCTACTGAATCGGTCATTTTATAATTTAATTTTCTATGAAATTTCAACAAGAAAAATTTAATGCCGGCTTAGCGAACAATTTTTCCTGTGCGTGTGCAGACGGTGTTGTATTTGTTTATCTCTCTACTCCCCATGTGACCTAGACCTTTAATACTATTAAATCACGGTTAACGTTACCATGTTCAACTAGTTGAATTGTTATACTGAGGTAGCCTGAAAACTACGATTATATAGTTATGTTAGATTATTGCCCTCTTTTGGTACTTGAAGGAAAACTATAAAATAGGTCAAGCCAGGCAAATAACAAATACACTAGACACTCGAATACAAGCGGCCAGTTCCATGTCTTGACCAATCTCCTCTTCTCAGTTGTACGGGAATGTGCTACGGTATTTTTTCCTTACATAACATTTCTCGTATTTAACTGACAAAAATATTTTCTAGAATTTTCACGACGCCTTCTTTGAGAATCATATTTAATGCAGTTTTGAGTTCCATCCAGTTTTCTAACTTAACAGTTTTTAATCTATTTGTATAGAAGGTGCTTCCTTCTTCTATGACTATCCACACACTACTGGTGAAAACAAACTAAGTGTTGCCATATATAGAGTTCTGGACTGCGCCACCTGTAGCCCCTTTCGATGACCAATTCTAAACAGAAATGTATTTGTTAACGCATATTGCTCACACTTTTTTAATCATAATTCTAATTGTTATTTCTCTAGAACTACTCAACTGAATTCTTTAAAAAAAATTTAGTACTTTCGGAAAAGTCTTCAATATCAAATCAAATAATAAAAATAACTGCGATAAAATAAAGCATGTTAATTTTGAGATAGTAAGTTTGATTTCATACTTTATCATTTATGGTTAGCTTAAAAGCTTCTGTGAATTGCTTCTCTAACCATATGACTTATGAAAAATTTATTTATTTAACCAGATCTCAATTAATAAGATAGGTAGGTAGGTACTTTATTTAAATAACATTAGAGCACCACAACGGGCTATTTGCAATGGTCTGGGAAACATCCCTGAGAATGATCCAAAGACAAGCCATAAAAATTAGGCAGACCACTTCCTCATTTTAGACATAGATCTGATGGAGAAGGAAATTTTCTCCAGATACCTGTTCCCTCTGTACTGCTCAGCGAATGACTACAGGACTTTCGATTCTACAGATTTTACGTGCAGGTATATCGCATGTACGCTGTGGATCTTAGCGGAGTCGAGGATCGCACCCCACACCGGAGCGTGATTTCCTAACTATTGGACTACCACAGCCCCTCAATTTTTAAAGCCAATGAGTATTTTTGTATTCACTTTATTTAATTTTATGTTCAAACTATGTGTTTTCTTCAATATGTAGAAGAAGTAAAACGTACAATTCTAAACCTAAGCTATGGAAATATTTATTATTATAAATTTAATGTTTTTGAAGTAAAAGCTTTAATATCTATAAATGTCCGGTTCCATGTCTTCCCCTCCCTTCCCTCTCCACAGTTGTATGGGAATGAACTTCTATATTTTCCCCTTTCTTAATATTTTTTATATTTACTGGTCAAAAATATTTTTTTCAAATTTCCAGGACCTTTTCTTTTATAACTATGTTCAATATCTAGTCTTCAGTTCAATAACGATTCGTAACTTAAAAGTTTTTAATCCATTTAAAAATCAAGACAGAAACTAAAGTACCTCCTTCTCTCCTATGACTCTCCACACGCGTGAAAGCATGCGAAGTGTTGCCATAGGTAGAGAGTTCTGCTTTACGCCACCAGTAGCCCATTTCGATCACCTATAACGGTGTCATTAATTAGATATGCTCTCAGATCACTTTTAAAATAAAATTCGATAATGAGTTATCTGCTTTATGTGTGGAAAGTTAAAAAAATAAATAATAATAAAACCAGCCTTAAAAATTTTCTAACAAACATGGATACAAAAACTTTGATGCTTGTCCAATTATTGAATTTATAAAGAATGTTTATTATAAACTCGTGTCTTTTCCTACCATAATTTTTAACACAATTCATAACAAATATTTCACTAGAAGACATTTACAAATTCCCTGTAAATACAAGATTTTTCCTCTATTGCGCAGATAATATTTAATATTGAACTTTATTTAAAACAAAAATATTTTATCATTTAAAATATATAATCAATCGGAGTAAAGTTTAAAAAAATAATATTGACGAACAATTTAATGTTAGAAAATAAACACTAGGTATTTGAAAGTAAAAAGGACATTATATCCCCCTAAAGAACATGCATCATGAAAAGGAGTTGCATTTCACAAAAGTTTGCATCGCTTTTAAGAAATCCAAAAGATACGAAGTCCATAATTTTATTATTAAAAAAGAATCGTATTTTCAAAGGGTTAAGTTCATAAAAATAATTCTGCTGATAAGTTAGCGCAATTCTCGTATTTTGGAAATGTTGCTTGTCGTAATAACATATTAAAAATATTCGGATTTTAACAATGTTAAAATGGCTAAAAAAACAATAAGTAACTGTATCAACTGCCGAAAGAGCCATTGAAATTTAATGTGGATGTGATATTGAATCTTCGCTAACCAAACGTGTAAGAAAGTGATTACTAAAATACAAAATTCACTAACCATTATATCGTATTAAAAATATCGGAATAGAAAAAAAATCACACTGAAATAACTGAAAGAAAAGACAAATTTCTGCTGGAAAAACAATCTTTAAATGACTTAGATTTACGATAAGATAGTTGTGAACTTCAAAAAGTGACTCCTTAAATTCAAAAGGCACTCTTATAGAGATAACATCGACTCTTATCGAGATAACATTAAAAAAAACCACGAGGAAAGACTTGAAAATTGATTAATAACAACTGAAAAAAGCAAGGACCTATCAAGACAAATCCAGGCCCAAGGACCACAAAATTTTCGGGGCCCCAAACAAAATATTTTGAAATTAAGTTTCTGAAGAGTAGTCCTAACTATAAAAAGAATCTATTGAACTGCATGATTCAAGAAAAACATTCTAAAAAATTATGAAAGCAGACAATTGAAGATTATTTTTCTAAAATAAAGTTTAAAACATGTAATTATTAAAGGAAAATATAAAACAACACAACAATGTTGTATGAAAATAAAAATAGTTTTGTGACCACAAACAATTGAAATCAGCGATTTTTGCTAAAGTCACTGATTAGCTTAATTATTTTAAGATTGCAGCCTTCCATCTACAGCTTTACATATTTGTTAAGTTCTTGTTGACACTAATCATTTATAAGAAACTTTGCGAACATGCAATCTCGTTGCATTTGCTTAACCAAAAAAATGGTAAGTAGCTCGTGAAAACTCCCAAGGGCTTCAAATCATCAAATGACATGAAATTACGATGGAATCGTCACTAATCAAACTTGCCAAGTAAAGTCATCAAAAAGTGATATCAAATTTGAAATTCGCAAGTTGTAATAAAATAGTACTTAAAATATCATAATTTGAAAAACTATGCGATAAGATGATAAGTATAAAATAATTGCTGTAAATCTTTAACACAACGAAGTAAAATTAAAATGGAACCGCTTGAATCGAAGTACTCCAGCTCCAAATTCCCACAATATGAGAATTTGAAAAACCAATTGAAAGAGGCTGAAAAGTATAAATGATTTTTAAAAAAAATATCATCAGAAGATGAGAAATTTCGATAAAATCGTCACAAAGAAAAGTGATAGCTCAAATTTGAAATTATATTTGAGAAACTCATAGGGAAAAAGACAGGAGAAAAAAAAATGAATTACTGCTGAAAAAGCAATCCAAAACTTCAGGACCACTTGGAAGAAAACTTTTTTGTGCCATTCTTAGTGAAGCGCTGCTCATGAATTGAAACATATATCACTTGTTGTTTTTAAACTTCACCCTGTTTTTTTGAAATTTCCAGAATCAATAAATTCCCTGATAATTCCAGGTTTTCCCTACAGCTGAACACCCTGACCCTGAAATAATAATATTAATGGACAGAAAATGAAAACTGTGTGTTTGAAAGTAAGACAGCTAGAGCTTAAAAAGGGTGCTCGAAACTGGAGGGGAAAAAAACTACTATAATCCCTTAAAAAATAAAAAAAGAACACATCCATCACAAAAAAGAGCATTGCATTTAGCAAAAAAATTGCATCACTTTAAAATCTTATTTTCAAAAAGATAGTTTAACTTAAAATAATTCCGTAGTTGAAGTAGTGCATTTTATAAACCGGTACTAAAATTAGCGTAGTTCTTATATTTTAAAAATTTGCTAGTAGTAAAATAATTTATTAAGAATATATCAGGATTTTAAAAACGATGGTTTGGCCGAAATAACAATAAGTAACTGCCGAAAAAGCGATCGGAATTTAATGTGGAAATGGAATCGTCGTGAATCGAGCGTTTAAAAAAATTATTACTAAGGGCTAGCCAGATATAAAAAGTGCTAACCAAATTTAAAAGTTTTAGGCAAATCTTAACTAATTTTTATTATTAATTTTTTCTCATAGAAAACTAAGTCAAAATATAAATTTACTGTAAATTGAGCTAGTTTAAAAATGTAAATTCAAATCAAGAGTCATTTTAAAGTAAGGAAGGAATAAATGAGCAATGAATGGAAGATAAAAAATGTAGACGTTTTATCATCTTTGAGGAAAAAAACAGGTTGGGGTTAATTTTTGATAACTTCTCAGGCTAGAGCTGTAATAAATGTAGGATAAATCTGAAGCAACATTTGATGTTTTTATATATTTCAACTATGTTTTATTACATTTAAATAAAACGGTTTATACTTTAAGTCCCATATTTTTTAAAAATAGAATTTTTACTGTCTCGTTCAATTTTCACTGACGCGATTGTAATCATTCCGGAAAAAAAAATTTTTGAAGATATATTACTTGAATAATTTAATTCTGTTTTACAGGTTTTTCAACGGAATTTGGGTTTAATGCGTTAATTGTTCTGCTATGTGCAGGTGGTTATACTATATGGTAATCTAAAAAGGTAAAATTTTCTTAATTTAGCAACCGTCTTAAATTTTACAATAAGTTTGTACTAATAAAGATTATACTATTGTCACGAGAATACTTATTTCCTGGACAGATAGTTGGAGGATGATTTATACATCTAGCTACCACTTAATCTGCTTTATTGACACTAACTGTAGGAAAGAAATTCGTCACGCGATATCGCGCCGGCAACGAACATTTTCATTTGTATTTAACTTTTTCATGCTTACATAATCTCTCTTGTTACTTACATTATCTAGGCTTAATATAACTCTAAATAGTTTTGAGAAATATCTAAGGGAAATTACTGTAATCGAATAACAGAAATACAAGATTTGTTTAAAAAAATTCACATAGATGTAATTTTCAAGAACAAGGAGAATTATATATTTTTCTTTTCAGTAGAAACAATCATTCGCCAGAAAGCAATTTGTTTCACCGAATTGACAATTTCATCGCATTTGACGAGGCGGCGAATGCTTTAGCGCAGGCTCTGATCACTTAATAACGAAATTCGGTATTTTAATAAAAATACAAGATTTGTCCAGAAAAATTCGTATTGATGTAATTTTCAAGATCAAGGGGTATATATATTTTTCTTATTGGTAGAAACAATCGTTTGTCAAAACACAAATTGTTTTTCAGAATTTATCGAATTTCCGATTAAGATGTCATATTAAAAATATTGGAATTGAAAAAAATCAAACAGAAATAGCTGAAAACGAGACAAATGTCTGCCAAAAAAAACGATAAATGATTGAAGTAGATTTACGATAGATTCGTCGCGAACTGAGCGAATCGAAAAAAAAGACTCCTAAATGCACGCTTATCGTAATGACATTGTATGAAAAATTATCCATTCTGTGACACCCAGCAGATAACTTAAGAAGAGGCAGTCAAATAAAATAGAAACTAAATCATGACAATACAATTTATTAAGCCAATATAAACACAAAATGTTGCACAATGCAAGGTGTTATTTTTAAAAGTGCGAGTTGGCCTATCAGCCATAATTATGTACAATTTTGCAATATTTCACAGCAGTACTTGTAGTTTTATTAATTAACAATCATTTGGAGGTTGAACGTACAAGCTTTTAACACTGCTAATAAAACATGCACAACTGTAGTTCCATTGGCAGATTTGAGGATTTTATTTTTCAAATAGATTTTATCTACCTAGAACTTGTATAAACCCAGCTTTTTCAAAGAAAAGAGAAAGCTCCAAGGCCTGAAACATGGTCGAGCAAAATATGTACAAATGAATCATTTTTGTCTACAGCTATTTTCTACAAAGCTAATACTTTGCACAAAATAATTTATATAGATTCCTAAACAACATAGCTTTGTTTTCACAATACTTTTAACAATCAACTTTCAGCAGTACAATATTGATTTATTTGATAAGATTTTGGGAGCTAATAGTTGGTAACTACAAAGTGCAGCTGACATTTCAACTCTTTTTTTTTTCTGGCCAAAATCATAAATTTTTTTTTTTTTTTTAAAATTATCATATAAAAAACAAATAGTATTTAAATTTTGTAACTCAGACAGTTGAATTTAACGTTAAATTTTAATTTGTTATGGAAAAGAAAAGTCAAAATTTGAAGTAAAAAATTTGTACGCACAAACATGTATGTTTTAAAAAATTAGGAGTACCTGCAATAGTATTATACCTAAAATCCTAAGCATTGCATGCAGATTACTTTTTTTTCTTCCTTTTTTAAAGAAAATCATTTATTTTGTTGCTCCAAACAATTACAGAAATATGATAAAAATGTTTAATATCAAAAATAAAAATATAGCCAAAAAGTTAGTACTGTAACAATAAATGATATATCAGTTATGAGTTATATACTAAAATTTCAGTGATAAAGCAATATTTGGGAAAGTTCCAGTACAACAATTGATAGTTAACAAGTGTTTGAAATAAAATTTAATCCCATGTTTATTTATAATAATTAAAAATATTACATTTTATTTATTTATTAATTTTTTTTTACCTTTACACTTGAAACTACAACTTGCAAGAAAATCTGTGTAGACAAATATTTAGTCATATAATAAAAGTATGTTTTATTATCAAGATCAAATTTTTTAACTCAAATTTCCTCACTATTAAAATTTTAATTATTTGATATTTAATTTTAAAACAGCTATTTAAGGGGAAAAAAAGAGAATCAATACAACATCAGCACTACATTTTATAGTACACAAAGTAAACATAATGTAAAAATAAGCCCATATCACAGTTTTTTTTTAAACCACTTACAGAAGCATTTTTAATTCATCATTGAAAATGAAATTATATACACACACTTATAAATATTTTATTTATACAAGATTAGAAACAGATCTCATTAAATTAAGCCACATAACAATTACACAATAAAAGATTTCATTTTTTTTTTATTTTTTACAGAAATAAAGATAAGAAAAAGGAAAGATAAATTTGAAAACAATGATAAAGCAGCAAATTTCCAGCTAAAAATGGCAAGGCAAACTTTAGTAGACAGGAAGTTCTATTTTTCAATCAATTAGAATTTTCTTTAAATTTTTTTTAACATAAATTAATATTGATAATAAAATAAAATTCCCCATAATAAATATTAAATAAATCCATAAAATTTTTTTACAAGCTTATACAAGATAACTGTGGTGGAAGCATTCTGTACAATACCTCCTCTAAGTCCAATATATAAGTTAATTTTTTTATTTATTGATAAGCCGCAAGCCTTTCAATTGTTAAAATTTTTGAATTAATATTTTCAAATAAAATCACACTACTGGTAAAATAATTGGTACAAATATCTGTAAAATACAATAATTTAAGTGAAAAATCAAGATTTGCATGTGGGAAATTCAAACATTGAAACAGCAAGCTTAATTTTTTGCACTTAATATTATAGAAAGATATAACATGCATTCTTGCGATACAAATTAAATTTCACTATTGTTTTAGCTGTATTTGATTTATTCTTCAGTTGGTGAACAGCTAAAGCTGTTAGAATGTATGACTTCTTTTTTCATATATTTTTGGCTATTATAGAGTATCGTAAGTTGCATCATTAGCGACACTCCCATACCTTTACAGTCTGATCCACACTTCCAGTAATCACAAAAGGAGCACAATGATGAAAATCTAAAAATGAAAGGAAGAAAAAAAATTATGAATACACCAACACAGCTACAGCTTTACTTGGTAAAATAAATATCACACCTGCACACATTTAATGACACAAAATAGATGAATTGAAAACTAACTGAGTTCAATTCTGGTATTAAAAAACCATAGCAAATTTCGCATTACAAATCATTCAAAAAAGTCTAGTTCCATTTTATTAATTTGTGACTTATTTAATAAAATTATCTAGAATTAATTTTTATTTTCATTGGCTAGTTTTAATCTTCTAATTACACACATATGCTAAGAACAATGACAGCCTTTTTCTTTGAAATCAGCTCTAAGAATAGGAATTTTGCCTACTCCTGTAGCAAAATATAACTTTATATATTACATTTTTTTAAGGAATTAATAGCACTGTGTATAAGCCTATGAAAAATGTGTTGGTAAATTAAGCAGAAATATTTTCTATTTTTCTTTTAGCATAAAACAATCACAACCACACAATTTTAAAATCAAATGCATTAAACCCTGAATAATCAAATGATTTCTTACTACTTGTTACCATTCTCCCCCTATTAAACAAAAACTCAGGAAGTTTTCAACTTTTGGTAAAAAGACAAAAGCAAAGCCTATAATCAAAAAGAATGTGCTAGTTTGAAACATTAAACGAGGAACAATATTTCAAAGCTCAAGACCACTAAAACAAGATTAGGACCACAACAAAAATAATCCTTAGTGGTCCCTTGGACCAGCTGCCATACTGATATAAATTTAACACAGTTTATTAATGCATTTGGTATGTATATAGCAATGAAATTTTTGGGCAGTTAAATCTGTAATAGATAATCTGTCTGTTAAAAATAAATTAAAATATTAGCCAGTTCATCCTTTTTCTTTTTTATATTTGTGTCGACAAGTGTTATTTCTTTTAGTTTCAATATTTGTACACAGTAACTATGTATTTAATATTTTAGTACAATAAAGTAAAACAAAGTTAATAAATAATAAGAATATTTCATCAATAAAGGAAAAAATTGTGCAAATAAGATTTTACAATATTTTAGTGCAAAACTAAAACAGACAAATCACTCTGTCTAGAAAGGAATTTTTTTTCAAAGGATATCTAAATTTGAGATATCTTCTTAGGGGATCCATTAGTAATTTAAAATTTCTGAATATTTAATATAAGTTCAGTTTGACCGAAAATTATTAGAAATGTTTCTTCACCAGAAGAACTTCACTCTTCCAGAATCTTTGGATTACTCCACTCTTTCTTTCTTTCTTTTTTTTTTAAAAAAAAAAAACAAACAAACTTACTATTCTTCAAAATGCTACATTTTTAATTAGGAAAGTTAATTTCACTAGGCATAAAACATTTTTTTTTTTAAAAGTAGTAGCCACCCTAATGCTGAATAAACCCTTTTGTTCAACCAGTACAGAAATGGTATATTACTCAACTGCAATGGGTGAAAATGACCAGGAAGTTCAGAGATTTAAGATTTTTCTACTCAACGAAGATGCTTCATAAATTTTAAATTGCAATTGGCACTTGTGAATAATTAAAATTAGCCTTAATTTATTATTTTTAAACAATTTAACAAAAAATAAATAATTTAATAAGTTTAGCATATATTTTTCTCCAAAATATACTTATTACTCTAGTTAAACAACTAAGTAAATTTTTTAATTCTACTTTTTAAAAGATAATGTTCAACACAATAACATTTTTTAGTACTAAGCAGGTTTTTTAGGAATAAAAGCTAAGCAGCAAAAGGAACAGAAATTTTAAATAATCTTTAAATATCTCTTTTAAATAAAAAATATAACAAGTAACGTCTAATTGAAAAATTAGAATACATGAAAAATAATTAAAAGTTATACTAACCTACTGAGGTGCAGAAATGGGTATGTGCTTCAATAGTTTTGCTACAACGCTTATTTTTTACATCCCACACACGTAGAGTTTTATCATCTGATGCGCTAACAAGATATTTGCCTCCTGGATGAAACTTCACACCTCTAACCCAATTGTCATGTCCAGGCTAAAAAATAAAATAAAAGAGTGTTCAATAAAAATATTTGATTAATTTTTATTTATTTTTTAAAAGAGACAGTTTTATTGACTTATTACTTATTTTTATTTATTTATTTTTTAAAAGAGACAGTTTTATTGACTTACAAGTGTAAACAAGCAAATTCCAATACTTATGTCCCATATTTTGATGGTTTTATCACGAGAACCTGAAACCAGGAATGGTCCAGTCCTGACACCGTGTTTGTTCTGAAAATATTTGATTAAAATTAATAATATATAATTGATAAATTGTGATACAACAATGCAATTTTCCTCATTCAACTTACATCAACACCCGCGGCATCATTAATTGCAGCTGCAGATGATTCAGGAGCCCAGGCTACACATTCTACTACGTGGTCATGTTCTCTCAGTTCTAATTTGCATTCTTTCGTGCCTACGACCCAGACTCGCACAGTCTGAAAATAATTAGTTTGACATCAATAAATATGTATCAAATGAGTAAACATTATGCTCTCTTACAGGTACAGTGAATTCATTTTTATTCAATACTGTATTCTAGAATTTTAATCTAATAAGGAACTAATACAGGTTGAATTAACTATTTGTATATTTAACAAAATCTTACTGGGTAAATCAGTACCTCACAGTAATAATAAATAAATAAATTTTTTTCTAACTTTTACCAAATATTGAAATTTTAAAATTTCAATTAAATGAGAAGAACTTTCATAAATAAATAATTTGCTGCACTCATAATAAATCATTTCTATGTTATTTCATAATTTCAATGAGAAATACAATGTAAATTATTTTCATATTTTGAACAACTTATAAAACATTAGGCATAACATAATATGCATATGTACCATCTTTTGTAGTCTTTGTGAAACTTTAAATCCACTTATTCCTGAATATTTTATATAATTTTTAAAGTTCCTATTAAAAATTTATTTTAGATCCCATTATACTTATTCAAAAAAATAATAAATAAATTTAAATTAAGCAAAAATGATTCATTAATAAATGAAGTTTTTATATTTTAAGCATTTATGCTAAGTATGAAATATTCATGCTCAGTAAAATCTACAATTTAAAAAGAATGAGATAATGTATTTTTTAAAGAAACTTAATTGTATTTAAGTCAAAGTATTATATTATTAACAATCAAATTTACTATTTCATTAATCTGAACCTTGATTTATACCAGAGAATATTACCTGGTCATTAGAACAACTAGCTAAAAGGGATCCATCTTGATTAACACGAACCATTCTTACCCACTCTCTATGACCAGTAAATGTTTTCACACAGTATCTGCCAAAATATTCATAAATAAATAAACAATAATGAAAACATTCAAGACTTATTTAATAATGATAAATATCTTACAAAATAATTTCATTATACAACAAATTTTATGTCTATTATAATCAATGGTACAGTAATATTCTTTTTACTTAATAAAAAGAAAAGAGGATGTCAATTATTAAAGCTGATTAAATTTGTAAAAAAAAAATAGAATAAAAATAAATAAATAAAAGAAACATAGCAAAAAATTTTCCGGCCCTTTATGTCAAGCCTTTAAAATAAATATAATAATAATAAAAACATATACTAAATTTTGTACAGCGAGAACTGATAGTGAAGGTAAACAAAGTATTTAACATTACACCAAAGTTATGACAAGCAGCACTAATCTGACCAATGGTAAGTGAAAAATGCAATCTACTATGTTTACATCCACTATTAGATCTAAGCTGAGCAGAGTAATAGATGACTTCCTATTTTTAAAAAATAAATAATAATAAATAAAAAATAATAATTACTGACTAGTGATGTTCAACATCATCTTATAAGGTAGATTAGAATTGAATTGAATGTAGGGTTTAGTGGCACAAAGTCCAAAAGAGGACATGCTGCGCCATACAGTTAAGGTAGATTAGAATAGGATTGTTTGACTAGAATATTTAATTTAATGGCCCAAAGTTTAAATAGGACTCTTACAGTTGTTTAGGTCAAAAGACTAATAAATTATTAGGGGGACAGGAAATTAATGTTGTTTCGGCACTTTAAATATTCGTTAGTTTTAAAAACCAATTCATTTTTTCGATCCATTTCAGGCCCGGCATTGAAAGGTTGTTGCTAACGAGGATGAATATATTATTGATTAAAAATAAAAACTTGATCACAAATATCAAATGCACCGAAGCGACATAACATTCTGGTCCACCTAATACATAAAATTTGAATTCATCTTATTTTGAGCAAAAATGCAGTCAGAGGGTTTTCCCAGTATTAAGTTTACATCTACATATTAGATATTTAACATATTATTCAATAAAGAACAGGTGCAACTGAGGTGTGAAATATAAGCAATATATATATTGGAAGTAGCATGCAAAACAATTCTGCTGGCAGATAATAAATTTAATTTCAATTTAATTCATGAACCTGCACTTTGATGTAGAATCAATTTAATTCTAAGAAAAAAGAATATCTCAAACAGAAATATGTTTATATTTTAAAGATGTTAAGATATTTTTTTAAAAATATTTTGAAGATGTGAATTGTTTATATGACTGATCTAATTAAATAAAGACAAAGCAAACAATTTTTTAATTAAACTTAAAAATATTTATAAAAATATATTGGTATTTGCATAATGTTTTTAGAAATTCGGTTTGGAAAAAAATAGCTTTAAAAACAAAACACCTATTTTGCTGAAAATTTCTAAAATTAAACCAATCATCAAACATTTAAAAATAAATGTATAACTAAATTTAAATTTTTCATTTTAAATGTGACTATCATAGAATCTTTAATAGATTAATAAAAAAAATTTAGTTACAATGAAAGAATCTATAGCAAGTTCACCATCCACCCATGTTGCTACATTTCAAAGCATTTTCATTCTTTGGCACACCAGGAAGAAAATTTGCTTTTTTGGTATGCATAGAAACTTTTAATTAAATTTTTATCAAAAATTTTTATTTCTTAAAATTCTTCATGAGTTACAATTTAGGTAAATTGAAACAAATGTTTCTATCTGATTAAATATAACTAGACATCACAGATCAAGTTAATAAAATTTTCAAACTCAATATAATCTCGTACCCAATGTCGAAAAAAATTCCAAATATTAAAGAAAACTCAGTTTGAATAAAATTTATACTTAACACACATTCAGAAAATGTAGAAGGTAAAAAAAATGCTAAAGTTTTTTTTCCCTTCAGTTTTTGACCATCACAACATTTAACACAGCAATTATTTTATTACCATTTGTGTAAGAATAATAAATAAAATAATCATAAAAAAAAAAAAAAAAATCTAAAACAACTCATTTTCTTTTTTGGTGAACAATCTTACATAAATCAAATCATGATTGAACATAGAAAGCAAATAACAAATCTTTCCAAAGTATTTCTTCATTATATGTGTACATTATTTAAAGATTTAAGAAACAAAATAAATCAAATGATCCATATACATTCACTGAACATTCATTCAAATACATATTGATCAAACAATCTCTTGTGATTAGTATATTTTGATTGGCATACAATAGTACTGTATAAATATTTATTTAATAACAGTTTACATTCTTCTAAATTGTTTATGCATATGAAGTTACTTTGAATTTGCTATTACATGCAATCTGGTGCTACTAACATACAAAATTTTGTCTGACAAATATCTTGTACCAGTCAGGAAATTAAACATTTTTTTAAATACTTTTTTTTCAATACTAATAGTATAGCGCATTTAAAATATTTTGTCTTGTATACAACTTATTTCGTCTCACTTTATATAATTTTTTTATTTTTCATATTTTTTCACACAATGAGCTTTATATTTATTAAACTTTGATTGCACATTAAGAGAATTTAGAACCTATGTAAAAAAAAAAATTCGTTCAGAACACAATATATAAAATACGAACAGGTCAACTTTTTATAAATAATTTTGCAAATAGTCGATACATTTTGAAAAGTGATGGTTACTGTGATACTAAATTGTATGGATGATTGAAAAGTGAATTTCCAATAAATTGCGAAGCTAAAAAGAGAAGAAATTAGCGCAATATATAGCTAAAAAGGTTACATAAATTAGTGTGTTGCATGCTTCGCAGAATGAAAACTCACCCAGTTGACACTTCCCACATTTTTATAGTTTTATCCCTGGAAGACGACACGATGTGATCTCCACTAGGCAAAAAGGCTATTGACGACACATTATGATCATGGCCTACAATGGGGAAAAAATACTTATTAATAATGATTAAAGGTCAACAAATTTATAAACTACAAGATACAGTAAAAGTTTGTCATGATCAACAAAATGAATTGTCATTAAAGAGACTATCATTATAAACAATTAAACGTATTTAATTCAAAATAGGAAAAAATTTATATAAATAGAAAATAGACTTTTTTATTTTGAACCACCATAGAAATGAAAAATTCAAATTCAGACCACACTGCTTTTGCCTGCAGATAGTAGACTGGACTAGGAGATACAGGGAAAAAATTTAAATGAAGTGCAATAACTTTTGACATTGCCTACACAGAATATTCATTTCAAAAATTGTAAAAAAGGAAAAATAAAGGAATATGGATATTTCTATACATTTCTTATAAGATTATAAAGAAGAGTACATTCTCTTGAAATGTGTGGCAGAATTTCTGAAAATAGTAGAAAAAAATTTTCTTTTGTAAAAAGAGCGATAGCTTGGCAGGTTGTCGTTCACATATGTTTGGCTAATAAATATATGAGATACATATGAAACGGTTAGCTAAAATAAAAACAATCGAAGATGAAATTAAAAAACGAAGATGGAGCTGGCTCGGACATATCCTAAGAATGCCCAAAGAAAAAATTTCATCTGTTGCGCTTACATGAGCCCCTGATGGTAAGAGAACAAGAGGAAGACCAGACTTACCATCCAGTGCATGTTTTTGGGCGAATTAAAAGAATGTGGAATATCTGGCTGGGAGGAAGCAAGATCTATTGCTAAAGACAGGGGGCGTTGGAGGGATATGCTGGAGGCCTTAAGTGCCCAAGGCACGTAGAGGATAAGTAAGTATATGAAACGGTTATTATGGGCTGTATTATATGGGTTAATAAATATATGGGATTTATTTTTATCTATTGATGCTAGAAATGAAACTGTCTTTCATTCTGTTCCTTTTCATATAACATAGCTCATTTCGGAATAATGCTGATAGCTGAAGAATGGATTTCAATTAACAAAAAATCGCAATAGAAGGCTAGACATTTTTAACTTGTTCTAAGCATATCATATTTGCTTCTTAATATTAACATTTAGATGGTGATTTATATACTTATCGTAAAAGTAGATTCTTTATACTAAGCTCTACTTATTATATCATGCTTTTACTGCTAATACTCAAAATGAAATGATTAATATATTTACCTCTCATAGTTCTCACACATTCGAAGAGAGTGAAGTCCCATAGCTTTACCGTCATATCAGCAGAACAAGAAACTATAAATCAATTTGTAATTTAGCAAACTATGATTTTAATTGAAACTTTTGTTGAAGCGAAAGTAAATAAAAAAACATTTAACTTACCTAACCATTTGCCAGTATGATCAAAGCAAAGATCCTGAACTGAATCAGTATGGCCCTTCAGAGTTTTCTCATATTCACCAGTTTCATAATCCCAAACCTGAAAACAATTCCCTTTTTTACTCAAAGCATGTGCACATTTCACTTTTTATAAAGATCAAATAGAAAACATAGGGTATAATAATAAGAACTCATCCATGAAAATCACACTCTTTTTGTCTCACACTAATTCAGCACCTGAGACCAAATAATGATCAAACTAAATTTTTCAATGGTAACATATATCCATCAACTGTTCCTTAATATTAATTCCACCGAAGTACTCAACAAATTTCAGGAATTTCGAGCAGATAAGAATGCAACATACGAAAGCATTTTATTGCCAACAAGGGAATTGTGAAATAATTACTCAGCCATGAAAATCAAATTTTTTTTATCTCGCACTACTTCCAGCACTAATGTTCGAACAAAAATATATATACATCAACTGTTCCTTAGTATTGATTCTAGAGAAGTACTCTACAAAATTCTGGAATTTCCAGAAGATAAGAACACAACATACAAAAGCCTTTTATTGCCGACATGGGAATTATGGAGTTTTTTCATTTAGTAAAAAAAGTTCTCTTGAACACTTTGAAAATGTTACTTATTATTATATTATTTTTAGATGTTTCAAAATTGAATAAGAAACAAATTTTTAAGCAAGTTAGTGTGTATACAAGTACATATAATTGCTCAGCAAATCACTACCCTTCATTGTTTTTTTTTTTTTTTTTTTTTTGCATAATACTACATGAAACTATTTTTGAAATATAAGAATAACTATTCTATTGCTTAGATGATTTAGTTACACACGTTAGGACCAGGGGTCTGTCTAGGTTTTTCTGAGAGGTACCTATTTTGTGAAAATTTAGACATAATTTGTAAAAATTTAAAATTATATTTAAAAAAAATCAACACAAAAATATGATAAAAATATGGATTTATTATTTCTTACGGGATACAAAGATAAAATTTTAAGCAAAAGTATTTTGTGAAACTACCGTTTTGAAGTTAAATTTGCGAAAGGTACGGCTAAACGGTAGTAAATTTGGCCCAGACAGATCCCTGAGGACAAACAAGTTGTAAAGCAGCACATCTTCTTCGCAACTCCCTTTATTTCAGGAATAGGTTTCTGGTAAGTACTTGTTAATCTGCCTAATTCTAAGAATCTATTAATCCCTACAAGCTTCTACTCTTTACAAATCCCCCTTTGAAAATGGATAAAAGAAATAGTTCAAGAATTTTCCTCATTTTTACAGTGACTATCTGCATATACTTATGATTGAGCGGAAATTCTGATTTCCCTAAAGGTTTCAATCAGTCTTAGAAGAGTTAGTGCAAATCAACTGAATTAGCTTAACTTTCATTTATACAATTGCCAGACACTTGGCAACTAAGTTGTAGTCTTGCTTCCCAATACTTTGAAGAAATAAAAGAGTTTAATGCAACACATTTGATAATATACTTAAAATTCAAAATTTGTCATGAGTGACAAAGAGTGCAATGGAAGAGTCTTTAAGAAGAAGTAAAAGTGTTTAATGCAACATATCTGTCAATTTGCTGAAAATCATAAGCTGTCCAGAATTGCAAAGAATGCATACAAGTAAGTCTTTAAGAAGTAAAATAGTTTGATATTAATATGCTTAGTATTATAAGTTGTCTAGAGTCACAAAGATAAAAATACAGGAGTCTTTACGAACAATTTTCAACGATGAGAATTTCAGAAATCGTATCCAGTTAAAAGACGAAATAATGTCATTGCTATGCAATGAGGGAAATCTGGAACTGTGGGTTTTGAGCTCGTGAGGCCCTCTCACTTTCCTTTAGCTTCGTTTAAAAGCTAGGAGGTGAGCCTTTTATTGAAATCTTATTTCATCAGGAGTTTTGAAGCATTGAAAGATGTTTGATAGTAAGGCTCAATCAAATATAAGTCATATTAAAATTTATTATAACTTTTTCAGAAATTTTTCACAGTCTTCATTTTCTTCTTACAATTTGATGTTAAAAGAGGGTGAAAAATTATAGCAATTGAATTAAGAGTAAGCTATCAAAAATCAAAGATACTCATGAATTCAATCAAAGACTAACAATAGTTTCAAATATCACTCCGCACTTTTTTCTTAGGTTTAGTAAAAGTGAATTTTGGAGAGTAGTATAATAGTTTTTTTCTTTTCTTCCTTTAACAACATTGTGATAATAGTATCTTTGTCTTTTCAAATCAATTTTTAGTGAAGGTCCCAAAAGGTAATAAATTTGACTCGTTCAGAATTATTATAATTGTAGACAAACATATATAAAAAATGCAATTTATACTAAAATAATCTGCAAACATATAAATAACATTAAAAAATTTTTTTTTTAAGGGAAGCATGCAAAAACAGCATATTAATAATAGATATTTTCTTTTATTTCATAAATATTGAAAATACTAGTTTAATTTCTATCCAAAAGGATAGAATATAATTTGTGCTATGTAGACAAAAGCAAATAAATAATGACTTAATAAACTTTGACATAAAGAACTCAAAAGATATGTGCTAAATCAGGAAATTTTGCTGGCAGAGTTTAGTGCGTTGTGGAAAATACTTAGCAAGCATAATGAAAAAGTCATCTTTGAACTAACCAGAACTTTTATTAAGCAAGAAAAATCATAACTAAACCTAAACATAATAATAGAAAACAATCCTCTCCATAACATGAAGTAACGATGGTCAATACATACAGTCATGAAAATCAAAAGAAACTCCAAATCCAATCTTGATTTGTTATATATATACAAAACAACAGTTGCATAATGAGGGTACTTACACACTCAAAATTAATACTATGCAAATTCTGTCTTTAAATTATTTTTAAATGTTCGAACTCCCTCTTTCAGAAGTTTTTCGAACTTGTGATCTCTGACTCTTACTCGAACCTTGTTCATTGAAATTCATAGTCTGACACATTTACTGATCTTCCATTGCTCTATACCAGTGGTCGGCAAAGTGCGGCTCCAGAGCCGCATGTGGCTCTTTGGCTCCTTAAGTGCGGCTCTGGCACAAATATCCACGGAAGGCGCAATAATATTTTCATTTAAAAAAAAACTTGGTAAGAAAAAATATTACATCTTATTTTGATAAATTAATCCGAAGAGCTATTTCGGGATTTTAAGAACAAAGCAGATATTCTGAAAGAATTAAAGAGGCACCATTGTCTGCCAAAACCATTAAAGATAGAACAATTAAAATGTGTTTGAATAAAACCACCCAGTATAGATCTTTGGTTTCGGCTTTATCAATAGCAGTTGACTAGTCTTGAGACATAAATAATACAGCGCAAGTTTCACTTTTTATAAGATTTATGTCCCGTTCAGGCCCTAAAGAAGAACTTTTAGGATTATTGCCACTCAAAGGTCAGACGTGTGGAGAAGATATCGTACATACTGTAATTGAGTGTATGGATAAACATCATATTACCTTCGATAAAATTGTGTAGATTTCAAGAGATGGGACCAAAAGTATGACTGGCTTAAGAAAAGGGTTTGTTGCTATTTTGAAAGAAAAAATTAATCACGACATACTTGTTTACCATTGTATCATTCACCAAGAAGCCCTTTGTGAGCAAACATTTCCGGATGAAATTTGTTAAGTTATGGAATTAGTGATTACTATTATCAACTCCATTTTAGCTGAAGCTCTTAATCGTCGCCAATTCAAAGAATTTTTATTTGAAATGGAGAGTGAGTACGCTGATCTTCTGCTTCATAACACGTTGGTTATCAAGAGGGAACGCTTTAAAACGTTTAGTGTCTCTTTTTCCGGAAATTAAAGCATTTCTCCTTGAGAAGGGCGTTCACTATCCAGAACTAACAGACGATCAGTGGATTCAAAACTTTTATTACATGGTAGATGTTACGTCTCATCTAAATCACCTTAAACGCAAACTACAAGGGAAACGAAACTCAATTTTTTCGATGCTAGAAGAAGCAATAACATTCAAAAACAAATTATCCATTTCTGCTCAGGATTTTGAAAGGGAAACATTGTTTCACTTTCCGAGCCTGCTGAAGCATCGCCAAGAAAATAATTCCTCTATTGATAAACACCATTTCAAAATTTTTTTTTTTAAATATGAGTGAAGCATTTCTCAGCAGGTTTCAGGAATTTAAAAACAGCAGAACAACTTTAGTATTTGTCAAAAATCCTCTTAATGCTATGATAACCAAGTTGAAATTATCTCCTTTTGAAATTGACATTGGTAGCTTTGAAATGCAATTGCTGGATTTAAAAAACAAGTAGATATGGTGCTCTAAATTCGAACGTCTTTGTCTTGAATTGGAAATATTGGAGAAGAAATTTTTTTATCTTAGTTCACAACCCAAGTGGTCTGCCTTGAATGACCTAGAGAAGGAAGACATGATTATTTTCAACGCTTGGAATTGTATTCCTGACTCTTACGATCAGTTGAAAAAGCTAGTGTTTGCTGTTCTTTCCCTTTTCGGTTCTACATACATATGCGAACAATCTTTTTCAAGCATGAACATTATCAAGAGTAAACTGAGAAGTTGTCTTATTGATGAGAACTTGGAATCATGCCTAAAATTAAAAACAACAACATACAAACCTGACTTACTCAAACTTTCCAAGGAGATGCAAGCACATTGTTCGCATTAATAAATATTTTTTAAGTATGAAATTTAGTTTTATTTAGTGTACTACTTACTTAGTGTAATAAAAGTTTACTAAACAAGCAGATTTGGCTCCCAATATTTTTAAAAAAAATGTTGTAATGTTCATATTTGGCTCTTTGGCTAATAAGTTTGCCGACCACTGCTCTATACAATAGGAATTCTAATCACAAGTTAGAGTTTTCTCTTACTAAAATCATTCAACACTGTTCTTTATCAACTGAACTTGATTTTTGGGAGTCCTTCCATACTTTGAATGATTCTAATGCAGTTAATGATCTTTCTAGTATACCCAATATTTGGAAATCTACTTTAATTTAATCTTTAGTACTCTAGGGATTCCCTCTATTTGCATAGGTGTTTCTTATCTACCTTCTTTTATTATCTTTTTCAAACTTGTTCCATTTTCCTTACTAGTTTAACTACTTTACACGTGATTCTTCACTTTTCTCTAATTACTTGGTGTTTAAACACTGAGGAAAGTTCTTGCTTATAGAACCAAAATTACAGCATGTCGATTTCTGTACTTTCATTTGCACTTTATTATTTTCTGCTTCAGCTTAATTTTAGCTTATTATAATACAAAAAATTATATCTGGAAGTAGAATTTGACAAATTTATTTTTCAAATAAATTTTATAAATACACGAATACACAAAGGAGAACAAAAGTAAGACTCACTTTAATTGTTGCATCTTCACTAGAAGATACTATAACATTATATAGTGGGTGAAATACTACTCTTGTAACAGGAGCTCTGTGTGCAGATAAGCAATGTCGCTCGGGTGGTCGAGGGATCCATTCTGCAGGTGATCGCTTGTCACGAGTAGGAGCACCAGCGATAAACTCTCGCTCAGCTTCAGCTAATTTTGCTTCTAAATCGATAACCTATAGGGAAAATAAATTCTTTAAATGTTGTTTTTTTTTAATTTTTTATCAAACCTTAATAGCAATGCAAAAAAATTACAAGAGTTATTTTCGCCAAGATTAATTTAATCAAATACAAACGATGAGTAAATTAGCTGTAAGATTATTTGGACATGAAAAATAAACACTAATATTCTCTACAAGTTGAATAAAGTCTTGAAAAAAAAGAAGCAGCACCTAATCTTGATTAGCATCATATCACACACCACGAACGTGAAATTTGTAGGACAGATAAAGCATGCTGTGGTATGCCAATGATTAGCTTATCAGTGGCAAACCAGGCGGCGGTAGCGACACCTACAATGTGTATAAAAGAGATTTGACAGTAAGTTTCTCATAGAGAAATTGGACTTGTGCGTTGTTCTTGGGTAAAAAAAGTTTTTGTTACACCTCGTGTAAGAAGGAGAAGCATGTGTTTGAGTGCTTCTCCTACCAGCCTGTGTCCTTCCCCTACCAGCACGTGTCTAAGTTTGATTGAGGTCGAATTGTGGCCTACCGGGATTGCAGTTTATCATAGCGAAGTATCGATGCTTGGGTTGGTCGAGATCCCACAACTGATGGCAGAATATGGAATCGATAGGTTCATTACGGTCATATGGAATGCCATGTAGGATCTCAGCGGACTCCCATCACCAACAGCTGAGAAGACAGACATGTTATGCACGTGGCCTTAAGGAATCGCACACCTATGTCACGAACCCTGAGTCAACAAATGGGGTCATTGTCAAGACACCAAGTGTCTGCACGAACAATTTGACGACGTTTGCAGCAGCATGGATTGTCAGCACGGCAACCATGGCTTTGGCTACCGTTGACAGTGCATCACAGGCAGGAACGTCTCCAATGGTGTGATCAACAACGAACCTGAACGCAGGAATGGCATGACGTCGTCTTTTCAGACGAGTCCATGTTCTGCATACAGATTGCCGCATCCGTGTTTGGAGATGAGGTAAGCGAAGATAGCTCCTTTGAGATACTAATATTTTATTTAATATATTTACATTTATATACAAGTTGGTTTGATTTACAAGAAGCATCATCACAGCAGGTGATGAGAGAAATACTGACAGGCTGTCATGTGCGAGCTGGTATTTATACAATTCTAATATGATGACATCAGAACTCTTATTTCAGTTCACTTCAAAAATAAGTAAAAACACAATTGATTAAAGACAAACAGATAACAATATGAAATAAACTTGATTTTACGATGAGCGTCGAACCTATCACCACACAGTATCCCCCCAGTGACAAAGTCACGATACCAATAATGATTGTTTAAAAACAATCATAAAATACAAAGTAGTAAATTGAAATATATGTCTTAATTAGGAAAAAAAAATTAACTTGGAAATTGGAATACAATTAATAGATACAAAATATTTAGATGCTTTTATATTCCATACTCTTTAACAAAATATTTTGGGAAATGCACACGGCGACCAGATTTTGTTACAATTGGCTTTTCTTCCTTTGTTGGAGATAATTGCTTTTCGACCATTGGAATTTTATTTATTTTTAATTTCTCAGAAATTTGAAAAGCTGGTTTAATTCTATCTATTGAGACAGTTATTTTCTTACCATGGAAATCAATAATAAAGCTTTTATCAGAACGTTCAATTACCTGGTGTGGTCCGGTGTATGCAGGTGATAGTGGAGGACGAATTTTATCTACTTTTAAAAATATATGAGAACAAGATTTTAAATTAGGGTTAATATAGAACTTATTTTTACTGTGTGCTGATGCTGGTACAGGACTTAATTTTCTCATTGCGGTCATTAAATTTGTGACATAATTTTCTGTTACTGGTGGAGATAAAGAATTTGTGTTTAAAAGATCCGAAGGTATACGTAAGGAAGTACCATAAACAAGTTGTGCACAAGTTGCGTTAATATCAGCTTTTAAAGCTGTGCGAATACCTAATAAAACAATTGGTAAAATTTCGGTCCATTTATTATTTTCCTGTGCTATTATGGAACTTTTAAGCTGTCTATGAAATCGTTCTATCATTCCATTACTTTGCGCGTGATATGAAGTAGTATGGATGTGGTTACTGCCTAAGATATTAGTGAGATTTCGAAAAAGAGTTGATTCAAAATTTCGGCCTTGATCGGTAGTTATAGTAACGGGAGTGCCAAATCTAGAGATCCAACCGTGAATAAGTGCTTTTGCGGTGGTCTCGGCAGTCATATCCGTAGTAGGGATAACTTCTGGCCATCTCGTGAATCTATCGATTATTGTTAGGCAGTATTGCTTACCTTCAGAAATAGGAAGTGGGCCAATAAAATCTAGATGGATATGGGAAAATCTTGCGTCGGGTTGAGCAAATGTACTAAAAGGAGCTTTAGTGTGTTGAAAAACTTTAGCTCGCTGACATTTCTCACAAGAACGAACTTTTTTTTTAATATCCACTTTCATGTTGGGCCACACAAATCGTTTAGAAATTAAATTCGTAGTTGAATATATTCCAGGATGAGAAAAATAATGTAAATTATCAAAAATAATTTGCCTGTATGATTTTGGAATAAAAGGTCTTGGATACTTAGTTGAAAAATCACATATTAAATTAACATCTTCCAAAGAAAAGTAATGTTTTTCTAATTTTAAAGATGAATTATTTGAATTTAATATTTCTTTTAATTCTGAATCTTCATTTTGTTCCAGTTCTAGTTTTTTAAAGTCTATTAATGGAGGTCTTGAAATTGCATTTATTTCTACTCGCGATAGAGTATCAGCAACTGAATTAGATTTTCCTTTTACATGTTTAATATCAGTTGAAAATTGCGAAATATAATCAAGATATCTGAATTGGCGTGGGGAACATTTTTCAGGTTTTTGTTTAAATGCATAAATTAGAGGTTTTTGGTCAGTAAAAATAGTAAAACTTCTACCTTCAAGCATGTGACGAAATTTTTTTATTGACGCGTATATTGCCAATAATTCGCGATCGTATGTTGACCAATTTTGCTGACTTTTATTTAATTTTGTTGAGAAAAATGCAATTGGTTCCCACTCATTATTTTGATATTGCATTAAAGAACTGCCGATTGCAAAATCAGACGCGTCAGTCCACAGACTTAAATTAGCACCAGGTTTAGGATATTTTAATAGAGTTGCATCGGCTATTGCTTGTTTTGCATCAGAAAAAGATTTGTTTGAAGTATCGGTCCAAATTAACGGTAAATCAGATTTTTTTGATGATTTGTTAGATTTCTTAATATTTCGCTGTCCTTCTAAAAACTTGGTTAAAGGTGATAAAATATGATCTGCATTAGGAATAAAGCGTCTATAAAAATTAAATAATCCTAGAAATCTACGTAATTGAGTAATCGTATTTGGTTTTGGAAAATTTAGAATTGCATTAACGCGATCACTTAAAGGTTCAATACCTTTTTCGGAAATTTTGAAACCTAAAAATTGTAAACTATTCTGACCAAATAAACATTTAGAGGGATTTATTGTTAAACCGAAATACTACAGTCTATCAAAAAGTGATTTTAAATATTTTACATGCTCTTCGGGGGTTTCGGAAGCTATTAATATATCATCTATGAAAGCGTAAACGCCTTCCAAGCCTCTAGTTACTTCGTCAATAAAGCGTTGGAAAGTACTGGCTGCATTGCAAAGTCCGAATTGCATACGAGTACTTTCGAATAATCCGAAAGGAGTTATTATTGCAGTTTTATGTACATCTTCATGGGCTATAGGTATTTGATGGAAAGCTCGAATTAAATCAATGTGAGAAAATATTTTAGTTCCATGTAGTTCACTAGTAAAATCCATAATATTTGGAATTGGATATTTATCTTTAACAGTTTGAGCGTTTAAAGCTCGATAATCACCTACTGGACGCCAGTCCAAACTATTTTTCTTGGGAACTAAATGTAAAGGTGATGAAAAATTACTTTTGGAAGGGCGCATGTGGCCTAAATCTAACATATGTTGAAATTCCATTTTTGCTATTTTTAACCTATCGGGCGCTAGACGCCGAGGTTTAGCAAAAACTGGTGAACCAAAAGTTTCTATATGATGTACAACATTATGCTTAACAATTTGGTCTGAGCAAATAGGTTTCGTTATTTCAGGATATTCGTTTAACAATTTTTCATAATAATTTTCACCAAGAACAGTTTTAATTGAAATAATGTCAGAATTTTTAAAAATACAATGAGAATTTAAATTAGTAGTAATATCATTTAAGCAACGTTTTCTAATATTAGGTTTAAGATTAAAATAGTATAAAAAATCTGCACCTATAATATGATTAGTTATATCACAAATATAAAATGGAAAATTAAACTTTCGTCTAAGACCGAAATCTAAAGTTAACAATTTCTTACCGTATACTTTTATGATGGTATTGTTCGCAGCTTTAAAAGTCTGAATAGGAGAAAGAGTTTTTTCTTTTTTATTTGCTGGAATAATTGAGCAGTCACTTCCGGTATCCACTAGAAATTGTTTGTTAGTTTGTCTATCTCTAACAAAAAGGCGACAATTTGTTGGAGGCAAGATGTTAGTCGCATTCACTCTTGCCTTTCTTGGTTTTTCTGGTAGATGCAGGGTTTGACACACTTTCTAGCATCAGATTTAAATTTCCGATGATAGAAGCACATTTTGGAGTTTCGATGTGAAGATGAGGATTGGCTTTGACGATTACGAAACTGTGCATAATTCCGGTTGCGAGACCTGCTGCGTGTCCGCAATGCAGCTACTTCTTTTCGTAGAGCTCTAACTTCTTCTAAAAGTTCAAAGGTGCATTGTTGGTTTGAAGAAACTTCGCTAACTTCACTTGAAGTTGACACTTCCATTACTTTATCAGCGATTTCTGCTGCTCTAGTTGAACTTAGTGAAGGGATTGCGGCCAATATCGACTGAACATGCTGCGGTAGCTGATTTAGAAATAGTTCCAAAAGTAGAGAATCTGAGATTTTGTGGGATTCAGCTCTTCTCTGCATAGTGCGCAAGAGTTCACTAGGCTTTCTATCTCCTAGTTGCTCTCCGGAAAGTAAACGTCGAATTTCTTGGGACTTTGTCTCCCCGCAGCGTGCAATAATTTCTTCTTTCAGCTTTTTGAAAGGATCGTCTACGTCAGGAGTTATAATGACGTCCCTTACAACTGCGGCTACTTCAGGAGGTAGATGGGCGAGGCAGTAGTTAAACTTTGTTTTGCTTTCCGTAATCGGCTTCGGTGTCGCAAGCTGGAAAGTTGCTTCGACCATATGGAACCACAGGTGTGGATCAGAGATATTGAAGATGGGAATTTTTACTGCAGATGATTCCGCCATAGTTGCAGTTTCCTATTAATCCAATGACCAAAAACAGGAAAGATCAAAAATAAAAGTTACTTGTCGTCAGACATCCGGGTCACCATTGAGGTAAGCGAAGATAGCTCCTTTGAGATACTAATATTTTATTTAATATATTTACATTTATATACAAGTTGGTTTGATTTACAAGAAGCATCATCACAGCAGGTGATGAGAGAAATACTGACAGGCTGTCATGTGCGAGCTGGTATTTATACAATTCTAATATGATGACATCAGAACTCTTATTTCAGTTCACTTCAAAAATAAGTAAAAACACAATTGATTAAAGACAAACAGATAACAATATGAAATAAACTTGATTTTACGATGAGCGTCGAACCTATCACCACAGAGACATGGTGGAGAATACCCATTGGCAGCTTGCATTCGACATCGTGATACTGGTCCATCACCTAGAGCAATGGCATGGGGTGCCATTGGATACACGTCTCAATCACCTCTAGTTCGCATTGCTGACACTTTGAACAGCAGCTGTTATATTTCTGATGTGTTAGGGCCAGTTGCTCTGCCTTATCTTTGAAGCCTCCATAACGTTACGTTTCAGAAGGACTATGCACAATCGCATGTTGCCCGTACTGTCCTAACCATCCTTGACACAGAACATGTTCGCCTGTTGTTCTGGCCAGCATGTTCTCTTGATCTCTCACTAATTGAAAACGTCTAGTCAATGGTTGCCGAACGACTGGCATGCCACCACTCGTCAGTCACTACGGCTGATGAATTGTGGCATAATGTTGAAGTTGCATGGAATTCTGTTCCCGTCCATGCTATCCAATCTCTGTTCAACTCAATGCCCAGGAGAATAACTGCTGTTATTGCTGTCAGGGGAGGGTGCTCTGAGTACTTATTCCTAAGGATCTATACATCAAAATATCCAGAAAATTTTATCACTTGTTCTTCCAACTATAATGCATGTGCCCAACAAATATCATTCTGTTATTTGCATTTCTTACTGGTGTAGCAATTTTAATGGCCAGTAGTGCATAAATAATATAACATCTAATTTACAACAAAATTAAACTATTAGTCAAAGAAAACTACACAATTATAAAGCATACTCATCAATGAAAAAATTTAAACACATATACATTGATAAATTAGTAAATATTTAATTATATAAATTCAAATTCTATTAAACATCGATCCTAAAGAGGGCTAAAAAATTAGTTTTGAGTTTAAACTGTCTAAGACAAAAAAATCACAACAATTGATACTCAAACCCATATATTTTCGAGTTACTAATTTAAAGATACATTTTGCATGACTTTAGAACAGCTGAAGAAATATATGTTACTTTACAAAAGTAAATATATTTGAAAAGTATATTTTAAAACAGAACAAGTTTAAAGTCATTTAGAATAAGGTGAATTAAAGTTATTTTGTGAGGTGTTCATTTTCACAAATTAAACAAAAAGCATGTATTAATCGCATTACCTATGGATAATTTATGATAAAATGAGTATTGTTATTTTTCTCTTGATCTTGAAAGCACCCAAATGACGGTTATGCAAGATAACATTTAAATGCTAGAGACTATTATTTATATGCAGAGACATTAAGGATTATTCCTTTCAATATTGAGGTATTACGAAGATAACATGGATTTAATATTTTTTAAAGCAAGCGGTAGACAACTGCATATCAAATAATCTAGTCAACAAAAAAAAATCTTTTTTTTTCCCTCCAGAAACTTTGAATTAGTACTAGAGAATAGTTTCAATGAAGCAAAATCACTTATATTTTCATTATTTTCTTTTAAAGAAAGAATAATCTGTAGTACAAAAGGAATTAACTGCTATACTAATAAAATGCAAATTATCTGAGAGAAAGTGAAAACTTACTTTTTTGAAACAACTATGCTTTCATAAATACTAGGCCTTTATATACTTGATAACTGCCCTATATTTTACTTTAGTACAATAGACTTAAAAAGAAATTTTGACATTAACTCCATAAATTAATGCACACATTTTTTATTTCACCATTATTGATCTAGACTTATAGACTAGCGTTGTTTTATCATGACTTTCATCAAACGGTATAAACCTAAACTTTTAACTGGATTTAAGTCAAGCAAAATTGATAAAAATAAAGTAATATTATTTTAATATTTCAAAGCAAATTTCTTGAACATTTCTGAATTGTGAGGAGTGGGGTCAAGTAATGTTGAAATATCCCAGTACAGTATGAAATTACCTTACATCGTGATATTTATTGTTGGTAGAACTCACAATGCCTCACAACAGGAACTAAGCCTTACAGCACTATAAGCCGAGCCTGATAAGGCAGGGACAGTTGCCTCGGGGCCCCACATCAGAGGGTCTAGTCAATTTTCTTGTTATTTATAAAGAGGTGAAAAATTTAAATACCTAAATAAAGCTTGGTTCTTCATTACTGAAGCAGAGGGGAGGCCCCCCAAAAAGTTTTTGCCCCGAGCTCCAATTAGGCTAAGTCGGGTCCTGGCTATATAAGCTGAGATAAATACACAAAACATGCACTCCATATGGTGTTTACAAAATGCTAAGGTCTAAGAAAACTAGAAACAAATCTGCCTCTATTAATTTTCAGAGGAATACAATAGATTAAGCTAAAAACAAAACAAACAAACCTTCTTTTGTAACCTAATGACAGAAGTCCATTTCTTTTCAAGTATACCTGAGTACTTTTTATCCATTTCACCATGCTAAAAATATTATAATGCACATTTTAGTATCCAAAAAATGTTTTCAAAACATAAAAATTAAATGAAAGTAGTATTTAATACCAGATCTGATTCTTTCTTGAATGCTTCCAAGGCATCCATGTATCCACTCGATGCCAAGTAATCTGCAATGGCCTTGTTCCTGAAGGGGAGAAAGGTCAATTTTAAATAAAGACGAATAGCACTTTTCATATAAGACAACTTTAGAAGAAATAATTGAATCTTTGGATTTCTTTTTTATTCCACATTGTATCAGGTTGTTCGGAAAGTAATTTCATTTTTCTGACAGAGGATTTAATTGTATTTTTTCAAACCCAACTTCACACTTAAGCCGCATTATCATTATATGTTTTGAGAGCAGATATAGCAAGGCTTGTGTGTGAAAAAGTTCAATTAATTCAAAGCAATAGACTTTGGTTGGTGCCCTTTTAAATATGGAGAGCAATAAACAGCATTTTCGTCATATTTTACTACAGAAAAGATAAAAATGCTGTTCATGCCAGAAAAAAATTTACCAATGCGTATAAATAAGATGAGTTGACAGTATGCCAGTGCCAGAATTGGTGCGCAGAATTTCGATCCGGCAATTTGGATGTCGAAATGCACCACGTTCTGGAAGGCCCGCTGAAGCTGAAAAAGATGCGATAAATGCATTAGTTGATGCAAATCGTCGAGTAAAAACACATGAGATCAGTGAGAGGTTAAATTTATCGCATTCAACTGTTTATGACCACTTGAAAGGCGTAGGTTTAACCTCGAAGATCGATATATGGGTTCTCCATGTTCTCATGGAGAGAAATTTATGTTGTTGCGTTGACATCTGTGATTTGCTCCTCAAACATCACGAAAATTATCCATTTTTGAGGCACATCATTACTGGGGACGAAAAATGGGTTGTTTATAACAATGTCAAATGCAAGAGATCATGGAGCAAAAAAGATGAACCAGCTCAAAGCATTTCAAAAGCCAATATCCATCAAAAATAGGTGATGCTGTCTGTTTGGTGGGATTTTATAGGAATAGTTATTTTTTTTAGCTTTTACTGGCTAACACAACACTTAATTCGGAAGTCTACTGTCGTCAGCTGGACAAATTGAATGATGCCCTTCAACAGAAAAGGTACAGTGTTCCACCAAGTAATGAGAGACCTCAGACACGTTTGGTCACTCGCCAAAAGCTTTTACAGCTTGAATGGGATACACTGCCACACCCACCATATTGTCCAGATCTGGCGCCTTCAGATTATTATTTGTTCCGCTCACTACAAAATTTTTTGGACTGTAAAACCTTTACTTCAAATGAAGAGGTCAAAAATCACCAGGATCAGTTTTTTACCGGCAAAGATCAAAAATTTTATGAGCGTGGAATCATGCTACCACCAGAAAGATGGCAAAAAGTGTTGGACCAGAATGAGCAATAAATAATTTAATAAAATATTTATTCATTATACGAAAATTGTCTTTAATTTTCGTCCCTAAAAACGAAATTACTTTCCGAACAACCCAATATTTCTAAAAAGTCAATAGGTAAATACTTAAATAAATAATCCCAAGAAACTGAAGAGGTAAGATATTAAATTGAAAACTTTATTCGCTTCAGAAATATACAAATTGGAAATAACAGTTAGCATGATTCAAGCACTCAAATACAGACACCCATTTTCTGGCTATTTACCTTATGATGATCACTAAACTATTTTTTTTTTTTTGGAAAAAAGAATTGTTAGCAGCAATGAAAAATGAGAAACAAAGAACTTGGGAGAATTTTTTATAAGGATAAGCAAAATTTTTCCTATTTGCAATCACTAAGATATTTTTCTGCATTGTGCTGTTAGCTAGGGAAAATTATGAAAACTTATGAGTTGTAATTATATGAAAAATATAATAATAATATACAAGAGAAAAGTAGCAATTTTTTTTTTTTTTTTTTTTAATCAAAAAAGATTTTAAACAAATAAGATTCTTTTTGTTTCACAAAAAAAAAAAAAAAAAAAAAAATCAATAGTTTTATAAATAAAATCCTCTTTATATATTTAGTAATAACACATGAAAATTGCAATATGCGGGTGTGAATATTTTCTAAAACAATACAAATGCTGTGTCATCATTAGTCATCATATGTCACCCTACATCACAACACTTACAAGTATGTGAGTAAAGAAAAATGATTGAATATATAATGGATGTTCTTCATATCACAAAGTTGTAGTGATTTTGTGACATATAAATTGTTTTAGTCAAAACATTTTTAAAGATAAGCAGCATTTAAATAAAAACTTATAAAAAAGAATAGAAATATAGATTATAGAATGAAAAACATTATGTATGTAGGGAAAATAAGTTTTCTGAACAATTTTTGATCTAATAATTGTCACAAACTAACATGCCTATTCAAGAACATTGGCATAGTCAGGAGCAATAGCTATTCAAGAGCATTGGCATAGTCAGGATTTCATTTGGCAAGGGAGGCTGAATAATTTTACCTAACTAAAATGTAGGTTTTTAAATAAGCAAAATACAATTCAAAAGTAATGATTCATTATTACTTTTATTACAATAACAAAATTTATGATTTTGAAGATATTTTAAGATAAACATCAATTTAATTGATGAAACTAATTTGAACACCAGCAATAAAGCTAATCCTAACAATGTTTCAGTTCTTTTTAAACAGGTTTTTTCCCTTCAATAAAATGGAGGGGAAAAAATATTGCATATTTCCAATTGTGAATTTTCTTACTCATTTCAGGAGAGGGGAAGCTCCTCTGAACCATCCCCTCGGATATGACACTGCTCAGAAATTTTCTAATTATTGTCGATTCAAACATCTTCGTGTAAATTTAAGTTTTTGCATATTTTGCCATATCATTGAAACAGTTTAAACAAATCAAAAAAATTTTGGACACAATTATAAAGCTTATTTTTTTCAAAGATCATTTTGAGCATTATTTAGTAAAGGTCAAAAAATTTTTGACTCGAAAAATATAAAAACTTTTTATTCTTTTAAATTATTATCATTTTAAATTCTATATTAATTCAAAATTTTTAAATGACAAAATCGTTCATTTAATGGAAATCTACCAAATAGTTTCTAAGCAATTAATTTTAAAAATTTAATAGTTTTGAATTCTCAATTACTATTCGACCGATTCTATTCAAATATTAGATTTTGTCACTTAAAATTAGGTGTGTTAGACATTACGTAACCAGTACTTTAAAATATGTATACTATTTCAAAATACAGGTTATGATTATGTCACCACTTGTAAATACGGAAAAGAAAAAAATAGAGAAAGTGAAGATGAACTAGAAAAATTAAAGGATGAGCGTGCTTTTTTAAATTCAATGAATCAAAACTATTTCGTTCGCCACTCCTACAATGCAGGTGGACTTGAGAAAGAAAAAAAAATAAACTGCGAACGGACTCGGTTTGTAAACACAAGGTCATGGCGAGAGGTGCATTGTTTAACAAAACACAAGGAAAAACACTGCCCGCATATAGATTGTCGATCGAAGGCAGCTGTTTTCATGCCACTAACACGTAAAAGATGATTTCAGCAAGGACGACGGAAAAAATTAGAAAGTTTTCCTTGCATTTTGGATTCCTTCTTTTTATTGCTAATTTATTTTTTTAAAATATTTATTTAAGATTTTTATGGATGGTAAAAATGAAGGTTTTCTTAAGTTCATTTAAATAACACATTTTTTCCTAGTCGAGTTTCTGAATTTTCAGTTTTATTATTTTTTTTAAATTTCGTATTATTCAAAACTAATATCGGTATATATGATGACGAAAATAAAAATGTTACGTCAAATTTAAAAAAAAAAAAAAAAAAAAACTATAAATTTTGGATGAATAATAGTAAGAACACAAATCTTGACTTATTTTGTATATAATGCTTTCAGTAATTGTAAAGTCTTTGTCAAGATCAAAGAATAAAAAGTAGTTCGGACAGGAGAACGATCCACAGTTTAAACCCCTTAATGTTAATTTAAATTTTTGCATATTTCCCTATATCCCGAGAACTTTTTCAGCGAATAGAAAATTTTTTGCACACAGTAATAAAATTCATTTATTCAGAGATAATTTCATGCAAAAATTAAATAGTAAATATTTATTATTTTATTAAACCAGGAGTCGGAAAATTTTTTGAATTGTAAGGTATACAATTTTTTACATAATTTTAAAGTACGTAATTTTACATGGTAAAATACAAAATTCGAGAGAAATCGGTTGAATAATTTCTGAAAATCAAATTTTAAATATCCGACTTATTTGAAATTCAATTTCTCAGGAACAATTAAACCAATTTGGCACAAAATTTGTGTTTTGCCATGTAAAATTATATTTTTTAAAATGATGCAAAAAACTGTATACCTTACGATGCAAAATTTTTCGACCATTATTAAATGAAATAATAATAAAATTTATCAAAAGTTATTTTTTCATGGAATTACCTTTAAATAAACAAATTATATAATTGTATGCGAAAATTTTTCATTTAGCTTATAGAGATCTCGAGATATAGTGAAATACGCAAAAAGTAAAATTAACATTAAGAAGTCCATGTTTGTATCGCTAATAGTGACAAAACTATGGGGACCAAAATTACCAGTTGCATAGGGCATGTGATAAATAAGGTTTGTCAAACATAATTTTGTTCTGAAAAATAAAAGTAAATAACAATAGATGATTTTCCCCAGCCTTAAATTTCTGTAAAAATATAAAATAAGGACTGTTTAGGATCACGTAAAATAAAGAAATTTTAACAATTTAACCTAACTAATATTACATAGTCTTGTTGCCAAATTTTTATTTAGAACTACACATTTTCTGGTGGGCTGAAATTTTACTTGAATTAAAAAGTTAAAACGTAAACTATTGAATGAGATGAACCGGGGTTCGATCCCGGCGATGGCGGATCGATACGAATTCCACATCTGGCTTGCACCGACCACAGTTCTGACGTGAAATATCCTTAGTGGTAGATGGATCATGGGTTAGAGTCTCTTTGCCGTCAGGCTAACCGGGAGGAGTTCTCGTGGTCTTCCTCTCCATGTAAAGCAAATGCGGGTTAGTTCCATCAAAAAATCCTCCACGAAAGCAAATTGCTCCCAATATTCTATCCAGGAGTTCCCTTGTCTTCTGGATTGGGTTCAAAATTACAAGGCTACGGAGTTGAACATTAATAGTGGTAAACATTAAAATTGGGTCGGCTGTTCAACGACGGTTATAAAATAAAAAATTAAAATAACTCCAGAATTCCTTCCATTCTTCTGCTTCATACTTTGTTTTTCGTTGATGACAGTTGGAGAAGCTAACGCTTTTATTTTCTGGGATGCTTTATTTAATTATTTCATACAAAAATTGAAAGATTTTTTCCTTCCAATTTCTGATTCCTGTAGCTATTTATAATTTATTTATTTATTTTTTTTAAACAAAGCATTCTTCTCTTCACGCTATTTTGAATCTATTCTCTATTAATAAAGGTTTCACAACTATAGATATTTATAAAACGTCATTTTTTCTTTTCTTATTCTTTTGGGCGGCAACACGTGACAAGTACCCATATCTAAAATCTCCGATGATCCAGGAAATTTATTATAATGCTGTGTCATATAAATATGGAGGACGTCGTTCATTTCTTCACCTGGCCTGAGGTAGAAATGACTCATTCATCGCACGCGAAAGTTTTTCTTTGAATCATCCCGTTCTTCTTTAACAATTAATCTAATTTTATGAGAATATAAGAATAGATTTATAGAACACGATGGTTGATGCTGTACACACTGAGTAAACGTGTGGGACACGCACTATTCACAACGAACTTTTTAAATTGGTATTGTAAAAAAAAAATTAGAATAGGTGTTTACATTCAAAATCAGCTTAATATTGGGGTATTATATGTAGAGTTGCTTGTCTTATGAAGGTTTTCACACTTTAGGCAAAAAAATTCCAACAAACATTGTTCCAACAAACGGTTCAGCTCTTCCTTTTTCTTTATTTTTTTATTGCGTCACATAAAATAATACTTTTTAGCGAATATATTCAATAACTGTTATGAGTTTATAGCAGTTCTTCATGACTGCTATGTTAAGTTGCGCCCATATTTAGCAAGCGCTCATTATGCTCACTATGAAAATGTAAAATTTCAATTGGATGACAAAAATATTTAAAATGTTACACCAATACAGCATTGTTAGGGGTCATAAATTTTTTTAAAAAAAATTGAGAATAAGGCTGTTTTTAAAGGTTCGGTCGTCATTTAAAATAACGCCTTTTTTAAAAAATATTAATATGCAATTTTTGACGCAAAATATCCTTAGTGATAGACGGATTATGGGTTCAAATCCCCTTGCCGTCGGGCAAACAAAGGGAGATTTTCGTGGTTTTTCACCCCAATTCGGGTTTATAGTTAATAATCCCATCAATAAGTCCTCTACAAAGACTTGCTTGTCCCAATGCTTGATTCAAGAGTTTCCTTGTCTTCTTGGTTGGGTTCAAATTCACAAGATTACGGAGTTAAACAATGATAGCCGTAAACTTAGAATAGGGTCGGCTGTTCAATACTGGTAACAAAAAAAAAAAAAAAAAAAAAAAAAAAATACAATTTTCATAATTGCTGTGAGTTAGCAACAGTTACTTTTGACTGTTAGGTCAAGCCAGTGCCCTCTAGCTAATTGTGAAACTGGCGCAAAATGTCAATATGAAGAAAAGTCACAACATATGTGATTTAACTTTTTAACATTTAAAAAGTTACTTCAGCGAGGCGATTGGGAATAATTCATTGATTTTGATAATTTTCATCTAACTGTTTCATCATCTAATATCGCCAATTAGGCGATTTTTAAAGAATATTTATAGATTTTTTAAAATAATTAAGCTGTTTGTCAGTTCTAAAGCCTAGATAATTCTATGCGGCAGGATGTTAAGCTCAGTTTAAAATTATAGCTTACTCGACTCTAAGGCATTAAACTCATGTTTTTTTTTTAAATTTATTTATTATTATTATAATTATTTATTTGTTTTCGTCGGTGAAAAAGCTTCTTAAAACTACCCTTAAAAAAGACAAAAATGGTTGGGATACCTGAGTTTTTTTTAAATGAAACGATTTACATGTTGTGCATATTGCTATCAACAATTTTCTAAGATAATCCGTTTATTGCTTTAAAAAAAATTTTTTAAGAAGTTTTAAATGCCAAAAAATGAATAAAAATTACTAGATAAAAGCGATTGTCGTTATTTAAACCAAAAATATTTAGAAAGCGTAGTACCCAACATCTGTAAGTATAATAAATTCGATTCTATATAAATACACATAATTAGCAACATATTCAGTTTGCGTGACAACCAAGGTCGTTCGATGTGTTGTAAAATGGGCGGCGTAATTAAGAAGCACACACATAAAGGGAAATTATTAATGTTTAGCTTCTATAAATATGCAAGCACGTAACCTAGCAACAACACGAACTACTCGGGTTTATAAAATGTTAGGAGCAAATGGCCAAAACTTCACACAATAATCGATCGTAATAGTTAAATTTTGGGGAGAAAATTTATAGCATTAATTTTTATTTAAAAAAAAAGGCAAGTGAAATTTTTTATGCACAAGTTTACCTTCATAAATTAAAAATTAATTAAGTATCAGCGAGGTGTTTACATTATCTCAAATAAAATTTATAATTGATGATTGTTAATATTTATATATTTTTTTCTTGAATGAGAGGCTTTATAGCTTTATTAGTGAGTTTGTAAACAGTATTCCATTAAATATACTTAAACTTTTATTTTAGGCTAGATTTAATTAAAAAAAAAAAAAAAAAAAAAAAAAAACAGCCATCAGAGGCGTGCTGAAACGAGTGAATATCACAAGCAAACTCTCCAAATAAATGCTCCTGAAAAGAGCACTGCAAGAGTAATGAAAAAGAGCCAATTAAGTTTTAGAAAGAAAAGAAAATAAATAAAATTTTATCTCACATTAGTTTCTGTTACGTTTATGTAAGTGGAAATTACACTAAGTTTAAAAAAAATTGAATTAAAATTTCCAAAGTAATATTCCACTCTTTTCTTTTTTTTTTTAAATAAATAAAATGCAAAGAATTTTTAAATGTTAATGATCGAAAACTTAATCATTAATTTCATTTGAAAATCATATTTTATTTATTTCCCTGTTAAAAGATGCAACTTCATAACAAAAATAACAGCAATAGATACTATAAAGTTTTAGTGTCCTTCGTCATCGATTGCATGTCCATTTTAGCTTGGGGAGATGACCCCCCGCCTTTTTTTTCCTGTACGTTACCAGGGGTCTGTTTAGAAGAAATTTGGGTCCGTTAACGGACCCTTCACAAAATATCTTTCCATAAAAACGGACCCTTCACAAAATATTTTAACTTAAAAACGGACCCTTCACAAAATATTTTAACTTAAAAACGGACCCTTCACAAAATGATTTTTCTTTTAATCGGACCCTTCACAAATTTGTTTATCTTCATTATTATTTTGTCAATCGAATAAACCCTTTCCAGGGCAGAAAACAAGAAAGATGGATGTAAACGAATTAAGTTTTGTCTTCGGCAAATGATTCTTTCATTATTCGTTCGAAATGAATATTCTGCGTTCAGCAGTATAAGGCTAAATACCAAATATTTGTATGTTGCATCTCTAATTTAGAAGCAACAATTGTTGTTTATTTTTTAAAATTTAATTTTTTTAATTATAATTTTACAGTGTTGAGCATTATCATGTATGTCTTTAAAATTAAAAAACTCATTGAAAAAGTTTATTTTTGCAATAACGGACCCTATTTGCACAAATTCATAAAAGCGGACCCTGATTGAAAAAATGTGAGTAATTTTTTTCACAATTTCACGAAAAACGGACCTTTCACAAAATGTCTGGACAGACCCCTGGTTACTGACCGACATTGAAAATATTTCGCAAAACATTAAGGGCAATAAGTCTTTCATAAATCAAATCTAATTAAACTGTCATAAGGTAATGCTGCATTATTTTGGAATTTGAATATCGCGATATATTGCAATTTTTTTTCTTCTCAAATGTATTTATTTATATTATTCTTACATTATTCTGCTATTTAAAGAAAAACTTGCCACGAAATAACTACAATCAAGATAAGATCGTTTTTAATATTCATTGTTGTCAATAACGATATTATTCTATATTCGAAATGTATCATAAGAAACAGTATTTACGATGGTAACACACTTTAAAATATCATTATCTCTAAGGCCCGGATTTTGATGACATTTGCATTTTTTTGCATTTTTGGACATTCTTTGTCCTTTAGAGCATTTTTTGAGATTTATAGGGCATTTTCTTTAAAATTTTGGGTCGTATTTTGCATTTTTTAAATTTTTTGTTAAATTTTTCTAATTTTTATTATTTTTTATAATTTTTTATTATTACACTGGCTTCCAAACAATGAAGAAAATTTCTAGGATATTAACAGGTGAAGCAACATCTTTTCAAATTGAAGAAGAATTGTCAGTAAGTGTGACCGTCCTTTTCAAGTACGCACCAATAACATCAGTAGACGTTGAAAGAAGCTTCTCCTGGTATAAAAATTTGATTTCAGACAAGAGACGCTCGTTTACATTTCAAAATATTAAAAAAAAATTTAATAATCCACTGTAATTCTGATATTTAGCAATATTATGAGATGGAAGTTGTTATATTCATTTAAGTTTCTATACAAAATGAAAATGTTTTGGAGTCAATAGATTTTCCTTTTTTTGTTATTTTTGGATATAAAACATATTTGTCGAACTTTAATGAACGTAGAACAAGCATTGCGTTGCTTTATATTTTTTGAAACTACTCATAATAATTTTGAAGAGTAAAACATTGTTTTAGTTCAATATTTTTACTTCTATTTAAGTCATGTCATAAGGCATTTTTAGCGCAATTTTCGCATTTTAAGGGCATTTTTGCACTTTTAAGGGCATATTTTGCAGTTCATAAGGGCATTTTTTGCACTTTTTAAGGGCATTAATTGAGATTTTTTAGGTCATCAAGATCCGGGCTCTAATTATCACGATATTTTAAAAATATCCTCATTTTACATTAAATCAAAACTTTTTACAACTTTATTGTAAACAATGTCCGACAAAAAAAAAGGGGGGGGGGGTCATTGGACCGAAGTTGACTCAGAAAATTAGCAAATTGATATAAGACATTATTTTGAGCTCCTTAGTAAAACGACGCATATTCTTATGTAAGACGTAGTTGTTCGGAAAAACATCGCACGGTAATTTGTGCGACGCAAACAAAATAATCTATCAGACACTATATAACCTATCTGATTAAATCAAAACAATTAATTTTGCTCGAACTTAGAAAAAAAAATGGCTCTTAAAAATTCAAAATGACTTGGAGAAGTTAAAAACAATATTTAGAAAATGAAATTGTTGTACTGAGCAAAGTAGTTTTACGGAACGCTTTATTTAAATTGAAAAAGTTTATTTCGAAAGGTACTTATAAATTTTCAGTAGAGTATTAACCAAGTTTTAAAAGATAAAAATACTGTATTCATTTTTAATATTAAAGAAGAGATCAAGGCGGTAACTTCATGGTTGTTACATGCATTATTATATGCATTTTGAAATTCCAGAGCGTCATTAAAAAGCAAAACATTTCATAAAAATTGAGAATATCAAACAATAAGTATACTATTTTTATTAACTTAATGAGAACTTTTCTAAAAGTTTTGAGATTAGATATAGTATAAGGGTTTCTGAAATAACAGCTAAAAAGCATTGCAAATACATCGATAAAAGATTTTCAATTAACTATTCAAGCACAAGTTCCCATTAAAATAAATAATACAAGGAGTAATTACACCAAATTTCATGTTAATTTAGAGAGAGTACTCTTTTACTGTTAAAATTTGCACTTTTAAGAAAACCTGCCAAAAGGAAGAGGCAGTACCCTAACAAATGGCACAAAGTTTTTGCAAAATTATACAAATATTATTTTTATTTCCGCTAGGACATTAATGGAAATCAAGGAGGGTTAAAATATGAATTTCATTACGAAGTAAAATTTTTGGTCGAAAAACGAATTTATTTATTTATTTTTAAATTCTAGAGAAGAAATGCCATTTTAATTTAAATTACTTGGGATTTATTTACACTTACGCTTTTCACAAACAACCATAGCGATAAAAACTAGAAGAAAAATTGAAAAATTTTAGATTGCATAAAATTGTTAATTCCAATCTTAAGAGACAAAGAGTTATACGATATCACAAAACAAAAGATCTTTATAACATTTTCATTTCATAGGAGAAATAGACTTCAAAATTAAAATTGTTTGGAATTTATTCAGCACTTATATCTACTGCCAGTCATAATGCAAAACAAGTACTTTTTTCGTCTGAAAATGGATTGACTTCACGAACATCCATAACGATAAAAAAAAAAGCAAGAAATTATCGTCAGGTTTTTAAATTACAAGAAAATCGTTTTTAATTCCCGTCCTACGAGACAAAGACGGTACCCAAAAGAAACCATCTGTTCAACGACATCAAGTAACACAATGAAAAAGATTAAAAAAAGAATGAAAACAAAATGAAAAAGTAATCTATCCATTTATAGAAGTATCGACAAGCATTAATGACGTTTACCAATGCCATTCCACATTCGATAGCAAGGTAGAGTTTTTAGTTTTCACATCAGATAACGACTAGGATGACCTCCGTCAGGTGAAGAAATCGATTCCATAGTTTCATCAATAATCGAGAGTGCTGTAAAAACTGAAATATCCGAGGCCGCAGTTTAAAGACAACATTGAAAAGTTAACTTTTTAAAAAAAGAAGATTTAAGAAAGTAACATTGTTTCTTTTTAAATATTTATAAGGTTCTCACTGTATTATTTTAATAATCCCTAATGATAAATAAATGAAAACATATGAAGTTCTTTTCGCGTTTATTTCAACTATTTTGGAATATTTAAAGAAATCAAAAATAAAAAAAAACTGCGGAACTAAATGCGTATTTCTATTACCAGGGGTTTGTCCAGACATTTTGTGAAAGGTCCGTTTTTGTAAAATTGTGAAAAAATTACTTGTATTTTTGTGAATATAAAATAAACGTTAAGTCACATTCTTTCAACCAGGGTCCGCTTTTGTGAATTTGTGCAAATAGGGTCCGTTATTGCAACAAAAAAAAAACTTTTTCAAGGAGTTTTTAAATTGTAAAGGCATACAAGATTATGCTCAACACTGTAAAACTATAATTAATAAAATTAAATTTTAAAGAATAAAGAGCAATTGCAGCTACTAAATTAGTGATGCAACATACAAATATTTGGTATTTAGCCTATACTGCTGAACGCAGAATATTCTTTTCGGACGAATAAAGGAAGAAGCGTCTGCAGAAGAAAACATTTAGTTTGTTTACATTTGTCTTTCTTCCTGGGAAGGGTTTATTCAATTAACAAAACAATAATGAAGACACACAAATTTATGAAAGGTCCAATTAAAAGAAAAATCATTTTGTGAAGGGTCCGTTTTTATGAAAAGATATTTTGTGAACGGTCCGTTTTTATGAAAAAATATTTTGTGAAGGGTCCGTTAACGGACCCAAATTTCTTCTAAGCAGACCCCTAATTACATTACAGTTTATATTACGTAGCAGTTTATGATTAATTGTCATACTCTTCTTTTCAATGCTTTTTTAAAAAAAATTGAATAAAAACGATTTTTAAAACGAATCGAATTTTTAAAGCGAATTGAATAAAAACGATGCGGTTGTGTCAGCTCTGCTATTTCCAGATATTTGTCTTACATTATTAAAGATTTTTTAATAAAAGACTTCTTTTTTTTTATTCTGCTTTTATGAGACACTCGCTTAGTGTGATGATAATTATTCAAAAAAATTCACAATTAATTCAAAATCAACAAGATGCGATTCGAATACTGATTAATCTACAAAATGCTGTGTTTAGAAATAAATTTTACGCCTATTCAATCTTTTTTAACTCCATACAACATTTCTTATATAATTTATTTTCCTCTTCCCGTTTTGCAATCTACCGGTTTCTGGCCACGTCACATGATATAGTTTATAAGAAGGAAATTCTTTCAGCTCTCATATTTAATTTCTCGAGGAAGAAAAATATAAAAATTAACACCACGCTGTCTCAGGCAACGAAACAAAAAAAAAAAATTAAGACCTAATCTTTATATATAGATCTTATGTAATGCCTCTAAAGAGGGTGCTCCAGATGTGTGAACGACTTAAAATCCTTGACACTTCTAAGACAGGAAGGTTTTAAAAAAAATTGTCACTCCAGCCGTTTCCCTTTAGGGTTGATGAATTATGGGATTACGCATCTTTCAATTCCTTTATTATTATTATAAAAAATATATTGTACATAACTTTCACTTAGGGTTTCAAATCAGCTTTATTAAATGAGACTTTTTAAAATGTCGTTTGGTTTTGTTGAGTAGCATTTAAACTCTGATCTCTCTTTCGAGTAACAGATACTTTACTCTTCTGCAATAACAAAAAATAACGATACTTTTTCTGTTCTGCAAACAGAAAAAATGATCAACGATCTAAAATTCTTATAAAATTCAATAACAATCTTCCTCTAATTATTAACACTCTGGTCATTTTAAGGATAAAATTGGAATTAAAGTTAACATATAGTTTTATCGTTTTCATTTATCAAATTAATACGATAATGAATATTTTATCGTTTATATTTATCAAAAAGTGATACATATTCTATTCTGTAAATAACAGAAAGAAAAAAAAAGATCAACGCTCTGGAATTCGAATAACAATTTAAGAACATTCTCCCCCTAATCATTAGAACTCCGGTCTTTTTTAAGCATTAAGTTGGAATTAAAAGTTACAATTTATGTTGATATTTTTTCCCCGTTTCACATTGTTAGAGAATAAAATAAACTTACAATATAAGTTAACATTTAATTACAATATTTATCGAATACCGTGCAATAATTAGCACGAAATTGAAGAAAAAATAACATTATGCGTGATGGCCCAAACTCGCGTTTAGTACACATAATAGCTGGTTGTAAATGAAAACATAGAATTAAAATAAAGAGAGGGAAGAGAAAAACGCAACAATCCCAAAAACGCATCTGCATCAATAGAGGCAGACGTCATAGTCAGGTAAGGATGACTCACGGATCCCTCCGGCCGGTCGAGCGTGTTCGCGGAAAAAAGAAAATTAAAAAAATCGGAGCGCTTCATTCTTCTAGCGCAAGGTAAGAGCGCTCGCAGCATTATCATCGTCTGCTTTCCCAGCGAAAAGCCTTTCGCTTTTCTTATGGATATGTGCAGAGAATTTGTAAGCTAGAGGGGGGGGGGATCAGATACAAGATAATGAACCATGACAGATCGGATAGTATTTTAACAATTGGTTTGAGGGACGATTAGAATTTTAAATCAGGGACAATTTGTTATTATTTTCTTAGATTGAAAGCTAAGAGTTTGTGTTTTTATACAATGGAATCAATGATGCGACAGAAAAACCTACTCGGAAGCTATGGGTTTAAATAGTAAAGATATTAGATTTACAATTTCTATTATTCAGAGTTTTATTTATGTTCATTGATTACATTTTCCGATAATTTCAAGCACGATCAGCCAATGATTTTGTCTTTTTCATTTTTTAACATTAATAATTACAATTTTAAACTGTAATAATGATATTTTGAGATGATTGGATAAATTCTAACGAATTATACCAAACATGTCATCCCTATCGATTTTTTAGAGGAAAAAAAAAAAAAATCAGTAATTATTTCTAAAACTGATTTGAACTGCATTAATAAATAATACTATTTTAATCTGCCTGAATACATTTTAACAAATTATATTTATAAAAAAAAAATACTTACAACATTTATTTAAAAAATAAAGAAACAAATGAATATTTTGTTTTCTAAAATAAAGATAGCATGCTTTCGGCTCTAAAACAGCTGTGTCTTTAAGTATATTTCTTCCAGCATTTCTAATATTTACTTTTTAATAAGTACTAATGAAACAAAGTTATTTAAAGGAAAAATATTATCTTTGATGACCGTCTAAGAGTTATATGCTCGCATAATATTTCTTTATTAATTATGTAAAAAAAATATTAATAGAATTATATAAAAAAATATTAATAGAATTATGTAAAAAAAAAAAAAAAAAAAAAACTACTCGAAAAAGCCATAAAAATTCTAAAACGGATAAACAACTAACAATAAACTATTTAAAACAACTGAGAGTACCGCTCAAAAATTAATTTATATAATCTTAAGTCTGGTACTCAGAAAAGTGTGTTCTATCCAAATTGATTTTTTTTTTCTTTTTAAGTGAATTGAATTTTTATAAAAAAGCTGCCCAAATTTCGGATTAAATCGGTGAAATGTTAGTGCAACCTTAAGAGCCTTACTTCAGTATGTTTTCTATAACTGATTTTCAAAATCAATTAAATCAGTGTCGATTTAGTTATCTACTATTTGAATACGCTTTAGTGTTTACCCTATACGCAATTCATTTTACAAATAATGTAATTATCAATAATTTTTTTATTGCATTGACCGAGCATAATAAATTTTTTAAATGACGATCTAAATAATACTTAGTTCATTTAATTTTATATTTATGCATAGTTCATAGATAATGCGTGAGTTAATAACAGTTGTAGTGACCCCCCCCCCCAACAAAAAAAAAAAAAGAAATAATGCTAAAGGAAATATATAAATAAATAACTCAAATATTTTTTTTTTTTAAAGAAAGCTTTTTACTCGACTTCATTATTTAACATAGCATTTTAATTCGTAATAAATAAGGACACAGTTTTCAATATAATCAACATGCTTAAATACATAAAAAAAAAAAAAGCTGAAAATGCCTGCAAAACGTGCGTGCAGTATTTGATAACTGAGCCGTTATTAACTGACCCATTTGGAACTAAAAAGTAGTTTATATATTTATTTTTACGACTTTAATAATCATTGTTGCATTGTCATGTTTCATCAAATTATAGTGTTAAAAACTTCATCCAAATTGTTCAACCTTTATCAATATTTATAAACTCATTTAAACATTAACCCTAAAAAGCCGAGGACTTATGCCACTTACCAAATGAACTTATACCACTTTCAAAAATATACATAGATATTAAATTGCCTTTACAAGGCAATAAAATTTCAAAAACTAATTTCATGCAACCCTTACTTTTGCTTTGCCTTTTAAATGCCATAACTGATTTAAATTTTTTTTAAATTAAATCTTTTTTATAATCTTTACACTTCAGTTCTGAGTTATTTTTCAGAGTACCACATCACCGATTTCAGTTTTCTCGTTCGGAAAATAGTTTTAAACGAACTGAAACTCAGTTAAAACTTTCTCTCATTCCATGTTCCCGCGAATCCTTTTACTCTGCATAATTTGTATTCGTGATATGAGTCACTATCAATTCACAAGCGCGGTTAACTTGTAACCGCGAAAATTACGCAGGGTTTCTTTCCGCTTTATATGGAAGGGAGTAAAGTAGGTCGATTATTTGTAATGTTCATGAATCAATCTGTCCAGCGATGTAATTATTCAATACACGTACAAAAGAGCTATTTTCACAAGTACAAGATGAATTGAGCCGTGTGGGAGGACTGGATTTTCTTCTTCTACCTGCCCCCTTCCCTTGTGATATACTTCGAACACGATTCCAGAACAATTTAAGTTGAGCTTTGAATTAGAGAGATAATTCTCCATTCTCAGCCTATTTGTTTTATTTAAATTGTTCAGCGCTTGACTGCCTTGCGAGGGATTTGTGGATTAAGATAGGAGCAATCGTTAATACCATTCGGTTGGAAACAACGGTTTTTTGTTATTTTTTTATTGCAATTTATTAAGCCACAGTACATTGATGAAATATACACAGCTCTCAAGTACTACAAAATAATTTATGAGTAATAGACAATTAAAAACAAAACTCTTTGGAATTTCAGGTAATTTTGCCAACATTTTAAGGCTCTGTAGTTGTATGAAATGCTTTTTTGGGCGAATAATATGCTATTTTCATAATTGATGTGAGTTTGCAACAGTTACTCATGATTGTTAGGTCAAGTTTAGCCTATCTTAAGCCAGCACCCTCTATCCTTATCCTGAAAATGGCGCAAAACTTCAATATGGAGCCACATTTTTGAAAAAATTTAAAGCGTCTGTGGTTCAATTTTTAATGTGTAAAAACTTGTACCAACGCGGCCTTAAAAAAATCATTAATAATAAAAATATATATAATCATTAAAATCTCAAAAACTTACAAAAAATAGGAATGAGGAATTGATTTTGCTAATTTTTATCTAGGTGGGAAAATGTCGCAAAATTGGCGGTTTAAAAAATCATTTACGTTCATTACGTAATCTTTTGAATCATTAACGTGTAGCGGCGTGGAAACTAACTTTAAATAAAATTTACAAAACAAAGATTAATACATTAAAACATAATCTTAGCTATCACTAGAAGAAATTTTCCCCAAAAAAGTAAAAAGCTGACAACCCTGAACGCTCGAGAGTCAAATTTCAGAATTTTTGCTAGAATATTCAGTGTCGATGCAAACTTAGTGTCACGGAGTTTTTGAAATTTAAAAATTCCATTTATAGTAATTTTTTTTCAGAAAACTACGTGACATATTTTTGTTCTCAATGGTGATTTTATTAGACAAAGGAATTTAAAATCTCTTATAACAGATAAACAGCGATTTTATGATCACGAACCATAGGACTGATGCTCATAGGAACAAATATTTTGGTTCAAAACAAAGAAATGATACATGGAAAAAAAACACGGTAGGCGATAAAATAGAGCTGGAAAAGGGGACCCGGAAGAAAAGTCCGGATATAAAGCAACCGGAAAAAAGATTGGGAAAAAATAAACCGAGCATATTACTTGATTAAAAATTTCACCCGCTTCAAATCTATGCAAATTAGTCGACGAGTTTCGAGAGCTCGAAAGCAGACGCCCATTTTGTGATTTTTATTACATAAACATGAATAAGAAATAATATTATCCTTACTATATTCTCAAAATCATATTTCTGAACAATTGAGTTTATATCAAATAGTTGTAACAAATATCATGGATAAAAAATAAAAAAAAATTTCCTGATAAAAATAAATAAAACAAATAATTAATAATAATAGACAGAAAATAATGAAATAATTTTATGATAAAGTTTCAAACTGATTATTTTCGATGAGCTCTACTTTCTGACTATTGATCGAATTTTCATAAAATGTTACAATGTATTTAACCCTTTGAATAATAAACGATTTATTTCAGATGTGTTTATTTATTTATTCAAATATTATTTATATTTGTTTTAAGGAATTAATCAATTCCGCAAAAGAGCCAGTCATTTACCACTGCCGCCATAGAAATATCGATTGCAACTTACGTTTTCTATAAATAAATTTAAAAAAAAAAAATAGATTACACTCAAGTTTTAAACTGTTTTGTAATTCTCATAGTCGTTTCAAAAAACAAAAAAAATATATAGCAGTAAAGTAACACGTGACTCAGCGGATATAAACAAACTAAACTGCTTTGTACAATTGTATTTAAAAACAACAGAATATATTAGAACAAATTCCCTATCAATAGGAAATTTGAAGTCGTTCTATCAAAGTACTTAAAATATTAGTTTCGATGACAAATTGATGACAAAATAAACATCACTCACTGATCGAACGACTGAATCGAACAAAAATTTATATCTATTAAGAAAGTGGAAAAGTAAACGAAGAACAAACAAACAAGAAACAATTGAACAAATAATTTTTGTATTAATGGTAAAGATTTATTCATTAATTTTAGAGAACAATCATTATATAAATATAATTCATTTAATATTTAGGGGGGGGGGGGGAACTAACCTTAATGCGCGTGTTTAACATTCAAAACCTATTAAAGTTACAAAATCAACCACTATCCTATTTTTAGAAATCACGAGGTTAGTCGCATCGCAATCGATCAAAAATAGATTTGCAAAGCATTAAACAAAGACGGAATACTTCGATATCAAAAACAACTTTCCAAGGCATCAAAACAAGTTTTGGGAATCAAAATTATAAACATAACAAACAGTACAGGAAAGACGACACCAGATTATAAGAGGAAGAAAAGAATTTAAATGATCAGATTCAAGAACTTTTTTTTATGAACCGTTTAATACGAGACTTTTTTTTTTCCCCCTTCCTAAATGAAAAGGCAGTAGAGCTAACTTTCTTTTTCCTTAAATTTTGTGAAAATTTTATTTACGGAAAACTTTAATAATTCATTAAATCTACCTCTTTTCTAATGAAGTTTAACTAAACCATAAATATTAGATGAATTGCAAACAATCTTAATAATTTTAAACCCAAGGCTGTGACGAATATTCTAAATTTTCAAAAGTACAGTGCTCAAAATAAAAAACGGACCACACTGAATAACTTATGATCTAATGATCAGATTTTCACGTTCTAGCAGTCAATTTTAAAGGTTCAAGGGGTCTAAATATGTTAATTAATAAGAGCAGACGGTATTTTAAATTACGAAATCAGACACAAAAACCTACTTTTTCTGAATAAACAAATCTCCTTTTTTGACGGATTATGTTTTTTGACTCCCCAAAATATAGGTTGTCAAATATAAAAATACATTATCAAACATAAATTTGAGTAAAATCAGCCGAATAGTTTCTCACAAATCGAACTTTAAAAATACCGACTTTTTCGAAATTCGATTTCTGAGGAACACCGATTTTGCCATTTAAAATTGTATTCTTTAAGATGATGCAAAAACTTACATATCTTCCAATTCAAAATTTTCTCGACTATTATTAACAAAAATAATAAAAATTTACTAAAAGTCATATTTTGTATGAAATTATCTTAGGATAAAAAAAAAAAATTATAATCGCGTGCAAAAATTTCTCGAAATGTAGTGAAATATACAAAAAGTAAAATTAAAGAGCAGTCCAAAGTTCCTGGCCAAACTATTAGGAAATTTCCCAGATTGCGGGCTACTCCCTATTTTTGAGGGTCAGAAATCTGAATCCGTCGAAAAAGTGGTATGCTCATTCGAAGAAAGTACATTTTTGTATCTGTTTTCGTAACTTATATAATCGCCTTCACTAATTAATTAGCATATTCGAGGTCACCCCTTTGAACCATTAAAATTGAGTCCTAGAATCTGAAAATCCGATCATTAGATCAAAAGTTATTCAGGGTCGTCAGGTATTTTAAGCAATTTGATACATTTTAAAACTAAGATTGACATAAACGGATTGTAAAAAGAGGGGACCAGTGGATATAGGGGTATGTGAACTAGACAACAATGCAAGTTTCTATAATTTTCTGACCGATTAAGAGCTGAAATCAACATTCCGAATAGCTAGAAGACTCAAATTTTAACTGGAGCTCTGTGCTGAATAGCAATACTAGTGTTAATCTATTTGCTGATCTGCATGATCGGAATCTATTACATAAAATTGCCAACTAAGAAACGAAAAAAGAAAATAATGAAATAATTCTTTTGAAAAAATTATGTTTTTAGAGTGGACTAAAAAAAAAGAAAGAAAAAATTCCAGTTATTGTCACATCTAAAAAGAAAATCGTAGTACTGCTTCATTTCAGCCTCGTAATAAATTGTTACATCATCACCGAATTCATTGTAATCACCCAATCATAATTGTCATCATCGAAGATTCCCCTACACGTCTTTCGATTGTGATGCGCCTACATTTTATTGTTTAATGTGCGACTAAATTAAGTTCTTTCTCAATCCACTTAGAAAAAAAAGTGCTAGAATTTTTATTTTGTTACATTTACCTACCTAAAACTTGCTGACGCTAAAAACGCGCCCTAAAATCACTTTATAGATGGAGGAATTGCGTCACTATATGTACCTACAAAAATATTAAAATCAACTTCGAATTTTATGGTACAAAAATAATTGAACTTCAGAAAACTAGTTCGCAAAATAAAGCGAACGCAAGTAGAATCATTCGAAAATTATACAATGACACTTCTCACATTTTCCCGCTCCTCAACACACTAACCGCGAAGGGGACAGGAATAATATTAATTAAGAATACTTAAATATATCCTGAAATTAATCGGCAAATTTGATATTACAAAAATTATTGAACACAAGAAAACTAGATTAAAACAAACTCAAATCGAAAATTATACAATGACTGATGCTTCTCGCATTTTCTCGGTCATCAACACATTAACCGCGAGGAGGACATCTTAATTAGGAACAAAGCGAAAAGGTTAGTAACACTCAGCAGTGGAAACGACCCAACCGCTCTCGCTATTATAATGCATCCAACTTATTAGTGGCAATGAATTCTTTTGAGCATGTTCGTTTTCAGTTCGTCTTGTGAAAGGCTATGGACTCTTAACAAGGAAACGATACTTTTTTATTTAATTCCTTCCGTCAGCCAAGGTCGGACGGACATGCTGAAAGAAAAAAAATTCTTTCCCGTTTGCAAACAATACAGAATACGACACAATAAAGGATCAACCGGAGAGGACAAAAATGCCGTGAATAACTTAGCGATTAGCACATATAGATCGAGGTATTTCTGAACTGCCTTGTGGAATGAGTCAACGATAGTCGATAATATTACGATATCATCTTTAATTGTATCGTAACTTAATTTATATTCTAATATAACGAAATCAATTTAATAATTATTTTTATTTTAACTGATTATTTAGTTATCGTTTTGGGACTTGCATCTTGAACGTAATCTTTAATTTTAACCACTTATGTATAAGATCGACTGGCTACGTAACAATAAAAATGACCCTTGAAATGTGTAATAGTAAGAATAATGTAAACCTTCAACAGCCAAAATTTTTTTGAAAAGCCGCCAATCTCGAATGAAGTAAAAACCAAAATTATGAGCTACTTTAAGAACAATTTTAGTAAAAAAAAAGGAGCATATTTATCTTACTACATGATTTATGCCTATGTTAAACTAAGAAATATTTTCTTTTTTCATGATCCTATAGAAATACAATCAAGTAATTTTATACAAATCTTGTTGAAAAGGAAGTAAATGAAATATATTTTTTCAGAACATTAAATTTAACTTTTAATATTTTTTTTTATAGAAATAGCTCAGGCATGTTATACATATATATTTAAAATGCAATTAAAAACGGAACAAAATGACACAACATTTAGTTCTCTAGGTCAAATAGTACTTAAGTATAGCCGTTAAAAAATTTAAAACTAATAAGATTTATAACTTTAACAAATTAATAAATCTTCAGAAATACATAACTGATAATTCAAAATAAAAGGTTTTTTTTACAAAAAAAAAAAAAAAAAAAAAAAAAAACTCTGAAACTTGGTTTTTTTCCTCTATTCTTTTAGCTTTAACTTCACCTACAGGATCTTACTTGTAACTAACTGGAATCGAGCAAATGTTTTCAACTATGTGTCTCCACTCTCTTAATCAACCAGCCACCACTGGGATTCGAACCCGGTTCACCTCATAGGAAAGCGAAAATGAATCGCGATATTGGATTTTGAAAATACAAATTACGATATTGATTTTTTAAATCGCGTAAATAATAGCTACTTTTAAATAGGTGAATACGAAAATCTATTTAGGATATTAGAATAGCGATATTAGCATAATCCAGCGCAGTTCCAAATATTGAAAACAGTGAAAATCCGCCAAACCAAAAGAATCAAATTGGCGGAAGAATCATCAATCATCTTGTATGTAAACGTCTCGTTAACGGGATTTAGCAAAAGTATCAATTTCGTAGAATTTAAATTTTTGATTCGCTGAAGTCTGCGAACTATTAGTCGTGAGATAAGCGGAATACGGCGATATTCGCAAAGAAATCACAAGCCCCGCTTTTACTTCTACACCCGTCCTGGGCTCAAAGAAAATCAGTACATATAAAGTAGTGAAAAAGCCTTGAATACCGAAAAATCAGAACATTTTCGGGACCAGGTTAAAAGATCTGAACAAATACGATTTAATCGGATCAATCTATGTCATAATAAAATTTATAAGGCAACCAGTTATTTCCAACAACTGAAATCAGCAATTGATTAGATTATTTATCCAAAATGGTAAAAGAAACTATAAGTCATAATAATCCTGATAGTAAAAAAAAAAAAAAATTGCCGGAAAACTTTTTTAAATAAATATCTTATTTCAAAACTATAAAATAAACATACCCCCTACTTTTTAAACATTTTTTAAAAAAATATATAAATACATAATTTTTTGTTTTATTTTCAATAGTGAGTTTTTTTCTGGTTAAAGTTGGTTTTCTGGTTCTGGTTCAAAGTTTTTTTCCTTTCCACTTTATATAAATAAAATACAATTAAAACTTGTCACAAAATCAAATCTGTCTTGATTAGGGATCTATTGGGAATATGTTGGAGTATACTCGTCACAGATCAGATTTTGAACAAAGATATTTTCTAATTTATTCAGAAGTTTGAATTTCTTAAATACATTTTTTGCAAGATTCGTAGATGGGACAAATGCTTCGGCAAGCTTATCCCCTACGAAGAAATGCAAAACGTTCCAGTACTTTACTAAATTAGAATTTTGTACAGAACAAAAAGAAATGAATCACCCTGAATAACTTTTGATCTAATGATCGGATCTTTACGTACTAGAAGTCAATGTTAATGATTCAAGGGGTTGACCTCATATATGTAAATTAACCCTGTGAGTGTTAGTCCCAGCAAGCTTTCTACATCAAAAAAATTGGTTTCCCCCATGATATTCAATGGGAGAATAGTGAAGAGTAGGCAAATTTTCATACAATTTTACCCAGTGACTCAAAGCTTGGAAGGTTAATTAGTGCAAACAATATATCAAATAAGAATGAAATCAGTCGAATAGTTCCTGAGAAATCGAATTTTAAACATACACCTTCTATAAAATTCTGGAACAATTTGATCGATTCGGTTCAAATTTTCATTAGTATAAATTAGATCAGAAGTTATTCAGATTGATTTTTTTTAATTCATTTTTTTCTTTCTTTAGTGTATGGAGATATATTTACATTAGACGTGAATGTTATTGTGCATAAATTAATTCGCCTTTGGAGCTATGGCAATTCAAATTAGAGACTATGAAACCGTCAGCTTTTTGTTTTGCAGCTTACATGTGACTAAAAAATTACTGTTTTCATACTTTTTGACCACAATGAAATAAGACCTTTAAGAAGAAAAAAATCTTGCTGCTCTTGAGTACCAGATATTATTTTTATTTACGCTCGGCAATAAGGGTGTTGTGCTTGTGTTCATTGATGGAGCTATGTGAGACTTGCACCAATCAGATTAGAAAAATTGTGTTTGAACCCTGTTTCTTTTTTAAACTAATGAAAAATATCTGTTAGGAATCACTACTAGCTACTTTTTTTTAATTGAACTATTCACTACACTACTTTTATTAGAAAGTAGCGTACTACACTACACACTATAAAAAAAAAGTAGTGTCCACAGTAGTTTCGCAACTTATAGCATGCTACATCTGACCACTTAAAAATCCATATGCCCTCCGGCTAAAAAATACAAACCTTAAACAAGATTAATAACCACAAAAGTTGAAAATACTTTGCAATACTTTTCCGATTTTATTTTAATCCTTTTGGTCATATTAGTGAGTGCTGAATAATAGGATGAAAGCAGACTCAGAAAAAATTTAAAAATTTCAATTAAAAAACTTACTGCAAAGCAATTTATTTACTCTGGTAAATAATTTCATATTACTCGCTGCCACCTAATTTTGATGGCATTTGTTCGAAAATAACTGGGTTTTTTTTTCAAAGTGCTTGAATTTACATAAAACTCTAAATTGATTATTATAGTATACTAGCATATATTTTTTTTAATTCAGAAATTTTTTGAAGATATAAAACAAGTTATTGACGTACCAAATTTTCTATAGTAGTATTCTAATTTCCTAAAATTGATGTCAAGGTAAAACAGGGGAATTCTTGACCAGTCTTTTATTTTAGTTATTTATTTGCATTTTAATAATGAGTAACATTAGGCAACACATTTTCCACAAATGGCATTTGTACTAATTATGCATAGCTGGATATAAGCATTGAAGTTTTTGAACTAAATTTAATTAATTGTGGAGCAATAGTTTTGGTTTTAAACTTCATTCTACAGTGATTCATTACGAGGACATTTTAATACACCAGAGTGAAAAATTCAGAACTTTTTTATACTTATATTTGAAGATAACATATATTAATAAAAAGACTAAGATTAAATATTAATAAAAAGATAAATATATGACAAAATATAAGGATGACTCAAATATTAAGTCAAAATAATAAAAAATTATAATTTATAAATCATTTTTTATAAAAGTTCATTTCTTCCTGTCCTTTAAAGAAGCATGGCACAATTAAAATTATGATTTTATTTGATAAACTTAAAAGTTCAGTATTATTTGGTTATCTGTACTTAGTTTAAAGACTCATGGTTGTGAACCTCACAATTCTTGTTAAAATGGAAAAGGGCTGCATATCTATTGTTATTTTTTTTTTTCCTCAATTGGTTTTCAAGTTTGAAAATAACATTTATAATTACAAATTAGCATACATTTTTGAGTATCAATTTGTCTCAACTGTATAAAGAAACATAGATAAAAAAGGTTATTTAAAATTTTTATTACATTTTTAACTTTTTTTAGTAAATTATTTCAAAGTTTTAAAAAAAATTAATCAGACTGGTAGATCTTTTAACAAGACAGATAATGAATAATCTAATTAGAAGAAACATCTTGATAACTTTACTTTCAGTAACTTAAGAATATAATTTATATGAGAATGTTTGCACTCAACAGTTAAAATGGAAAAGAAAGTTAAGTTTTGTAAGCCTCTTAATGTTAATCAAATATTAAGCGAAATAGTTTTTAGCAAAATATCAATTTAGTAACCTAAAATTTTGTGAAACATAATATTATTTATATATTAACTTGAAATAGTATTCCACTAATAAATTTTGACGCTAATAATAATCACAATTTAGTTTACTTCAGTATTTATTCATTTTCTGTCAGCACCATATTTTAAAGGAAAATTCTTTCTTTTTGTACATTTAATTGACTTTGTCACTGATGAAATTTAACTATCTACTTTGTCACCTTAATTAGTATATTAACAATAAAGTTATCTTAAAAATAGAATAATTATTTCTCATGAAACATAAATGATGAACCAAAAAGATTATTTTGTTGTTTTTCTTAGCTAAATTAAATAATTAGAAATTTAAAATGATGATATGGTATATTTTATGCATAATAGATGTGGGTCAAGTAAATACCTAGTGAGCAGGGGATTTATAAATGAATATTTAGCTTTACCCTGGATAAATACCCTGAATCAGGATAATTATAGTTTCTAATAATTTTTAAATCATATAATTGTGATTTGTTTTACTACTAGTTCAGAGATTATTATAAATACCAGTACGTTAAACAAATAAACTTGCTACAACTTAAAATATTACATTATATTATAAAAACAACACAAATGTTTAACAGATTCATAATTATATTGTATTTCATATTTAAATAAATAATTTCATATTTATATATTATGTAGTCATTAAATTGTAGTAATTTGAACTCAGATTTTGGTTTTTTAATGCAAAAACCTATTTTTTTTCTTCCTCCAGACAATGTGAAAAACTGGGTGAAATCAAAGAAAACCAAAAATGGCTACAGAGAATTAATTTAAATTTTAACAATACAAAATATAAATATGTTAATTTATACTAACTGTATAAATTAAATTTAAATATTAAAATATAGTTTTTAATTTAAACAACAATTTTGATCTTAATAACAATTTCTTTAAAACAATTTTTATTTTAAAAAAAAATTACTATAGGTACACACAACTACTTGTATTCAAAATTAATTTATTTATGTGTTGTTTTTTTTAAAAAAAAATAAATAAAAAAAAATTAGTTTAAAATTTTTATTTACATCAGGAGATTTTTCGTTTACCTAGTCTTCTCTGCATTTATCCTATTTTCTTAAAAATAAATGCATTTTTAAAATCTAGCAATATTTTTAAGAAATTTTTATTTCAATGAATTATTTTATAACTATGAGTAAAAGATATTATAAGCTTCAAAATAAAAGTTTAAAATTTTAACTTCTTAAAATGCCATGGACAATGAGGAATTGTTTAAAATTATTATCTATACTTATAACTGAATTAAGTTTATTAATGCTCTATTTTCTATTTTAAATAAAATATTGATTATTCTAATCCATTTATAACAGCTTATTATTCCAAATTTTCAATTAAATTTACAGCACAAAACTTCTCATTAAATAGATATTTAAGTTAAATTACCTGGGGATTTATGATTGATAAATATAAAAACATCTCGTAAAGAACAATTATAAAAAAATTCAAGGATTTACAGAGTTAAGTTGTCAATAGAATGTTTAAATTGAATATAATTCTTAACCTAGTGGTTAGTTTTAAAATCACATAACGTGATTGGCAATTAAAATACTTATTTATGGTGGTTAAGGTCATACTCACAGAAGAAAGAAAGAAAAGAAAAAACAAGTTCAATAATAAATTACATGCTTAATTAAGTTTCTTTTCTAAATAATTTCATTAAAACAAGTTCAATAATCATTTACATGCTTAATAAAGTTTTTTTTTCTAAATAATTTATAAATTAACTATTGACAATATTAGAAAATTCTTAGTCATGCCTTTATTTCTATTATCCTCAAAAGAAAAACATAACCATGGAAATTTTATTTAATTCATAAATAACACCAGATACTTTTGAATTTTGGGAATTTACCTCAAGTTATAAAAACGAAGATATTTTAATTCTTTATTTATATTATGTATGGATATGGAAAAACAATGTGAATAGAACAAAAATAAAGGTACAGAAAAAGACATAATAGCGTCCATTTTTGTACTTTTATTCTCCTTGTTTTACTTCATGTAGAAATTTGTTTTGAATTCATCTAATTCAGAACTTAAAACATAACTTTCATTTAAATTATCAACAATGCATTTTTCTTCGTGTGCAGTTAATGATAATAATAAAGACTCAAAAACTATCATTGTTTCGATATTTAAGCAAGATGAATAATGTACATTTTCATCTTTTTGCATTGTAACTAAAGAGATCTGGTAAAAGCATATTTTTGTAACGCAACAATCACCACATATGGTACCCCATTACCATTATAACACTTGTAATCATTTTGGATAAAAATTAGGGCTTACATTTCAATTTTACATAAACAATGCATGCTATTTACATATATAGGAATAGAAATTATGACCCAATGAAACTGGTAAATTGAAATACAATTGCAAATAATATTCATTGCTCTTAGCACAACTAAAATCTTCATACTTTATGTACTAAAAATTAAAAAGGTACAAGTCCTTTTAACTCACAGTTATAACATGTGATAAAACTAAATGTAAAGATAAACTTAAGGAGTACTTACAGCTCATCCCTTTGCCGTTGAGATAAAACCATTTTCATAGTTTATCACAATCCAGATTAGGGATTCCAAGAGATCAAATGTAATCCAATGAGTATTTAGGAATCCCTCACCACTGGCACAATTAACACAAGGACTAGGCAATATAATTTATGTCTTCATAATGGTAACACTGCAAAAAGAAATCAAATCATTCAAGTCTAATTACCAACTAAATATAACGCATACATGACTGTCAAATAGACATTGAAAAATTATTTGTTCAATAGGAATGTGTTACATAACCATAAAAAGATCATTACATAACTATAACTGAAATTTTTATTGTTCGTGTTTATTAAAATACTTTGACAGATGTGGCGAATGTAACTGCAGCACCGTATTTCAGCCCAATATTTTAAAAAACGAATACAAGAAAGCACATTATAAATGAATATAAATGATAATGAAGAAATGGGGAGCTTTATTCACTCATTAATTTCTAATTAAATCAATTTATAATCAAAAATGTTTGAAATGTTGACCTTTGTGAAGTGGAGCATTCCACCCCACTTTAGTAGAAATCAGAGTAGCTCATGAAATACTATAACTAAATATGAAATCGGAAGAATGCAAATTAACTATCTATCACAAATTTATATTACTATAATAAAATTTAAATAGATAAGAAAAGTAAGTGACGCCATTAGCACAGAGTTGGCATAGTCGAGAAAGTCGATCGATACGTCTATATACTTCATAAGACGTTAAAAAATTCAGGAATTCAAGACTTACCTTTTAAATTATCCATAAAACCAGACGTAGGAAACAAAATATTTTAAATAAAATAATATTTCTTGTTAGTTAACTGATTTGTGAAAAATATAAAACACATAAACATCAATTTTTAATAATATTTATTTTATCTTTCATTTTTTAACTTAACTACTCTCGTCAATATCTTGAAAATTGACAAAATTTACCAGTAGATGTCGCTGCGAGCGGTATTTGCAGTTTGATTTCCAGATTCAAATCTTCGAAATTTCGAAAAAAACTATTTAGTTGTGTTTAATAAACCAGATGCTTTACAGAATGACGTCATACTAAAAATGGTCTGGTGTTTTTCTATGACTTACAAAAAAAGTTTATTATTTCCTTACGTTTTTGTAAAAGAGCAAAAGTTAGTCAAATATTTAAAGCTGTAGTTAGAGATTTAAAAAATTTTTCATAATCATTATTCAACTGTGATAGTGCACCGATTTCGTAATAATAATTTGCGGACTTGTAAACTCACCACGGGCAGAGGTCGGAAGTAGCGCACCACGCACTACAAGTAGTGAAACTATACTGTAGTCGCTACTTTTTTTGTAGTTTGTAGTGCAGTGTACTACTTTTTTAAAAAATGTAACGTAGTGAATAGTGCAATGCAAAGATAAAAAAAACAGTAGTTTATAGTGATTTCTAGCAATTACTTTTAGCGTTAGTTTAGAAAAGAAACGCGGTTCTAACGCAACTAATTTTTAGAATTTGATGAATTCGTAGCGAGTCCGTCAATAGATGCCACGAAAATGACCTTGTAACTTTGAGCGTTAACAGAAATTACTCAACTTAAGTTGAGCACATAAGGCACTAGGGGTTAAAATTCGTTGTTCTTCCGATTAATCTTTACGCCTAAACTTGCAAAAGCAAGCGATCTAATATTATTAAACTTGTAGTGTTTACAATGTAACGAGTTCTTCGTTCTTCCAATTTAAATCACAATAAGCAAACAATAAATTAATTCGGAAGGCTTCGCAAACATGCTATGTTGCATCCCAAAAATTACAAACGTTAATATTTTACACAACTACAGCCAAATAAGGGATAACACTCAAAACATGGCAAACCTTACACTTTATTTATGTTTTGATATCAATTTTATTAAATTTTTTTTAGGCTCACAACCAGTTAAAATTTATAAATTACAGGGAACTCCTAATAATGGTAAAATTACGCATAAATTAAAACACATCACTTCGTAAGCATACTATAAGCAGGGAGATACACCGGTTTTCTAAATTTCTTCATTTTTGGAAATTTGTTATTGTTTACTTTCAGTTAACCATCCATAACTAATATTTAAACAAGCCATTACGAAAAATAGATAATTAATTACTTTGGTCACACTTTCACATGCGAATGCACATTCGTGAAACGATGTTATTTTAAAGGAAGGGAATGTATTTTGGATATACTTAATTTTTTTAGAGGAAATAAAAACGCATTAAACAATTAAAGAATTGCAAGTATTTGATAATTTCACACTTCTGAAATTAAATGTTCGCTGACGAGAAAGGCATAAAAAGTTCAAGATTAAATGAACAAACTCGAAAAAAAATGTTTTGGATTAACTATCTCGTGTAAACATGAATAAATAACTATTCACTTATATTTAATGTCAGTTAATTTCTGATTCAAAACCATTTTGAACATGTGTATAAATTAAGTTTTCCAGCAAAATTCGCCTCCTAAAAATAGTGAAGTAATTACTGCAACTCAAGAGTAATTTGTAGTCACCATGTTTAAAAAAATGTAGTTTTAGTTAACTACATTTATGACAAAGTAGTAGCAGTAAACTACAAAAATATTGTAGTTTTTCCGACCACTGCCCACGGGATTTTTTAAAATTTTATTATTTTTTTTTATATCCGTCATTGAACAGTCGATCCAATTTTGGGTTACGACTACTATAATGTTCAACTCCATAGTCTTGTAATTTTGAACCAATCCAGAAGACACGGAAATTCCTGGATCAGTACCCCCAGAGGTATTGATTTGCTATGGGAACATGGAGGACTTTGCGACTTGAGAGATTTAACGAGCAGAAGTCACCATTTACTACACGGGGAGACTTCGGCCTGCTGAGATCGAACCCACGAACTCTTGGACATAGGCAAAGCGCCCTACCAGCCAGGCTGCGAAGAAAATATTACAAATCCATGGTTGACGTGATAGGCAAGTTGCTATGGTTTTATTTTGAAGAAGATTAAAAACAGTCTGTCTGCATATATAAAATGAGAATCTTTAAAATAATTAGGTCCCGCAGTGGACTGATCGTTAAGACACGGTTCCCAGCAGATCACCGAAGTCAAGCATCACTGACTGCTGTCAGTGTGCGGCCACTTGGATCAGTCTGCGTAGGGACCGAGGGTGTACGGTATTGGTCCTCGTTAAATTGTTCTACCGTAAAGTGCTCGACTTCGCGTGCAGGTCGTCGGGCTACCCCGAAGCGGAGGTGCCATCCCCTCTGCAGAGGATCAAAGTTGTGATGGCATGTCTTCGGATCATCCTCAGGGATGTTTCCCAGACCGTCGCCAATAGCCCATTGTGCAGCTTTAGTGCGACGTAAATGAACTACTACTACTACTTGAAATAATTAGATACTTATTATGCATATATATATGTATAATAAAATTACCCAGATTCTTTAAGTTATAACTTAAAGAATCTGGGTAATTTTGATTTCACCCAAAAAACATTAAATTTTTTTACTTTCGATAACTTATTTAGTCCAGCAATGGACTGATCATGCGGCGAACGAAACTATTACATTAAAAAATTATGTAACTCTATAACAGAGCGACCAGAACGTCTTTTCTGGAGTGGTGATGTACGCGCAAATGAAAACAATAAAGGTTTGTTTACTTGGAAAATGTGTAGTTTATAAAAGAGTAAAATTCTCAGCACTTATTTTTGATAATGATTTAATTTTCCACAATTGAATCTTTTCCATTCAATTAAACCTATTTAAATTTTTGAAAAACAATCTAATATGGTTAATGATCCATAATCGTAAGACACTGTTTCCAGTAGATCGCCGAATTTAAGTAGCACTGGCTGCGGTCATTGAGCATGTAAACGACTACTTGATCAGCCAGCGAAGGAATCAAGGGTATTGGTATCCATTAAACTGCTCCACCGGAAAGTGATCGACTTCGCACATAGAGCATTAGGCTACCAAAACAAAGGAACTTTTTTTGCAGAGGATCAAAGTTGTGAAGGCATATCTTCGAATGACCCTCCTGATTGTTTTCCAGACCTTCGCCAATAGCCCATTGTGCAGCTCTAGTGTGACGTACATAAAGTACTAATGTTTCAACTCTATCATATTTAAAATTTAATGCAGCATAAGTGGTCATCTTACACAAGTTTTACTGTATAAATAAATATTTTTCATAAATATATAGATGTCCTCTAATCATAAAATTTTTTGAGGATGCTTCCTTGATTTGTCCTCAAGTCAAGGTTAAGAAATTTGGTCATCTTGTGCTATACTCAAACCCAGTAATAAGTTTTAATTTACTAAGTTAGTTTATTTTAGCAGCGTCGAGAAGTTTAAAAGAATGAGAAAAAAAAAATGGTATGTTTACTAAGGAATTTTAGGTTGTGGAACCCATCTTTAGACAATCTAAAATGAATCTAACTAAAGTAACCATTTAAATTTTATGCTATTCAATACTCTTATTTGACTTTAGCAGGTATCCGAGTCCAAAACTCAACCCTGCAATATTTATTACTTCATTTGCCGAAAATAATATTTTAACCATAAAATTAATCACCATGAATTTATTTTGAAATTTGATTTAAAAATTTCACTTTTGACGATGTAAAATTGTTAATCGATTTTTTTTTTCTTCGTAAGATGATTGCATTTCCAAAAACTTTGCAACAATGAATCAATAGGTAAGATCTTAGAAATGACAAAACAGTTATAATAAATATTTCTATTACCTAGTGCAAAAACACCCCGCAACTCAGCATATCAAATTTTAACATAATTACGTTAATTAAAAATTACTCATTAAGAATTTTGGATATTAACATTAAGATTTATGATGTAAATTAGACAGAAAAAAGCAGAATTCCACAGAAACGTCTGAGTAAAACTTGTTCTGTTTATTTGTTGTTGAACATTCAACATTATTCAGACATTTTTTATTCTTTGATCTGTTATTATTGTCAGTCAAGTATAACTTTTAAACAAAATTGCAATCAGAAAGTCAGTTTATTGTCAGTCAAGTGTTTATCTTCTATTATAACTGCAAAAGGACTATTAATTTTTTTAAAGGAAAAAAAAAGTGTGCTGGCAAGAATATTTCAAAAAGCTTGAAATGGAATTTCCTTTTAAGCCTAAATTACCAGTCATTTTTCTAAACAGTATTTTTTTTATATTTATTAGTAAGTGAAATACTAAATGGTATAAAATCAACCACATAAACTAAAACATAACTCAACCACAAAACTTATCTAAAAGACCACATTCTTTAAAATTATTGCATAATTTTATTTAAAAAAAGAATCTAAAATATAAGTTAAAGATACATAAAAATAATATAATTAAGTTAACCATAAAATAAATTGGTAAGTTTATATAATGGATAGTAAATTGAAGTTGACCTATTTATTTTGCAAATGTTTAATGTACATGTTATTTTGTTTGCTACTATAAAAGGACCAAAATACTAAATATTTAAAAATTAATGAAACAATTTTGTCTATATCTATAATTCATGCTGATTTTAACTTATTAGTGCATTGTTCACTTTGAAAAATTCAAAATATATTAAAAAGTATAAAATAAAAGCTAAAAAAAAAAAGAAAAAAGATATTAAACAGAAATTAAATAAACAGAATTAAATAAAAAAACAAATGAAATTGGGAAAACAAATCAAAATCTTGATCAGTTTTAAAAAAGGTTTGTTCTTGAAAGCTTTTTTTTACACTGTTTATTAAAACGTTTGTTTTTGAAAGTTTTTTTTTTTAAAAGTTGTTATGGTTCATGCTCTAATTTATGTTCATGTTTTTTTCTAAATTCCTGCCTTTAACAGTAGATTTTGTAACAAGGATTTTAATAAAAAAAAAAAATTAAGGTTAAAAGAACACTTCCAACTCTCAGCAAATAGTTTTTAAGCGGATATCAAATTTATGTAACACAAGATGAAATTTCTCAAAGATTTAAAAACATTTATTAGATTTTTTTTCAAATAAATTCCCTATCTCTCCAAACATAAATTTTTGTAACTTTTCTCCAAATTCAAATGTGCTAGACACTAATCTCGAAAAATATCCAAAATATGAAACTGATGCAAGTTATTACAGACAAAGTTTGATAGATTTCAAATAGCAATCAATCAATTTTGTCTAATTGATAATTACTATTGCTAATATAATAGAGTGTGGTATAATAATAGTAGATATTGTAGTTTGTTATTAACAGGAAGGGGTAAAGAATTCGGTTTTTCATGGATGATTTTGAGATGGGATAAAGGAAATGAAATGCAATCCATAATGTTTTTCAAAGAAAAGAAAAATATTTACAAATTTGTCTTTATCTTATGATTTAAATAAAGGTTAAATTCATAAATATTCTTCTGAAAATAATTACTGAAGAAGAAAAATTTGAAGAATTTTCCATTTGATTAACAAATTTTTTTCAATAAAGTAAAAAAAAAAACTTATTAATTTATATTCCAAGTTTTCATGGCAAGATTTTAGGCAGCTATATATAGTACATATTCATATAAAGATGGCTCTTTGTTTATTCAAAGTGGTTTTGTGGTAGAATTTGTTTGTACAATTAAAAATATACCAAAATTGTGAGCTGATTAAGCAGTCATTTTAAAATCACAAAAAAGGATGTCTATTTTAAGCATTAAACTAATTGTATTATTATTATTATTTTTTAACTAACTTAGGTACAAAAAATCCTATTAAGTTTAAGTTAGGTATAGTCTAAATATCTTTCTATCCAAAGCTATTCCTATTATTAGAACGCTCTCTGCAACATAGATATAAGCTGCTTACGACTGTCTGTATATGTTCTTACTTTAGGAAATTGATATTTGTAATCAGTCAGATTTTGAAGTACTAATCAGTACAGAAATGTATTCCACCATGCAAAGTATTAACAGTTAGTTGAGAAATAAAATTTTAAACCATAATGAACAGTTAAAGTGATACAGGACTTGTCACCAGTATCAATTGGCATAAATTTTAAAGCATTAAAGTGCATACTCTTATAAATGGCAGCACTAATGAAATGTATATGTTACCGTTAAAGTACATAATGCAGTTATTTCATAGAATACCTAGTTATTCCATAAAATAACTGATCGTGTCCGTTAAAGTGTGTAATATGTTATTAATTTGACACTTTAACTAGTTATTCTATGAAATAACTAGGTATTCTATAAATTAACTAATGATAGAAAATTAAAATGAAAAAGAAGCAATTTATCTAATTTATGCAGCGTATAAATGGTATTTATGGAAAGTTACCATAAAATTATTTGTTACTACAAGGATTACTAAAATGACACTTGGAATTACAAAGAACATTATTTCTAAAACAAAAACATTTTTTGTTGACACACTGGGTTTTACACGAACATTTTTTAAATCCCTGACCAGTACCTAAATTTTGAGCTGTAGCATATAGATTATTTTACACTTTAACGGGCTGCAAATCGTTATTCTATGAAATAACTAGTTAAACCATAAAATACAAGAGAGTTTTACACTTTAACGGACACGATCAGTTATTTCATGGAATAACTAGGTATTCTATAAAATAACGGATTTTATACTTCAACGGTAACATATACATTAAATAACAAAAACGGAACCAATACAAAATTATGGAGAATTTAGTAGGTGGTAAAAATTATAAGTATATTTAATGATCATTAATAAAAGGAACCATCCTTTTATTAATTCCTCCAGGAAAAATAAATGGAAGACAACCCTTTAAATATGGTAGCTTTATATTAGAAAGAAGAGATGAGAAACCAACAGTGAACAAGTTCTTAGACTTTAATTGTAAAATATCCTGACTATACAATTCGACATCACAATTACACAACATTTAGGAATATACAACTTAAGAAGCATGAAATTTTAGTCTCTAATTTACAAAACAAGTAATATCTACTGCAGGGGGAAGGAAAGTGGGAAAAACCCTGCAGAGCCTACACACTAAATTACAAATCACAATTTTATCCAATTTCCTTTTCTTTTTTTTCTAAAAAAAGGAGATATGCTTTGTTACAGTTTTTTTTTTCCTCATTAAAAAACATTGGCAACATGATAATTTTCTTTCTTCTTTTTTAAGATGAGCAGTTGAGAAGATGGCTATATACATGAAAATGTACAATTGGCTAGGATATAGAGCAGCTCTTTCGACACTGGGACGTGAGTGAATCACAAGGGTGATGCAACTGCTTGGTTTTCTTCAAAGACTTGTCTCTTGAGTTTGGAAGATGAGGACGTGATTTATAAGTTGTCATTGAATATGATTTGAGACAGGACTTCAAGGAGACCGGAAGAGGAAGCTGCTCAATACTGTACACTGTTGTTCGGGCAACAATCGCACGGCAACAGAGTTCTTGAAGTGACAATACTGAAAAGAAAGAAAAAAAAATCAAATGACAATTAAAAACTTTCATTAAAATGAAAACTATATTATTGTGCAAAAATAAAAGTTGATAACTTATATGAAATTTGTAATGTAAGTCACAAAATTGAAAGTGACACTCTAACACTGTCAAGTTAGGTAAAGTGGCTATAGGGACTTTATACATAATCAGAAAGTAATAAAACAAAAGACTTAAAATTATTAACCAAGCCAGTAAATTAGCTAAATTTAAAAGTCTTAGCCAAAGTCAAATCTTAAAATTTTTTTTATGATCATCTTTTATAGAAACCCAAATATAATTTTACTATTAATTGAACTATTTTATAAAACGCTAGTTCAAATCAGTTGGGGAAAAACGTAGTTGTTTTATCGTCTTTGAGGAAAACAAATAAGAATAGATTGTGGTCTTAGACTAGAACAGAATATGATTTAAAGGATAAACCTGAAGCAACAATTTTTTTTATTGGATTCCAACTATCTCTTAAATGAATACACTCCATTTTAAAATTAACCCTTCATTCTTTAAGTCGTAATTTTTTATGAAAGGATACTTACTGTCATAACGTGATTGAAATAATTTAGAAATAAAGGATCAAGTAGAAGATAAATTATTTAATTTTTTTAATTCTACTTCTTTCTATTTCTTTATACTATGCACAGTTTTTTTTTAAATAGAAATTAGTGTGGGGCTTTACACTTGCATAGCCAACCAAGTACAGGTGACTAAAATATATCTATCATTGAAGAGTGCTTATCAACAAAGATAAAGTTTCTTCTTTTAACGATCATTTTAGTTTTTAAATTTTACAATAAGTTTTTTTAATAAAAAATGTGTTTTTGTCATGAACATATATTTTGCAAAAATAGTTGGATGGTAATATGTATCTTGCAAATACTTAATCTATTTTATTAACACAAATTGTTGGAAAGAATTTTGCCACGCTTTTCATGCTGACATAATCTCTCTTGTTGCTTACATTATCTAGCATTAATTCTAATTGGTTAAACAAAATATCTAATGGAAATTACTGTGATTAAATAAAAAATACAGGATTTTATCAGAAAAACCAATTTTGACGCACTTTTTAGGGTCGAGGGAAATACATATTTTCCTTTTCTGTGAAAAAAATTGTTTGGTAATACTTTTGCCAAATTACAATTAGTTTCTCCGAACTTACGATTTTATTGCATTGGACAAGGTGGGGAACGTTTAGCACAATCCCCGGGTAATTGAAGAGTACACTGATTGCAATGAGAGAAAAAGATGATTTAATTAGCACATTTTGCAATTAATCCCCAAAGAAAAACTTTTCAAAACTGTCTGCTGTGTCAACAGGGGAACGTTGGGGCTTTAAAACTTTGTGATCAATTGCAGGACAGAGGTAATGTGGTTAGCAGTAAACACCGATCGGGTTTACTGTAGCTTGTGTTGATTAAACAGACTTTTAATCATGGGATCAACAATTTAAATTGTATCACTAAGATTAGGGATTTAATTATGGTTTCACTAATTTGATAGTCTAAATTTGCAAATACGAGGATGGTTCAAATCTAACATTCAAGTACGTTCTCAACTACTGGTTATACCAAAGATGATTAAGTGGAGAAAAAAAAGCATTAATAAAATTTTTTTTATAAAAAAGATGTAAATCAATCATTACTTTTTTCTTTATTTTTGTTAACTGTGTACTTATTTTTTACTATAAAAAAAAAAGAAAAAGATATAAATTCTTTTATTAGATTCCAGTATAAATTTTAAAACATTCTTTCATTCAGTATATTTGTTAGACAAAATCCCTTTAAACTATATTTAGTAGACATAATATAGATTCTAAACTATACCGCTCATTATATATAACTAGCGTGAACAATAAGCTAAGGAACTATGCTAATATGTGTATGGAATACTATGTTATGCAGTGTTATTGATTTAAAAAAAAATCCCCCTTCTTTAAATAAATATCCTGAATTTACCAATGCATTTCACATTGATTATACTATACTTAAAAATTCGAAACTTTGGTTTAATTATGAACAAACATTTAAGTTTGGACAACTAATATCAAAAATCTAAAATTTTGGTGGAGAAAATCAAAATCTATTAAAAATGTTAATTGCCTTGCATAATTAAATTAATATTATTATAACTAAAATTAACACGCATTAGGAAATTTATTTTAATTGTACTAAATATTAATTAAACAGCTAGATTTAATTGATTGAAATAAATATTTATATTTTTGTAAGTTAGGCACAATTCATTTATTTATCAGGGTTTATATTATAATCATGATTTATAGGTAATGCTCATTTATAGTGTGATAATAAAATAACTTTGCCAAAATATGACCCAAGCATGTGGAGATAGAAAGTTCGTAAAATCTAAAATGCAACATGAGTTTTAAGTTTTATATCATAATATGTATATATAAAAGAATATTTCAGAATTAATAATCTTGTTGAATTTTTATAATATATATATAACATGATGCATTGTATAGGAAGTTTAATTTTAAAGCCATTTCATTAAAATATTCTAATATTACATATAAAACATTGTTACAATAAACATTACAAACAGTGAGTAGTCTCGGGACCTGAATTTTCTTGATTTCGGAAGCAGATTTTTTAATATAAAGAAAGAACAAAAAAGGTTTAAAAGAAAATTAGTTATTATAGCTATTTTTATGTAATAATAAATTATTTCAAAACTGTATCATACATAGTCTACATGCTAAAGAGTAAGTGAAAACAAAAATTAACAAATGATAAGAAAACTTAAATACATCATAATCAGGAAATATCTAATAAAAAATAAATTAAAAAATAGTAAAAAAAATCAAAGAATTTAATTTATTACTTAAAATAAATGGATACTTAAAAGTACTTTTGACTCTGCAATAAATGAAATGTATAAGAAATGAAAAACATAGCTATCACTGCAATTTGAAGACAAGAGAAAAAATTTACTCCTCAATTTGCTAACAAGTTTAACTTTGGCATCCTTTCAATTAGCAATCCAACATATTAAGAAAAAAATATTGAGAGCAAAAATGCTGAGTTTCTTTCTAAGATAACCGAAAGGCTGAAACAAGATTTAAAGTGTGAACAATGAGTAATTAGTGGATGGTCCAAAAAATTGAATCATCGAATGTTTGAAATTTTCAGAATTAAGGTTTATTACTTTTTAAATAAAATAAAAAGGTGATATAAGTATTGAATAAACTCCAAATTTAAAGGATTGACTGAAATCTGAAAATAGAATTAGTACTTCATAGTTTTTGATAAAGTTTAAGTGAAAACTAGGAATTTTTTTAAAACAAAAATTATGAAAAATAAAGGCACAGAGCAGGGGTAGAAGTGACCAATGAGAAAAAAATAGGATTGTTTTGAAAAAAATATAGGATTTTCTAGAAAAAAAATATAGGATTTTCTGGAATAAAAAATAGGGCAAAAAAGATTTAAATTAGATTTAAAAGTATGGATCATATATGAATAACTTTAAAACTTAATTATTTAACACTCAAAAAAATTCGATAAAAAAATTATATAAACAATTTTCCGCAATAAAATCATACATACCTTATTATTGCTTTAAAAATTAAAAATCACATAAAAAAATTGACTTTATCAAACTAATGACTTTTTCAATAATTAACATTTTATTTACTCCTCTTTATTACATTAAATTATTTCAAAAATTATGCAGCATTGTTTTTATATTCATTTATCATTCTGCAAAGTCTAACTTTTTGTTGCCAGCATCAATAAGTGCTTGTCCAGCCTCAATATCAGCCATAGATTTCCGTTTGAGTCCTTGTTTTAGCCTCTGGTTTCCTTCTTCAATCATAGCCTGAGCTGAATAAACATTTTCCTTAAAACCTTTCAATTTCTCCTCAGTTGATTTTTTACAGAAGTACTGGGCCTAGGCTCTAAACTTTTTTCCTCGAGGTTTTTGAGCTTTTCCTTTTCTTTTTCTGCCTTATATTTGCTGTGGGCTTCTTTGTAGAACTGGATCATCTCTTTTGTTATTTCCACACAAGAAGCATTTTTTCTAACTGAATCTTTTATAAGTCTTAAGCCTACTAGCGTGTTTAAATTCATTCTTGACCTTTCATTTGTCATAATTCGTTTGCTAATTGAAAAGCCATGTTCCACAGAGGCTTGCCCATGAGAAACAGAGAGGACTGACTTCACAAGTTTAGTTAAAAAGGGATATTTTAAATTACCATTACCATCTTTAAGAACAAACACATTGTTCCAATACTTGTCAATGGAAATGTTTTCAGTTTCCTCAGGAACATCTTCATTTGCATACAAATGCCACTCGTCAGTCAGTTTATCAACACAGTTCTGTGGTACGATGTGGGGTAGCATGTTACACAATCTTCTGATTGTAGGCAAAATATTCACTACAGGTTCTTTCTTCACAATAGGGTGTAAAATTTGTAAGGATTGTAACAGTTTATTTTTCAAAGGCAATTTCTGGAGGAGGTATTCAATTATTATAACATAAAATTTCTTAGCATTAAATAGAAATAACTCCTTTTCTTCACTTTTTACCAAGTTAAGTACCCTACGAACATTATTGCCCACATCGATCTTTTTTAGGGGCAAGGCATCTTTGTTCAAATCTACCTCAAGTAATTTGTCGCCACCTTTGTCTTTCAAAACTTCTTCTTTAATAAAGCGTTGCATGATTTTTATTATCAAATCACATAACTCATTGTATAAAGTGTGAATCAATGAGTTTTTTTCTTGTAATAGCTTTAAAATATTATCAAAAATTGATCCAACACTGATAAGGAAATGCAAATAAGCTGATAATAAAGGATCTTCTAAAACTTTTTTAATGCTTGGAAATCTATAAAGCTTTACCAAACTACTTTTCTGTTTAGGTAGATCTTCTATAAAATACTCCTTTAAAGGAGGCAAAAGATGCAGGACTCTTTCGCAGACAGTAACAACAGAAAGCCATCTGTTGCTCACATATCTCAACACTTTAGAATATTCACAACCAAAATGATCAATTTCTTTTTGGAGATCCACTTTCCTGGAAGGAAATTTGGAAAACCATGAATAAATGTTTTCCAAAAAATCAATAATATTCCCAAATTCTTCAATAGCTAAACCTTTTCCAAAGGCATTATGAATAACATGTAAATTACATGTACCCACATTTATTAATCCATACTTCCTAATTTTCCGTAACTTCTTTGTCGAATAGTTGAAAAACACATTTATTAACATTCGGCCCATCAGACCCAAGCATCACTATATGCTTTAAATCTATTTCACAAGAATTTAGAATTGATTTTATTGCATTAAAAATGTTGAGAGCAGTTGCATGCCCCAACAGTTCTGAACCCAAGTATCTCTCGGATATACCACCATCACAAGAGCACCAATATCGAATGTGCATATCAAGTTGTTTCAAGTTTTGCTCATTAAGGGTCTCATCAAACATTAATGAGTAATAAGGTTTTTCTCTCTTAAATTCGTTGGTGATTTGCTTCAAAAAGTAAGGATCAAGTCCATGTGATATAGAATAAGACACTTTGGTGGAACATAAGGTCATCCCAGTGCACAAATTTGAGTCTGGGAAGACAGATGAAAATACTTCTTTTATAGCATCCTGCGATAAAAAGGAATAATTGTTCAGGGCAACATGGATTGTCCATATAATTTCAGATCGCAATATTTTGTCTTCAGAAGTAAGAGTCCATACTTTTTTTGATTCAGTAGAGCTGGATCCTGGCTCCAAACAAACACTATTGCCAGCAGCAATTACGAGACGCTTTTGAGAAATATCCTTTTTCTCATAAAAAGTCTTTTTATGTTTTTTAGTGCCTGAATGCTGCAAAAGCTGAATTTTGCCACTACTGCTGATGTTTACAGTAGCCAGACAAACAGTACAGTAGGCAGAATATTCATCTTTACCTTTTTGGCACCAGTTTTTAACTTTACCATTATTTTTATCCTCTAAATCAAGCCAATCATCACGAAATCGTGTCAAATGATTTGGCATCTTTTAATTGTACTTATAAATTAAATGGATTAAATGCAATAAATATAAAAATAAATTAATCAAAGATAATAAAATAAAAACTTAAATAATCTAATTGAAAGTTAACATTTTGAAGCAAAATATTAACATAATAATTTAGTTTGCCATCTACTCAGAAAAAAAAGTCATACAAAGTAGTATAAGCTTAGAAAGCACTAAAACTAATAATTTTCTGTGTAGTCAATGACAACACTCACTACTTCCAAAGGGTAACTTAAAATGGGTGATGAAGGTCCAATCAGGTAACAAGTTATATTCACTCCTCTGAATGAACCAATGGAAGTTGACAGAAAAACTCCCCCAAAAAGAGTAGGAGACAAAATTAGTTAGGACAATTCCTGTTACTTCCATAGAAGGAAATAAAACTGGTGAATAGAAAAAAAACTGACCTTGAGGTGTCTTCATCTTTGAATAGAATGAGTGACCCATGGATATTGAGGAGAGATACAGCAGATAAGGAAAGAAAGAGTTTGACAGGCAACTGCAATTTCCACAAAACCCCCCTCTGACTTTTTTAGTGACATTGATAAATAATACTCTATGATACATTCCATTCATGCTACTACTGGTTCTCTGTTATTTCACCCTTTATTGACAAAAGGGGTGTTGTTCCACAAATCTACCCAGGCCCTAACAATAGGAGTCCACATACTAACTTAGTCATTGTACCTTGAAACTTTTGTTAAACAACTACAAGAGATAGGGAGGGGGGGGGAGAACACTATTTATGTGTTCACTTACCCATTGTCTTTAAGCAGTATTGAGGACAAGTGAATTTCAAAATGATCATGACTATCTGAGGAAAGAAAAATCTAGAAAATTGTCTTCTATAGTAAAAAAAAAATATTAGAGGGAAAAAATATAGGAAATAAAGGAAAAATAGGAGGCTTTCTTAGCTTTTTATAAAAATATAGGAAAAATAGGAAATATAGGAGGACTTCTACCCCTGCACAGAGGGAAAAAAAGAATTGAATCTAAGAAGAGTCATACTTTGATTTCAATAAGTGCATAGTTAGATTTACTGACATACGATGAAAAGATGTGCAAAATGACAAAAATAGGAAACAGTTATGTTAAAAGAGTGGGGTTACTTAAAGAATTTTCTCTTCAATACTGATTCAGCAATAATTTGTTCTGAAGAAAAAAGAATGATAAAAAGGGAGTTGTTTTTTATGCTAATTCTTCTTAACTTAAAACGCTTTTCAGATTTCAACTAGTATAACATACTAGTTTTGACATTGCTTAGTTTTCTCTTCTACTGAAAGGAATTTTTAAAAAAGCAAAATGATTATTATAAATTTGTGTGCTTGTTAAAATGGTATGTTCAAAACAAGCTAACAAATAAGTAAATATCAAGACAAAATAGCAAAGATTAGGACAATTAAGAACCTTGCATTTATTAAATCAGCATATTTAAAATTACAGAAATATAAAAGTTAGTTGTAAAAGAAAATAGTGAGTAAAGGGAAAGTAAGAATAATTACCTCTATTGCTTCGCCACAGTCTCTCCATACCATTTCTAAGAAGAGCCATGCGTGAAAGCTCAACAAATGATTCTGTTATGTTGTAATTACACAAAGGACTCACTTCAAAAAACACCATACTATGCTTCCTAGCATATGATTCAGCAGTACCTTCACAAACTTGCCTTTTAAAAGCTAAATGTAATCGATTTCCAATAAGGATTTTTGGAATACCAGGTGCATGCTAAAAACAAATGATTTCATAAAATTAACAACATTCAATGAAAAGGCAGAACACACATTTTTCTGATAAGGCAGTAAAAAAGTAATGATAATCAAACAAATCCATTTTCATTATGAAATGATTTGGATAAAAAGCAGGATTAGCAATCACTACTTTCACGACTACATACTACAAATGTAATAAACAAAAAAAGCTGTTTAAATCCCCAAAAATGGAGGGCACTATGGCTCATAAGAAACAAATCATTAAAAGATGATTATCTTATGTTCAAGTAGAACTTGTTTTTTACTCAAAAAGACAAAAAGTTTCTTTTCGCAAAAATGTAGTCCTTTGGAGGATTTTAAAATCCCACATAGATATTTACAATATATTAATAATTTAAAATACAACATGCCTTTCTTTAAATTCACTTGAATCTTTTTCGATACTTACTCTAGATAATCAGTTTTCAAAATGTGTTCTGTGGACCTTTAGGGTTTCGTGGAAAGGTAACATAGGTTTCAAGATTTAGTTTTCTTTATAACCATTAATGATTTTCAAAGCATATAATTACATTTATACATAATCAACAATTAGATTTCTGCATAATTAAATACAACAGTTAAGTTCTTTTTGAATAAATATATATATGAAATGCTAAAGAAAAACGAGTAAGAAAAAAAAGTTATAACAACTTAAATAATTCAATAATATAAAAATATCAATGTTCCTTTTTATTCACATTAACGAAATTCGTAATTCAGTTTATTTTGCCAGCTTTTAGGCTAAGAGAAAGACCAAATTTATACTAGCCTAGAAGCTGTTCTTGACTTGCAAAATCAAAATGTCTGACTAAACATAACTTTAAGACCCAATATGAATATTGATCATTATTTGACTAATATTAAAACAATGAAACAAGTAAGACTCTTCAAATTAAGCATTTTCAAAACAATTAAAAAAATTTTTGGAGAATATGTCTACAATTATTAATGAACTTTATTTATTGTCGGAGTTCTGATAAAAGAAGGTTGATCTTCTATGACTCTATAGCCCAAAAGAAATTTGTACTGCTGTTCTAGATAAGCAATTAGGAAAAAATTGTAATTTGCAATGAATAAAATCACTAAATATCTTATTTTACCATAAAAAAATTACATAAGCTATTTTTTCAGTTGTCAAAAAAGGGAGGATAAATTTGTGCTGATGAAAACACTCAAAGAGAACCAATAACCCCCATTTATTTCATATCCTACATTTGGTCTGAATTTTAATGAAAATATTTATGCCAGAACTATCATTCTTTTACAATTTTTGAAATTATTTCTTCATTACCATTTGAGAATTTTACCCTACTTGTCTAACATTCTTTTTTCTTGATTCAATATTATCCAGTTTCAAATTATATGTCAAAGGGAATTACAAAGAAGTTTATCAAAAAGCTAATCGAAAGGCATTGCATAACTGTAACATAAAAAAATTTAGATATATTAAATAAAAACACACATAAAAAAAGAGAGGTAATTTAAGAATCTTCTCACAATATAAACAGATAAATTATAAAAACATACATTTATAATTAATATAATTTTTGCATTTTCTATTATTTACAACAAAATTCTAATTTCTGTCTCCAACAATTGTGATATTTTTTCTTGCAAACTACTAATTTGCTGTCATTGACATAAGAATATTTAGTATGGTAGATGGCAGTAGAATAGATGAACTTTTTTTTTCTTTCCCTACAAGTCAGAAAACTAAGTTTTGTCAACTTGTTTTTTTCTCCCAATTTATCAATTTCATACTAAAAACGAATTCATTTTTATATATTTAAAATTTCACCGCAAATTTTTGCAAATTACATAACTGCCTGCCAATTATTACTAAAGGTGAACTTAGCCTACTTCATGGCCTGAAGCTTTTGGAGCCGCTTCAAATTTCTTCAACTTCTGAACAGTTTCATGTTTATGGTAACTGTTGTAATTGTTATTGTTTAACAGTTGAATTTATGATCAATTCAATTTATAATTTTCTTGTGACATCATTCGACATTTAATAATAATTCTTTCAGAAAATTAAACTACAATAAGAAGTATTACTTAGAGAATAAAATAAAATATACAATTTAATATAAACTTAGGGAACATTCCTACCAAAGTGGATTGATCATCCTACTTTGATGAAAAAGAGACTGAAATATTGGTGTAGTGTTGGGAATTATCTTGTAGTAAAACGAAAAGTTTGTTTTGAAAGTATTTAAATTCTATATAAATTTTTTTTATAAATAACAAAAAGGCAAAGGAAGAATTCCATTCTTCTCTTAAGATGAAAATCAATTAAATTTTCCAGTTGGGTTTTGAATAGTACTGTCAAAACAGTTTGGAGCAGGATCTAAAAGCTCTGTGCCGAGGAACTGACCCATTGTCAGATATGAGTGAAAGGCCGAATTAGAGATAGTTCAGGAGCCTATTCAAAAAAAATTTTTTCTCGCAAATTAGATAACTTCAGGTATTAGCTGAGCTTGTCCCAAATCTAGTAAAGAATGCATAATTGTAGATTCATAAAAATAAAATAATTCATGGTTTGAAGAGAAAGATTAATGTTTTACTGTATATACTGTATTATTATTCATTAACATACCTCTTCAACTTCTTGCAGCCACCTGTCAATGCCATCGAATGACCACTTATTTGTAATATCATACACAAGTATAATCCCCTAAAAACAAAGCAAACATTTACTCATAACATTACTTTAACCAGGAAAATAAGACCACCACCTAATCCATACTCTTTATTTTTAATTTATTTATAAAGAAATTTTCAACATTGATTCAGATTTGATCAAAATTTTAATGTGCAAAATTAATGATAGACAAAATTCATTAATTAATATGTAATAATCATCAATAAATACAAATTTTGATACACAAAGGTTATTAATAGCCATACTTTAAAAAATGTGAGGTAAGCAGAGATTTCTATTTCAATAAATAAATTATATTTTACTTTTAAAAATAAACATAATGCGGATAAAATTACTTGTGCTCCTCTAGAATAAGAGCGGATAATAGTAGAAAACCTTCCCTGGCCTGAAGATTCCCTGAAAAAGAAATTCACAAATAAATAATAGCACACACAACTTCAATATCAGGATTAATAGTAATAATAATTTAAAAAAAAAAAAGAAGAAAAAAAAGTTTGTTTAGGAGAAACTATTTATATTAAAAATGCTTACTTCTCATATCAAATACGTTTTTTCAAGACTAAAGAATCTAAGATAACAAATTTATTTAGTTTCTTTTTCATTTAAAATAATAATTTTTACAGAAAAAAACTTAAAAATAATGCCAATTTTTAGCATAGAAAAGGAGTAGTATACAGAAAATTCAAAAATAGTAAAGAAAACATTTCTATGTTTCACAAACTTTCAATATAACTACACTAACAAACCAGGGGTCTGCTTAGACGAAATTTGGGTCCATTAACAGCTCCTCCACAAAATATCTTTTCATAAAAACGGACCCTTCACAAAATATTTTAACTTAAAAATGGACCTTTTACAAAATAATTTATCTTTCAATCAAACCCTTCACAAATTTGTTTTTCTCCATTATTGTTTTGTTAATCGAATAAACCCTTCCCAGGGGGAAAACAAGAAAGATGAATGAAAACAAATTGAGTTTTGTCTTCGGCAGACGCTTCTTCCATTATTCGTCCGAAATGAATATGCTGCGTTCAGCAGTAAAGGCTAAATACCAAATATTTGTATGTTGCATCTCTAATTTAGAAGCAGCAATTGCTGTTTATTTTTGAAATTTTTTTATTTTATCTTTAATTATAATTTAACAGTGTTCATGTATCTGTTTACAATTTAAAAACTCCTTGAAATTTTTTTTTTTGCTATAACTGGACCCTATTTGCACAAATTTATAAAAGCAGGACCCTGGTTGAAAGAATGTGACTTAACGTTTATTTTATATTCACAAATTACGAGTAATTTTTTCACAATTTTAAAAAACCGGACCTTTCACAAAATGTCTTAACAGACACCTGCAAATAATGACTTTTTGCAAGGTGCAGATGGTGAGGAGCATAGGACAGATCAAACATTAATTATCACAGAAGTACATTAATTAAATACTTACAAACAACAAACCACACAACTACAGAAACATCTAAATTATCAAGAAAGATGAATACAAGAACTAGGTTCAATCAGTCTTTCATGATTTTCTCGTTAAATCTAAAGTTCTGTTTTATAAAGGTAACAGGATAGTACAGAGGGCAGTTAGATGCGAAATATCAAACTTAATTTTTAGATGAAAAAAAAATATACACAGTTATGAAAAATTTGGAACAATTACTAAGATAGCGAGAATTTTTTTTTAATAATCACATTGTATAAAATAAACTACAGCAATACACATTTTAAAAGACTAAGAAAATGCTTAAGTATAGTAAAATGCAGATATACAGTAGTTCAACTTTCATAGGAAAATATTTAAACATACTTTCTTTTCATAATTAAAATTGTTAAATCTCAAGGAAAAAATAACTTACCACAGCTGAAGTTTTATTCGTTTTCCATCTAATAATATTGTGGTTGTTTTATATGCAACACCTGAAAATTTAATTAACAACTTTAAAAGAAAATTTGAATTCTAATACATATAAACTTTGAACAAATATTCCCGCATAAGTGAATATATTATAAAGTAAGCTCACAAAAACAATATCTGCTACTCTCTAAAAGAAACTATAAGTATGTAATACATACCCAACTTTTGCAGGGCCCACACTAAGGATCTCATGTTATTTGCTAATAAATTAGCCCAATATCAAAAGTATTCGCTGATTTCCGAAAGCCTTAGTCAAATGCAAATCTTAAAAATTTTATACAATTAAGTTTACTTCAGGCTTATATTATTTGTACCTAATTCTAATTAGTTATAGTGCGCATCTGCCAAAAAGTACTGCAATCGAATATAAAATACTGATTTGTTTAGAAAAAATCATTTTGACGTAATTTTGAGGATCAAGTTAAACAAATATATTTCTTTCCAGTGGAAAAATTCAATTTTTTTTGATTTTATAGCATTTGGTGAGGTGGCAAAGCATTTGTTTTACCTACACTCTTCAAAAAAATTTTCTTACAAAAAGGTTTCCATTAGAAAAAAATACTTTCATTTAAAAAATGTGTTTAAAGTGAAGTGCAACCTAAGAATATGTATACATATTTTGAATATTTTTTGATATAAGTTTATTTATTAACAATTAATTTAAAATTTAATATGAAAAAAAAAAAACATTAAAAATTTGTTATCTAACCTGAGGAGCCACAAAATGGCGATTCCTGGGAGCCATCTTCAAGGCCACTAAGAATCTCTTGTTTACCAACATCACTGTCTCCTACTAGTAAAAACTTCAACAAATAATCGTAGGACTTCGGATTATGTCGAGAAACAGATACAGTTGTTCTGCTCATGAGTGCTGTAATTCTTGATAAAAGTTTCTCAGGTTTTGTGGCTGGTGAATGATTGAAGCCACATCTTATGGTCAGCTAAAGTGTCCTACAAAATAAAACATATGTGATTTCTGGAAGAAAAATTTTTATAAAATTTTGTAGAAACTTCATAGTTCATCTGTTTTTACATTTTAAAAAAAAAAAAAATCTTTTCTCAATAATTAATTTTTTTTAATTCTTTTTCTGTACGCAGAAGATAAATAAGAGACCATCATTTTTATACACAAAAAGTAACAATTCTAAAATAAAATATTAGAATGAATATATTTTTGCTATCAAACATCCATAATAACATATATTCTAGTATTGTGGGCAATATCTAGGCATTTAAAAAATAAAAAAAATACACATTTCTACACTTTTTCGCTTTTACCATTTTTCAGAAATTCTGAAACTTGCAGTAATGACTACCACGAAAAAATCACCGATAAAACTAAGTATATTTACAATGAATTGATATTCACATATTATAATAAATAATATTGGTAACCTAAAATCATTAGCATCAGACGAAAAATTGATTGAATAATCACTTATAATAGCACACTCAAATGTGTGATTAAAAATCTCTGAATTATATTAACATCGTATAGAAGTGGAACATATCAGAATTTCCATAAATGTGCCATACAAATTTCACATGTTATGAACATCAGTATAAATAAAAACCCTATGAAAATAGGCAGCATTAACTAATCCACCTCATACGGATGTACAATATATTTCAGCTTACCGAAAAGTGATCCTAAGAGGCAGGTTTTGAAATTTCTATGTCGTAATACTATTTAAAAATAATTATTTTATTCAGTTGTTGGTAAATAAGAAAAAAAGTCAAATTTTAGATTAGTGCATTCTAAGAAAATTTGATTAAGTTTATTTTCTCCAGATTTGCGAAATTCTACAAATTAACGGAAAAATCACATGCACTATTACACCCTGATTTTTATACCATTCCAACAGAATGAACTCACTGTCATCTGCTTTATCGTACAATTGGCTATATTTTCCATAATGCAAAGCTGGAAAAAAAATCTCCGCAAATAACTCATAAGGTAAGCAACTACAGTACAAAGTCCTATATACAGACGTCCTTTTACCGGATGGGCCTCTTTTCAGGACACTTTTTAACAATCAAACTCTTTACTTTTCAAATATTTTCCCCCCCTCTACATTTGCGAGTTGTTAAGAAACGAATACAGGGGTAGATGAGAATCCTCCACTTTTTTGCTTTTTATTAATTTTTACCAGAAATTTTTTTTGTTCGGTTTTAATCAGATTTCCACTATAATCTAAAAAAAATTGTCTACACCAGAAATTAAATCTGTTATTTCATAACCAGCACGAAAAAAATCCCATATTTTTTTTCTCACGTCTTGCATAAAAAGATAACTACAGCTAAGAATCACACACTCAATTTCAAAGTGCGCAAAATTTCGCAGAAATTGTGGAATTGAGATGAAATTGTCACGACTAAAGCGGATCATTACGTGATTATTCAAAAGCGAGATTTGGAATTTGCGTATCGTAATATTATATTAAAAATAAATTTTAAATTCTAAAAGCTATATGGAAACCCCAAACACCTAAAATTTGATCGACAAAGCCCTGTTAATCCTCACAAATTGAGTGCATCAAAAAGTAATTTTACAAATGTGCCATTCAAAATTTCCTATGCATGATAAGGTAGCATTAAAAAAACTATGAAACTCTGCTGGAATAACAGATACAAATTATAAATCCATGTGTTATTGCAGGTGAATTGTCAAAAATTGAGTGAGAAATGTGTGACTTGAAGTAGGAGGAACGAAATAATATCGTATTTAAACATTGAGATAAAAAAAAAAAAAAAAAACAAGTAAAAATCCATTTTAATAACTACCCCAAAAATTATTGTGAAAACTATGCGAATGCATTGTGATATCAACACTAATTGAAAAATGACTACTAGCTTAAAAGAGTGACCCAGAATTTGAGTTATATGTTATAATGAGATATTAAAACATCGAAATTGTAAAAACATTTGGTAATCTGTAACAAGGTTGGAGTTTTGGACGCCCAAAACTGGTTTTGGACAGGACACGTGAGTTTCACTGTCTTAAACTGGCTAATACTGTCTTAAAGTGTCCAAAACCTTGAACTTTGATAAAAGGTAAAAATTCTATAGGTGTAACCATTGTACACATAATAATTACATATATCAATAAATATTTGATATATTTTACACAATTTACTTTAACTTATAAAAGGAAAATAATATAATAGGAATAGGTTTATAGTTTTTGAAGCTCCACAATTCATTGAACAACAAAAGTGAATACCTAGTCCTCTAAATTCAAATATGCTTTTAATACTGATAAATAATGTTTTAGCATAAGGATAAATAATACAATATTAAAAAATAAAAATATTTCTTAAAAAAAAATACTAAATTTGTTTGAAAATTAACCTTACATTTTTCACAATATTTGTTTTAAAAAAAGTTACGATTTCTGCATCACAGGATGATAAAAAAGACATCCATTAAAAAAAAAAATTTTTTTTTAAATATAAATTTATTAGTTTAAATTGGAAATACAAAATAACTGAAAAACATATTAACAGTTTCGAAGGGCATAATATCAGTTTCAGTTACTGACACTTGTGATGTATCACCACTATGCTGAAAGCATTAAACATGAATGAAATAAAAGTATTCTTGAATAGTACTATAGATAAATTAACCTGTTTATAACTAATCAAGCATTTAGTCCCTAATAGCTTAACCAGTATGGCAAGGTTAAACTTCAGTTATGTATTACTGTACTATTGAATGAGAGGACCAATTGAACTTGATTATTGATTAATCTTCCTTTGTTTAATGTTTAAATTGAAGAGTCTAACAACATTAATAAAACATTATACTTTTAAAAACAAATATTCTCCAGTAGATTCAATTATCAATATGTTATTAGTTCTATGTTTATTTTACCTTTTAAATATTGTTCAGAAAAAATTGTGACATAATTTGAGTATAAGGGTTTTGGACAGGACGGTTTAAACCGTGGAGTAATCCATTCTGTCCTAAACCTTGCCCACCCTGATTTGTACCAAAAGCTGATGATTTACAATGATTATCATCTATTTTGTATTTTCTAACTAATAAGGATGCTTTGATGGTTGTCTACCTAAAAGACTGGAAAAGAGATTCCCGGGCATTTTTATAATATTGTATTTTTAGCTACCCCACCTAGGATCCTTAAAAAGAAGATAATTTTCTTAAAAATTTGAATCTATGTCAAAAAGTTTCGAATTTTACAGTTAATTGCTTATAATTAAATAAGCAATTAACATTTAATTGCTTATAATCTTTATAAGACTAAAATAAAGACCTTTATCTATTGCTTTGAAGTTTTGAACAATAAGCAGTTTTCAACAAAATCAAAATAGATTGAGAACAGAATGTTAAACCGATTAAAAATAAAAAGCTACGAAATAGTGCCATAAATTAACTAATTTAAATTATACATCAAAAAGTTAAAATTTTCTATATTCAGAAATGCAATAATTTTCATACTTTACACCCTTTCTGCATTAACTGAATATTTTGCAGCATTTTACTGCAAAATATGCAGTAAAATACTTTATTGGGGAATTACGGAAATTAAAAAACTCACTACTTCATGCTATTACGTAATAAGAATCTAAAAGTAAGAATGATATAAAATTTTCAGCCTATCCTAATGCATGCATAATTTGAGAAATGAGAACTAATTATGTTCAAAAGAAAAGGTGATAATTGTTGGTTCTATAATTCGTGAAATAATTTATAAATCAGCAGAAAAATAAATTAAAAAAATTACATGAAATAATAATGATCTTAAAGATAGAAAATTACAAGGTATTTATACAATTAAAGTTCACTAAAGTTTTAAGAAAAGTACTAAATAATTTATTTCGAATGTAGAGCAGTTGAAAAACAATTCTATTTCAGTTTAAGCCTACCTATTTTATTTGTTCATACAGTTATAGAGAAGTTTAAGAAAAGCTTTTGCAAAACTGTGAGATAAATCATCAAAGTTAATCAATGCACAATAATTATTGAAGAGCTTGCATAAACTTCATTTAATTCAATATTATTTTTCTACACGCATTCATGACAACCATTACAATTGCCCTTATTTTGTTGATTTTAATAACTTGTTGCCATTCTTTACAACAAATATGAAAGATGACAGTTATAATCTTAGTTCTTGCTGCTTTGTTGCAACGTATGTGGACCAATCACAAAATTGAATTCTAAATCTAATTTTGTTTTGTTAAACAACTTTTTTTCACTGCAACTGTATTAAATCAATTTTCTTGTTTACCTTGTTGTTTTTCAGCGGGTGATCCAGACTTCACATTGTTTGCATAATTAAATTTTATTTCACTTATACTATTATTCTTTAATATTGTTTAATTTAAATTCTATGTACTTTTTTGCACTTACGGTTTTTGATTGTGTGGCTTTTACTTTCTTCTAATTATTTTATAAAGTACAAAACATGGATGTACAAAAACATTCGGTTCACACATTGGTTTTCCGATCGCTGAAACGAACTCATGACATGTTTTTAGCCGATCAGGCTAATCCTCCTCCACCGAATGAGCAAAGTGATAAGCTAAAGATGATGATTAAAGCTAGAGACGAATTTGGGCCTGTTATGCATCTAGTGAAAAACAAGAAACTTTTGGAAGAATCTGAAAATGATTCTGAGAATCTGAAAAATGATGAGAATCAAACCGTTCATTACGAAAGACGAACAACTATGAATGAATTTGAAGGGCGTGAGCTATATGAAACCGATGCTCCTCCTCCAGGGACTGAGGAAATTTATCAATTACCTACACCAACCATGCCACCATCTCAAGCTTTAGTATTAGCTGGTCAACAGCAACAAGCTCTTACAATGAGACGAATGCCGAGCTTACCCAAACCTCAATGGCATCCCCCTTGGAAATTATATAGAGTTGTTAGTGGCCATTTAGGTTGGGTTCGTTGTTTAGCTGTAGAACCGGGAAACGATTGGTTTGCAACTGGCTCAAATGATAGAATAATTAAGATATGGGATTTAGCGAGTGGAAAATTGAAGCTTTCCCTTACAGGCCATATTAGTGCTGTTAGAGGTCTTGCAATAAGCTCTAGACAACCTTATTTATTCTCTTGTGGTGAAGATAAGCAAGTGAAATGCTGGGATTTGGAATATAACAAGGTTATACGACATTACCATGGTCATCTTAGTGGAGTATATGCATTATCACTCCATCCTACTATTGATATTTTAGTAACAGGTGGACGAGATTCATCTGCAAGAGTTTGGGATATGAGAACCAAGGCTAATATACACACCCTGTCAGGCCATACTAATACAGTGGCTAGTGTTCAGTGTCAAGCAACTGAGCCACAAGTTATGACAGGTAGCCATGACTGCACGATTCGCTTATGGGATTTAGTGGCTGGCAAGACTAGAGTGACATTAACCCATCATAAAAAGAGCATCCGTGCCTTACTTATTCATCCTAGGTTGAATATGTTTGCATCAGGAGCTCCTGATAATATAAAGCAATGGCGTTGTCCTGATGGAAATTTTGTGCAGAATCTTACTGGACATTCAGCTATTGTCAATTGCTTGGGGATTAATGTTGATAATGTGTTGGTATCTGGAGGCGACAATGGTACATTGTATTTTTGGGATTGGAAAACTGGTTATAACTTCCAGCGTTTACAAGCACCTGTGCAACCTGGTTCTATTGATAGTGAAGCTGGTATATTTGCCTGTACTTTTGACCAAAGTGGCAGTAGATTGTTATCTGCTGAAGCTGATAAAACTGTTAAAATATTCAAGGAAGATGAGACTGCTTCAGAAGAGACTCATCCTGTGAATTGGCGACCTGAAATTCTAAAGAGAAAACGATTCTAAATAATAACTTTTAATTTTGTTTTGTTCCTGTTTTGTTATTATCTTATTAAAGAACAATGTGTGTGGTGAATATGAAGACTTAAGATTTTTCATAAAATACTATATATGAATTTTCTGTATGAAGTGAATGTAAAAAAATAATAAATATAAACACCTTTTTTTTAAGTAAATGTTTATTGCTTTTTATTCCATTTTACAACATGATAATATTCGAAAGAAGTATCTGCCATTGCCCATTGTAGAGTAAGATAACTAAAAGGAAAGGAGAAGAAAAGTATGTTTAATCATAGATTATAGCAAATGAATATTGATGAAGAGTATTTAAAGAAGTTGTTTTAAACTTCTATTTAACTATTAACATTTCTTGCTGAATTTATAATATGGTTCTATGGATAATATGGTTTTCAATTATGTACTGAATTATATATTATTGGCTTCTTATTTAACGCTAAATGTTACATTTAAAGATAAACCATGCTCTTTTTTTACCATTTTTGTGTTTTTTTAAGAGTTATAATTTCCTTGTAAAATGGTAAATTTAATAAAAAATAATGCATTCAACATATGTTGATTTATATATTACAACTAACATAATATATGCTACCACTAAATTTTGTTGATTATGGCAATACTTTATGTTATATTTGTTTTGTTACAGTTTTTGTAACAACTATTTGTATCCATAGTTAGAGTCAAAGGTTAATTAAGGAATAGGACATATTGATTTTAATAAATGTAACTATCTTTTTTAGATTTTGCAATAAATGAATTATTAATTCTGAAACTTTCTGTCACAGCTAAATAAATAACCACTCATGTTAAAAAAATACCTTGGCAGATAAAACGTGACTTTCCTGATTGTAAAATAGGTGAAATTATTTTTTATAATTACATTTTTAACCTCAAGGTGGAAAGAAAAAAAATCAAACTTAAATTTTAAAAAACTTGACTGTACATTTTTGTAATCTTCTGATAGATTACTTTCTTGAAAAATATTGGACTTTTTTTTCATTAATTGTAATTAAAATAATTTATACTTTTTGTAATAGTATAAAAGATGATAGGTGAATAGTTTTTAAGATAAATATTTTACTTTATAAAATAATGTAAAATTAAATTATATTTATAATTTTTACCTCAGAAATCCTTGAATTTTTTAGAGTTCGCCGAGCTTTCTCTTCCATATTTAGTAGTGTGAAAGAACTATTCATGGGAACAAAATGGTTTATGATAAAGAACAATGAAAGTTTTAACTCAGACAGAACAATATTGTCCTAAAGAGTGTAAATTTACTGAAGAAGTACTCTCCTAGAATATTTTGTTTAACTCAAGACTTGTAAGTATCTGTAACTTCACTTATTCACACCAACTAATTGAGAAATATTTCTTTATTTAATTTCTTTTGAAATGCCAGTTTAAATTAAATTATATTAAAAATAAATTAAAGTAGTAACATTGTAATTAAAGTATATTTTTACTACTTATGTGTTAATGATAAAAGTTAGTCATTTTTCAGTTCAATGCAATGTTCAGTTTATCAAATCATAAACTTTTGTTACAATAATATTCCTTATTTTTAGGCTAATATAGTATTCAATGAATTTGATTATTGGTATACTGATTTTTACACATTTTTATGTTGCTTTTTTGTAATCCTTCTATTCAACATTTTCATAATTATCTTTTTGTGCATAAATAACATAATCTCTTCATCATATGCTATTTTGTAAATTTAATTACTGAAATAACAGTTAAAAATATGATAATAGTATTTTCAACAGAAATTACATCATGCTCTGTATTTGTAAGAAAGAATAACAGTGTATATATATCATTATGAAAACACAATGTGGAATTATTAAGTGGTTACTTAGTGGAGGTGCTCAGTAAAAATTCAGTTCTTGCTAAAAATATTAAAAGGGACAAACTTCACTACATTTTTTAAGTTAAAAAAACAATTTTGCTTATAATTCAAATTACTATCAAGAATAATGGTACCATGAACAAAATGGGAGGTATTAAAACCAACTGTAAATGTAAAAGTGTATTAAATGTGAATTTTATACATCAATTTTTAACACCTTTTAATAGTGAAGATTAAATTGTTGAAATTTCTTATATAAAATAAAACTATATCTAATAAAAATATATTTGAGAAAGTAGCTTCCAATGATAATGTAGTAATAATAGTTAATAATCATAGTTGTGGAATCCTTTTAACTGACTAGCTAAAAAAAGAGAGGGGAAAAAAATGCAACTTTGTTATTTTAAGAGTAAAATTACTTTTATATATTTAAGTGTTTTGTTATTCACAATTAATCATATGAGAAATGACTATAAAAACTTTGTTATTTATTTTTATTTAAATCCAAACTTTTTATTTTTGTTTTACTCGTGTAAAAAACTAACATCTTTTAGCACATTAAAAGTTATTTTTCACTTATTGCCGTACCATGCATTGTATCACTTACCTTAAATTGTACTGAGACTCTTTCAAACAAGAAATTCCATTTTAGGTTGGTTTTATCATCATCAGATAATCGCAAAAAATCTGCTACCTATTGTCAAAGATATAAGAATTTTTATGATGTAATATGAAATAAGTATTCATGTGTTGTATTCTTATTTATCGTATGTTCGTAAGCATGCACATGCTAAACATTTTTTACTTTTCTGGTATAGTATATTCTGATATCGCTAAAATTTTAATTTTTTTCATCACATAATTGAGAGTAATTACAATTGAAATCTTGAACTCTTTGAATCATTTTGAAACTGACTCAATTCATCTTTTAAATTTAGCTATCAATTGTCCAGAGAGGAATGTTCAAATCAAAATTCTGTAAGTGAATTGATAATAGTAATTAAAATTAGTTTTTCATAGTGATCTAAATCTGGAGTTCTTATGAGCTTTTAGTTTGAAATTAGTTTCTGTTATTAGTACTTGATGTATTTAAGTGTAATTTTAAAGCTTACTACAAATAAGTGCTTTTTAGTTTTGTCAGTACGGGTGGAAAAACTGCCATTGTAAAGTCACTGTACTCAAATAAATAAAAAAAAATTTTTTTAAATTTATGTGATGGCTATTTTTTTTAAAAAATAAATTGAATAGCTAAATTTACTTGCACCAGCAAAATGGAAAAGTACCAGCAAATATTACAATATTGCTTTTATGTCTTGTAAACAAAATATTTAAAGTTCATGACAATTTTATAAATCCAAGAACTGAAGTAGTTCTCTCTCAAATTTCGAATTTATAATTAAAAAAGTATAATGGAATTAAAAAATAGATACATGTTTATACTTATTTTTTAATTATTAAAAAAAATGTTTAAATTGTTAATTTTATTTATTAAAAAAATTTTTAATGTCCAATTCCTCAAAATACAATTTATCTCCTGATTTTTACCAAAAATGTGAAAATTATCTGTCTAAATTAGGAGCGAATCCAAGTTTAGTTAGTAGTTACCGAGATAAATCCTGGTTAAAAAATAGAAATCTTTAAGAAAAAAAAAATTTAGTATATTGCTATACTGTAGACTACTATAGATTAAGACTTACTATAGATGTTTTTTTTTTTTTTTTTTTTTTTTTTTTTTGTTATCATTTATTTAAATGTCACTGAAGTTAAATATTACAAATATGTTTTCAGAAAACCTGAACTTGAAATTTTTTTGTTGCATAATTTTTTATGTTTCTAAATTCGTTTAGAATCCTCTTAAATTTTATTTTGAATTGGTGATAGCTGCCATTACAGTAACCCTTGGAGGATGTTTAAGATATTTTGAAAGTTAGTGATCAAAGCTTTCTGAAATGTTGCTATTTGTATCCATATAATTTTTTTTTATTATTTATAGTAAAATAACAAATTTTAAAGCTTTATATTGGTAACTAAATATAATTTTCAACCAATAAATTACTTATGAACATTTAATTTGAAACTAATTTTTAAACTGCAAGTTTTAAAATTCAAGAAATAACCTGTTAATTACTAAAGTTACTCATAAGTATTTACGTGAAACTGATATCCATATTGAATTAGATAAATGCATATTTGTGGAGAGAAAAAGGCAATCTTTTTTTCAAACTTACCTTTATTAATTATTAACCTTATTATATCCCTTATTAGGAAAAAAAACTTTATATTTAAACTGCAGCAAATACAGCTTTAAAGACAATTTTGATGTATAAAATTTTCTAGAACGATTCCTGGCAGAAAAAATAGTGGAGTATGTTGGCTTTGAACCAATTTCAACTTTTAAATTTTTTTATGCTAAAATTAATGATATGCTTTTCTAATATTTTTAGTCATTAATGTAATATTTTTTGTTAAAGAATTCTCTCATATACTTATAAGAAAGTTTGAAAAATATGTATAAGAAAGTTTGAAAAGTTTGAAAAATCAGTCTAAGGTACAACATGGTACAATGTTTGTATCTTGAACCATCATATGTTACATCTTGCACCATTGGATATTTTGCTCCTGGGATAATACTCATTTTGAGTTCTTTTCTCTTAAACTTGTTAGCAGGTTGAATTTAAATATTCATTCAAACAATTAAAACTTAATTATTTTTTAGGTATCCTGCATAAGTTAAAATTAATCATAATCATATATATGTAATACAAAAGAATATTTATCAGAATATTTCAAATATTTTAATTTTCTTGAAAACATAAAAATTTATTGTAAATGATATAATGTATAGGGAAATTTATGTATGCTTATTGCACATACCATAGACTACTCCAAAGACTGGTCTAAGGTATAATATGTATAAAAAATTTCAATTGTTTTAGTGCTATAAAAATAATTTTTTTTTTAAATTGTTTTTTATTTTAAAGTGAATGATACTTGTTTAAATTAGAGTTGTTTTCAAATGTAAGTACTATAGGGTTTTATCTACAAAATCAAATTGATTGAAAAAAAATTACTCTACAGCACAGCTAAAAGCTAAAGAAACAAAGTTCTTTAATACATATTTATTAAAAACCTGAAATGGTCACCAACACAACACGGCAGATATTACCAGTTATTACGGGAATCGATTACATATTGAAAGCAAAATTCATATACTGGGTGGTGCAAATAATTATACTGACTTAACGTGCTACTTTGGTAAGGTCACTGCTTCAGTATACTCCGCTACTGAAATAATTACTCAGATGTTCACATTCATTGCTTCCCATAGAATTTTCTTAATGCTTAAACCGCTTTTTTTTTACCCTTTTTGTTAATAATTTTTCATAAAAAAATTTCTTAGCTTATCTTGTTTAAAAAATTGTCAACAAGAAATTTTTTTACAATGGATTTCATGCTGTATTTCATTATGTAATATACATACTTCAATTCCTAGCATATTTTTAGCTGCATTTCCACTTAAGTGACATCTTTCAATACTTCCTGAGTGATCTGATAATCTTATTATGAAATTATATATTTCTTCAGCAGGTAAAGTTGTTAAGCTGTTTCCAATGTCACAATTTTCATCTTTACATTTGTCGGCCGAACTTTGCAGTGGTTGCATACATTTTGGACTGGAAAAAAAAAGGAAGCAAATTATCTAATAGGTTATGAAGTATTTCATCAATTTGTTATTCATTGTGTATATTACAAATGTTTTTTTTTTTTTTTTTTTTAATTAAAAAAGGAAAGAAAAACTACAAATATCCTAGTATTACCATCTGAATGCTGTTGTATTACTCATTCCGTCGATATCAAAAAATGAAATAATTGCATTTACTGTTCCTTGAATTTCATCTAGGTTCATTTCTGTTGAATGTATGAACTTTAATATTTCCTCCATGGTATATGTTGTTGAGACGTCTGAAAAGAAGTTTTTAATTTGTATTTTTAAAATAAAATCTCCTATTTCAATTATGTAATTGAGGGATCAGCTAGCATTTAAAGTCCTATAATGCTCTCTAAATGACTTGAAATTGTGCATAGTATTTTAATTAACCTTCTAAGCATTAGTTCCAGCTTTTTCTAAACTTCTAACAGAAAGCTTTCTTCTTCTCAAAAAAAAAAAAAAAAAAAAAAGACCAGTTTTCTCATTTTGTTCTATGCAAAAGTGGATTTTAACTAGGAAAGTCCTTTAGAACATTCCCCAGAGTTAACTACGTAGGAGGTTAAATATCTATTAGTTCATTTGCTGAATGCTCATTTTTTTTTTTTTTTTTTAATTTGTATTTCCTTTTGCTTATCAAAAAGCTCTTGTTTATGATTAAGGAAGTATAATTGTTTTATAATTAATTATTTTCAAAGTTTTTATTCAAATTATAAAATCTCTATTTTCTTAGCTATCTGCTTCATTATTATCTTTTGACTTTTATCGAATTTAAAAATTTAGTTATTATTCATAAGTTGTTGAAATACATTAACTTTATGCTTGGGGGCAGAAATCAGTTACAGCAGAAAATTTTGGAATAGAAACTTTTGTATTTATTTATTTATCATCTTCATTTTTATTTTTCGTCATTAAGCTAACCATTTCTATTTTTTATTTTTGCTATTAAATAATATTTTTCTTTTGAAATATATGAGAAAAAATTTCATCTAAACACATGCAAACTGTGCATTGAGTTTTATATAGATTAGTTTTGTAAAATCAACTGATGCACTATTTTCTTCTTTTCTGTGATATTTTTTCCTTAGTTTTCAAAATTTTTCTATTCTAAAAGAAAAGCTGCCAAATATAAAAGTCTATTTTTTATTTAAAAAAAAAAAGTATTGAATACCAAAACTGTTATTTCTCGCCTAATCAAAATATATTAGATGAAGTGATATTACTGATTTTTATATCATTTCTCAATATATATAAATTTTTTTACACTCTAGATTTAGTGTGACTTCTTCAATAACATTTCAGGTTATTTAAACATTGATAAATTCTGTCTTGGTGATATGTAAACTAATATACAAACTAGTACAGAAAGAGGAAATAAAAATATTACTTGTATATGCACTCAATGTTTGTATATTCCTTTTTGAATGACCTGCTATAGTGATAAAGCTTTTTGTGCCACTCAGTTCGTTGACAGGAGAAAAATAAAATGATTGTTTAGATTTTTGTGAGTAAAATCATAATTTTTTTATAAAATGAAAATAATTAAATTATTTCATTATTTTTGCCTTAAAAATTGCAGTATCAAAAAATTTTTTACCAGTAGAGTTGGAATCTTTTATTTTATCAGCTGGCAAAGCAGTTTTCATTGCATACTGATAGAGTACTCGAGCATCGGGGATATCTGTACAGAAAATTTTTTTTAATTAAATTACTGAAATGTTTCAAAATGTCTTGTAACAAAATAATAATATGCTATACTGACCAGGATCAGGAGTGAATATAGTCATGTTGCCAGTAGTTCCTGCCATTTCTTTCGTAAAAGCATTATAGTTGATCTTTATATCAGTTATCAAAAGGACTGAAAGAAATTTTAAGAGAACAATGCATGATTTATTTATTTTTGTTATAAAGTAAATGTTTATAAGGAAAAGTATAAAGCTTTACTATATGATGAAAATATAATAAGGAAATATATATTTATTATTATTGACGTCTTTCAATTTTCAATTCTTTACATCAAAACCTCTTATAAAGAAGCATTCGGATAAGAATATTTTAAGCAATCATTTTAAAAAGCATTTATATATTTTTATTTATTGCTTAAATTCTATTTGAACCAAATCATTTTTCTCCATTGTATATTGAATTTAAAATATGATTATCATGAAGTATTTATTTATTTATATTTTATAGTTAAGAATAATGAATAGATTTATCGATAGAGATATTTATGGTTTTTAGTCTATATGAAGACAATCTTATTATAAAACTCAATTGCAATCAATATTCAAATGCAATTTCAATTATTTAAACTTATAAAGTTTCGAAATATTTCCATTCTTTAAATAATGCATTTCTAATACATTCGTTTTAATCATAATGTCTTTACTTTTATAGACATGAATATGTTGTTTTTCTGTAATGTGTATGCTTTTAATAATTTATTTTATGTTCCATAATGTTTGTAGGGCTGACCGTTTTTGTCATTTGAATTTCATAATGAAAAAAAGAATTCTTGAATAAATCTATGCTGCTTTTGAAAGGTGAGCATTAATTTTCGTGACACTTAAAAATATCAGATTATTGTCGATAAATGACTTATCATTTTACTGTTGTATTTCAAATCTATGTTACAGAAATATTATCTTTTCAATTTTATTCTAAATGTCGATACATTTAGAATAAAATTTAAATGATAATATTTCTGTAACATAAATTATGTAAATAAGTATACAAAATTTATGAATTAATAGAAAGGGAGCCAATGACGAAATGTTGATTGTGTGGACTTTATACTATTATTTAACTTATATTATATATTTGACTAGTAATCTTTTTTTTATTCCTTGATACATCTAATCAGATTTTTTTTATTTGTCAAGGGACTGTTAAAAAACTTTTTTCAATAAGTTGTTTGCTAAAATTAATTTTCATTCCATCAATATTGTTTGTATTCTTGTTTTTTCTTTCTTTCCAGTTTTACTGTAACCACCAAATATCTTTCATTGACTGAAATCTTGTGATTATTTTAAGATTTTATTGCATAAATTTTAGAATTGAATTCCTTTTATAAAAATTCAGATGTATTATTTGTATTATTTTACTGTAATTTCACTGTTAGGGATAAAGTGAATTCTCTGTTATTATTCAGTATTTGACGAGGTTGAATAATTTGCTTGGTTGGTTTATAAAATTTTTTATCAGTAAATAATTAAAATGATTGATGCAAAAAAATTAAATTCATTATCAGTTTAATTGATATTTTGCTAAATTATATCAAGTATTCATATTTCCAGCTTTTATAAAAATCAAAAGCTTTAGAGTTTTAACTATTTGCCATTTTTAAATCTTTAAACGAATTAATAATACAAAGAGAATTAAGTATTGTTAAAGCTACAAAAGAAAGTATTAATAATAAAACCTACCCATTTTCTTTTAAAATTATAGAAATAATTCTATGTTTGCTTCATCTAAATGAAAAACTATTTTAAAAAATAATAATTTTTACTGTTAAATTGTTGAGATTTTCAGTTAAAAGGAAAGTTGCTTAGAAATTGATAAAATGACAGATAAATCAGGAATTAAAAATATTCGACTAGTTGTTAAACTTTTATTCATCTAATAACAGTAAGTCAAATTAAAATTTCTCACACAAAATATTTGATAAGGTATATTGTCTAATAATTTTAATATATCTGTGAATTTGCATTTAATCCTGTTATTGCAGTCAAATTTAAAATGATAATAAATATTAATCTGCATGTTATGAAGCATAAATATTCATAAATATTTATCTGCATGTTATGAAGCATTTCTACTCAAAGTTCAAGATTACATTAAATGTAGATGTATTTCAGGCTCTTTTACTGAAATCTCTGAATGCCACTAAAATAAACTACTTCATGGTCAAATGGTAAATTGTTTAATTTTTTTTAAACTGTTAATCACTGTTTCATGAAAATAATCTGTGTAAAAAAACCTTTGTTTCATAGAAGCATTGTGTGAAAAGGATACAACTACAACCATAGTAGATTAAATCCACTTAAAAATTGTCCTGGGCAAGGTACTGTTAATGTATCAGTTATTTGGTAAGGCAGAGCAGATTGCTGTAAAGTGTCTAGAGATTATAGTAGTGATGTTAAATTTAACAGTATAACAGATCAGAAACATCTTACAACTGATATGGAATTACAATTTTGTGAAGCATATGAACTTGTTATTGTCTATAGCAGTGATATCTTTAGATGCTCTTGTCTTTAAAAGAGGATTATTTAATTAATAAACCTCTCACACATAGTTTCTAAACACAATATAGGGGTATTTTTTTTGTATTAATATCTTTTGCTTTTGAACTTCTATACAGCTAGTTGTTTCTTGCAAATGTAACAACATATAAATGTGAAGTTGATTATACAAAAGTACTCTTTATATTTTTAATGTCACTAAAGGAAAAAAAGGCACCTATTTCATAATCATAAAGCTATAGAATTGTTTAAAACAGCATTTTAATTTTTAACACACAAAGGTTCTGCTATAGAGGCATTAACTTGCATTATTGCTTGTAAAAAAATAAGTTTAAGTTTTGAGGGTTATTTATAAATACTATGCTGTTTTTTTTTTTTTTTTTTTTTTTTTTTTAATAATTAAAATTATAATCTGTGCATTTCTTACTACTTCTCTTTTGGCAATACTTTATAATGAAATTTGCTGTTTCTTCTCCCCATCTGTAAAGAAAAGGAAGCTGTTATTCGGGATATCATTAATAAAAACTTATTACACTAGTGATGTATTTTGAGAAGCCCAATAATGAGACTGTAGTAATTTTTATAAACATATTACAAATTATTTATTATTATATCAATTTAAAATGGATTACTCTTATAAAAAAGCAAAAGCTTTAATAATTATTTCTTCTTCTATGTGTATAATAATTTTTGTTATGTATCAATGTAATCTATTATTAAAGCAATAATGACAGCACAGAAATAGATATACTATAGTTTTGATTCTATGAATAAGAACCTTAATCAGTGTCTAAGCACCAATATCTCATTTTGGTGTTTAGACGTTTAGGAAGGTATAATCCCGTTGCACTATCAGAAGATAAAATCAGGGATGTATCAATGTTCAAAACTTGTGGTGTTGATTTTGCTGTTCCACTTGTTCTGAGGGTCGGAGCCAAAATATGGGTTGTTCTGTATAAATCTGTGCTGTCTTTAGACCTGTTCATTTAGAGCTAGTGCAGTCTTTATTAACTAAAGCGTTCCTATTGAGCTTAAGAAGATTTATAGCATGCTGGGAACAACTTCTAGTCGTTTAGAGCAATAATAGAAGTGATTTTGTTAGCACAAATAACTTTTTCAACTCTCCCACAGCTTAATAGGGAGGTTTTTGGAAGCGCCTTATTCAGTCTGAAGAAAATACTACGGCACATATTAGGTAATGCAAGTTTGACACACAAAAATGCCAATTTTAATTTTTACATAAATTCGAATTTCCTATTATAAAAGTATTAGATTATCCATATGATTACGGTCTTTAATTCCAGAAATGTTCCATCAACCTATTCAAGAAGTGAAAGTGCCTGATCTGAATCATATAGATAAAGGAAATTTCTCAAATTCAATATCAACGTCTAGGAGAAAATTTGAGGCAGAGATTTAGAATAGAGTACTTTGGTCAAGTGCTGCTCAAACAATCTTTGAAACTTCCAGAGAAATCCAAACAAATTGGTAATATTGTTTTAAATGAAAAATGTGAATTTAATCAAAAATGTGAATTTTAGCCATTGTGTAATTTATATTTCCTCAGATAAAGATGGAAATAGTAGATTAGTGCGTTTAAGAACTACTCATGGAGAATTTCTTTCATCCTGTGCAATATATTTACAGCTTAAAGTTCAAGCTTCAAGTAATTTAAATGAAAAGGAGGAACTAACTAGACAGGAAGTTTATGAAGTTCTTAATGAAAAAGTCACCCAAAGTGGTCGGAACATTAAAACATGCTAATAATATTATTTTGATGTACTGTCATATATCAAAAGGCAGAAGAATATGGCAATCTGATGAAAAGCACCACCTACAAAACTTTTGTGGTTTGATTGAAAGCGCTGTTTTCATTTTGTATCCTAAGTTTAGTTGCCCTTGAATTCATCATAGTTAGAAAAAGAATAAGTTTTTATTTTAAAAAAGATGTTTTATATTATTGAAAAATAAACAGTTAAGAATATTGATGTTTCCTAGTTTATAGTTCTCATGATTTAAAAAAAGAGTTTATTGCCCTTTCTTTAATAATTAATTAAGTATTATTTGCTATATCAGATAAACTAAACCATTAATGTGAACAAGTAGCACATGCAACTCTTCAAATTTGTATGTCTTAAGTTTTTTGAAATTACATGTTTATTTTGTTTATAGTTATGCCTTTAAAATGTGTTTCTGTAAAACTAAATAATTTAAAATCAACGATAGTTGGAATAAAAAAAAGTTATTTTCTGAAAAGAAAGAAAAATAATGAAGAAATGTTACAAATTCATTTGAAAATTGTCAAAAATCGACATAATAGGTAGAAAATATATTAATAAAGGTACAATGCATAATATTAGTATATTTGGTATGTATGTAGTATGATAGAATAACTTCTGTGAAAAGAGATTTTTTACTGTGCTTCGAAAGTGATAAGCACTAGAGGAAATTGCTAGATTGTAGTAAATTTTAACTGTCATGAGTTGACTTTGAGCTACAGCATCAAGCCAAATGATACTGAATATAGTTAATCCTTATTATTTTGATAGGATGAACTACTAAAAATGTGTTTTGCTCAATCTTATACTGTAAAGCTACCGGAAAAGGCAAATAATAATAAATAAATATTATTGGAATTATTTTAGTTTTATTTATTGTGTTGGTATAAGTCTTAAGTATTTTAATTTTGTGCTTGATTTAAGTATTATTTAGCACCGAATTATTGATTGTTTATATTTCTTTTAACCCTGTATGATTAACGGAAATTCAGCTAATTTGTAGTTATAAAACATCACAATTAGTTGTTTGTAGTTCTTTTATTTTAAGTTAAAGCTTACGGGGAATATTCTAAGTGTCATTAACATTTATTTTTTAAGCAGTTTTTATTTCTCAATATTATTTTGTCTAAGATTATTATAGGCAATAATCCCATTTCCGAAAATTAATTGTAACCAATTGAATGTTTTGCCATTTCAGCACATTGGTAAAGAATTTTTTTTCTCGAAACACAACATTTCATTGAATGGCAAGGAGAAAAACTAGTTTTTCTCTAGGGAGAACAATAGATGAATCTTCAGCTGTTGCAAATACTCAGTTAGTTAAAAGACTATAATATACTGTCCTTAAGCAAGATTTCGACTCTCAATTAATAGATATCATAAATTTAAAATATGCATTAATTAACAGAGTTAAAAGTGTTTATTATCAGAAAAAATTAAGGATTCTATTTTGAAATGCGATTTTTTTTTCGTATTTAACTAAATAAACTAGCTCAATAAATTTAGTAACAAACAACCAATTGAATTAAATTTATATATCAATTCAGTTTACAAAAGGGAAAAAAAAACTTTACAATTCCCAAATTAATTCTATTGGCTTGATTTATGCTTTAGTTACAACTTTGACATTATTAAATCATCTATATGATTTTTTAAATTAATATTTAAAAAAAAAAAAAAAAAATATTAATTTTTTTATATTAAGTGTAAAAAGTAAGTTTTTTTTATTTATTTATGTTCTATCTGTTTCTAGTTTATGTTCCACTTAAATTTATTTATTTTTGTTTTTAGGTAATGAAATTATGCAGAAATCTTACATCAATATGTTGAACTTAGGATGTGATTGGTCAAACACTGATAACTGAAATTTCTTAACTTCTCTTCCATCTTTAGTTTTAACATTTTGCACTGTTCCAATCTGAAAAACGAAATTTTATAGAATCTATATATTTTTTTTAAAGAAAATAAGAGAAAAAAGGTTTGTGTAAATTATTAAGAAAGTTCAATTATAATTTCTCCCTTTTGTAAATCTCTTGTTAAAAATATCTTCATCAGTCAACTTTAAATCAAAGAACTATATTGCAATGTATTTTACTTATATGTATTTAAGTAGATATGTTTTAAAGATAAAAATTAATAGATATCATATCATGAGTATGAACAGAATTTATATCAAGTTTTATTTGCAGAAATCTCTTACCTTAATATCTTACATTTTTGAACTTAAAATTAAGATTTTAAGTTCAAAAGTTCATTTTAAGTTCATTTCTGTTATTAAAATTAAGATTCGTAACAGCGAATTAGTTATTAAAATTGTGTTACTTTGTATCATGAATAAAGTTATATGCGTTTATTTTGATCAAAGCTTTGATAAATTATTTTTGTATATTCTATGTAAGATCAAGGACTATAATAATTAAAAATGGATCAGTTTACTATTTTATATTAATGATAGTGAAGAAGGTACAAATACAAGTTAGGATTTAAAAGCAAGCAATTTAACATAGAAAAGGAAAAAAAAATTGATGGTTTTGTCTTTCGTCAGCTATGGCATGAAGATATGTCAGAGGCTTTAAAATAAAATTTAGAAAATTTTTGTGGAGAAAAATTAGAAGAAAATTGATTACTGCTTACAAAAAATATTTTATTGATATTGTACCAATCAATGATGATTTTCATGAATATAATCAGTTTTAATCAGTTGAGCATAAAAGTTCCAATTTTACTTACTTCTCTGATTGCTACGAGCAGATTGATAATAAGTCCTTCTGCTGTTTGGCAATCATAAACAACATCTGCTAAGCTTACTATTTCAGAAATAGAACGTGTGGAACAATGTAAGAATTTTTCATAGCTTCTTCTTTCATCTGCTTGGCATACAGTGATTTCAGAATACAAAGGGTGTATGTTAAGTTGATAATGACTGCAAAATGCATATGTAATTATTTAGAAGTATAGTTTTGCAATTTACTTTTTATGTACTACAGTATATGCTAATAAAACATGACATACTAAACTTATTATATAATAGTAAAAAAAAATGTTTGTTATTGTCATTTATGAAAATTATATGCTATTAGTAACTAACTTTGTCACTTTATCTTATATAGAAATATTCTAATAAAAACTCAATGTTTTTCACAGGCAGAAAAACAGTACTTAAAAACAATAGTTTCAGAAATAGTTCAGGAAAAAGTGTTATCCAATATGTTTTTTAATGACAGTGAATGTGCTAAATAAATGCCATATTTAGACTTACATTGCTCATTATTATTAGAAACGTTGATAATTAAGCATGCTTCAAGCAAAAAATAAATTGATTAAATAAATTTAAAAAAACGTGACTTTTCACAAGTTTCAGCTTAATTAGTAGAATGGTCAGAAATAAGTTATTTATAATATAAAAAAATATTATATTACTATTTATATTATTTTTTTATTAATTATTAATAAAAAAATGGTATATTACATTAACAAATGAACATAGATGCCACATTTAATTGAGAAAAATAAATTAATAGTTTTATTTATTTAGGGACTAAAATCAAAGGATGCATTTTTTTTCAAACAGAAAAAAAGTAGAACTTTGGTCATGCAAATAGTTTTATGCTCAATTAGAATTATCTTAGTCACAATTATTTTTACTTGGCATGGTTAAGTTGGTTTTGTAATTGTTCACTTAAGTACATATTTGTGCATTTGTAAAAGTCTTATCCGTAGTTATAAAAAATGAGTATGTATCAAAATGTACTTTGGAGAGATTACATTTTAATGTGTTTGGATAAACAAGCTTTGTTATTGCATGCAAAAAAAAAAAAGGTAGTGTATAGCGTGAGGATGCCTGTGAATCCTCAGGAAACAGGATGATCCCTCAAGGCATGTTTTCAAGCATGCGCAGTATACTAATCATAATGAGTAACGCCTTCTCCCTGTCCTTCCTAGTCAGATGACTACGCGATAGAAAATGGCGAGAAATGGCATTTCAAAAATGTGACTACTTCAAATTTATCCAAAACTAATCAAGGATTACATAAAGGGTATGTGACTATACTTTATTCAAAATATTTATTATCTGCCTTTTCACTAGAAATTTATACCTCCTTAAGAGTTGAATGATCATTTCTTTAAAATATTTGACTAACTAAAATCTTTATTTGATGTCAAAATGTGCAATGACTGGTGGATTACCAGAGGAAACCCGAATAGAGAATGATTTTTAAATTTAAATATGTTTATGCAATCCTTTGTAATAGTATTTAACGAGCATTTAATAATATATAGAGAAAAGGCAGCAATAAATATATAGAATAAAATATATTTACTACTCATAATACTGTGTTCCCTTTTGTTCACTCATTGACTCAATAGAATATTCATAAGATTGCCATAAATGACATAAGAAAAATAAATAAAAAAACATTTCATCAAAGCAATATATTATTTAAGCAATAATGAACTTCTACTCACTGTTATAAAAAAATACTTTATTTTCTTATAAAAAACATTAAATTTTCAGAGTTTATTTCTTATTCCCAAAAATGCGTTTGAAATTAAATATTTATATATAAAAATATAGGGGTTTTTTTTTCATTAATTTTACTTCATAAAACTTTAAAATATGCAAATTGATGTCTTTAAAATTTTTACTTTAAACTTCAATTTTTTTTATTGCTATTACAATTAAGGTGACGTTCCCATTCTTTATTACTAAAAGCATTCCGAAAACAAAAAATCCAAATAAATATTGAAAAAAATACCTTTTAATTTTACCTTAATCTAAAAATATAACTTCTTAAGAGACATTTGAAATTTTAATTCAAGTACTTAAAAATGTTTCAATCTTCATAATGCATTTGTTTTTTACTCAAATTTATCAATTTCATTTCATATTTTGTTTTTATACTCTTTCATTCAGTTGATAACAAAATATGTTACAATATAAAGATTTAGTTGAATTAAATCATAAAACAGAGTCTTTGCTAGTGTGGATTATATATTTTTTATTCTGTTAATAGATGGCTGCACCAGTTATTTAAAATAAATAATAATAGTTTCTTTTTAGTTAGTGGAGACGTATATCGCCAAAAGATGGCACTGAGATACATTGGAATTTTACTTTTTGTCTGGACTGTCAAATCTAGTGGGAGGGGAGGGGATGATTGACGGATGCTCCTAAATTAGTGGGAATAATTTTTTCTTCTTTTTTTTTCTCTCCGTTTTTCCCTCTTACTCCTTTCGGAACACTTAGCAAGGATATAAGAATGATTTCTCGTACTTTTTGTAACAAAATTTTTAAGATGTCTCATTTCACATGTTTCTGTCCTTAGATTTTTGCTATGATTTTTCATTAATAAAAGCACTAGCATATTATCTTTTGGTTATAAAATTAATAGATAATGATGTAAAGGATCATTAACTGGAAAATGAACCTTTTATTAATAAAATTATTCTTTATGTTTGTTATACTTTTTTAATTAACATGCATGAGAATTAGTCCACCCACAGCAAATGTTTGTTTCACATCAGTGTATCATAAATATTCATTGTAGAGTTAAAACCTTTGTTTATTTTATTTAAGAAAATATTTCACAGTTTTCTCCAATTGAAAACATTTGATGTTGCACGTAGTACTTTCATTTATTATTTATTCATTATTATTATTATTATTTTTTCGTTTTTTTTTTTTTTTTTTTTTTTTGCATTCTTTCTTCTACTGAAATTCGATGAGTCACGAAAAAAATTTCTTAAAATAGTCTATAGTGATTTTATTTCCATAATTTTACTTTTTACTATTATAATAATGCAAACTGAGAAAAAAATCTGATTTAGGAACTTTGGATAAATGTTTTGCTTACTCTTTTCATTATCTATAGTACTCATTGTAACTTTAACAGTAAAACGTATTTCAAACTGTTAAAAAAATTTTATATTATAACGTTTTATTTATTTATTATTTTTTTATATATATAAAAATCAACTGCACATATAATATTGAAACTTGAAATATGGTTCTTGCTTGAAATATGGATAATTCAGAGATGCTCTCTGTTTCCCTAATTCCCCATCAAGAGAGAAATCATTAACCCTCTGGCGCTGGCGAAGCTGTAGTGATGCCTGCCGACGCCACTTTCCGTCATTATTAACAAATCCAGAGCCGTTTTTAAGGATGGGCCTGGCCCAAGGCATGTGGCAAATGATTGAATTAATACGTTCTTGTAGAAGGGGACTCGAAACTTGATTTCTAAAGGGGTGGTTTGTTTTACTCAATTACTGCACCAGCTATACAATTCTTGGAAAGGGGATTTTTGTATGCCAGCCAACAACAGTAGAACAATACAAATGTTTCTTTCTATACATACATACTAGAACATACTTTATGTTTCTTTTTATTTTTAAAAAATTAAAATTTTTATATGACAGAAAATTTGAATTATGTGTTTCTAATAATACTTGTTTTCTTAAATGTATTGACCACACCTGTTTTTTGAGAAGCAAGTTTAACAAACGAAATTAGTAAATTGATATTTTTCTTTTATATAAAAATAATACAAAATTATTATTTGTACAATTAAAATAATTATTATGAATATGTAATTATAAATTTAAAATTTTTAAATTTAGCGAATAAAAAAATATTAACGATAATTCTAAATTTATATTGCAAAAATTCATTTATGAAATCAAAATTCATAGCTACTAATAAATATATTATTATTAAATAAAAAAAATTCCTTTACGATGACATTGTTTGCTTAGAAAATATATTATTATTATAGTTAAATGAAATTCTCCCTAGTGTAAATTCAAAGAATAATAATGAAGGAATTATGAGACTGAAACACTAAAAAAAAAATTTAAAACAAATACTTCCATGTAAATAGATGGTATAACAGGTGAATAAAAAACTAGTTTTTGTAAGAAAATTATGAAGTAATTTTGTATTGTAAACAACAAAAATTCCATCCCAACCTATCCTTTATAAAAAATTAAAGCTTCAATCTTGATTCAAATTCTTCATTTTTTTTTTTTTTTAATTTTCCCACGAAAAATCATCTAGCTTCTCTTTCTCACTCTCTCTACTTTTAACTGAAAAAGATAATTTGGAGTTCAGTAGTACAATTAGTTTTTAAATTTTCATTTTCAACGTGAAAAAAGTGCTTGAACGAAATACTTGAGTAGTGCTTCGAAAACAAAAGGTTTCAGGGCATTGAGCTATTATCCCTTTATATTTTCTTCTTCATACACTTCTTTTTTTTTATTTAAAAAAGATTTAATTATTTGTCAATCATGAGCATTGAATATGATGTCTGGCAGGAAATGAATTTTAATGATGTGACAGAAGACTCTCAAAAACCATGAAAAGTACTGTTACCTTAAACTTTCAATACTAATTATGTATTAACGCTTTTATAATAATGTATTTGTTTTTCAACCTTAAAGTAAAATAATTTTTTAAAAATGATTTAAGCTAAAAAATTTTTATACTAAAATTAATCATAAATGACTCCCAAATAACGACAGGCCCAGGGCCCCGAAAAACATAAAAACGGCTCTGAACAAATCAATGACGACAGTCGAAGAGCGGCGCTGCCTCACCGATCCAGACTTTACTTATGTTCCCTTATAAAGACTTTACTAATAGATGTTTACAGCTAATCTTTTGTTACTTAATTGCTAGCATGTTATCTTGTTATAAATATGTTTTTTGTTGGTTTTTAAATACACTTTTTAAGTTATGATTCTTCATTTGTCGTCAAAGATGCACACAGTTTAAAAGAAAGAGCGACGTCCCTTTTATATATTTTTTCAGACAGTTTAATTGCTAATAGAAACATGGTTTTTTTATTTTTTAAATACATAAGAAACCGTCTAATAGTTACTAAAAAAATCTGTTAGATTATCGGAATTATATTTCTATTAAAATCCAAAAAAAAGTAGTTTGAAAAAATGTTTTTTTATTTACATTCAAAAATTTATCAATAATTAATTTTGAAAATTAAAGAAATTTACATGTTGAATTACTTATGTTCCCTTATGTTTAAATGATTACAAATAAGTGCAAATTTGGAAAGGCATTGTTTGGAAGTGCGCCGTCAGTCCATGCTTCGCAATGGACACTTGTATCCTTATCTACATTTAGTTTTCTCTATTTCATAACCATAAATTATTATAATTCAAAATATTAAGTTTTTTACTTATTTTGACTTTAATTATTACGAAATAATAAAAAATATTTTGAATGAAAATTCTGCGTCAAAAGGTTTAACCTTCTACTCTTCACCTGACTGTTATCTGCCGTGGAATATTATCTCTTTTGCATTTCTGTGTTTCTTTTGTTATCTATTTTGTATTGCTTACAAAATTAAATGATATCTTTGGAAAGTTCCAGCAAAATATTTTTTTTCAATTTCATTATTATTCTTTAATAACTGGTTTGTTCAAATGTAATTTAAAATTCCTATTGTAAATGAAATCTGCAAATTTAAATATAGAACAGCAATGTTTATATAATGAAAAAACGTTTATTGAAACTGTATTAAAAAAGTTATTTTATTTAGCTCTTTTAAAGTATGTGAATAAGCACAATAAATTAGTCAGCTAAAATGCTTGTTAATTATGGTGTAAGCAAAATATTGATTGCATAGCAAAGATATTGTTTGTATTCAGTATTGTCACCTGGAAGAGTCATTCCACAGTATTTTCAGTTAGGGGTTGAATAAATTCAAATTAATGCAGCGAAAAAGCGAGAAAATTATTACTCTCATGATCATTATCTCCACTATTTTCATTTTATGATCAATAAAAAGCAAGGTCACAGAAAGGGATGTTTTTATAATGTATTACATTCTCCTTTTTTCCTGACAACCTTAAACATTTCTATAAAAATTTTAAATAACTACTAACTATTGCTTTTTAATTAAATTGTGATTAACTATTACTCTATTATTTTTCAATAATTACTATTACTTAAAAAATTGCATATAATTTTACTTGTTAACTGCTTTTTTAAATAACTATTACTCCACTTAGGCTCCATCATTAAATTCATGCTTGTTTTGTAGAAGGGAAATATGAAGACTGAGTCGCAACGAACATTATGGATCTATATCCATGACCATAATGTCCTCGCAATTAGGCCGTTATCTGGTAAAAAATAATATTGCTCTCGGTTTTTTTTCTTTTTCTTGTTTACATGATATGTTACACGATGTACTAAAAACTGAACTCAGTGGCGCGACAGCCCATAGAGGAATATCTAACTCTTCTTCATGTCAAAAGCAATAAACTATGGTATAGTACATAGGTTCTCAACCTTTTTAACGCTGCCGCCCCCATAAGGAGCAAAAAAAAAGTTTAAATGCCCCTTTTGTGAAAATTCAGTTATTTGGAGCATAGGGTGAGCTGAATTATAAGAGGTAACATTTTTAAGCAATATTCTTACGCGTTAACATTGTTTGGTTTTTTTAAAAAAAATAGTGTGAACGTTAACTGGATACTTTTCTCCCGACAGGTAATCTATTTATTATAATCAAAATAAATACGGTAATGAGAAAACAAACAAAGAAATCTATGCTAAAATGAGTTATTTAAACTTAATTAGATAATTAAAAAAACATCAAAAATAATTTTTTACACTGAAACGTGGTATCAACCAAGCAATCAAGTAACTATGTCAGTGGGATGATTTTGCTTGATGGTTCAGAGCTAGTTTCTTAACATTCGGTTCAATATTTTCAGTGAGGTGAAGACGCAAGTCCCCTCGTTGCACGATTTCGAGTCGATTTCTCTTTTTTGTGACTAGATCCGTCACAGCACAGTCCAGGGTAGAGACGACTTATGTTATCTTGAAGCCAAAATTCTGTGAGACGATCACCATTCTGGAAGCTAGCTTTCAAAGTTTCATAAGTTGAAAGTTCGACCAATTCCTCCTGAATATGAACCTCTGCTGCTTCAATATTCACGTAAGGGTTCATAACCCATTGAGGAACTTCCAGGGTCAACACATCTTTAAAACGATTAGAAAAGCCCATGTAAAAAGACTCAAGATGTTGACAATATTCCTGTATATCACCAGAGGAAATTTCACCATTCTTTTTAAGATCCGATAAGATCGGAAATTAGCTAAACTCATTCCTACCAAAATTCTGCTTCCACAAAATGAGTTTTTTTAGAAAGGCAGAAATAACTGATTTTGAAGTGATCAAATTAAGTTCGTTGCCTTGAAATTTTAAATTAACACCATTAAATTTTGCAAATAAATCCGTCATGTAGGCAACGTCTATCTTAAATTCTAGCAATCTGTCTCTCAGAGCTACATCTTTGTCTTCCAGGAACTCAAGCACAGAGTCGAAAAGATTTCAAAACCTATTGAGACAGGTCATAGCTGTCTGAATAATCGATCGTTAAGAGCATTACTGCGAATTTTGTTCACAGCAGAGATAACGTATTGCAGTGACTGATGCAAGCGGTCACTGAGATTTTTTCCTACTAAATGCTGTCTGTGAATCACGCAGTGAACAGCTAAAATATCTGGTACACCCCTCTTCAAAAAGGCGATAAACCCACCATGTCGACCCACCATTGCTGGAGCTCCATCAGTGGCAACAGACATAATATTCGTAAAAGTAATGTTTTTCTCTTTAAAATAATCTTTGACAGTGTTAAAAATAGATTCTCCTTTGTATCTATAATCAAACTTCGTGCAAAGAGCCTATCTAGAAAAAATTCTCCTTCCTCAACAAACCGGACATACGCCAACAATAAAGCCTCATTACTTGGCAAAGTTGATTCATCAACTTGCAGGGAAAATTCATTCGATATCAAAAGTTTGCATAAGGAATCCTCAACGTCTTCCGCCATCTCATCAATTCGTCGCCGCACTGTATCGTTGCTTAATGGGATATTTTTTATTACATTAGATGCGGCTGGATGATGTAAAACTGTTTCTAAGACTTCCTTAATAGATGGAAGTATCAACTCTTCGCCTATGGTATGAGCCTTGGCCAGATTTGGCAATTAATTTTGATATATTATAAGAGGCTATCAGACCATCGTCGCATTTTTGGGACGAGGTTGCTAGTAAGCAGGGTTGGCAAGTTTTTGACACATGACGGTTTTTACCGGTTATTACCATGGTTTTTACCGTCATGTCAAAAACCCATAGTTTGGATAAAACTGTATTTTTATTTGGGTTTAACTGCTTATAATTTAAAATTAATTCATTTTTTTGGCAATAAAATTTAAAACAAAGTTGCTAAAAGATATTTAAGAACAGATTTCTGCATTTTCCCCAACATGATTATATCAAAACATACTATTTGAAGTAAAATATTAGGATACTAATCAAAATTTTCAACATTTCCAAGCATCATTTTGTTTGGCATATTACGTTACTGAAGAATGTCAAGATTGATTACTTTCATTCATAAAATCTTGCTGTGAGAAACACATGTACACATAAAAAGAAAGCCTCATCAAAAAAAAACTTTTCTTATCATTTTTGTTTTCAATATTTTACACAGAAATGAGACATGAAAAAGCCTGGGAAATCCTTTTAGAGTTTCCTTGCAACATTGCACTAACCTTTTGTTATCATTATCCTCAATGATCTCGAATCCTCATTATTCTTGAATTTCAGACTCATTCATACTAAACTCAGAAATCGACTGGGCAATGAAAAATGTGCAAAATTAGCCACTTGCTATCGTATGCTTCGGCACAGTGACCCCGACTATTGAACATATAATTTTGTTTGTAATTAAGTTTTGTTTAATGTGCTTTTTCAACTGAATATAAGCTTTTAACTTGACAAAATAGCAGTAATTCTTGACATAGAGTTTGTTAGTAGTTAGAAGTTTTGTTTAGCTTATTTCTAATATTTAAGAAATGCCAAATTTTAAATTCTTCATTTTAGTTCCTGAATTTATTAATAGTTCCAAGCTTTTTTGTTTGTATGTTTATTTCTAACAATTAAGAAGTGCAAAATTTTGAATCCTTTGCAAATCAAGCTATAATGATAAAAGTAAGTATCACTATTTTCAATAAGTATATTACAATATTTCTGTATGAATGTATATCCTTCCATAAGAATACGTGTATGTAGTTGCAAAATCAATAGCAATCATTTACAACATTAATTTATAAAGGCAATTATGTGAAAATAATATATTGTCCACCATATGCCATAAATAAAAGAAAACAGTAGGTTTTTGACAGTTTTTACCGGTAAAAACACGGTTTTTACCACTGTCATGTCAAAAACCATTTTTTGACGGCAAAAACCCAACCCTGCTAGTAAGCCCGAGACCGAAGGTGCCTTCAGAAACTTGTCCTTGATGTTCTTTAAAAATGACAAGTCTTTATTCTGTTTGTCAGGGTGAATTTTTTGCAAATGCTCCTGCAAACGAGAGGGTTTCATGGCCTCATTCGATAAAACTTTGTTACAAAGTAAACACATAGGTAGTTGAGAGTTCGACGGTGATTAAACAAATCCAAACTTCCAGTAAGTGGCATTGTATTGACGACACTTCTTTTTGTTAAATGACATTGTTGGCGGCAACAAAATGCAAACGATGAAAAAAAAATAACTATTTCTTAAAATTAATGAATAATATACTATGAAAAACTAATTCACACACGTACCTGGCCAAAGAAATAATGAAATCGAATTGAAACCTGGGAAAAAACTGAAAGGAGTGAATGAAAACGATCATAAGAAATACTGATCAAATCAAACTTTCTTACTAAAAGAGCATGCACTTCAATTTCGCCAAATGGCTTGAATGAGTCAGAGCTATAGGAGACAGTCTTAGAAAATCCGATAACAGTAACGGCAGCTGTTTGCCAAAATCTTAATTGTGAATTAATAACCCCCCTAATATTTTTGAGGATCCTAATAAAGCAAAAATGGAATACACTCGAATTTTAAAAAAAAAATAACAATTTCCTCTCGTTCTAATAATGATTTTACTCTAAAAAAAAACTAAACAGCATAGCACTTTCGATTTAAAGTTATTAAGCGAATATGAATATCAAATTGACGCCTATCCGTCCAATAGTTCAGAACACAGTAGTCACCCCGCACTAAAATCTAAAAATAGATCTAATGAATATGTAACTCTCGAAGGTCTGTGCCAGTCTACATTTGATGAAAATAAAACCGCAAATTTATTGCTCGATAGTAAAAAAAAAAAAAAAAAAAAAGTTTTATTCAAAATAAATAAGCCGTTCACAGAAATAAGAAATTTATGAATCAAATTTTCGCCAAACGGCTTAAATGAGTTAGAACCATACGCCAAATGGTTTGAAAAAGTCAGAGGCAAAAATAAATGACTCATGCGCTGTGCAATACTGTTTCGAAACGGAGAAAAGGTGTCGTACAAGTTCGTCTTATTGCTGGTGCAAATGATGTATCGAATATTCTTATTTTTTCATTTAATATTAATTTAAGATTTATTTTACTTATTAAATTAATCTTAATTTAATAATTTTATTTGGGAGTTTTAAAACTAAATTTGAATGACTAACCATGCTCATTGCCCCCCTACCTCCCATAACATATCCAACGCCCCCCTACAGCCCAAAACAAGTTCCCTGCCCCTCAGCATACTCCCACCGCCCCCGTAGAGAAACAAGGGTATAGTAAAATAGGAAAATTTGCCCATTTCAGTGAAATATATCAGGAATATTCTGAAAGTGTTATTGATGCGGAAATAAGTTTTATAAGAGTTATTTTAACTCTAAATTTATTTTTTTATTTGCTTTGAACGTGAAAATATTAGCTGTAAAATGATGAATTTTTGAAGCCACGAATTCGAATGGTTCAAATTTGAATTTCTGCTTGTATAAATTCTAAAATATTAAAAAATTAAATACTATAAAAAATTTTAAATATGAAATTTCTTAAAATAATCGTATGCTCATAATTAAATTAAATATTGCATAACATAAAATTCCGAAAACCGCAATATACGTCAAAACATAAATGATCAACGTCGATGGATAGGCAATTGCAGTGTCTGCCTGAAAAAGGCAAATTACGTTTCAGCTTATGTAATGCTATTTAATTAGAATTTTTGGTAACGGTTGGCGTCATTCGTTTCGCTTTTTCTTTTTTAGAATTTATCTGTTCCTGATCTTTGATTTTAAATTATTTTAAAAAATAGTTATTTAAAAGTTAAAAAATATTTACATTGAGAAGGAACTATTGATATCTCCGAAAATATTAATTGTAAAAGGCATTATCTATCGACCTTTTTTTTTAAGAAATTTTTACACACTTTTTGTTTCTAGAAAACTGTTTGTCTACTTTAAGTTTTATAAACACATTTATATATAAATATACATACGTATACATATTACGTTCGTAAACATATTACGTAGCCATAAATATGTATACATGTGTATAGATATACAAATATGAATGCGTATGCATACGTATATGCATAAATACTTAAAATAAACTAACAGTTTTCTAAGAAAAAAAAAAGGATGTCCCCTCATATGTGTGTTGAATAGAATGAGATATGTAACAGGAATCGAATAGAGGGTTTTAAGTTTTTATTCATGCATTTTACATTGCTTATTCCTAATCGTATTTAATTATAAATATTATATTGTTCCCAATGCATTTTTTCTTGCTTATTCTAATGGACTAATATTTAAAATGCGTTTTTTTTATAAAGTATATTTATTTAAAAGAAACTTCTTACAGCTTTAAAACCAATTATGCCACACACTTGAATTTTATCTCATGCAATTAAGCATGAAAAACTAGATCGAAAAATGTATCTAATGTCTTCAGATAGCCCCTATATAGCGAAGCAAAAAGTGTGAATAAGTAAACGTCAAGAGTAGTTTTTTTTTATACATGATTGAGAATTTTGAACTATTCGTTCTATAGCTAAAGTAAACTTTATAAGCAAAATAAATTTCATAAAAATTAAACTAAAACAAATATTAAATTTAGAATAAAGTAAAATATTGATCAATATATTATTACAAAATAGTTTAAAATTATCTCATGCATTATTTAATATTTTTAATGTCATTTAATATATTAGAACATAACTAAAACGATAAATTAAAATGCCCAAACTAAAATAAGTAATTATTGTATTGTAAAATTTATCGTTAAAATGATTTACGTTGCAAGAAATGTTAAAGAAAATATTTCATAAAAATACATAAAATAACACTGCAAAAGAATTAAATATCTCATTAAAGTCCCCACTTTTTATAATAATCAGCGAATCTGAGTTATAACTGTTATAACTAGAACTTAATATAGCTAGACTATTATAAGGTCTAGCTAGAAATTTCTATATAGTATAGCTGAAGAATTGATTTCAGATTTTTTTTATTCCCCTTCTAAAAATGTTTTTCACAAATAATTTCTATCAGAAATCTCTAGGGATGTTTTTTAAATTTTTGTCTATATTTAATATCAAAAAAATTTGCTATGCTCTAGAATTGAATGTATTTTAGTTGATTTTAAAACTATAAATTAGATATCCCAAAGTTACTTCACCCAAGGCACCCTAAGTGCTCATGTGGTAATTTTCAGTCACAGAAGTTTTTTTTTTTTTTCTTATTGTAGGCAACAGAAATCAATTATGTATTTATGCTTTTTTGTGTTATGTTTTTTTTTCAAGTTCATGAATAGCTAAAAAAATAACTTCATAAACACATCATGGCCATCATGGATATTGCTCTAAAAATTTATAATAACAATTTAAAATAATTTGAAACATTAGGTGATTAAGTTTTAATGAGATCTTTTAATATGATACGTATATTAAGATGTCAGACGATGCCAACAGTCTTAAATCAACTAACAGAAACCAATCGAATAAAACTCTTTTAATTAGACACGCTTTTCTATAAATAGCCTTTTAGACTAGTAAAATTTATGGTCCGTGTTCCTTTTACTTGCCCAAGGGCTCCCCTGGGACTTCATGATGTTTTTGGAAGTGCGAACAATCAAAGGAAAAGAGGGGAGCAAATTGAAAAGGAAATGAAAGTTGAGTGCCTAAACACCTCATTGAAATGTAGAGAATTTGGTTTCCGGTCACTTTTTGAGTATCACAATTTGAAAAAAGAAAAAAATATATACTATTTATTCAGTATAATATATTTATTTTAAAAGATTTACAAGGCAATATGTTTCTTCGTAGATTTTTGTTTTAATACAATTAATTGGAACTCAAATTTTCAAGAGCTAATCCCCCCCCCCCTGATAGCCTGGGACCCTAGGCGCCAAAGAGAATTTAAAAAAGAAGAAGAAATAAAAGTACATGAAATGCTCTTGTATGTTCTAAAGCATTCTAAATGGCATTTTCTTTGCAGCTGTCAAATCTTTAAAAAAATAAACCACCGTTTTTGTTTTATGCAAATACACACTTCAGTAAATGAAATAAAATAACAAATGTTCTTAAATACTAATTATTTTAACTAATAACACCTCATCTACCACCGCGGTGCGGGGGGGGGGAGAATACACGAGGTTTAAAGGACGCACGATTCCAGAATTAATAAATTTCATCTATATTGATGAGCCTTCTACGGCCTGCGGTCTTTCTTAAACATATAAATAAAATAAAAACATGAATAAAATAAAAACTATACATTTTTTTCACAAAAAAAGGAAAAAAAAAATAAGGAAGAAAAAAAGATTAGGAATTTTAAATTGCAAATGAGTCTTTGAACGCGCCAAATCTAAACCATTGTAGTTTTTTTATAGCTCTTTTCGTTGTTTTTTACTACAAATTTTCATAGTTTTTAAAATCCCGATAATTTTACCTCGGCAAAATTAATGCGTGAATTTCGAATTTTAGTAATGCTTTTAAAGCTCTTCATTTCAGTCCATTTCAAAGTTAATTCAAGTTATTTTCGATCGCGTTTTATCGGAAGTAAAATTTTCAAGAGCTACCCCACCCCCCTGAGTCGGATTTCCAAATGTTTCTTGTCCGATCTCTTAAATGCAATATTATAACGGCTCGAGACTTTCAAATCGGGCAAGTAATAATCTCTTTTGAAGTACGTTATTTATGTCAGTCTTATCGTAAAAACAGGCTATTTTTCCATTGCTTGTTTTCGGCAATACGCATTTTCTCATGGTTTTGAAAATACCATACTTTTAATAATATATTAACACGACACTAAATCGCGAATATGCACTTGATTTGTGCCAAATTCATCAAAAATCTAAGAGATTTTTTATTGTTCTTTCAACTGTTATTGCTAGGCTTCTCCACAGGGTTTCAAAAATCCTGTTATTTTTAATCCGGCAATAAAACGACTTGCAACTTTCGAGGCATTTTAATCATTAATTTTGATGTGTTTTACTACTGCCGATTTCATCGTCCATCCAGCATGTTATTTTACAATCTTTTTTTTTTCTTTTAAAATAGCCATTATTTCCCTTTTTTAATTTTTTCAATACAATAACATTATTACAAAACGCAAAATTCGACTGTAGGATTTAATGTGTTTTTAATTTTTTGAGCTTAATTTCTAATTTTTGGTAGTTTAAAAAAATAAGAAGAAAAAACTTTTATGATTTAATATTCATGAAATCTCTTATAATTCACTAATTAGCAATGTCCTAAGGTTAAGAATATATAGAACTTAATCCTAAATTAATATTAAATCTTACTTTGAGCAATTATGCGTGTTTTTTTTTTAAAATTTTTTTTTAAAATTTAAATTACCCCATACGATTTCTTTACTTAAAATATTTACTTTGCAGTTATGTTCTCAAAAAATATTTATCTCTTTATTTTTTACTTTCATTCAAGAACATTACAGTTAATTGATTTTAAATTATACTTTTATGTTACTTGATGTGATATAAAACCGTCACTTTTTCCCCATCTTTATATTTTTTGATAAATCTATCTATTTATTCATTTATTTTTGATAAAAAGGAAATATTTTTATTCATGAGAGTATTATTTTGGTTTTCTTCTGTTGTTAATGCTTAAGAGAATTTAATTTTATGCAAATATATTACAAAGCTAACTGATAAAAAAGAAAGAATTAGTTGAATGAATTAAGATAATAAAAAAGAATTATAATTATTTAAAAGAATTTAATTTAATAGAAATTTATCACTTAGTGACTGATGAAAAGAGCTGTGTGTAAAACACTTATGTTTACATTAAAATTATATCTAATCTATTCAAATACTTGGAACGTAGCCCTTCATTCAGAATGGTAGTGCACTCTACTATAGATTAATTCAATGTTGTTACTCAGTAACAATGTACTTTTCTAAATTTCGCCTTTTCATCGCGATTATTAATTCTTTGCTAATTCATATAAAAATAATTTAAATTAAAATCTATAAATTTTTATAAATTAGAATAAAATGAATGATTATAAATTAAAAATAAAATGAATGACTAAAAATTCCCGATTATCTCTTCACAGTGTTCTTGTCTCATATAATATATTTTTCAAAAAATTGTGCTTAGTTTAAGATTGAGTGCATTTATAATTTTTGCTGTGGGGGGGGGGGCGCACCTAAGTCTAAAACATAATAAAATAATATTAATTCTCAGTCTTTAAACCAGGATGTAAACATTTCCATTACAAAAATACCTGTTAGAAAAGTATATCAATTTTGAATTTTTTCACATCAAAACTTTAAAATAATGAATGTAATTGAGAAGCAAGAAAATATGGACAATATGAATTTTTTTTTGATCAGTAAAACAAAACTTAAAGGAAAAATTATTTTTGATATAAATGTGGCATGCGTACAGATGGATGGAAATGGAATTTCTGAAGTTGAAAACAAATTGTAAAATTTGTATTGGAATTTTTTTTTTAAAGATTACGTTACATTTGAATTTTCAACTGTGTAAGAATTAATCACTTTTAATAAATAAAACGTGGAAAAAAATGCAAATAATTATTAAATACAATCTAGTTTAAAGAATAAATGTGTTAGTCGAACAACATTATTATCACAATAAAACTTAATATTGATATTTCAACTGTAACTGTTGTACCTATTTTCGAACGTATTAATTATTCTTACTGTTCATGTATTTCATTTCAATTTTCAAACTCAGCCGTTTACTTGAACAAATGGGCAAAAATCTTAAACAATTTTTATCACAAAACATATTTATAATGAAACTACATAAATTATTTATGCTACGTCCTGTGATTGCTTTTTTTAGGTGCACCTAAATACTTTTCATTTTTGAATGCTTATAAGTTTAATTTTTTTAACTCTAATCTGAAATATTTAGGATCCTCTCAATCATCTTATCTTTCATAATTTATTGCTACCAGCTGTCGAGTAAACAGCCTATTTTGTAAGTTTTTCGTTCATGCGTATCCTTTCTCAAAAGGTTGGTGAAGGGAAGGGAAGCATCAGTTAAAAAAAAGTTTAGATAGAAAGATAGTGGTGGTGCCATCTACAGAGGCGTTATTGAAATATAAGAAATTTTTAAAATGATTTGTGTAAATTTGTAATTAAATGCATTGAGTTTGGGAAAAGAATACAAAAATTATGTGCTAATTAATTCGAATTATGTTAGTCAATTTAATGCAAAAATTTCCTTATTTTGTCGATGATTTTAATCAAGTCTATTCTATTTCGCATTGAAGTTAAAAATATTGGCCCAAACTTTTTAAATTCATTACTTTGTCATGAACTCATACTCCCCTCAAATATGACGGAAAATTTACCTACACTCAATAAATAAGTGCCTCAAATTTTACATTATTGCTTAGTCTAATTAAGGAAACATGCTTTATATTAGTCACACCAATTGTATCACGAGTATGCTTGGGTCACATTTTGTTATGATTATGAAATATTTATTTTGTATTTTTTATTAAATAATCATGTGAAGACTCTTGAGTCAATGAAAAACGAGTGAACAATTGAGATCTTATTATGAGCAGTAAATATATTTTATTCAATACATGAAATGCTGCCTTTTCTTTACATTGAATGATCGTTAAATACTAAGGATTGTATAAATATATTTGCACTTACAAACTATAAATAATTTATTCGGATTTCTGTTCGCAATTTTTGCATTTTAACGTCTTAATCACCAGTCATTACATTGTACATTTAACATCAAATAAAGAAAATAGGAAAGAAACTGAACATAGATTCTTGCAAAGCTTTTTATTTATTCAACGTTCATTAATTAATTAAAAAAGATGATCATTCAACAATTAAGGAAATACATATTTCTAATGAAAAGGCAGAAAATCAATACTTCGAATAAAATATAATTACATACCCTTTTAATAATCTTTTATTATTTCTTGATAAGCTTTGATTTGAAATGAGCTTTGATTCTGGAAATGAGCGCGCCATTTTCTGTTCTGTAGACGTCTGTAAGAAGGACAGGGAGGAGGCGTTACTCATTATGATTAGTATACTGCGCATGCTTGAAAACATGCCTGGAAGGGTCATCCTGTTTCCTGAGGATTCACAGGCATCCTCACGCTATACACTACCAAAAAAAAAGTCTTATTCATACAGAGATATGGCAAAATACATAAAAAAATTATATTAACATTAATCATATATCCATTACAAATATGGGCATATATATAGACAATTATCTAGTCTCTTGATTAAGCTACATATTAGGACTATGTTTTCCCAACTATGGCTTCATATCATATTTTGGTAGTTGAAAATTGGAATAAATTATTCAGAGAAGAGCGTTTTTATGTCCCATTTCCAATTTCAATATTTTCCATCCAATAATTCATCAGCACTAATATTATATTTAAGGCCTACAATTCGAATTGCTTTTTTATCAGATTGCTTTATTTCTATGGAATCGAAAAGAGTTTGATAAAAAAATTCATTCATTTTTCTTTTGAAATCCGATTTTTATACGTGATTTCTAAACTGGGGATATAACTGACTCAAGAGAAATTTACCCTAACACTGTTGTGTCTCTTGTTGAAAATCCATCTCATGAATCAAACATTGTTTCATTTTTTTTTTCCGCATTGCATTATTTATTTATAATATTCTATTCATATTTTCTCAAAATATGAATTTTTAAAATTTTATTTTAGTTAAAATAGTTATTTCTTGATTTTGTTTAGGAGCTAAATAATCATTAAACTAAACTCAGTGGCGTGATAGCCCATAGAGGGCCAAGGCCTACTGCGCCCATCTCAGTTTTCTTGACCTTGGGCTCTGGTGTGCAGGAGCAGATGTTCCGGTCAGGTGGTCAGCCGAACGCGGAACCCCCAGTGTTTAGTTCCCAAGCATGCTTGGTACTCATTTATCGACCCACTGAAGGGATGAAAGGCTGAAATAATCATTAACATACTTTAATTGACAGTAAGTCTCTTTTGATGAAAGTGTTTATATCTAACATATTTTCATCTTTGCTGTTATATTGAAAAACGAATTTTTTGAACTCACTGTATATTTAATCTTAATGTAACTGTGATGCAAAATAATCAAATTCACTAGCTATTATGCTAAGTTCGCGAATTTCAGAAACTGAAATATTTCAGGCTTAGTATGATAAACTAATAAATTAATCTATACAATTATATAAATCAAAGAATTAACGTTTGAAGAATTCCCAATTTGTCCAATCTATTTATCTGTAATTTATACAATTAAATACTGGGTATTACTTAATTAACAACATTTTCTTATGAAAGAAATTTACAGAATTTATATTATTCTCTTTAGTTTGTAATATTATGTTTAAGGACAAGTAGGTAGGTATATCTAACTTTTACCTTGTAGTTGATGGCTTGAATTTTTCATCTGATGCAGCTGATTGTCTCTCAATTATTTGAGGATTTCTTATCTTGACTGTAAAATATATTCAGAATTTGAGATCTTTTCAATCAGCACTTGATAAGTTTAAGAATTAAAATAATTTTATGTTTTTTTTTTCTTACCAACATCACCTATTGTAAATGATGTGCTTAATTTTGAGATAGCGTTCTCTTCACCCCAGCATGCAGCATTGATGGTGTCAGTTAAAGAGTCACGCAGAGTGAAATTAAGAACATATCGCTCAGTACCAGGCTCTATTTCAAAAATAATAATAATAAAAGAAGTTTGATAGGTGCAAAAAGTAAGAAGAATGTTTTCACTTATTCCGAACCGAACTATGTTGCTTTTGGCAATACTTTTGAAACGCTTATAACGATCTTCAAAAGCAAGATACATGCAAAATATAACAAACGGAAGGAAAAAAAATCTAAAAAGTTAAGTATAGAAATCTATTGAATTATTATTTTTTCCCCTTTATGTAGGGTCAAGTGAACCACAGTGTTAGAATAATTCGACTAACATACGTTTTTATTTATTTAGCTAGTAATGGAAATCAAAGTGTCAATGCTGTTATTTCATATTGCTTCGAGCATTTTATTTGATCTACCAATTTAATTTATAGAAATATAAGACAAACTACTCCAAAATAAAATTTGAATAACTAACTAAACCATAGTACCTGAGCATTCGACACGAAGATTCATGTTATTTCAAAAATGAATTTTTCTCTTAAAAAAACTTCAAGAATATGCTCGTTTATATATTTTATAGTGAAGTTCTTCTTTCTATAGATTTTTTTTATATTTATGAAGCAATCAAAATGTTTGAAATTATTTGCAACAATAATAATTTAGATTATTTTTAACTACCTTAATCTAGAATTAGTTGAGTGAAGAAAACTGACTATCAATTTGATTAAAATTTTCTTTCCTTTTTTTTTTTTTTGATATGTGAAACAAATATTATTCATATGTAAAATAAATATTAAGTAAGATTAAATAAAATAAAAAAACTATTTGCAAAAAGGAATCTAGTGAAACTGATTTTCTGTTTTCATCATCATTATTATTCTTATCCACTTTCATAAAATATATTTTGACGTTACGGCATATAAAATTTTGATAGTTTTAAAAAATCTGTATGAATAAACCTATTGACCTTTGATGGAGCAATTTAAAGTGGCATGACACACACTGAATCCGATGCCTAGCATATGAAAAATTATTTTATTATTTTTATCACTCTTATTGGTGCCATATTTGAAATTAATTTAATAATAATAAATTTTTTATTTATAGGGGATTATTATTATATGTATATAATAATAATATAAGATCAATTTTACTAGTATTTAAATGTTGGGCCCACAGTTTCTCTTTGTATATATAAAATAGCTTGGACTTGATGAGAAGATCGTTCGCATAAATAAAGCATACATTTGATTTAAAAATAAATAAAAGTAAGAAAATTTTATGAATATGAAATTTAAATTAAAAATAAAATAATTTAAATTAAAAGCACTCTCAATAGATTTCAATCTAATAATCAGATTTGCGCAAATCATGAGAATGACAGAAGCTTGTTTTAAATATGTTATGGTTTACGCAGACGAGAATTTAAATTTCGAAATTGTATGTTCTTTTATATACATAATTTCCCCCCTTAAAGATTAGGATTTTGATCTTAAATATGTAAGAAGAGATAACATCAAATAATTGTTTAGAAAAGGAATAATTTTAAATTAATATATATTTTTAGTTATCAAGTTTAAAAATAGATAAAAATTATAGAAAGTTTTAAATTAAAAGCTAAAAATTTTAACATCTTGGTAAATCATGTCAATGCTAAAATCCGAAAAATCTGTTACATATTTCTGTCGAAGTAATAACTCAAAAATACTCGTACTTTTAAGGTTTAACCTATCTAATTAAAATTTTAGATATTCAAATTTAAAATTACTTAGTTTAATGACACAAAAGTTTTTATACTTTTTTTAAAGAAATTTTTTCTTTTGTAATTAAATGTTCTCTCTTTTGTAGTTAAATGCATATGTAAACGAATTTTGTAATTATATTTAACGAAAGCAAAAGTTCTATTTTTATGGAGATAGTACCTTTTTGTAACCGTTTTCGTAACTTAAAATACCTACTCTATATAGTGATAGCAAATTTTAGGTGGCCCTTTAAATCATTAAAATTAAGAGTTGATGCTTGTAAATTTCATGATTACATCGAAAGATATTAAATAATTTCCTTTTTTTTTATTTTACTGGCCGTATACTGAAATGTAAATGAGTTTTGTAAAAAGAAGAAAATGACATGCATGTTAAATTTGTGATTTTAGCAAAAGCAAATAAATTGTCTTCCCCCCCCCCTTTTCAAAATTGAGTTAGGATCAATTTCCGTATTCTTATTCTCATAATAAGTACTATTGTAATCTGACCAATCAACGAATGAATACTTATTGATTTTTGAGCTACTAAAACAAAGCATGTAAAAAAAAATATATTTAAAAAAAATTCGATTCTCAAAACAAATGAGAATATTCGAAGGGGGAAAATTAAATATTTTTCATAGTTACTAATGTTTTTTTTTTTTATTAATTCAAAAAGTAGACCCTATATAAATTATTAAAACTGATTTGATCTTTGTATCTATAGCCTTTCTTGTGTTTCATAGGGTAGTATGTGTCAATTTTCTTAAAATCTTTGTACCATATTACAAAGATAGTGATAATAAATGCATAAAATTAATCGATTAAGGTATCTGACCAGGTTCTGTAACATTATTTTTAAAACAGTCTAAATTAAAATTTTATTGAGTCCTAAAATTATAAATCTAAAGGAAACTTTAAAAAATTTATACAATGCTTTTTATTTCCAAGTAAAAACAAAAGATTTCTGTCATGCTAACAGCTCAAAAACAAATTGTAATGCATATAGATCAAAATATTTTTTTTTCTAGATCAATAATATAGTTAAATGTGTTTTGAACCAAAATCTTTATAAAATTTCAAATATGCAATAAAACCGATATAAATATATTGTCCAATATTAATTTTTTTTCCAACTAAAAATTCTAAACTTTCTTACTTAAATGATGATAAAAACTTACTTACACTAGACCCTAGTTTTTGTTTTGAACATAACTAACATTATACAAAATCTACATTCGAAGTTTCAAAAAATTCTATAATAAACTTTGGCTATTCTGTTTTGTCGGTCAGCATGCAAAAAAACAACTAAAACTTAGTTTCGAAAAATCGGAGAACAAAAATTTTCTTAAAATAATTTTGACTATACATAACTTCTAAATTTCTTTTTGTTAAATATTTCATAAGAGCGATTATCTATTCTAAATGAAGTAGGAAATATTTATAAAATGAATTAAAATAAACAAAAATTTTACTAATGCTTTACTTACGTTTTCTGCTATCGATTCGTCGCATTTCTTGCTTCGCTATTATTATTCCGTATATAATGGCTTGAGAAAGTTCAGATGAAAGTTCTCTGATTGAAACTTTTTGATAAGTAACTTCGCAATCATAATCGAATCCATAATTATCAGAAATCCATGCCATTTTACATTTGATTTCAAGTATTTCAATGTTACAGATTCGAAAATATGAGATGTGTTGTTGCTCGAACTATTTTAATGGAATATATAATGATCAGTTGCCGAATTCCATTTTCCAAAGGTATGAAAAGCAGACTATTTATTTGCTTATAAATATCTAAAATTAAAGAATCTTTTGTTAGCATACGATAATTAAAAGTAAATTGGGTATAATATGAAAAAAACACAACTACTTCGATTTAGTAGGAACAACATATGACGCAATGCTAATCGAATGGAATTTAGTTGTTGTTTATTTAGTTATTGTTATTAGTAGTTGTTGTTATTTGTTTTAGTTGTTGTTGTTTATTTAGTTGCATTTAGTTTCAATAACTTTTCTTTATAATGCAATAAAATCTGGAGAGCAGCTATTTAAACGATCGAACACTTCGTTTGTTTATTTGTGGCTTGAAGTTAGGCTCGCAGAAAATGCCGTTCATGGGTTAAATTTAGTAGGAACAACACAACCTGTGACGTAGGCTATATTATACCCAATTAATCGTAGCCTAGTTTTGTACATTTTTTTGAAATTTTTTATTTTCGTTTATTATTTTTAAAAGGGTTTGACACGCAATATTATAATATGGTTGAATTCTTAGTTATAATTTCTATCGATTCAATATATGAAAGACGAAATATTAAATTTTGTCCAACTTATTTAACGTCATTTCAGTCACCAGTAGCTTCAGTCATTCAGTATAAGACGAAAATTTGTTCTTTGCATTTAGCAGTAAATAATTTATTATCAAAAATTGTCAGATTTTGGAAAATAATGGCGCAATTAAAAACTAGACCGTTACATGTCAATAAGTCTTATTAAATTCGTAAGGTTTCTATTTGAAAATTAGAAAACGATTTCGCTAACTTATTTGTAGGTATTATAGAATCGTTTGCTATCATTGAAGAAATACAAAACACTGCCTTTTTACTTTTACAAAACAGTAATTAAAAAAATTTTCAACATGTAATTTTAATTGTTTTCAATTATTTATTGTTTTGAATTAAAATTGGAATTTAATAATTTTTAAGAAAAGAATGCTTGGATGCTCAAAAAAGATTTAATTAAAGTGATGTTAAAACTTAAGCAATTAATGTTTTGAAAAACATTACTTTTTTGTTGATAACATTAGTTAGCCTAATATTTGATAATTGAAAACTAGTAACAGTACTAGCTTACTTTTTCATGCTTGATTTTAATGTTATTTTTGGCTATATGTTATTTTTTCACAATTTACCCACGTTAATTTACTAAGCAAATTGTTATTACTTATAAGAATATTAAGCAGAATTAAATAAAACCTGATTTTAAGTTGATATGATTATTTATTTCAAGGTTTTCATTTTTATGCAGCTGCATATGGTTCACTTTACACACAAATTGAGCAAAACCTTATTATCGGAAACCTTAAATTTTTTAGAAATAAATCAGTATTGTTTCTTCATAATTTTAATGCTGAATTGAATAAAATCAATTGCAAATCGAAGCATTTATTGTTTGAAAGTTATATGCATTTTTTTGAATTTCACCCTATGAGATATGTTTTTATATATAAACTAATGATTGCAGCAGCTAACAATTAGTTTTATTCTGCTCGGTATTATAAGTTGCATAGGAAATATTTACTCAAACTTTTTTAAAAGCATTATTTCAAATCATTCTCTCTTCGACATTTTACTCTATAAAATTGTTCACAACTTTAAAACAAATGATCATATCAGCTTATAGTTAGTTTTATTTTGAGTGTAAACATTGCATAAAAATTGGAGAACTAAAAATTTTACGCTATTAAACGAATGTTTATTCACGTTTACATTGATTGAAAAAACTATTTTTTGCAAAACTCTGATGCGATTGACAATAACAGAAGTTCTTTTTAGAATCAGCGTCAAAAATTGTTTAAAAAACTATTAGTTTTATGAAATCTGACAGAAAGTTTAAAAGTATAGACTAGTTTTATTGAGTTTACGTAAAGATTTGTAAGATTTAATAATATAATAATCAAACTTATAAGTACCTTAATGAAAGATATAGGTTAAATTATGGGAAAATAAAAAGTTAAAACTTCCTAATAAGATTGGAATTAAATAATTGAATTTCTGTGAATGTTGTTAATGGTAGAACTTTCTTCAGTTTATTTTATTTTGTGCGCTCAGGTACCTGTCATACTTTTAAACGCTTTTAGCTATGAAGATGAAATAAAAATCACAGAAGTGGAGTGCTATTTATCTGAAAAAGAAAACGTATTTCATCCAGTTTATTTAAATCATTAAAAAAAAAAATCGATTTATTTTGTTTAACTGTGGAATTTGTGATAAGTGTCATTTCAAGATAATTTAATTGAATCTATTGAAATTACAGAAGAATTATGTATTTGAAACTTTCTTTTATAGCTTAACAAAAGAAGCAATTACTGTCGAAGGTGTAATATTAAAAACTTCAGGTTGATAAATTAAGATCTCTACTAGTGAAAAAATATAAAGATATACACTATTCTTTACATAATATAAATAATAGCGTGGTTAAAAGTTAATAAACTAGGCGGACGGTATAACACCTGATTTATTACCTTCGTAAGTATTAAAAAAGCAACTTTAGAAGAGTAAAGTATCGCATCTTAGGTTGATATATTAATACCCTAAAAAATACAAAAATATATACTTGAGGTAAAGAATAATAACCTAAGAACATAGAACACCTCATGCCTTTCAAAGTGTCTAAAAATACACTTAATGTTAATTTATAATAAGGTTGATTAACCGGAAGTGCAAAATGGCACACCTTAGGAGGTAGATAAATAAATACCTCAATAAGTATATAAATGTACACTTGAGGGTGAAAAATAATAACCTAAAGTAGAACATCGAATACCTCACGGTCGAAAAATACACCTGAGGTTGATTTAAAATAACTTGATGAGTAAAATAACTCATCTTAAGTTGATAAAAAGATATCTCTACAAGCATAAAAATATATATTTGAGGTTGAAAAATAATAACTTGAGGTAGAACATGAAACTTTTACGTTAGTAAAAAATTACTTTTACAACAGTAAAAAAATACACTTGAGGTAGATCCTGAAGTGTTAAATGAAACACCTTAGGTTGTTGAATAAATACTTCCAAGGGAGTAAAAAAATATACTTCAGGTTGATAAGTAATAACCTAAGGTTGAAAACGAAACACCTTAAAGTAGTAAATATTTACCCCTCCATAGATGTCAAATTAAAATACCTCAGGTTGATACATGTATATCGCTGGAAGTATATTTGATGTAAATTTTAAGGTATTCATTTTCAACCTAATGGCGTATTTAAATAACCTCAATTTTTCTGTAAGGGACGCTAACACAATACTGGTTCACTTTCACAGAAAATTGCAGTAATATATGCGACTGGGAAAATTTGTTTATCTTTCAATGATAAAAAGGCGGGCTATAGCTTTTTACCTTAATTCTATTTAGAATATTCCAAATATGTTTCAATTAAATATTAAAACTCTGAATGCAGAAAAATGTGCCATGTTAAATGTTCTATCAAAAATTACTTATTATTTTAAATTTTCGAGTGAAAATCCATAAAAGTTACCAAGCGTTACTTCTCTCAGTTTGAAATTTTTTTGAATGGTATTGTGATCTTAATTGTAAAATTTTCATCGAAAATTAAGAAAACCTGTCTATAAAATGAGTATAATTTTTTTTTAACTAAGTCGGAGAAGCACAGGAAAGTGGACGCTTAATATTTAAAAAAAATAATAAAGGTAATGCCATCTTGTGCATTTCCCAACTTAATAATAAAAAGTTATTTTAACACTAGAAAGACTAAACATTGCTATATAATTAGAAAGACTGATGAAGCTAGTTTGGAATCTTCCAGATTGTTTGTGTGTAGATCAATTACAGAGCCAAAATCTTAAAATATCATCATAATTTAATGAAAACATTATAAACTTGATCATCTAAATTTTATAGTATTTTATTCTATTTAGTTAACGAAAATATTTGAACAAGCGGTACACTGGCTTTTTAAATATACATATGCATTGGATTTTTAGATAATTGAGTTTCCTTTTCTCTATAAATAATAATTATAGATATGCTGAAACCCTTTTGTTTTTCTTAAATAAAACTCTGATACCTTGTATATACCAAAGAGTACCTTATAGCCAGAACTACCTAGGATTATGGCAGTGTTTTCCAAACTTATGACTTTTGTGTACCCTTTCTAAATTTTTCGTAACGCTGTGTACCTCTAATCAAAAATGAATGTATATTTTTTACTATAAAAAAATTACACAAAAGTTAAAAATCACAAATGGCTGTTGACACAACTAATTGTTAACTGTTAACTCAGCAAAAAATAGCTAATAGAAAAATACGTAATCGTAAATTTTCATGACTAGCTTTGTTTTTAAAATTTTCGTTTGTTGCAAGATATTTTGTATAAGAACGCGTACCCCAGCTTAACTCTTCCCGTACCCCTGGGGGTACCCGTACCACACTTTGGGAAACACTGGGTTATGGGATACCTACCAAAATACCTAAGGGGCTGGTATCATTCTAAGTATAGATACGTTTTTATAAGATTAACACATGAAGGATTATATAAGTACTTCGATTGGATCAAATTATGAAAAGTCTGAAATACTTTTTGAAATTTTTTTAAAAATTAAACTAAACTCAGTGGCGCGACAGACCATAGAGGGCCAATACCTACTGCGCCTATCTCAGTTTTCTTGACCTTGGGCTCTGACTCTGGGGTGCAAGAGCAGATGTTCCGGCTGGGTGGTCAGCCAAACGCGGAAACCCCAGTGTATAGTTTCCAAGCATGCTGGGTACTCATTTTATCGACCCACTGAAGGGATGAAAGGCTGATTCAATCTTGCCCGGCCCAAGGATTGAACCAAGAACCTATGGCTTTGGTTCGATCCTTTTTTTCAATTAAGGAGCAATAAAAAACGAGAGTAACCAAAGTGGCCTCATCCGTTTTTCTAGTGTTAAAGTGATAGCTATCAAGAGTTTTGACTTTAACTCAAATCATAATTCCAAGTTGTTAATAATGAATGTACTGGGCAGCAAAAACATTCTAACTTTGATTATAATATGTTTATTTATACAACAAAACACTGAGGAACAATAAAATGTATCCAAAAATATTTACAGCATTGTCTATTAATAAAACAGTCTTTAGGTATAAAAGGTGGTACTTTTACTTCAAAACTAATAAAGAAGAAATTTCTAGTTTAAAAGAACTAGCATTTAACAAACCTAATTTAAAATGTTATTTATATCATCTATCATAATCAATATGTTACAATCATCTTATTGATGGATCAATAAAAAATACAACACAATGAAAACATATACGTAACAATATAGCAAATAAAATAGGAATCTACAGATTATATTGAACTACAAAAAGATACAACAGTACAAATTGATTATAGTAAAAAAATATGCACAACATGATGCCTTTGCATAAGGGCTGCAGTGTTAACTAATTTACAAAAACATTGCAAAGGCATGAGTATAAAATTATACATAAATCTATGCAGATAGTTTGAGAAAAAAAATCACTGATAATGATAATGAATGTTTTTAAGACGCTAAATGTGAAAAGTTATGTTGAAGAAAATAACATGGTTTTTTCAGTGAATTATTCAGAAATGGTGATGAGCAATAATTCTACAGTTTTATATTTTAGGCTTTTATCCAAGTTCACTGCATCAAAATCAGCGCTGAAAAATACAAGAAAAAACATTCTTTAATAAAAAAAAAATTGTTACAATGAAAGAAAATATTTTTAAGTTTTAAACAGTTTATAATAGCAATCATGTTTAAATAATGATATTAATTTTCGAACTATTAAATACATGATTTTTAAATAGGCAAAAACTGAAAAGAAACAATTTCGAGTATATTTATTATGAAATGTCATCGACAAATAATTGTAGAAGTTAGGAATTTAAAAAAGAAAAAATTGCTATCAGGAATTATACCATTATTTTATTATATTTGATTATCAGATTGCATTTTTTGTTGAATTACAAGGTCTTTTTAGGTATAGAATTATGTTCATGACTGTTTGTAATGATCTGCTTAAGAATTAACAATCTCACGTCTAAACTAAAAATATAGAATTCAGTTACATTCGTTCCTGTATTTGAATTGAATAATTCCTTTCTTAAAAAGAAAGAAAAACAAAATGCAGTACAAAGCAGGTTATACCTTATTCAAGGGTCCAGTGTGAATACTTGTGGTAGGAGGTCGGTTGCAAGGCAAAGGAGTTACACGGCTGTTCACAGGCTTTGGTGCAGGAACTCCGACTGGAAGAAAATCGAAACGAAAATATGAGTCTCATTTCATCTACCAGTAAATATTTTTTTCTACCATACATATATAATATTATTTTCAATTTTATGCTTGTGAGTTAATTCATGCAAAACTATCATGCTGATAGTGATTTTCATAAAATAGAAACAAAATATGCCCACCCCAATTTATTTTTAAATTCATTTTCAGAATTTTAATAAAATTTTATTATTTTCGTGTCTTTATTCAAATTTGTTTAAAAAATTTAATAGGTAATATAAAGAAACTGTCTTTCGCCTGGCCTCTCATTATTTGTTGTACTTTTGTACAAAAATGTATAAATATTTCTAAAGTATGTGTGCAAATTAACTTTTTTCTTTTTATGTTAGCTAACAAATAGCTAACAGTCCTTAGAATATTTGATCGTGCTATATTTCGGAATTGCAGATAGTGCTACATAAGTAATTGATCATTGAATTCGATTCAGATGATTCAGATTAAGATTTGCTCCTTATGGGGCAAGTTTTTCTAATTGATAGTGAAATAACAATTGTATCGATGACTGCAAACAGAAATTTTCGGATTTCGTTAGCATTTCAAACCACATCTAATGATTATCAGAACTTTTATATGCATGATGTTTAAGTTAATTATGTTTAATGATGGTCAATATTATTTTTTAAATACAGGATAAAATATTAAATCATAAAAATAAATTTTAAATAATAAATAAAAAAAAAATTAATATCTTCCAGTGAAAGCGGAAAAATAAATAGCCCTTTAATTTTAGATACACCAGAAGTCAATTGAAGTTAGGATCTTTTTTATAGGTTGAGAAACTCAGACTATGAAGATATCCTTGAAGTATTCCACAATAATTTTTACAAATATACATACTTATTAAAAAATGCATGTTTAAAATAAAAATGGAAGTTATCTACTTACGTTTGTGGGAGGCGCCATTTTCAAAGAATTGATAGAATTGGGAAACATATGTAGCGATACTGAGGGTATCTGGTTCATCATATTTCACCATGTCCTCTGCCTCCAATAAAGCTGGAATGCCTAATCTGTCTTCAGCAACTTGGAAAGCCTACAAATCATTACAAATATTTAGTTTATCATTCTATTCTATTACTAATGTTAAATCTGTCCTACTATATGGATCTCAAACATAGCACTGCAATAAAAATAACACGAGAAAACTTCAAGTATATTTATTAACAACTGCTTAAGAAGAATTTTGCGTATCAAGTAGTTTCATAAAATTTGTAATGCAGAAATCCTTAGAAAAGCAAAACAGAAATCTATTGATCTGGGAATTAAAAAACGTAAATGGAAATGGATTGGTCATGTTCTGCGCAAACTTGAAAAATTTCAAGTAAAGCAAGTTTTTGATGGGAATCCTCAAGGCAATAGAAAAAGAAGACCAAAAATACTTGACGCTGGGAGCTGATTGTAAGCGAATTGAAAAGAGGAAAGAGGCAAAATATCTGGCCACAAATAGAGTAAGATGGATAGAAACCCTATGCTAACATACACAGCGCTTTTTATACGATTTTTCTTTTCTTTTTAAAAGCTGTTGATGGCGAAAGTGGAAAATTTTGCTATTGAAAGTTTGGGACGAAAGCAAATGTGTCAGAGTTTCTTTAACTTTTTGTCCTGGGGATTCCATAATATTTACGAATTTTTGTAGAATCAGACTCAGTTTGCAAATCAGACTCAAGAGTGAAGCTATTAGTCTCTTTACTTTTACTTCAATATACTTCGATAGAAATGGAATAAAAATTTTTGACCTCATTTTAATTTTTTCATGCTACCTGAAAATTTGAAAATCTGGTTTTCGATCGCTCCATTCTTTTCTTCAGGCGATTTCTGCTTAACAATGGCAATTTTAAATAACTATTTACAGTGCGCAAAAAAAAAAAAAAAAAAAAAAAGACCACCTTTTTGATTTAATGATCAGATGTTTACATTTTAGGACTCATTCTTAATGGTTCGAGGGGGTGACCTCAAATATGCTATTTAACTACGGCAGACGATATTTTAAGTTATGAAATCAGACACAAAAGCGTACTTTCTCTGAAAAAAACATAATTTTTATCGATGAATTCGGATTTTTAATTCTGATTGGGATTCAGGGGCTAGCCGCAATAAAAAAAAATTAGTTTTTGCGTACTTTGTAATATCTCGAGAAATTTTTAAGCGAATTGAAAAAAATTTGCACACAATTATATAATTCGTTTTATCCAAAGATAATTCCATGCAAAAACGTTTTGGTAAATATTTATTATTTTTTTTATTAAATAGGGGTTGAGAAAATTTCGAATTGTAAAGTATACAATGTTTTACGTCACTTCAAAGTATGTAATTTTACATGGTTAAATACAAAATTTGAGTGAAATCTTTTGAATAGCTCCTGAGAAATGGAAAAATGCACATTTAAAATTCGATTTCTTAGAAACCTATTCTACCGATTTCGTTCAAAATTTGAATTTTGCCATGTAAATTTACACACGTTAAAAATGATGTATAACATTTTATACCTTACAATTCAAATTTTTTTTTGATTAATTTTAAATTAAATAATAAATATTAAAAAAAAATTTATTTTCTGCATTGAATTATTTTTGGATAATCGAATATTTTCTCGAGACGTGGCGAAATACGCAAAAACTAAAATAAACATTCAGTGGTCCAAACTTTGGATCGCTCTCCTGACTAAACTATGGGGACCATATTTTCAGATTGCGGTACTTTGGGGGTCAGAAATCCGAATTCGTTTTGAAAAAAGGCATGCTTATTCAGAGAAAGTTCGTTTTTTGTGATTGATTTCGTAATTTAAAAAAAATCGCCTACACTAATTAATTAGCTTACTTGAGGTCAACGCCTCAAAGCATTAAGAATGATTCCTAGAACATGAATATTAGATCAAAAGTTATTTAGGGTGGTCCGTTTTTCTTTGGTGCACTGTACTTCTACATTTCATCTTACTTTACCAAATTTAGTATCATTATATTCTTCATTACCTCTTTAAATCATTTTGATTCGAATGAGAGTCCCAAACAAAAGACCCCGAACAAACATGAATATTCAGATTTACAACGGAATATTTTAATCCCAGTTTATTGCCATTAGTTTTTTGATACAAATTGTGTAAACATAAAATCTGTTTTTAAAAAAATTCAGAGGTTTTTTATCAAGAAAAATAGAATGAAAATTATTCATAAAAGATTGTAATATAATTTTCGATAGTTCGATAATTTCATTTACGTAACTAATTAGACAATAATTTCATCCTTCCAGTCAGAGAATCCAGTAATTTGAGAAAATTTAAATATATTCACCAGATGGAAAAGATCATTTGGATTAAGTTGTAAACATAAAACAATAAATTTTCAGAATTTTCCTAACATAAATCAACACAGTGAAAAAAAATCGTAAATTGCTTCGTCTTTTGATAATTATTCTTTCATCACCTTTATTAAGATTTGATTAACACGTTGAATGCCACGCAATATTTACATGGCTAGCCCGTCTGGCCAAAATGATTTTCTCATTATGTATTGCATTAATTTCTTCAAACCATAATATTAAAAAATTAAAAGCATTAAAAATTTACTCGAATTATGTGTTTCTAATAATCTTGGCTTCGACGGTCACCGGTGACCCCAGCAGCGCTACGAACAAATTCAGTGCTAGTCACCGGTGGCATTCAACGTGTTAAAAAAATGGAAAACAAATTTCCCCTGTTTCAGACTAAAGACACGAGATAAAAGTTCAAACACGAAATGATTTAAACAAAAGTACTGCTTTTCCATCATTAAATAAAAACTTTTCAGTTGTTTTTTTTAAAAAAAATTTAAAAGTAGATGCTTCGAAAAGTAATTATAAAGAGAATGCAAGCAAATTAAATTCGGCTTTTGTAAAATAATAACAACTTTAAGTCACTTATTAAACAAAAAGAGAGATGTCTTCTTTTTTTTCCCTTTCAAACACGATATCATAATTACAAACATTCATACCAAGATCAAAACCTACCAACCTATAAGTTCACAATACTCTCTGCTTACTACATTGGTGGCATCACGAAAACATAATAAAAATTGCCTAAATTACTTCAGACTTGCTTCGCCGCCCAACCCCATTAATTCCTACCAATTAATACAGGAGGTCTCAAAGCGTGCAAACCAATTTTTACTTCCGACTTTCACTTACAACAGATAACGATTCTTGCACGATCTTTACACGTTTTATGTAGATTGCTTTTATCAACGATTCCTGACATTAGTAGGGTAAAAGTTCACTAACGGGTTAGGCATGGCCTAAATACATGGGCCCTACACAAAAGGATGATTTTGTGGACTCCCTCAGAGAATTTCTAATAGGTAAACAAAACTAAGTAATTGAGCTAGATCTTTAGAACGTCTAAAGGATGAAACTCGTTTTTATTAACAAAAGTAGGATTCACCTTTTCTGTTTGTAAGGTGAAAGAAAAAATATGTGTGTCACTAATGTTAATAAATTGAATCGTGTGTATATAAAAAAAGGAGATAATTGAAAATGCCTCGGCTTTTCAGCAAGCAAATTGCATCTAAAGTGTTCCTTTCAAATTGCATGTCTTTCGAGTTATGTATTATTTTATTCAGTGATCTTTAAGGGTTAATTAAAATGATCGCCTCTGAGAAATAATTGCTTTGATGTTTTGAAGAGAAGGGTTCATTAAAAACAAATTGCTAAGTATAAAGAAAAGTGTAGAATGATGTAAAAATGATTTTCCCTTTTTATTTTATAAAAACGACTTAAATGCGTAATTATTCATATTTCTTAAAAACTTTTCGTTGGCCTTTATTCTGAAGAATTTTTATTCATCTTTAATTGTATTAAAAACGTCTGAAAAGAAGATAATTTCGACAATTTTAATTCTACTCCGAAGTGGAAAATAAACATTTGTTCCTTTGGAATTATAGAAAATTAAAACGTGCTGTATGAATTTGCTTTTGTCCTAAATGATTGACCCAAATATTTTCTTAACAGTTAATAAAACACTCTGTCCAAGTTAGTTAAATATGCTAATTTATGAAACATAAATTAATTTTAATTGTAATGTCTTCTACGATATTGTCAGAACTTTTTTTATTTTGGACAAAAGTTAAAATGCGAGTTTAAAGAAATAAACAGTTCAAAATAGTCTTTTCAATGATTTAAATAAGTTTTAAAAACTAATATATACTCTTGAAAAAGGTGCGTATCAAAATCAATATATAAATTCATTTCGCATTTTAAACATTTTTTACGCATTATTCACTACTGTTCTCCCAAATGGATTATACTATCGTATTTTTTAATATAGAAAGACCATCGCGCAATCCACTAATCAACGTGAATGCTTTATTAATTAGTAAAATAAAAAAAAAAAAACACTTGTCTTCTGGATTGGGTTCAAAATTACAAGGCTACGGAGGTGAACATTAGTAGTCGTAAACCACAAAAAATCAGGTCGGCTGTTCAACGACGGTTATAAAATGGTTCGAGGAGAACCGTGGTGGCTCAGGAAATAGAGTATTCGCTTTCCAATGAGGTGAACCGATTTCGAATCCCAGAGATACGACTTCCGCACACTGCTCGCGCCGACTACAGTTCTGACGTTAAATATCCTCAGTGGTGATATCAGTGCTATGCCTTATTTTTTAACATGAAATATACTAAAAAGTACATGTATTTAAGTAGAAAATAAGCAATTTCCCTTAAAATTAATATAAGACTAGTTTTATAAATAAAAAATATCAATAACATAAATTTATCTATTTTCTTAATTTTTTTGGGTTTTAAATTCCAAATAGACTTAAATTCCCTGCTTTTTCCAGATTGATTAAATTCTCTAACTTTTCCTGATTTCCTTGTTCTATGGCTACCCTTGTTGCATGTCTCGAACTATTTAATTTAGTCAACCAAAAACTTAATTTCAAGAATTATTTATTAATTTTTATTATTTAACTTAATAATTATTGAAAATATATTTATGAAAAGCCGTATTGTGGTTTCGTCATATTAAATTACTTAATTTAACTTGTAGCTGAACTTCAGATTGATAATATGATTTCTAAAATGAGAATAGCTGTTAAAATATTTTAAATTTTTTTTCGTTTAGGTTAAAGTTAAATTTCGTTAATTTAAAATATTTTAAACTTCTCGTTCTCAATAATAATAAAAAAAATAAAAAATAAATTTAAAAAAAAAAAAATCTAAATTGTTGAAGTGCAAGTAAATAGGTTAGTATTCAACTACGATGGGGAAAAATGTTAAACAAACAAAAGAAAGCAGATCTTCGCTAGTGAAAACCACGATAACTCTAGGAAAATATATAAATAACGTTTAAAAAGAAAATGTCTTTATTCAATTGACTGATTTCAAAATCAAACACATTTTTCACAAAAAAGGTACTTGACCTGAAATTTTAAAAAAGACTTTTAAGGAAAAACATTCACTACAATAGCGAACTTGGCAAGCCAATGGATAAAAGTCCTGTTTCCTCCGATTTTCTTTAATTTCATGACAAGCTCTACCGCTTAACCGTAACTGTAGACTTATTGCTTATGAATTACGATGTTAGGAAAAAGAAAGTATAATATAATCGTTACTCTTTTGTTTTTCACGGCTGGCGTGGCAGAATAATGTAAAACGTTTATGTAATTGAATCCTTTTTACTCGTTTTTTCTCTCTTTATCTAATTTTAAAGAAAATGGCCGAAAGCGATTATTTCTTCCTTCAAATTTTTGAAAATATAAATTTTATAAAAATGTAATTGCATTATATAGTACAATCCTACAAATAAAATAAGAAATAAATAGCAATTACGTTTATTTTCGTTTTGAGGACTTAGCTTATCAGCTCAATACAAGAAATGGATAATTTTTATTGGCATTTAGAGATGTAATTTCAATGTGAATTTTGGCAGCTGTTTTTTTTTTTTTTTTTCTTTGTGTGTGCGCGCGTGTTATGGAGCCCTATATTATCGATTTCCTTATGACGGAATTATGAAAAAGAGCATTATCAGTATTATAATCAGCTGTGAATATAACAAAAGAAACAATCACTAAAAATGTTTAATGTGAAGAATAAAATGCGTAATAGTATGAATTTGCTCTTGGGGAATGTATTATATTTTATTTTATTACCGTCGTTGAACAGCCGACTCAATTTAATGGGTTTACGACTACTAATGTTCAAATCTGTAGCCTTATAATTTTGAACCCAATCCAGAAGACAAGGGAACTCCTGGATAGAGTATTGGGAGAAATTTGTTTCGTGGAGGACTTTTCGATGGAGCTAACCAGCATTTGCGTTACAGGGAGAGGAAGACCACGAGAACCTCCCATGGTTAGTCTGACGGCAAAGGGACTCTAACCCATGATCTGTCTACCACTGGGGATATTTCACGTCAGCATTGTGGTCGCTGTATTTGGTTGTGGAATTCGTATTGACCAGCCTTCGCTGGGATTTGAACCCGGTTCACCTCATTGGAGGGCGAACGCTCTATCCCCTGAGCCATCGCGGCTCTGGGGAATGTATTTGCTAAAAATGAATGAAATAAACTGAATTATGATTTTAAAAAAAAAAACTGATATGAACGCTTGGAAAAAAAAACGCTTTCTTTATTCTTGAATTATTATTTTTATCTTGAACTGAAAATCTCAAAGAGAATTAACTAATGGAAATTCTTATAAATGCATATTCTTTTCATAATTCATTAATAATTTTAAATTTTTTTTATTAGCATTTTATATAAGTCAATTCATATAAACAAACGAAATATTAAATGAATCATTGGAAAATTGATTGGATCTAAATATAATTATTAATGGTTGAAAAAAAATCCTAACTTAAGGAACCCGTGTAATACTTCCGCGGAACCTCTGAGTTCAGAGAAATATCTTCTTAGAACCGTAGATTTAGGGTATTCAGGAGTCAAATTTTATTTCACCAGTTTCCCATGTTAACGATTAGAGAACTATATAGTTATCATTTCCGTAAGTCACTAAATATTACTTTTAACTAGCTTTTCTTTCCATTTTATTCGTTAAAACGTCTTCTGTGGTGTGGTTAACAAATGTTAATTTTTATAATTTTGAATATATTTTAAACTTGGCAAAACTTTTTTTTCAAAGCTACAAAAGCAGCTTTGAATAAGTTTCAACAAAATATTTAAAAGTTTAAAAACGAAATTTGGGAAATCCTTTTATTTAAGATGCACAGTTATAAAAAATGTAAATTTTTCAGGATTTAAATATTTTTTGAACTTCGGCAAACCTTACAGAAATTACTATAGGAGCTAAAAATAAATTAAAAGAAGAAAAAAAACATAAAACTTAAAGAATAAAAGAATGGCAACTAATTTCAAATGACACGTTAATAAATAAAGTTAAACAAAAGTTTAAAAAAAAAAAACTTGCTAAGGGAACGCAATTATACAGACTTATTGCTTTTCTTAAATTTTAGTAAATGGAGAATAGAACATTTGACACACAAAATTTAACAAACTATGATTTTTATTTTTCGTATAACTTTCCTCAAAACACAATTATCTAAGTCATTTTTAACAAATGCTTTGATCATTTTTGAGAACAAAATCTCCGATATCGAAGAAAGATTAAGGTGTAAGCGATATTAAATGTGTGTAAAGATAAAAAATTAATGAAGAATAACAATGGAGTAAGTTAGTTGGAAGAAGAAAAAAAACTATAACAAATGTTTATTTTTGTTCATTAGTGTAATCATATAATAGTATTGTTAAAATTATCTCAAACATTTCCATAATTGGTATGAATGAGATTGAGGGGGATTAACGGTATGTGACATTTCAAGGAAACTATAATAAACAGAGTGGTACAGAAGGAATTAAACAACTTACAAAATATTTAACTTACCAGTGCATTATTATACAGCATGTTTTCTTTGGACAATGATTCAAAATCACTGCAAAAAAGAAGAGAAGTGTGTCATAATTATACCGAAGGAAAAAAAACTTTTAAAGTTGTTATTATTATTTGTTAATTCTTCCAATTCATAAACATAGTTTTTTGTGCGATTAATAATCATGCAAGATCTAAATTGAGGAATTTTATTCTAGCAATTATAGTTATAAATAAAATGACTCATGCCTATTAGCGGCAAACGTACTCGTACAACAAAATAGTAATTATTTTAAGAAACAATTTTGATAATTATAAAAATAACTACAGTTTGTAAAAGTAATAATAATTCAAACTAAGTTTCTCAGACTAAAAATGTTTAATTTAAATTTTATTAAGGTTTTCAAAAGCTAAAATTCTAATATTAAAAAAGAATTTATGCAACTACAATATAATGGTATAATACCGTTGGGAAGATTTTGTAGCTACAAGATTTTCCCAACTAAATGTAAAATATTTTATCTTAGCATAGAGTAAAATATAATACAAACATAATTTTTATTAGCAGTAATATTAATTGTTTGTAAGCATCGTTTTTAGCTACAAGAATGTTATGAAACATTTAGAGTTTAAGCCTACTTTGTTGTACGTGTATACAAGCAATAAAATTTCCACTAGTCAAGAAGTGGAATTTAAATTTTTATGGTCCACATAAACTAAAAAATCAATTATTTTAATGATACAAAAAATTTACGCAACCATGCGGCTTAGAAGCAACTATATTTATCTTAGCCAGCGAAGTATCGCTAATATAGTTTAAAAACCCATGTTAGCCGTAATATTCTATATTTAGTTCTTCACATTAGAAGAAAATTGTACTGTAACAATTAAATAATTATTAGTGTATTTTATTTGAATGATAAAGACAATGATAGGGTTTTGAAGACGAAATGCCGGAAGTAAATTAGTTTAACGTTATTTCTGTGTAGTTGCGCTCTGCGAATTTGTTATTTTATCATCATATATATCATTTAAAATAGTGTTTTTTTTCCTCAAAGCTGTTTTGCCAAAATGAATAAAAAAAAGAAAAGAAAAGAAAGGCCAAAATTTAAGAACCTTATTTTTGAGACAAAGCTATAAAAAGATAATAATTTAATGCTAAAAAATTGAGAATTATTGATTTATATTAATAACTTCCATCCAGGTGGAAAAATCTCGTTAAATTGGCAATTTTTTTAAAAAAAAATTTTTTAAATAACTTTTCAAATGTTTATGCTACATATTTGTCTGTTCTAAAGTCTAAGTAATTCTTCATGGCATGGTATCAAAAACTCTCCCCCCCCCCAAAAAAAAAATTAAAAAATATAAACTGTGTTTTTTTATTTTTTTTTTTATTTTATTTATTTTTTTTTATTGTCATTTTGCCCCAATTTCACGATTAGCATGCCTAGGTTTAAAAGATAGGCAAAACTTAACCTAACATGCTTGAATAACTGGTACGAACTCACAACTTAATTAAAAAAAAACTCACATAAGATCGGGTCTAAAATGGTGTATCAAAGCGCAGAAAGCAAGACCATCTTTCCATGAGGTGGACATATCATTGACTCGGACATTTCTGTAACCATCCGTTACTCGTCGGCACCACAACTCCAATGCTCTCATACCACGTTTCTCACCCATTATGCTAACAACAAAATATCTGAAAAGGAAAAGATTGAAAATTAATTACATTTGCCACAAAATTCTTAAGAAGATGTGTATTAGAAAATATTTTATAAAAATAACAAGAGAGAAAGGTTAGAAACAACACAGTAGCAAATCTCTTAATTTTTCGTTGTGGCTGTCTTACAGAATGTGTTTAATTATTCTTTAATAAAAACAGCTATGATAATTAAAAATGATTAATATGGCGTTTCTAGTTATACGTCTGTTAAATCTGAATAAAACAGTGTAAAATTATGCACCACGAACTTTTTCTCGTTTTCAGCAGTTAGATTGCTAACATCTAAGACCTTAATTAATAGTGCTAAGTGACATACATTCCAGAAGGTTTTCAAAAATCAAATTTGGGATTGGGATACCTGCAAGTGACATAGTGTGGATATCTCAATCCTGATTGCTTGTTGAAGCGTGGCATTTGTTTACGTTAGCATTTGTTATTTAAAATTGTAGTAATACATTCAGTGTTGCCAACTGCTCCGGACACGCCAAAATGATTCAAAAAGCGGTTAATAACTACAAATTAAATTTTGCAAATATTTGACTAATTTTGCTTGCTTTTTGAAAGGTATAGCATGACATAACTACTATAAAGTGGTGAATTATATAAGCCTACGAAATACTTAGAAATAGTGGTGGATAAAAATCTACTAAATTGAATTTATTAAACCAAGAATCACAATTGATAAACTACCACTTTAAAATATATATTTACTGTCCGGAGCAAGTTGGCACCTCTGTACATTTAAGGTTTTAGTGTACTCAATAGACAATTGTATGTCCCTTTGAGATATACACTGGCTATTGTCTCTTCATTCACGGCAATGGAGGTCCATGTTCTCTTCAACCTGTTCAATTGTTGATAAAAATCAGCAAATGAATACGAGTAAATCGCCAGACGACATTAAAATAACGATGTTAAAAGTACTATTTTTTTATTTGTTTGAGAATATGTAAGTTGTAAGTTAGAATTTGTATCATCGGTTGCTATGGCGATATCATGGAACAAAATTTTGTTCTATGATATCGCCAATAGCAGCTTACTTAGAAAAGTAAAAGATAGGTAAGAGTATATAATGAGAGCGATGCTTACAAAACACATTTAAATCCTTTTTTTTTTAATTTTTTTTTTAAATACAAGAAAAAGAAATGAAATGAAATTCAGGGAAGAAAATAGTAGGAAAAAATGTCCTTGAAGAGTTTCAGAGGTTCTGTGTAAAGAAGGAAAATACAAAATATTCCAAAAGAATATCTTCTTCGTGGAAATTTATAATACACAGTCTTATAGAAATTAAAGTTTCAACTTCAACTCTCTTTCCCTTCATATTACCTTACCACCAAGTTTTTTATATCATACGTTATACACGGAAAAACGAGGGGAAATTAACATCACTTAAAATTCCATATGTTAACACCCTCTTAACGAACAATGCTTACGAAAATGTGGGACACACTTCCTTATTTCTACCAGGCGCAGACGATGATAGCCACTAAGCTAACAAGCAAACATACCCATAACTAATGAATGTTAACCTTTATTGAAATGAAAACTTTTCCTGGAAAGGAGGGGAGAGGGAACCAAAATCTAATATACACTTTCACCTCCGAGGCGAATTGCAACTTCACGATTTGCAACGCCGCAACACAATAGCCATCATTCCCGCTATAAAATAAGTCGCGTGAGAAAGTACAATCGAAGGCAGACGATAAAAAACCCTCTTTTCCACTTTCCAATCAAATAAAAAGCGGAGAAAATTATAAGAAGCAGAAGAAAAAAAAATTCCATTCATCTAAGGCAACATCTGCTGGAGTAAAAAAAAATCCGTAGTAAAGTGGATGGTTTGGGTGTACAGGCTGTATACAAAGATTGACCTATTAGGAAAAGAAAAAAACCCGCCCGCCTAAAGACTGGGTCAAGGGTGGAACAAAGGCGAAAACCGATTTAATAACAGTAAAAAAAAAGTTAACAGTTGAGGGGAACGCCCGACGAATAGATAGTTATTTGATAAAACGGGAAGTTTTAAAAAAATTGAAGTAATGTAGTTGTAGCCGAAGATATAAAATATCTCATAAAAAAATATTAAAAGCTTTCATGTCTATAGCCATAGATAAAGGCTAAACAAAATTTTGATATTTTTATTAACCCGCTTGCATTTCCCGATCTTTTAATATTACTATAAACTATCTGCTGCTGTTTTAGAATGCATAAAATAAACATTTCGAGTTTTATCCATAACCTGTGTTAACTCATTGAGTTAATAACCATAAATAATAAATGGTAAATCATTTTAAAATCGCTCTAAATTCGGTTGTAACTATTTAAATGCATTTTTCGAAAGGATTTTGATACATATAATGCAAGATTTCAGTATTCAAAGGTACAATCAACCGCGTTAACCTGACTTGAATAGGATGGGAATATGCTGCGCCAAACTCAAGTAAAATTGCTAAGACTCCCTTTTTAAAAAATCTCTTAACTTTTATCGAATAAAAATGAAAAAGCTGAAAATCGAGAGAACACTGCAAAGAACAAGGAGAAAAATAATTTTTTAATGTTAATTGATTAGAGACTTAACTGTAGAAAGATCTAATTCTTTTTTAGTACCATAGTATAAAATTCAACTTAAATTCCATCAACGTAAAGTTTTTATGCGTAATTTGCAAGTAACCTTTTCATGCAAATCTTGCTAAATAAAGCTTAATTTTTATAATAATATTCACTACCTGACTGCGTACAAATCGCAAACTTGGATTTATGAAAATAGTGCTGCAGATTCAGTCTGTAAATTCTGCTAGCGGTCTTGCAGGTTTTAAAAATAAACAGCAACAATATTCATACCAAAACCATATTCAAATGTGTTACCTAATAATAAAGAATTAGAATGTATTCCATTCATATTTTTGGTGTGAAGAAATGTGTTGCAATAATATTCCATAGTTTTCACAATCTGCAATCATAATAGAATAGTTTGTCTCAAAATTTTTTATTTATTATTATTTTTTTAATTTCAAACTAAAGTATCATATTCTTTAAACAGCCTATGGTCAGTTACTTATAAAGTGGTGAATTATATAAGCCTACGAATTATTTAGAAATAGTGGTGGATAAAAATCTACTAAATTGCATTTATTAAACCAAGAATCGCAATTGATGAACTACCACTTTAAAATATTTATTTGCTGTCTGGAGCAAGATGGCATCTCTGTGTTGAAGACGTCTGAGACACGTCAATTATTGTTTTGATATAAGAAACAAATGACGTCTCCCAGACGTTTTCGTATATCATGGGGTTAAGTTAATTGGGTTTAAAGGGTAAAATGTGACAGGAAAAATCAGCCGATGGTGTTAAGTCTCTAAAATAATAAAACCGAGTTTAAAACATTTCATTTCATCACATTCTCCGTACGAACATTTATGAAAGAAAAAGTAATAAACGAACTGATGCCCTTCCGAACCTCAGAATAAAGCTATCAAAAAGTAGTTTTCAATAATTAATAGTTCAGTCTAGATTTATAAGTAAGTGCTCGATAATCTATGCCACACATTATTTATTTTCCTCGAAATAACAGGTATTGACCTCATCAAAAAATGACAACACTTGTTTCTGACAAAAAAAAATTTCTCTTAAAGCCTTTGAACAATTTTCCGGTCATCAAGGTAGTTCTTTAAAAAAAATAATAAATAAATAAATTGATGGAGGCCAAATCAAAATCAACAGCCATTTAACTCGTAAAGCAAACCAATAAATCAAGAAAATTAATATTGTTTAGCGATAAGTAACCTTCGACCTAAAATATGGAGAGATGAAATGAGAAAAGCGGGTAATTTTAATTTCACTTTATCATCGAAGTAATCATAACTCGTGGAAATAAAGGAATGGGTCGTTTATCAAAGCGGTGACTAATTTGAGAATAACCTTCGATGCCATATAATTGCGCATTTTATACTGGATATATATCATAAAGAGATTTTGAATCATCTCTAAATATTTTTCTTTAAACGAACGTCAAAAACAAGTTATGGAACATGCAATGCATGAAAGGTTTTCAGTTTTAATTTATCATTTGATGTTGGCGTCACCCATGCTGTAAGTGCGAAAATAGCCAAGCCGAAAACTAAAACTATCAGCAGAAAGATTAAGAGGGCATAATTTATCATCTTTACATGCTGTTTTATCACCACCTTTTTTGTTGATTAAATAAACGTGTTTTACACATGGCTGGATCAACAAATCAGCCATTAAATGACACAACTGTAGTTGAATTGACAGATCGTTTTTTTTCTTCCCGCAAGAAGTTAATATCATACTTAATTGAGCGATTTAAAGAAATACATTGGTAAGATTCACACGTTAATTTAAAACCTACTCGTAATAATCCGATAAACGAAAAATAAGAATACATAAAAATATGAGAAGATGGAATTTTAAAACTTGACAAACATTTGAAAAAGTCAATTGCCGACCGGATAATGATAGTAAACTGCATTGATTGCAATTAGAATCTACAGACAACAGAGTGTCAGGGTAAGAGAAAAATGCAACGTTGAATACACTCCGGCCTAGTCCATGCTATCATTAACAATTCCGATTCCATACCAGTCTGTCTCAAACTATCCCTTGTTTTTAAGATATTGAGATCCAGCTCGACCTAGTACATCGAATATTACAGATCTAAGTTCATTGTTATTATGTGATGTGATACTTACGAAAAATCTAGAAGATTAGCTTTCACTAAAAATAATATTTGATGGATTTTATAGAATTTACTTAATATAAAATAATTTCCATTCCAATAACTACAGTAATTTCGGATTTAACATCGCTATAACATTGGCTCGATTTTCGGGAGACAGCTTCAAACTGAAGCCGTTCGAAAACTAACTGAAAAGTTTAATCGGTGTAGTTATAAATTTTAATTTTTCGTTTTCGTCTTAAAATGAGGATGGAAAAACATTGGGGAGTACGCATTTGTGACAAAAAAGATTACAGTTAATGAAGTTTGACTCTAAAATGGCTCATAAAAGAATTAAGGGATTTGTGCGAAGAACAGCTCTGAAGTATAAAAGGCGATATGGCTCTTATTTACGTCTTATTCTGTCAAGCTAAATTTTTAAAAAATAAGCATGTCGTTTTAATTCCAAGCAAAGAACAATTATGGTTAAGCAGTTAGTAAAAATCAAGGACTAAGCCACTCTAAACTATTTCTAAACAGAGAGATTATGAAATAAATTGAAAAATTAGGAATGAAACACAATAACACCTATCTATTCTATCTATTCAGTTACATTATTTTGAAATGGAGCGAAATAACGGTAGCTTTAATTAGAAATCGTTGCATTACTTTTCAAATAGATCACAAGATATCAAATGAAACAAGAAAAATAAACAGTTTAAAAACCAATCAGAAAGGCACGTCAAACGATACGTATTTTTGTTGTTTTTTTATTTCATTTTTTCTAGGAAACTGGGTGTGTTATAGTAAGAAACTTACCAGTGAAAAGTTGTCGGCTACCTGAAGGATAGAGAAAAAGGTGAAGGGGGAATTGAGCTTTACTTTTTTGAAAGAAGTAAGTCTGTGGGTAAAGTAGGGCCCGAAGCATAGATTGAAGCCGATAGTGAGGTGTTGTCGTAAATCTTTGGCAATAAACCGCCCGGTCGGCTTTACCTCAAAGAGGCCCCCAACGGTTTTAAACAGGTAGGTAGTTTGAGCCCCTGTGCTGTCTAAAGGCAGTAACCAGGTGAGTTTGGTAGAGAAAAGAAGAAAAAAAATCGACCATTTTTTTTCTTTTTCTACACACGTTTTTGTCCCCCTTATTTTTTTTTCGGATCAAACGAATGAAGGATTTTCGACCTCCCACTCAGTAGTGACCTCCACAGTTATTCTTTATTATTATTCACTTGTTATTCATCCACTTGTCACGTGAAAAGCTAAACAGGTGGACAGCGCATCAAGTCATTTCTCTCAAGTTAGTATAGTTAATTTATTTTATTATTAATTTTTATTATTGGGGTTTAAAAATACTTGGTTGCAAAAAAATAATGCATAGTACTTATAAAACTAACATTTACATTATAGCATCGATCATTCGGACGTCGATTTATCGGATTGTCCAATTATCCGACTCGTACAAGGACCACATATTTTTCCCACCTTCCTCAAAAGATTTTTTTTCGCGAAAGCTCTTTGTTTTCAAATTATCTAAAAGGGGTCAAAAAAATCTATTCTTTTGCCCCTTTGTAACATTGTAAAGAACCTCACATTCGTTCCACTCAGTTTCAATGTAGATTGTTGTTGCAGTTCATTTACGTCGCACTAGAGCTGCACGATGGGCTATTGGCGACGGTCTGCGAAACATCCCTGAGGATGATCCGAAGACACTCCATCCCAATTTTGATCCTCTGTGGAGGGGATGGCACCCCCGCTTCGTTAGCCCGACGACCTGCACGCGAAGTCGAGCACTTTACGGAAGAACAGTTTAACGAGGACCAATACCGCACACCCTCGGTCCCTACGCAATGTTGATAGAAAGTAGTTTCTAATAAAGGAACAGGTATATGATAAAATAAAATAAAATAACAATAATAATAACAAAATAAATTTAAACACGCTATTTTTAACATGCAATTGCCGATCCTATAGCCTGGAAAAGGTGTGAAAGGAAGTTACAAAATAACATTCTCATAGTTGTTCAATTATCCGAATCGGATGTAGTCCGGAAAATCTGCTCTCTAATGTACCCTGGAAATAATACTGTGTAGGTGGTTAAACACTAATTATAGATTTTTTTTTTCAATTTTGGCGTTTTGAATCGATGGCTAACCGTGACAAGATATTACTCCATGCTTTCGGAAATTAGTGAGTTAAATTGAACTGTTTTGCTCAACTGTATGAAATCGGTATGATTTTGAAATGTAGGTTCTCAATGATTCAGAACAGAAATGTAAAAGGTTACGTAACACTGAATAGCACAATTTAGATGTATATTCACAATTGAAGAGCATAGGAGAGGATCATGTTCATGCTAAACAATCTTTCTTTTTTTTAATGAGAAAAAATAATAATTTGTAAGTTCATGACAAGGTTTGTAATTTGAATATAACCTGTTTAAAAATCTAAAAAATTAGAACTTTTATTTAGTTAACTTTAAATAGAGCTATTTTGAACGGAGAAAAGATATTTTGTATAATAGTCTTCTATTGACCAAATGAAGTAAATAAATCCATCAAATGAATTGGCTCTTTTTCCTAATCTATCAGCACTACCAACAACATTTGTACTTTCACTTTTTTATAGAGTATAACAAGAAATTGTTCCGTTAAGTCGGGAAGATAATAATTTTATATATCTTTAATGAATACCCTTCCAAACGTAACAGAGCATGGAGGTTTGAATTACTCAATAACAAGATAAAAATGGTACAGATATTGAAAGGCATAATGAAAAGGTACAGAAAGCTTAATATGAAAAACTACCCTTCATGTTTCACTCCCTGCAGAAAACAAAACGTGGAGCATTAATTTTTTGTCATTAGGTAAAAGGCGGGTTCCACAAAAAGCTTCACCAATATAGTATCATTAAACATCATGAGCAAGGAAATGGAGCATTAGATTAATTCGTTCGCCCTTTTTTATTCACAACGCCTTCTATTGTAAAACATTTTCAAGACAAGTAATTACATAATGTCAGCTTGCATTCTAAAAAAAGAAAGAAAAATCAGCCGGAGCATCATATTAAAAGTGGTACATTTCTCGGGAAAGGCGAGTTTTTTCAATTCAAATAATAATAACTATTATAAAGATCTGAAGAAGAACCAATTTTTCTAAGAAAAACTAATTAGAGGTAAATATCAAAATTTGGAAATGCTTTGTCAGTTAACCACTAGTCGAGAAGATCTTTTTGTCCTGGAGCTTTATCTGGTTTTTGAAAACTTGATTTTCCAGTTGCTTAAAAGATAATCGTAAATCTAGATACAAATGCAAAAAAAAATTACAATCCTTTAGAACGTGCTATGTAACATTTTCCAAGTTCAACGATTCAGATATTTCTGGTTACTGCAAATTCACACCGCAATGATGGTTCATCCTAGTTCTCATCCAGTGAGTTTTAGAGGCGAGCTCTGGTTCACTGTTGACGTTTCGAGTTCAAACACCCCAAGCTAGAAATCTAGACGAATTTAAGTCAACAGTCCAAAAATATTAAATGTACACGAAGTTTGGCATGTGCATTTGGGGCATATTCTTAAAAATTATAATGACCTAACTTAAATAATGAAAAACTTCATTCTGTATAATACATTTTATAATGCCAAATTCTAAATTTAGAACAGATAAAGTTGGACGTTCTTTGTTTAATGAAATTAATAACCTGCTAAAATTGTATTTTAATTCAGAATATTTTTTAGAACATTCTTAACTACCCAATCATTAAAATGTTTCAGTCATGTATGGTTCATTAAAATTTCAGAATCATAAGTCTGATTCAGAACATTACCATGTTCAAGGAGCTATTAATAAACAAGATTGACATATTCTCTGACACCACTCATTTAGGCATTATTTCTTTTCCCTAAATGCCAATATTCATTCAAGCATTAACATAAAAAAGCTAGATTTAGTAAAATCTGAAAAGCTTAACAATTAGTAGTTAAAATTATTTCATTTTTAACAACTTAAGGCTATTATAACGGTATTTTCTTTCCCTGTATTTTTTATACCCACACTAAGAGGATTGCCTTAGACGTTGTAGCTCAACTAAACAAGGAAGAAAAGCGATCTAGATAATTGATCACTTAAAAAAATGTGAGTAGGACTTCCTAGTTTTTATTTACTATTTTTATTATTCTAGCTAGACTTGAATCACTTCTTCGCCAACAATGTTGATGAGGTACAATCACGAAAAGCAGAACTAATTGCACCCTATTGGAAGAACGGGTAAGAATAAAAAAAAAAAGTAAAGAAGTGAAGTTGGTGACGATAGTTGATCTGTCGTAATTAGAGACGTACCAAGTTAAGGTTTTGACATCGAATTCGTTCCTTATTCTTAGGCTACTTTTAACTTTTTGTCTTACCGGTTTTTACTATTCTTAGAGTCATGTTCGGTGGCTCGAAACAATGGTTCACCTTTTTTTTTCTTTCTCTGTCTAATCTATCAAATCATTCGACCTCCAGGTTATTTTATGACGAACATTAAATTAAAGATTTAGAAAAGGTAGACATGGGAAGTTTTCCTTTGCAGAGATTTTTTTAATTAAACATTTTGGTTGTTTAAAATTGTCGATTTGAAGTTTTTAGAATTTTATTTCAAATTAACTTGAAACTTTTCATTTGAGATATTATGCTTGTATTTGTAAAGCTAATTTTGTGATTCTTCAAGTCCTAAAATTCACTCTCACTACTATACTTTTCAACTAAATAACTATTTAATTCATCAAAAATTTTAATTGAAGAGTAAAAGAAAGTTAAACATTAACTGGGACTTAAATTGTGCAACTGCAACTGTAATGATGGGACTAAAGTTGCAGAACGGCACCAGTAAATAATAATGTGATTGCAATACTTTTATATCACACAGTTGAAGAACATCATAAGCACCGTCTAATATAAGTTACAGACTTAATACACAGAATACATTACAAATAAACTATAACACCAGAGAACATTGTTTTTTTTTCTTCTTCTTTTTTCTCTCGTTTCATGAGATTTTTTAACAGATCTTGGACATTTTCGCATCGCTCATTTCAAATCTGCAACACGATACAGTTTTTATCCAATTTAAAAATACATCCCAAACCAGGATTTTTTAAAAATTCATTCAAGTGACTATTGAATACTCTTACGTCTGTGTTACGTAGGGAGTAGTAGAAGGAAGGCGATAATACATTTCAATTTATAATGCCATGCGTTAAGAACAATTTTTCTTAGCTTTAAATGTTATTTTCAAAGGAGAGGAGAAGTGTATTTGTATGCATATACAACCTATACTTCTTTATAAACTAGTATGCTCAGGCATAAAGTAAATTAAACTAAAAGTATCATTTTGAAAAAAATCTGCGCAAAACAAATCTTATTTCCGAATTAGGTAAAATCAATAACTTGTATGCGAAAAAAAGTTTGTTCCCCCGTGCAATGTGTTCAGTTCTGCGTTTATTATTATTATTATTATTTTTTTACAGGAAGTAAAAGTAAATATATATTTAAGTTATTTTCATTTAAAATTAATTGTTAAGTTTAAATATTCCGCTTTATTTTAATCTAAGCCTGATGTCCAAGTAACTTCTAACAACTTCTTAATATGTACTTTACATTAAGAATTGAATTACAAGTATAAATATAAATCTATTTTATAAATTTCTTTAAATCAAACTGTGTGGGTTTCATTACTTGACTAATGAAAGCTTGAAACACCGAACATTAACTGTTCTCTTATTAGTATTTCGTATTCCATCATCCTGCTCTTAATGAAAAGACGCGAAATGTTTGAAATGTGAAAAGGAAGATCGCAGGGCAAGATATCCATCAATAATTTATAAATGCTTAATTTTTGAAAATTAAATAATTGTAAGTTAGAACTCTGCTCTAGCATAAATGATAGGAATAAAAGAAAAGAGTTATCGCCCCCTTCAATGCCATTTTCGAAAGCAAATTTAGGACTAAACGGAGGCTCGTAGAATAATAAAATGAAACCAGAGTTATACATTCTTAAAATTATTCATCCACATATAATACGTTAGAACAAAATTTGCCCTTCGAAAAACAGTGAAACAAATTCAAACTCAATAGATGAATTCTTAAAATTAATCATCCACATATAATACGTTACAATAAAATTTGCCCTTCGAAAAAAAGTGATAAACAAATTCAAACTCAATAGATGAGGCATTTATTATTTATTTTGTCGTAAGCACTTCAAACCTCTATTGCAAAGACATTCAGGGCAACATTAAGTGGTCTCCAAGAGGTAAAATGAGTCTACCAAAAATACAAGATAGCAAATATAGATAGATCATCTTTTGTCTTCAGTGCAATGGGTACAGTTGAAAAATTTTACGACCTATCTTTTAAGAATTGTCCTTCTATTAATCATTTACGGTAAGGAAAAGTGACAACAAAAAAATCGTGAGTCACGATAAAACAATCGATGCAGTCCTCACAACAACAAAGAATACAATTTCCACTTTTTAATGTTGGAGAGGGCTATCTTTAGAGAAGAATATGACCACTGGTTTTACTGACCCGTGGTTTAGAACTTAGAAGTCAGTTTTAGCATCATCTTTAAGGTAAGTAATTAGCAGCAGCATGAGTTGCTGAACTAATTTTGTCATAATATAACAAAACACAGCGGAAGATTTGTGATAGAATAAACTCGTTGATTTTCTGTAAGTTTGATAAGAGTTTAGGCAACGATTAACGTTTGTTACGGTTTAAGATTTGAGCAAAATTACCTTTATAACATTAGATTACTTTTAACATTTAAAATCAGTGTCACTTAGTAGTTAACCGTTCAATTTATTGACAACAAATTAAAAATATGTTTATTTTTATTCGTTGTATATTAATCTTTGTGCCAAACAAATTAGCGTAGTTAAGGGAAACATTGTATTAAAATATAGATAAGAGATACATTTTGACATTTCTAATCTTCTAAGATATTAAGTGCTACTGTAACATTCCGACATGCAGAAACTGTCAAAAATCGAGTCTATTTGACGGATGTTTAGTAATCTAGGTTTATAACTCCCCCCTCCCCCTTTGATAATAGAAGATAAGTAACTTAATAATATAACTTATCATCAATACAGCTGAACATTTTGTTCAGCCAGAAGTTTAACGTTGTCAGTTTTAATATAGATCAAAAGTTTAGTTTTGGACCATGACTTAGTTATAACAGAAAACCAAAAGGGAAATTCGATCGCTCGATCGTTACCTAATCACTCGATATCGTGTTCTACAGCCAATAGAGGGCCTAGGCCTGCTGAGCAAGGTTGTTCCAGATCTTTCTATTCTTAGCCTTAAATTTTAAGTTTGAAATTTTCATTATGGTTAGATCTTTTGATGCATCATTTAACTATTTCCTTTTGGGTCTTCTCCAGGTTTTGAGATATTGGTTTCCAATTTAATATTTTACTCAACTCTTTATTTTCATTTAATCTTTTTTGTGCGGCTCAGCCACCCCAAGGGTCGATTTTATAAATCTAATTATTTATTTTTCATTAATTAAACGTAGAGAATTTAGCATTAGAAATTTTGCTAGTTCGAGCACTGACATACACAGACGATAAACAAAAAAACAAAAAAACATTAATAACAAGAAAAAGTAGTTTGGTTGCCTAGCAACTAGTCAGAGTTGCAGTTATTATATTTACAAGAGTTGGCAGACGATTTTAAACAATTATTTAAACTAATTCTCCATTGATGTCGGAAAAAAAGCAATTAATCTTTACAACTCACAGCAACAACGATACAACATTCATTTCTTGGAACTAATTAAAGAGGTTTTTTTAAATTGTAAATATGGCTAATAAAATTATATATAAGATCACTAATGTGTAGATCTGAAAAGGTTTTCCTGTTGTCATCCATAATTTCATTCACAAATTTAGTTATATAACAACCTAATGAATCACAACTTAGGTTTAACAGAACACCGTGGAACAAAATCCTTATTCCGTTATAAAATGGATTAGGTCACTTAATTTGTTATTAATTTAAGCAATGAACTTCGCAACGGAAATTTCTACGAAGACGGGCAAGTGTTTATGATTCAAGAGCAATTAAGTTCCTACGATGATGCGAAATTGAGTGTCAATACAAGGGTAGAAAAAGAAGAAAAAAATGGTGGAAGTAGACTCGTTTGCCTCCTGGGTTGAGAGACAATGATTGATTTTAGTGGTGTGTTTGGTGTATGTCAACAGGAGTCTCGGAGGCAGACAGGAGAAGTTTGGGAGTTTGTTTTTAAGGTAACCTACTTTTACCATGCAGCGACAGAATATTATTTTTCGTAGCAATGAATACATTAAACCTCCGGCACTGTTTTAAATAAATCTTTGAACTCATTTCTAAGAGAACGGAAAAAGAAAACGACGTATACCTTATCTTGAATAATGTTTTTGATAGAAACAATTTTAAATTGCAGACCTGTGAGTCAACTTTATAAATCTTTAAAAATGATGATTGAGATTCTGAAGAAAACGTAACACATCACAAACGAAACACGCTAATGAGAAACGATTGTAATAGCTTGTCCTTTTACACATAGACTCTAAATCGAAATCAAGTGATTAAGTTAGGAAATTGATGACATTTTTTTAATTTTTTATGTTGAGTGCCAATTCACCGAACGATTGAAGATTATGTATTTTTCTTTTTCACCTTCAAGAATTCGCTTTTATCTTTAAATTCTCTGAAAAATCACTTGGTTTGTCCCATGGAATCTAGAGTAATGGATAAAGGCGATAGGATACTAATACTTAAATATAGAGAAAGATAGACCCTCCCTCACTCATTTAAATAAAATAAAAAGCATAAAATAAATAAATAAAATTTAAAAGTAATTCGATTTTAAACTTTGATATTTTTTCTTAGGAAACAATTACTTTTTAAAGTGCACTAGGAATTCGTTTAAGAAGGCCCCAATTAACGGTATCGTCTTAGTTACCTACGAAGTACAGAATACAACAAATTTAAATAGACCGATCCGGTTAATCTATGGTCCACTACTAAGCCACCATCCACTACTAAGTTAATCTAAGCCATGATTTACCGAAAAATTAAGAGGAGAAATAGACATGGGATATCTAATGACAGTTAAAAGTACAGTTTTATAGCTCACATTAAACTTCAAGTATAGTGAAAGAACATGATAAGAGACCATTTTGAAATCATTCAGACTTCCAGAATTTTCAAAATAACAAGGATTTGGAGTTGAACATTAGTAGTCGTAAAACCAAAAAAATTGGATCCGCTGTTCAACGACGGTTATAATATTATAATATGTTGCCCTCACTTAAGCCTTTTATAATATATCATAAAAGTGAATGTTCTAAGATTAGTAAAAAGTGAATTAAGTTTCTGTACGGAATGCTACAAATTTTAGATTTAGTGTTGCGTATGATTAACTTAAAGAAGTTGAAACTGGCATTCTTCTAAGTTAACTTGCAAGGCAATCTATCAAAAAAGATTTTTTTCTTTCTTTCTGTAAATAAAGAAGTGAAGCAAAAGATAAATTTTAACTCTAAACATGGATAACAGCTATCGTTCTTTGACATAATATTGCTAGAATGAGATGATGAGAGAAATGAATGATTTGAAAATAAACAGCTGATGTGAGTCAGTTCACCCAGTGCAGCTTTGTATAAAACTTGTGATAAAAGAAGATGTTTATAACTACAGTAGATATGAAAACTGAGGGCCGAAGAGTCATTTCCCACAAAAGGAGATAAGATACCGGATAGGAACAACTTTTTTTAAGTTTTTTTGTTTTTGTTTTTTCTCCTAATCGTCAAGACGTTGTAAAAGCGGAACTCAAAGTCACTTGGCTCATGACAAAATTCCTTATATAATGCCTAATTGCACATAATAATCATGAGTCGAAACTCTTCTTAGTCACTGAAAACGCTCTGCATAAGACAATACTTTTTCTGTCAAAAGAAAATAACTCTGGTTATACAACTAAAGGCTGTTATTACCGTGTACCAACATGTTCATAAATTTTTTGAATATGTTTTTTTAAAATCCATTTTGGAAAAACCAAATTGAAAGGATGTTAAATAAAAATTAAAACGTCGGCAAATTTCAACTGATAAATTTATTGAATAAATAATTCATGAATTGGGAGATAAATGCCCCACTGTAGAAAACAAAATGGTTCTCTATATTTTGTTGTTATGTAGCTGAAATGTTCAAAAATTGTAAAATACGTATCAAAAACAAAACTGAGAAACAGTTTAGTGCAAAATTGTCAACTTCAAAGAAAGTAAGGCTTATTTGCCCATCAATTAAATATTAAAAAGTGAATTTTTTTTTCAATTTTTAGATTTTACTGTTAAATAGAATTTCATAACGTAGAAACTGGTAAAAAAAAAAAAAAAAAATTTAAAATAATGTTTTTTATTAGTCGTCCTAATATTGAAATTAATATGCCAAGGGTTCTACACTTTATTTAAAATTACTATTTCTAAGAGAAATGAAAAGAAAAAATTATTAAAGTTTAAGTTTACAAGCGCTTTTTTCCGGAAGCAATATTCCAAATAAATTTAAAATACATATTATATATTAAAATTTAATAATTTATTTAAATTTGATATAGTAATTATATATTAAAATCTTAAATTTATTCAAAACAGTGGAAGATTTCCGTATCGGCACCAACGCCAAAATATTTTTTTATTGGAATTCATACATTTGCAGGCTCAATTTTGAGCTTGTGTGCTCAATTTAGGCTTTTAAACCTTTGTCAAATAGAAATACAGACAGCACAAAGCAGCACAGCAGTTCCAAGGGTACAACTCGCCTCTACTTACGACCAAACGTGTACATATATATATTTTTCTAAAAAATTTGTCAAGTTTAAAATTCTTTGGCGATTGTAGTTGGCGCGAACAGATGCCGATACTGGAATATCCTAATATAGCTGAAATATTCTACTGTGATCGTTGAAATATTCATGAAAGCATAATAGCTAGGATATTAAAAATCCTAAATTAAAAATTTAAGAAAAAAATATTTGATGGAAAATAATTACATTCTTTCCTCAAATACCTTAAGTGGTAAAAAAAATGTTTTTTTTAAAAATCTTATTAGCAACTAGACTCAAGGGCATTTTTCGAGGGAGTGTTTCCAACAAAGGTAATTATTTAAGGTTTTATTTAATAACTTAAAACAAAAGATACATCGGCAAGGTCGATTACAGAGTGTAACGAACTCGATAATCGAACTGGTTAACCCTTTTTTTCTTTCTACAAGGTAAGGGCCAAGGACAAAAGTGAGATATAGCTTGCATAGATTATATGAAGCGAGAAAAAAACACTTCCATAACCAAATATAGAGCGAAAAGTGTTTATTAATTTTTTGTTACTTCCCTTCAACTGGCAGCCTTGCCCCTATTTGTATTCAAAGTCAGCGATCAAGTTCGCTGACTTCGATTATTAATTACTTATTTTTCTTAAAAGATGGCATCGGTGGAAAAACTGTGTAAACAGGAAACGATGCCAGTTTTCGTTTAGCTGTTAATTGTAACTTGAATAAACGATTAAAAAAAACGCTAGATGAGGTTGAAAAATTATTTTGAAAGCAATTCGATGGTAGAGACCAAAAACTAAGCATGCAATTAGATAAGATTTATTATTTTAATAAGATAGGTCGTGATTATATTCACTATGCAAAAAACAAATGCCGATCGTAATACATTAAAGACGGTGAAACGATACTTAATTATTACGTTTAGTACTAAAGGAAAAAAAAAAGATAAAATATTTTTTAAAAAGATATTCAAATAATTTTCAAATTTGTAATGCCAATAATTTTCAAATTTGTAGGGGGGGGGAGAAATTAAATTGTGATATTAGGAATTGGTTTCATTTCAACCAAATACACTTAGTAATTATACAACATACCATAACTACAACAATTGCATTATTGTATGAAATGTAAGGGCAGCACTTTCATTGTTAATAGGTTTTTTTAAAAAATTTTAGAACTAAGTTACTTTCTTAACTACTTAACACTATTCGTTTCAGATTTTATTATTATTATTATTTATTCATTTATTTAATGGCAAGGGAGAACAGTTAAATTTCTAAAAATTTTTTTAAACATTTAGATAAATGATAGGGGAAATTGCGACAAACATTTAATACATACCTCAATAAACATGCATTTTTTTTTCTTAAAAGAAGAAAAAAGTTAGTTGCATTTTTTGGGAAGTTAGAAAGTCAGATATTTCAGGTAACTATTCGGCCGATTTTGTTCATATTTTGTATTTTGCCATGTAAAATTATATTCTTTGAAATGCTGCGAAAAATTTTACACCCTACAATTCAAAATTTTTCAACCATTATTAAATAAAATAAAAAATAATAAATATTTAATAAAGGTTATTTTTGCATGGAATTATTTTTGAGCAAACTAATTTTATATTTGTGTGAGAAAATTTTTCAATTCACTTAAAATTTTTTCAAGATGCTAAAAAATTTTACGCAATAAGTAAAATTAACATTAAAGACGCAACAAGTTAAATTAACATTAAGGGGTTAAAACTTTGGACCACTCTCCTGACCAAACTATTGGAACCATATTTTCCAGATTGCGGCTACCCCCTATATTTTGGGGGTCAAAATATCCGAATTCATCGGGAAAAAAAGGTATGTTTATTCAGAGAAAGTACGTTTTTGAGTCTGATTTCATAATTTAAGATAGCGTCAGCACATATTAATTATCATATTTCAAGTCATCCCCTCGAACCATTAAGATTGAGACTTGGAACGTTAAGATTCGATCATTAAATCAAAAGTTATTCATGGTGGTCCTTTCCCCCCCCCCTGCACTGGGCAATGGATTTACTTAAAGGACAATAAACTTTTCACCGATGTAAAATATGCAATTTAATGTTTAAAATAAGGATGATATAAATTGGATTATTAAATTTAATATGCAAGACTATATGCTGAATTTATTTTTATACAGAAACTTTCATACAAAAATGTTATTTCACAGATACACTAAGAGGGACTTCAAGTCACCATTGGGGGTTGAACCAGTCCTAACAACAGTTCCATCACTGTACGGATGGTTTTTGAAAAAACTGAGAAATGGCTACACAATAAGACAAAGCAAATTTGTAAAGGAAAATATCGCTAACTATTTTAAACTAAAAATACGAGGAATCATAGTATTTAAATTTATAAAAATGCACTGCCTGTCTCTATTATCAAATAACCCGATTATTTAACTGTAACCTACAATATTTCCTTAATGTTATTTCTCTGAAATTAATAAATAAATCGAAAGAGAGAGAAAGGATAATCTTTTCATAAAGTTCAGAAAACTTTAAGAGCCGGAACTAGATAACATTTCACTACGTTAGTACGTAAAACGAGTATGAAAATACGTAATCAAATAAAGCGATGGGGTAAATAATGACAATTCAGTAAATTTCCATTTAAATTATCAGCACATTAAATCAGACGTCGATGACATAAAGAAACCATAAACTCCTGTTCATCGGAAGTCGGAATGAAAAATTCACAAGTAATAACAGAAATCTTTTTATCATTTACAAAAACGTTCAAATGGTTTCGGCATCATGTCGACATCATTAGATGCGTTTCTCTAATCAAATATTCCGATCACGCAGCTTTTACAAAAGGATAACTGGTTTTTTACTGATTCTCTCTCAGGTTTCTTTTCTTTCTTTAATTTATCTGAACAATTTTGCAGCTTCTTCAGATGTATCGAGTTCTCGCTTTATACCGGAACTCTTTAATTTCTTCCATCCGGCCATTTTTTATTCTTCTTAATGAACTGGAGGTGAAAAAGGGTAGGGAAGAAAAAAGTTCAAGATTTCCGCTTCTTAACATTAGGCGTGGGAAGTTTCCAGTTATGTTTGATAAACTGTTTAAAAAATAAGATATATAACTTCTCCGGAATCATATATCTTTTTTAAATATAAAATAAGTTGAAATCCCAGCGTTGATTTGTTTTCTACAATTCCCGCAGCCAGCTCACACCGTCCACAATGCTGACATAAATATCCTCAGTGGCAGACGGATCATGGGTTAGAATCCACTTGCCGTCGTGCTAACCATGGGAGGTTTACGTGGTTTTTCTCTCCACGAAATGTAAATGGTGGTTGGTTCCATCAGAATGTCCTCCAAGGAGACTAGTTTGTCCCAATGCTTGATGCAGGAGTTCCCTTGTCTTTTGGGTTGGGTTTAAAATTACAATGCTACGGAGTAGAACATTTATAGTCATAAACTCAGAATTGGGACGGCTGTTCAACTCCAGTTATAAAATAAAACACCCTTTTCGTCAGGCTAACCGAGGTAGGTTTTCCTCTCCATATAACACAAATGTGGATTTTTTCCCATCAAAACAGTCCTTCACAAAATCCAATTTGTCCCAATGCTCGATTAAAGAATTCCCTTGTCTTCTGGGTTGGAATTAAAAGTACAAGGCTACGGAGTTGGGTACTGACGGTCGTATGCTCAAAATTGGATCGACTTTTCAGCCTCGGTTGTAAAATAAAATAAATATCGGAAATAGAATAATTATCACCAACGATAATACAGTAAACATTCATAGTCAGTAACAATAAATATCCAATTGATTTCACGAGTACTATCAAAAACGGTATTTATAAACTATAGTATTATCGATAACGATAACCGTAGAATACGATATTATTTCAAACATTCAATATGATACTATCGCGGATATTATCCATAATTATCGAATACGATATTATCGACTATTATAATATCTTGAAAATAATTCATAATCGATTCCGTTATCGTGTTAATAAATATTATTTAGCTATGAAAAAATTCTTATAAAATTAATTAAATTAGTGAAAAAATATCGCGATAAGTATCGATGTATCGTAATATATCGATATTTCTTGGAAATATGTATCGAGATAATATATTTATCTCATCGTCCAGTACTAGTCAAGGTATGTTGGCTTTAGGTATGTCAAAGATCAGTATTCGCCGAATTTTAATTATGACGAAAATTTATAAGTCGTTTATACATATTTGGCTGACAAATAGGGGAAATACTTATTTAATGCTTCGTAGCATACTTATTAGCTTTGATTCAATGCTTAAATGGAACAAATAAATTTTTGACAGTAAGATTACTAACTATAGCCGTGTTTCGTCAACATAATATTTTTATCAACTTAATTTCAGTGCAATAGATAAACAAATAATAAGAACAAGCACATCAAAGCATCTGTTTCAAAACACGTGTGCATAGCATAGTTTAAAAATATTTTGCAATATTTTAAACGAACATTGCTGTCAATTTATAAAAAGGGAATAAAAATAAGCAAGAAGGAGTCATAAATTCTAGATAATTTTGAGCTTAAATACTTTATAACAAGAAAAGCTTTATATTTATTTTAGCCAGTTTTAATCACCTACAAGGGGAGTCGCTAAAGTATACTCAAATATTGCTTAACATTAATTAACTTACATCGCATAATCAAGGTTGCATAGCATGATGCTTCTTTTAACGAATAGTATATCATATATGGAAGTGGCATGCCATAGATATTAAACAGGCATACGGTGAACATATCATACAAGTTGTTTTGTAGAATTTGTATGTTTTTAAAGAATATTTCTTCAATATCGATTAAAGCAAGTAAATTTGTAAGGCACATACGATTAGTTCCAACGAAGAATAATAAAATTTTTGTTATGGCGATGCAGTTAGTATTATCTATCAATTTATCTAGATAGCTACTGAGTTTCGATTCAACTATTCAAATCAGTTCCATTTATGAGATATCTTATGCTTAATAGGCATACATTGCAAAGATATGTACAGTACGATAAATAAAAGAATGGAGTACTTTGAATAACTTCTGATCTAATGATCGGATCTTCACGTTCTAGGGCTCAATCTTAATGATTCGAGAGAATGACCTTAAATATGCTAATTAATTGGAGCAGATTACATTTTAAGTTAAGTTACGAACACACAAAAACGTACTTTTTCTCAGTAAATATACCTTTTTCTCCAGACCGATTCTGATTTCTAACCCCCAAAATATAGGGGATAGCCACAATCAGGAAAATATGGTCCCAATAGTCTACGGAAAGCAGTTCAAAGTTTGAATCCCTTGCTGTTAATTTTTATTCTTACTTATTTCGTCATATTTCAAGAGCTTTTTAAGCGAATTGAAGTATTTTTGCAAACAATTAGAAAATTCGTTTATCCACAGATAATCCCATGCAAAAAATAATTTTTAGTAAATATTTATTATTATTTATTCAATAACAGTCCTAATTTTGAACTGTAAAGTATACATTTTTTTACATTATTTTAAGTATTGCAAATTTTACACGGCAAAATACAAAATTTTAGTAAAATCGGTCAAATTGTTTCTGAGAATTCGAGTCTTAAAAAAAATTGTAATTATAAAATTCAATATTGGAAAAATAGGACAATAATAATTTCCTACAATGATTTATCAGCATAGTTCTTCCAGCACCGTTACTCACGAGTAACCAATTCTTCAACTACAGTTAATCATCATTTTCAGGATAAATATTCTGCTAATACTTCCTGCCTCTAACTAACTATTTCAACAAACTAACATGTTCATAAAATGAAAAGAAAAATCAACACTGGGCAGAAGATAAAACAAAAGGTAGTAACATCATAGTAAACAAAACGTAGATACTAAATAATTTGACGATAATGTAAAACGATACGAAGACACGGTGAAATTCCAAGGAATTTCACTCTGATGGTGATATAGAAATTTCGAGGATAAGATATAATTATCTGCATTTCTCATTTTAAAAAGAAATTACCTCAGGAATCTCGATGTTATATAGCTTTTACTAATAATTGGTTGATTCTGTGATTTAATAGTCTGTTAGAAGCAACAAGTTATTTTCAATTTATTTATTAGATTCTTTTCTATTTGCTACTCAAAAAGCGTGAAACTACAATATAGCTTCCGTATTACACGCGGTACCGTGTTTATTTGAGACGCACTATTTAACGGAAATGCTAAAAATAAACATTTTAATTCTATAGTTTTTAGTGACCAATGCTAACAATTGTTAAGCAGATTAAATTACTATGTACTTTTCACACGACCCCTTCCAAAAAGCGGTCGGAAATCCTCACAACGCTTGAATTATTCGGAGCACTCTTCCTAATGTCTCTCAACCCCTAATCTCCAATTAACTGCACCATGCATCACTGCCGATGAAAATAAATAAATAAATAAAAAAATCCATAAATTATTGAGATAAAAAAATTAGTTTAAAAATCAGCAATTTTCCATTTGACGGAATCTGAACACCATTGACAAATATAGAGTTCTCACTCTTGGCGATTTAAAAATGCAGCTAAAAAAAGTGATTTTGAAAAGGTTACTCATCGATTACTTGTTAATTAAAGCACTTAGAATCATTTTTCTTAGTAAGTTAGTTCGTCTTCACTTCTTAAAATCTGTGAAATTTTTAGACTTGGCGTAATAAAGCTGTATAGTTTAATGGGATTAGTAAAATAAAATCTTCTCTTCTTCTCTGAAAATAACATTTAAGAAGAAAAAAAATAATAGCAATAATAGCAAACACTTTTAATAGCAATATTTTCCGAAAAATTTGGGGGGGGGGGAGTTATACGCGTTCTTATGCGAAATATCTTGCAACAATTGAAAATTTCAAAAACTTTTATTTAAAAACAAAGCTAGCCATGAAATTTTACGATTATGTATTTTTCTATTGGCTATTTTTTACAGAGTTAACAGTTAATAATTAGTGGTGTCAACAGCCAATTGTGATTTTTAACTATTGTGTAATTTTTTTATAGTAAAAAATACATTCATTTTTTTTATTAGTGGTACACAGCTTTACTAAAAATTTAGAAAGGGTACACAAAAGTCATAAGTTTGGGAAACACAGACAAAGTAGTATTGACTATTAAGCAATTTGACTGATTAAAAAAATAATAATAAAGACCATCATAATATTGTTATGCAACAAGGAACTATTAGCTATCGTTTGAAAAAATAGCATCTAAGTTCGCAACTTAGTTACTAGAATATGTTTTTAGCTGCATGTTAAACCGTATTTACATGGGTATATTATTTTTGTCCCAATTAGTCTGCTCCTATAAATTGTTTTCATTTTGATGGCTGTAGTTAATATATAAATTTTTAATTAGGAACGCCATCTGTTGTATTGAAACTAATTTTGAAACCTAATTAGAAGGAGTTCTTGCTTCATAAGCAGAAAACAGCGAATGGTGATTACTGTCTGTTTTTTCTGATTACTTAATTTTTGATTGATTTTTCAATTCATCGGTTCTATGTAAGAGTAGTTTCGAGATTTTTTTTAAATGCTATGAATCTTTTCAATGTAAAACATGATCTTTATAACCAACTTCAAAAAATGTAAAGTCATAAAAAATAAATAAAAAACACGCTGTAGTACAGATTTATATTGTACCAACATTCGTTTGAATCTTAAACACAAATGTAACAAACAATTTAGAACATTTAAATGAGTGAACAATCTTAAGAAAACATTTGCTTGTTTTTTTTTTTAAATCAATGCTTATTGGAAATTGGAGCAGTCAAAAATGAAATCGTCAAACATAAATTTTTGCACCAATCACAGATTTTGAAGCTTGTGAAAACTAATCGATCTTCGACAGACTCACCATGGCTCTGATCTGGACTGAAAGTTAACGGGTCATAGAATAAAAAAAATATATATAATTCTCTGTTGCTTGTATGTTAGCTCATCATTATAGAGAAATGTTCTAAAATTTTAAATTGGCCGCTTCCGCACAATGGAAACGGCAGCCTTCTAAATGATTACTTATAGATACTAGTTTATTATCTGAAAACGACAATTTAAGAAAAAAGAATAAACGAAGCAAGTGAACGTAACGATAGTTATCCCGAATTCTTAACATTTTACTCTCGTCACGAAAATATCAATTTTGACAAATCAATTGCTCCATTTTCTGTCCAAAAATGACGAAAAATTTTTTGAAATACATGTTGTTTAGACATCTTTACTCCATCAAACGCAAGAAACAGAGCGAACAGGTTCTTGGCGAAGTAGAAAAAAAGAGACATTAAACATTTGACTAGACACGCAACCTCAACAGATATCATAAAGTCTATGAATGGTAAATTCACCGAAGAAAAAAAAAAATAAAAGTTAATGCTGCGCTTTGAGTCACCAATAAAAGGGTACTTCATGTGACACTTACTATTTGATAATTACGGACATTAAGAGACTTCAATTACAGTTGAAATGGAAGTTCTCACGCTCAGATGACAGATTTATGTGAAAAACGTGTTCGAAGGATGAAAAAATAAAATAAATATTTCCTAATTCCGGGTTTTAAGGTTGCAGTTAAGGGTCAAGTATTAAAAGACTCGAAAAGATACTTTTTTACAATGTTTAGAATCTGTAGTTAATCATTAAATGAAGTAGCTTTTTGTATTAATAAAAAAAAAAATAATTAATGTTTTTTCTATATGCTATATCCAGCTAGACCTACAGCCAAGTTATACCTAAATATTTCCTTTTGGGGGACAGTATGAATATTGAAATAGATTATTTATAGACCTTAAAATAAGGAGATAATAATCTATCATATCTTTAACTCCACTATTGGTATTGTTGCTTACCATACATCAATATCATTAACTAGTTATTATAGTATGCCTAGACTAGTTAATATACTATAATTCGCTTACTTATAGTTGGTCATTTTAATTGATTATTTATTTATTTATTACTATTATTTATTTTGTGTAAAAATAAATTCCACATTAGCAATATATCGAAATCTAGATAGTGCCCATGGAGTTTTGCAACTAAACGAGTCGTTTAGTCAGGATATTAGTAACAAAAGATTAGTTCAATTAAATTATGACGAATGGCAGACACATTAAAATTTCTTTAACTTAGTTGTTTGGTTTAAAATTAAGTCAGTAATTTGTGTTAGAAAGTGTGCATCACTGAAAAATATGAAATAGACAAAAGTATATAATCTGAAATAGAATTTATATTTCTTTCTTAGTTTGAAAAACCGAGTTGTTGAAGCGATTCAACATATACCATAATTTTAGTTGCGTCTAAATTATTGTGCGGATGGTGATTTAGTTTTGTTTGGTTGACGATTTGAAATTTTCAGAAATAATATTTTGAAGTTTATTATACTCTGCTATAGACATTTTTTTAAAAAAAATATTATTAGACTTTTCAAACATTTTCTTGAAAACTATAGTAGTCCATTGATGGTACTTTAGTATTATGCAAAAATTCTCAGTACATGCATTGATATACTAGAGAATGTGTCACTGTAGAGAATTGATACTTGGCAGGCTTGGCTTACTCGAAATAGAATGGAGACAACAGTTGCCAAAGTAAACAAATGCCATGTTTCAATAACCAATCGGGATCGAGATACCCATAGACTGGTATTTCAACTCTATGGAGATACCACAATACGTCACATTCAGGTATCCCATTGCAGATAACAGAATTACTCAGTGGGAAAATAATCCTGCCATGATTAGTTTGCATTTCGACGGGGGGGGGGGGATCAGCATAGCAGCTTAATAGTTTACTCTTGATTTATCTGAGCGCACTTTTTTCTATACTTCCAATTTTAAAATTACCAATCGAGATAAAACAGAATTAGCCAAGAAAAAATTTCTACGGTGTCGAGTCCACTGATATGAAATGATGAACAAATAATAATAATAATGAAACATTTCTCTTAAGGAAAGTCTCTTTTATAGAAATAATGCACATGTATGTTATCTTAGAAAAATAACACTATCAAATTTCCAAAATGTCCGTATTGAGTTGCAAACAGAAAGGACGTGAGAGATAACAGAGTTTTGGAAGTGACATTCACTTCGACTTCATGAAAGACATCTCGTTCCATCACTCCAAAATCTCCCCGAGGACCCATAAACAGATAAGAAAAAGGCTAATCTTGAATGACAAAATATCATAACCACTAAAACAGAGGAAAGAAAATCGGCATGGCATTTTTCTCATGAAGTTTTCTTTTTTCGTCGGTCAACAAACCAAGACCGTTGCACCCAAAAACACGAAACAAAACTCTAATTGGCCGCTTATTGCTGCATTTGGCGTGTTTTTTCCCTTTGATCTTTCTGAAGAAACCGCACTCTGCAGTCTGGAAAAAATTTCGCAGAATATGAGGGAAGTTTTTTTTTTTTTTAAACATCCGTCTTAATTGAATGAAGGAGTTATAAATAAAAGATTTAACTAACAAATATTACAATTTTGTTTGCTTGTTTTGTTTATGTATACCACAACCCGATAATAATTTTTATTTGCTTTTTTAATCTACTCATTATTTTATTTTGATCGTAATGAAATTCGACACACTCATAGTTCTAAACACGAAAAAAAAAACTTCTTTATTGACATTAGAACGTTTTATTTTGAATCGCCTGAACGCATGCGTGCATATAAAAATATAATACAAAATTTTATAGTTAAGTACTATAAAACTGTATGTGCTGCTTATGTATCCCACAACCCGATGATAATGTTTATTTGTTCTTTTTTTTTTATATTACTATTTATTTCGTTATTTTATTTCGATCTCAATGAAATTCGACACACTGTAAACACAAAAAAAATCACTTTCGACATTAGAACGTTTTATTTTGAATAGTCTGGCGACATGCATGCATATTAAAATATAATGCAAATTTTTTTAGTTAAGAATAAAACTGAACGAATGTCACTAAGAAAATCATCGCACACTAAATTCATCCATAAAATTAGCTTCCCATATAAAAGATAAATTTTAGTTTAAAACTAATTTTATTTATCTACATTTAGTTGTGTGCACTGTGAGCAAATGGGGGGAGAGGGGGGGGAGAAATGAAAGAAATTCCCCGAGAATAACTATTGTTTTATTGTTTAAATGATCAGATTTCCTCGAACTAAAAAAAAAAAAAAAAAAAATTTTAATTGGTTCAATGGTTTAACTTAAAATAAGCCAATTAATAAGGTCTAACTATGAATTATATTACAAAATGAGACTTAAAAAAGCATTTTCTCCGAATATACACACCTTTTATTTCGCCGGATTTGGATCTTTTAACATCAAAATTAAATGTGATTAGATACGATCTGGAAACTATGGTTCCAATAATTTAGAGTGTTATTACTATACATTACGTTAGATGCTCTATTAACGTAATTTTTCCACATAACTGTACAACTCTTTTATACAAAGATAATTAATTCCTAGCAAAAAATAATTCTTAGTGATTATTTATTATAATTTAATTTATTAATGGTCAAAAAATTGAATTGCAAAAACAAACAAATATCGTAATAGTAGACCAAATTTTTTTAATCCGCTTAAAATGTTTCATAGATGTTTAGAAAAAGTAAATTATAAGGGCTGAAGTAGTGGCTACTCCCTCATTTTTTGTCAAAAATCGATAAAAAAAAAAAAGGGTATGTGCTGTGAAAAAAGTAAGTAAAGGTATGTTTAAGATAGTAAAATTAGATTTTGTGTCTGATTTCGCGTAAAATATTTAATATTTAGCTCTAATTAATTAGCATATATGAAGTCGAACCTTTTTTTTAAAAAACTTTTTATAACCGTCGGTGAACAGCCGACCCAATTTTCGGTTTAAGACTACTAATGCCCCAGCTCCGTAGCCTTGTAATTTTGAACCAATCTAGAAAACAGGGAAACTCCTAGATCAATACCTCCGGAGGTATGATTTGTTATGGGAACATGGAGGACTTTGTGCCTCGACAGATTTAACGTGCATCAGTCACCATATACTACACGGGAGTCTTTTGCCGGCAGGGTTCGAACTCACGACCTCTTGGACATGGGCCTAGTGCCCTACCAACCAGGCTCGGCCAGTTGAACCTTTTGAATTATTGAAATCGGCAATTAGTATGTGAAAATCCACTCTTTAGAAGAAGAAAAAAAAATAGTTATTCAGGATGCTACACTTTTTCTTAGCCCACTGTACTTGAGATCTGGGAAACATTTTAGTTTATAAAAATATCTGAATATAAAACAGCTGAAAAAAATCTGAATTAAAAACATCTAAGACAGCTCCCACTAACTTCTCAATTTATTCAGAAAACAGTATTTGTTGCGGATAAATGTCTTCCGATTGCATTAATTGAAATTCATCCGCTTTTGTCCTAAATACTTAGTTCCCACTGAATTACGAGATGGATATCGGATATGACTATGTTTAAATAACGAAATATATTTCATGCTCGATTAGATATCTCTCACAACTTTAAAGTCATAAAGCAACCCGGTTTTTCAACCAAGTGTAAAAATTATCCGGAATTAGATTTCGATTAAGACACAGCATTAAGATTCAGTTATGAATTTCGAATTCAGGTACCATTTTGAGTTTAAATTCCGATTTCGAATTGTGTTATTGTCGTACTTGATTAAGACAAAAGAGACGTTTTGTTAATCAATAATAGTCTTAAAAAGAATGTAAATAACGCATTCTCATTCGAAACGAAACTTTCGAGTAGAACTTAGGTTACAATAAATTTCTAAATACTCATTATATATTTTTATAATTTCACATTCAGAAACAAGATGTTTCAGGCGTAGTTTCAGAGTGGTCACAGTCTGGAAAAATTTCCAATGAGGGTGAGATACAAGTTTACAAAAAAAATTTTAAACAAACAAAAAAAAATGTGTTATTTTGCATGCAATGCACGAATTCCATTTTTAAAAAATGTGTCCTTGCTGTTTTTTAATGCATGCCATACGTACAGGATATTAGAATTAATAAGATATTAAAATGTATGACAGGATGCTTCAGTGTTCTGAAATTTAATCATTAAGAAATAAGTTATTGTTCCTTTTTTAGTTGCAAGAAAAAGATAAAAATGCACTTACAAATACTATGAAGTTTACGGATTTGATTGTATGAATCCATAATATAAAATATGGCATTCAATTGACAGTATTGTGACAGTCACGTTAATCTTACATAAGCTGATAATAGGTTGTCAGAATACACAAACTGTCTCTTATTTTTCGTGTACAAATTAATCACTACTCAAAATTATTCAAGCAGAAATGTGCCAAAAATAGAACTGTAAAGCAATAACAGTTTTAACAAATTATGTCCCGAATGTAAGTAAACTGTTTAAAGGAATGGAATAAAGAATTTTATCTGAAGGTCTTATCAAGTACGCTCTCAAGAGTAGTGTTAAAAAATTTATCCAGCTCTCACGGTTAAAGTTACAGTTACTAAATTTCATAAGTTTTAAATGACATCACACCTACTTTTTTTTTCTCCATAGTAACAAGGTCCTCTCAAAGTGAAAAACTCAAAATGAAAGTAGAATTGATGTTTAGCAAGATGCAAAATACCAAGGCTTTCTTCTTTTTTCATCGTTTTTCGAAGCCTGCTTAGAGCTGTATCGCTGACATGTCCAAAATTTATAAAATATCCTATTCTGGGCCGCGGTGAATCAGGGAATACAGCTCACGCTTCCCAATTGAGGTGACCTAGGTTTGAATCACAGATCAACTGATAGATACGAATTCCGCACCTGGGTCGCACCTACCAGTGAAGATCCCCTAATCCCGTAAAATATCCCCTAGCAGTCTAGCGGACTGCGGAAGGTTTCCTGCTCCGTGTAACGCAAATGTGGGTTAGTTCCATCAATAAGTCCTCTACGAAGGGAAATTTCTCCCAATATTTGATCAAGGAGTTCCCTCGTCTTTTGGATTGGGTTCAAAATTACAAGGCAATAGAGTTGAACATAGAGTAGTCGTAAACTCAAAACTAGGTCAGCTGTTCGACGATGGTTATAAAATAAATTAACATACCATTTTCTTCATTAGGGTACATTGGCGTCTTTTTTATACTAAAAATGCTTTTACAACGTCAACAAAATATAAATTAAAACCTCGTTTCGGTAAAGGTATGTATTACCATTTGAATAGATCAAGATTCCGTTCCGGTAACAGCAATCGTTTTGAACACCTTTGAGTGTTAAAAGCAATTATTCATTGTAACCGTAACTGTGAAAGCTAGATAAGCTTTTAACTCTATTCTTGAATCATCGTTTTTAATACTAATGAGTGTTAAAAACGATTATTCCGCAAAACCTATTAAGCGAAACCTTAATTCGCAATTTTATTCCGTTCTTTCGAACGGTATGCTCACCAGGGAACCTTAAGTTAACAAAGTTATTTTATTACCACCCCATAAAAAGCACCTTTCCTAAAACAATAAAAAAAAAAAAAATACAACCCTCTCAATGGAACTCTTTAATTCGAAGATATAACTATTTCTTTGCCTTTCCTCAAAGAAATCAACTTTAATAGGCCCATTTCTTCAATTGCCAAACATGTTTTATGGAAGACCAGATCTCAGCAAATCCCCAAATTGCTTCCAATACCACAATAAAGATTCGAAGTCCGATAGATAACCGAGATGCGAGAAACTTGATCGGCCAAGCGTTTCTTTAAGGAAACTGACCGAGAGCTGTTTCATAAAGGTATTATAAAGATGAAGGTAGAGGTAACACAATATCTCGAAGCAAGTGGTAAAGAATAGGGATGAGCCTCGCGGCCCAGAGGTCGCAACCTTCGCCACACAGTATGCTATTATTATTGGTATTTCATGGTGAAATATATGACGTTTTTAAGTCCCATAAAATACAATTCATTACTATTCAGAGAAAAAAAAATAGAGGAAGAGTTTTTAAAGAGGGATTTATAATTTAAAGAGAAGCAGCTATAAGGAAAACATAAACATGGAAGTTATGATACCAGTTCTTTAGCGTTGACAGGCACGTGCAAAAGACAGCGTTTTTTTCTCTTTTTTTTTTATTGAGTGGCAGAATGCTATGATCCAGCTTGTTGAAAAGAGTTTTAATCAAAATTTATAGCAGAAATAATTTATTATGGCGGATTCGGGCATTAATTCCACCGTCACAAATATTTGCGCTAATATTTATTTCCTTGCGGAAATTTCCATACCACACTTGCGATTTGTAAACAATAATATAGTCTTCAATTCCATACAATTTAAGGGCTTGAAGGGGACAATATATTAATAAGCTTTTTTTTAAAATTGTTTAAGAGAATCTTTCTTCAACGCTGTCATCTAGAGGCAATTTCAGAAAATTATAAGTTGCACATCGAGGAGCCGTTAACTGGTAGATGTGGTGGCTCAGGGGATAGAGCGCTTACCCCCTTATGAGGTGAACCGGGTTAGAATTCTAACCATGACTGGTTGATACGAATTCCGCACCCGGCTCGTACTGATATCCTCAGAGGCAGATGGATCATAGGTTAGAGTCTCCTTGCAGGCAGGCTAACCATGGGAGTTTTCCTCTCCATTTAAAGCAACGGATTAGTTTTACTAAAAAGTCCTCCACGAAGGCAAATTTCTCCCAATACTTGATCTAGGACAGGGGTCGCCAAACTTTTTTGATCATCGACCCCCATATAATTCTTCGAAATCTCCATCGACCCCCGCAAAAGTAATTTTCTGTTAATTAAAATAAAACAATATTAGATACTGTGTTTGTACATTTACTTTATGATTTTAAACATTTATTAAATTAATAGTACATTGTGTAACAATAGTTTCATGAAAAATACATTAATATTGAAATTTAAATACCTTATTATTAAATAATAAGTAGTTATGCATAAGTAGATATAATAAGTAAAGTAACTAAAGATTTACTGCTTCTTCATCAATGAGATGGGTGTGCCTGGTGTTTTTTTGCAAGGTTCGCTATATTGGGTTCAAAATTGGTCAATTTTAATTTTCGTCAAAATTGGTCAATTTTGTAATTTTTGTAAAAAAATACAAAGTGTGCTATAGTTTTGTCGCGGGCTGTACTAATCCATATTATTAATGCTTACCCTTTTTTGTGCATTGATAATTAAAATTGATATCTAAACCAAACGAATGGTTTTATCGAAACAATAACTAATTATCCAAAACTGTAAAAGTTTTAATAATGACACTGCAAATATTCAACACAGTTTGCAAAGATAGCTGAAACTGCGTATGATATCTGCATTTGTAACGTCAATGCTCGTCACACGTGACATTTGGACAAGCGCACATATGCATATGACTTATAAACTGTACTGAGTTCGTGCCACTGCGCGGTGGTACGTAAATACTTGTTTCACCCCAATAAATATACGTTTATTAATTTATGTTTTATAAAGAAACTGATATTGAGTCAATTATAAAAAAAATCACAAATTTCACATACTTAATTAGGTATGTGTGATTTGCGTATTCTTCTTCTTCAGGAGCGCAACAGCCCTTTGCAGGCCTTGGCTGCCTCAACAGCACGCCTTCTCCAGCTCCCTCTGTCCATGGCAACTCCCCTCCAGTTCTTAAGTTTCAGGACTTTGAGGTCGTTTTCAGTGTCTTTGAGCCATCGAGTAGGTGGTCTACCTCTAGAGCGGGACCCCTGAGGGTTCTTGAAGGTGGCAATTTTTACAGGGCTATCTTCAGAGCCTCTCCATATATGTCCGAGCCATCTTAGTCGGCTGCTTCGGATTATCTGCATAATTTGAGGATGTTTATAGAGTCCATAAAGTTCAAAGTTGTACCGTGTTCGCCAACATCCCCCCTCTGGTATGGCACCAAAGATAGTTCTAAGTATCTTTCTTTCAAACGTTTCTATCGGGCGTTGTACGTCAAGGTTTAAAGTCCAGGTTTCGTTTCCGTATAGCAAGACAGGCAGAATAAGTGTCTTATATAATTTTAGTTTTGTTTTTCGGCTAATAAAATTCGATCTTAGTTGACTTTTTAGTCCAAAAAAACATCTGTTGGCCATATTGATTCTATTGTCAATTTCAGGTTTCAGTTTGTTTTGATCATTGATAATTGTACCAAGATACTAAAATTCTTTAACCTTTTCAAAGGAATGTCCGTTTATCTGCAAAGGTTCACTATAGTTTACAGTTGAGCTTGAAAACTCCATGAATTTGGTCTTGTCTTCGTTAATGGAAAGGCCCATATTTATAACAGAGGCCTCAAGGGCTTGAAAGGCATCTTTAACAGCCCGTTCTGATCTTCCAATGATATCAATGTCGTCCGCATAAGCGAGGATTTGGAGAGATCTGTTCCAAATAGATCCTCCTCGGTTTAATCCGCTATCCCGAATGCATTTCTCCAATGCCAGGTTAAAAAGCAGACAAGCAAGAGAGTCTCCCTGGCGCAGGCCTCTTTCGGTAATGAAAGGTTCAGATAGATGGCTTTGGATTTTAATCCTGCATCTCACTGTTTTTTGTTTCGACCCACAATTGACCCTTCCGATTCGGATAGACCCCCATTCGCCCCCCTGTCTCAGATCGACCCCCGCTTTGGTTAAATAGACCCCTGGGGGTCTATATGGACCACTTTGGCGACCTCTGATCTAGGAGTTCCCTTGTCTTCTAGATTAGGTTCGAAATTACAAGGATACGGAGTTGTGCATTAGTCTTAAACTTAAAATTGGGTCGGCTGTTCAACGACGGTTATAAAATTACACATCGGAAAATAGTACTTTCAGAAAAATTTTGACCTTCATTTGTAATGTCCCAAGCTCTTCAAATGCAATTCAAATTCATTATTACAAAAGAACTTATAAACAATCAATTCCGCATGACTGTTACGTAATCATAAAAAATTCTATTGGATTGTTCGATACCTAAATCAAATTCTAGGCAATTAATTCAATACAACTATTTTCTTTTTTTGGAGGGGGGGGGGTGGATTATGCTAAAATTTCATACGATATCATTACAGTATCCTTTTTTAGGCTAAAAAATATCGGCTTTTATAAGAGAAAATCTTTTAGAAAGTTATCAAATTATTAAAAGAGTTTGGTTACAGAAAAACTAATTCCTCCTTTTTTATAATAAATAAAAAAATGGATTTGATAGAAAACTTTTCGAAAAATGAGCAATTAGAGGAAGCTCATTTTAAATTCTTTTACTGAGAAACTGAATACCGAATAGAAAGGAGAATTAAATATTGATTAACAGTATATGATGTAGAGATTTAAGATTTGGTAAAGGAAAAAAATTTAAAATTAATAAAAGGCATTCATTACAATTCAATATCAGATTTTTTGAGAGAAGAGAGGAAGAAGTTTTATATGGCATGGAAGGCAATGAAATATCAACCAATGGTAAAACTTGACGTAAAACATTTAAAATAATAAATTTTCTCCATATTATCTACAATAAAAGACATATATTAAAAAAGTAGTCAATTTTCTAAAAATTATATTTACTTTAAGTCAGTTGATCCGCTCAAATTGACTGCCCACATGGATTTATTTCGCTAAATCATTAAATTTCTAGCAGATGATCTAGTGGATAAGGGTACTAAGAGACTTATCTTTTAAGTGCTTACTAAGTGGAAGAAGATTGTTCCAAGTGCATTTGAAAAAGAAAAAAAATAAATTCGACGACAACCTTATAAATGTCTCTGATGGAAATTAATAGTTAAATTGAAAACGTCAATAGTGAATAGTGGGAATGCTTAACATTCGAACGAACAATTCGCCAAATAGAGATCGGATATGAAAAAAAAAAAGAAGTTAGGCTTAACATTTATTGTCATTAGCGGCAAAAAAGAAACTATTTTGTAACTACTACTTTATTATGAATGCATTCCATTACAACTGTTTCTTTTTAAATTTATTTAATTATCTTTCAAATGTAGTGATTACTAACTACTTATGAACTCTGGCCACTACTTTTTTTAGGAGATGAATTTGTTTTAAACTTCGAATTTGATTGAAGGATTCAATTTACAGGGTCCGTTCAAATATTACTTGAACACCTAACAAAGCGCAGAAAAAACCAAAGGGGTGTCGCGACTTTCTTACACACATTGGGAGAGGAGTTTTCATTTGCTTATTTTTGCTAATAAGTACAAAATTACCAAAAATATGCTTACATAATATTTGAACGGCCCCATACTTGCATACAAGTATTAAAAATAAATAAATAAATAGGCTGATGGATTTGATCAATCAGATTCGAAAAAATTAGCTGGCGTTTCACCTTTGTTCCATTACTAAACTATCGCTAAAAGTTTGTAGTGCGGTATTCGTTGATTACCTTTCACATAAAAACGAGCCAAGCATAAACTTGAAATCTTATTTACTATAAATATTACACACAACCTTCATCCACTAAACTCTTCAATTAACGGTACACAGCAACTTTAATCTATGCACAACTAATAGCAATAAAAAGAAACTCATCCCAGTGGAAAATATTCCAAAATAAAAAACCAGTTTATTTCCAATGCATTGTCCCACCAATCATTCAGACATCGCCAAATTACATCCACGACAAGATTGGGACACACAGTGAACGGAAGATGTCAAAAAAAGTAGCAGGTAAAGTAGTCTGGGCTTCGCATCGCCTCACTTCCCGCTTATTACACTACAACACAGGAAAACGTTCACAAGTCCTCTTTTTTTTATTCTCTCTCTCTAAACAGGCAGCAGACCTGCAGTCGAAAACCGGTTAGTCAATGAATACAAAAAAAGACACGACAACAAACAATGGGTACCTTTTGTTGTCAAAAAAGAGTCCGGTTAAGAAAAGAGGATATTTCACGTTTATTTATTTATTTTAAAAATACATTTCTGGGCATTACGAGTGTTTATTTATAGTGAATATATAAGCTTCTTAAACTTTCTTTTAAATTTGTTGGGAAAAACTTTAGTAGAGAGTTCAACAAATCCTGATTTTTTTAAAAAACGAGAACTCAGTCATCGTTTACACGAACCGTTAATAAGTTCATTATTATTGATAATAAGTGATGATTATTAATAATAATCATTTCAATGTAATAATAATTAATGCTTAAATGGCATGCATTATCTGGACATTTTTAATAACTATGAGCAAAAATGAAGTTCGATAATTATTATAACATTCGGTACTTATCCAATACACTGAAATCATCATTAATTATTAGCATGAATATTTATGCTTATGACAGCTCTCACGCTTGATATGTCAATTCTTTGTTGCCAATGTGAAAAGAATGAGAACCTTTTTGTAGCCGTGTAAGAGAAATATATATAAAGATGAATTGATATTTTTAATTAATGAAATGAAAACTTATTATTTTTACTCTAAATCATTCTTTTGAAATAATTTTAACCCTTTTTGGTTGCATATCAACCATATTTCTACCATCGATTTTAAATTTTTAACAACAAAATATGACCACAAAGGGTTAATGAAGTTTAATAAAAAATGTCATTAAAATCAGTAGAGTAGTCAATTTTAAAAATAGGCTCAAGCTGTTCCTCTGAAGCATAAATTTAAGTCCGTCAATAATTAAAAAACCACTATACAACAGAATTCAGTAACAAAAAAAAAAATAATAATAATAATAATAATTCGTAGGCTGCATTTTCATATAGTACTTAAATGCATTATGACTATAAAATACAGCGTTAAACAATAGGAACACCAATAATTTGAAATAAATAATGAAAAAATAATATGCTCGTTTCTTTTACTTCATTAATGTTTGTTTATTAGGGACAAAAATATAAATGAAACTAGATACGCGATTGCATTAAACTGTGAAAACTACAATCACAATTGGAAAAAATTTCACCGAATAGAAAATTTTTAATAGAGGTATAAGTCACCAGGTCACGAATGTAACTTTTTTAAGAGAACCAGTTGTTTACACGTTTAATACTACTGTTATTGCTATAGTGCCTTTCCCAAGCGACGAACACAGTGCTTTATACCTCAGACAAGAGAAAAAAAATTTGCATTTAGGAAACTGTAAAAAATCTCTATTTTGTAGAAATTGATATACTGACTTTGAACCTCAAACATGGCGAAACTCAGAAAGCAGAATTACTGCACGGCTGCAAAATTTAGTAAATGCAAGTAACTGACAACAAAATCTGCAGATAAATCTTAAAATATTTTCATATGAGCCGCGGCTGTTGAGGTGAAAGTATTCGCCTTCCAATGATCCAGGATCGAATCCCAACGGCGGCTGTTTGATACAAATTCTGCTCCCGTTTCGCAACGACCACAGTGCTGACGTAAAAATTCCTCAATGGTAGACAGATCATGGGTTAGAATTCCCTTGTCTTCGGGCTAACAGGGGAAGGTTTTCGTGGATTTCCCCTCCATCGTAAAACCGAATTAGTTCCATCAAAAAGTCCTCCACGAAGAATAGTTTACTTCAATGCTTGATCCAGGAATTCCTTTGTCTTTTGAATTGGGTTCCAAATTTGAAGACTATGAACATTAATAATCGTAAACTCATTATTGGGTCGGCTGCTCAACGCCGGTTATAAAAAAGAAGAAGAAAAAAATATCGTAGTGCTGCAGGTTAATACAGAGGTTTCTGCTATTGGATGCAAAAGTATACGTAGTAAAAAAATATTTAGCTGAATTATTGCCCCGTTGGGACTTTAAACTTAACAGAAATGAAAGTGGAGATACTTTTTTCTCTTTATTTTTATTCGATTGATTGCCCTCTAATTCTTATCGATTACGCCCTTTTAAAACTGTCTCACAACCGACATGGATATCACTTAAAAGAAAGAAAGAAGAAAATTCGGGTGGAAGGCAGGTCCTTTTCAATTAAGATCTCAGAAAAGTTGCGATGAGTAGTAACAAATCGTTTATTAAACTGGTTTCCTGGGCGTTGTTTATTTCGGTCAGCATCAAACGGGGTATTCCGTCTAACGGATTTGACATTTTATACCAGTTCAAGTGCATCGCAAGATTACGCAAACACCCTTTCACATCGTAAAAGATTAGCCTCCTTTCCTTCGTTTTAATTCCGCAGCCTTCAAAACAACGCGCAGTTTATTTTGAAAGAACTAACTCCGTAGAATCGAAACATGAGCAAAATTTCGACAACTAGGATTATTTAAACACATCCCTAACAATTTAGGTATCAAATTATATCATTTACTGATTCGCTTTCCACTGTACACTCATCAAATAGTAATTACTTTTTCAAAAAAAAAATCTAAAACGAAAATTTATACTGTTTTTCGATAGTAGTAGGATCGGATCATCACTTTTGGAGCTTAAGATATAAGCTTCTGAATGCTAATCCTAATCTCTAAACTTTCTTTAGTAACGATAAAAAATTTAATTTTAGTATTATTTAAAACTGCCATTAACATTTACTTTCAACTATCATTTGCAGACAAACCTGAACTTGAACATCAAAGTGTAGAGCATCAATTAAAAAAAAAAAAATTGACAATTGTAAAAACTTAGTCTCAAAAAACGTAAATTTCTCCTAAGTTAAGGCATTATTTCGAAGAGTGATTAATTTAGAAGGCATTGATGCGAAATATACATAAATATGAGCGTTCCTCGCGATCAATAATAAACAACAATTTCTTGAGTTTGAAAAAATAAAATTTAATTTACGATCTTACGGCCCTTTCTCTTCCTTACTTTGATGACTACTGCTGCTTTTCTAATATAAATTGACATTGATAGAAATTAAAGTAATAATTAGTCTCCAGGTATTCACACACAAATATCTGTATACAAACAGTTCTCACTAAAAGTAAGTGCCGATAAAAGAATTCTTCTTTTAAATAAATTTAGCTAAATTTCCCATTGTTCAACTAAAAATATTAAGCTCGAGTTAAAAAGTCGTTATGCGGAAGATATTTTTTAAACCTATATAACAAATAACACCATATAATAATTTTTACTATGACATTATTTTGAAGTTAAGGTATATTAAGGTTATTATAATGAAAAAATATCATGTTATTATGAAAATATAAGGTTATTGTAATGATAATAATAAGGTTATTATTTTGAAACCATAAAATAAACAGATATCCAAACTACATTTCCTTTATTTTTCATGGGAATTAGTGAAAAATAACGGGAAGCAATGCATACCATGTTTCACTTCAAGCGCACACATGTGTCTAGATACAAATAAATACATTCACATCTTTGTGCATGTATTAATTCAAACATAAAATGAATAAATAAAATAAAATGTATGACCATGCCAAAAGAGATAAAGTACCTAAAAAATATAATCTTGAATATATTTCGTTCTAACAGTTTTATTTTTACGTATTAAAAACTAATTCAAATGGTTCGATGAGTTGATCTAAAACATGCTAAGTAATTAATATTAACTATTAATCAAATCACAAAAAAACGTGCTATATCTCAAGACACATGTCTTTATTTCTGCAGATCTTGGATGCAATGTAGAAAATGTGGTCCCAGCAGCTAAGAGAATGGTCTATAGTTAGGGATCCTTAGTGTTTGTTTTTTTTCTTTTTTGTTTTTGTTGCTATATAGCAAGATCTTTTTCAAAAAAATCAAAAAACTTTTTATACACAATTAATAACATTTAATTATTTAAAAATATTTCCATGAAATATGATAATTCTTTATAACGTATCGATCGTCTAATTTAAGAATGGTCATAAACATATTCAATTGTAAGGTATACATAAGTGTGGACATTATTTTAAATGTTAAGATAAAAATTGTTTAAAAAAAAAATCTGTCTAATTGATTCAGAGTATTTTATTTTTTAAATAATACGCATTTTTAAATTTTCATCTCTCAAAAATTTTTTCACCGATTTCGTTTAAAGTTTGCCTTTTGTCATGTAAAATTACGTAAAAATCTGTGTATGATCCCACAAGTAATTTTTTTGAAACTATTAAATAAAGTAATGATAGAAAAATAGATAAATGATAGATAAAAATATTTTTTACATGGAAACGAATTTTATATCTGTGTGCAAAATTTTTGAAGTCCTTTAGAGTTTCTAAGATATCGCAAAAAGTTAAATCAATATTAAGAAGCCCAAACTTAAGACAGCCCCCCCCCCTGAAGACTATATTTTCCAGATTGCGGCTATCCCCTATATTCTGATAAACAAGAATACGAATCCGTCAAAAAAATAAATGAATAGTATATATATTTAGAGAAAGTGTAATTTTGTGTCTGATTCTGCAGCTTAATAGTTAGTATTAACTAATTAGCATACCTGATGATTAATAGGTATACCTAAAGATATAGGTAATAATTAGTTTTCTTAAATAATAAGCATACCCTTTCATTAAGATAGTCTCCTGGTATATGAAAATCCGATCACCAGAATGAAAGTTATTCACATATTGTTATCATTTCCCCTTAATCCTGTTTATTCTTCGACGAGTTGACATTTAATTTCAGTTGTGCAAAAAATGGAATAATTTTTACTCTAACAACATACGAAAATATTATCTGTATAAATGAAGAAATATCGAGTTGATTTGGAGTATATTTCTAATTAATACTAAAATCAAATTCATTATTTCATAACTAATAATCTGCATCAATGCATTAATCCCAAAAAGGAAATTCATATTTAAATAATAGCAAAATAAATCAGATTGAGTTCTCAATTTTAAAGACTAAACTTTTCATCTTTAAACAATGCAAATTGACATTTTTTATAAATACAAAGAATTAATATATAAAACTTGTGACTTAGGGTCGTTAAAATAAAATAATTCTTAGCTGAAAATTTTTGTAACGGAATGTCATACTTTATTCAAGTTTTTCTGTTTACTCTTGTCGAATCGAGTGGTTAATACAACTGTAGCAAAGGTACTAATATTTAATAATAATCCAAGATATTTTATTGACGCCTGTTTTAAATTTGGATTTTAAATAAATCTTACAAGTTGAACTAGTAAATGAAATCTGTGAAATATTAGTTAATAAATACCGTACTAATAGAATTTAAAATAAAAGAATAATATACTTACCAAACTGAAATGAAAAGATCCAGGGAAGATAATTCAACAGAAAACCAGACGATAAAAGATACTAAAAAATTCCTCTATTAAATTAGCAAACTACTTGGAAAATCCACAACAGATAAAAAATAAAATCAACTTATTTCCAAAAAAGGGCCACACACAAAAGAGCAGACGATTTCGAACAAGCGACTGATCATGAAGCCGTGCAGAGCATGAATTGGAGTGAAGAGAGTGACTGATGATGAAAACACAACAATCGGCGCTCGGGCAAAGGAAAAGAGAGCCAAAAAACGCCAGCCTGTCCGGCCAGTTCTATTTTTCCCACAACTACAGGGACTACTATGAGCGCAAACAGAGCTTACGGTTGGCTCTCTTTGTGAAAAAAGCTGGTTGAGACAGGAAGTTGGTAAAGTTGACCCTGCCCGCGGGTGTTTCGCTATCAGGCAGCTTGTTGCTCAGCCGACTCTTCAATAATAAAAACTCCTACCGTGAGGGGAGGGGAAATGATGGGGCTGTTGCAAGCAGTGCGTTTCGTAGCAACAATAGGTAAATGACAGGAGGGGTGTCAGCGTGGTGGGGCGGACACCATTTTTCTTTATTTACTTCTTTATGGGCAATATTCATTGGTTTACCTGTCTCAGACCCCCTGGATGTGGTTACCTTCATAAAAATCCCCTACCCCATATCTGCAGGGGAACTATAGAAGAATATACGGGGGAAAGGGGATCTGCAAATGTCCGTGGGATTAAGAGGAAACTGGAAAGTGGGTGATAAGTTTGGTAGTTCTTGGTATTCTTTTGTTCGATATGGGGGGAGTGATGAGAAAAAAGTGACACTTAAGGAATAAGTTGTTCATTAAAATTTCGACCAAGCATGAAATTGGTGAAGACGTTTTCTGAAATAAATACTTCAAGGAATAAAAAAAAAAGTTTTTTTTTTTTTTTTTTTTTTTTTTTTTTTTTTTTTTTTTTTTATGTAGAAGTCTTTTAAGTGCCGGGCACACAATTCCCTGTCTTTCAAATACTCTATGCTACGCGTATATATTCATATAAAAATAAGTATGTGTTACATTTGGGATGATAAAGTGTTTTCCCTCCAAAGATGACAGGGTTACATCGTACTGTTCATTGGTATTATTTCCAAGTATGTATCGGCCAGAATCTTCACAAGATAAACTTACAGAAATACCTTAGTGCTCTCGTAGAAATCGTGGTGTTTTTCGCCCATAACGCTCAACTTTTAATTAAACAATTTGGAAACACGGAACTAGCCTAGGCTTGGCATAGTTAATTATAGCCTCACTCATATTTTTTTTTTTAAATTTTTAAAACGCGGTATTTCACTTTTTCCTTTTTAATTTTAAATTACGCTATTATGCACCTTAATCCAACAGCATTTTTTTTTTTTTTTCAATTCGATGTATTTTATGACTAAAATAATACAGGTGTCAAAAAAAAGTCAGAAATATCTTCTACGGAATTATATCCTCACAGTAGATAATTTTATTGATTTTAATTTAAAGAAAAAATTTGAAATCGTGACTCAAATCATATTGCCCTAGTTCTGACTAAATGCAAAAAAGTAAATGGAGATACAATATTATCGTCCCCTCTTAATTACATAATGGGCTCATTGAAATATTGCATAAGCATCTAACAAAGGGTAATGGTCGATGATTTGCTTATTCTTGCTTAAAAGGAGGAGAAGTATCACGTAAGCCAATCATCTTATTTAAAAAAAAAAAAAAAAAACATCTTATTTTTGCTGGTAAAATTACAAATCTGGAATGGAAGTTGAATTTGGGGAAAGAAGAAATTAGAAGAAGAAAAGAGAAAAATTTTTTTGAAGTTTCAGAGACCTACAGCTTTGAACTTAAAAGATTCTTAAAATATTTTACTCAAAATTTTGTGAAATAAAGTAAACGTAAACTTTGCTTTATGCTAAGTAACATTTTTTATTTGAATTTAATCTTAAAACTAGATTACTACAGTCAAAGTTAAAGAAAGAAAATTAAGGGTGGTTGCAATTTTCTTATGTAAACATGGAAAGAGGTTTGTGATTTGCTAACTTTTGCTGACAAGGGGGAGGAAAAAGTTCAAAAATATGCTAATGAAACTAATGTAATGTTTGTACTGTCCCTATCGCAGAATCGACATCTAACTCGCTTATATGAATAAAATTTAATGGAACGAACTTATTTTATACGAAACCGATGTTAAATTTCCTTTGTATAATTAGTATCTTCGTATAATAAGCTTCATATATCGCAAAAAAATTTTTTTTTTCAAAAACTAATTTTGTTTTATCAGTGTAATACTTTTACTACAGTACGTATGTGTAATACTTTTTATTAGCAATTGATAATTTTTTTTTATAAATGTAAATGACATTTTTATTTAGGATACTTACACTAGTAGCTAAATATAATAATTATTAACCGTTAAAATAGTTTGTCTCCTCAAATATTATAACATACCATTTCAAAGTCAAATTTTAACTACAACAACAAAAAAATTATAACCCCTTATTTGAATAAAGTAGACTGAAACTAATGATATTCCTTTAAGTGGGGTTGACAATATATTTTTTATTTTTTCCGTGAGGAATTTCAAGTTCTTTTTTTTAATTGGATTTATAGTGAAGATTTTGCTAGAGATTGCTTGCCTAGAGATTTGGTTATGGAGTTGAGTGGTACATGTCTATAGTTTTATGATCATGTAAGTACATAATATTGAAGTATTTAATACAGTACGTAGTTTTATGATCATTTAAGTATACAATATTTAAGTATTTAATACAGTATATAGTTTTATGATCATTTAAGTATTTAATACAGTATATAGTTTTATGATCTAAGTATATAGTTAAGTATAGTTTTATGATTCATAAGTTTTCGGTTTGACATTTCGTTTCACATAAACTTGCAGTGGTTATTATTATTATTATTTCCTTTTTTAAAATTAAAATCTTGTAAAAAAGTATCTGGGAACTTTCTAGGAAATATGAAGTTTTCTTTGTTTTCAAAAAGTATCCAAAAACCATTATTCCTCTTTACATGATATTTGTGTTTAAAATGTATTGAGACTCATGTTTCCTGCAGTGGATGCTAATAAGTGTCATAATGACTACAAATAATTGTACGCATTTTCGTCACTCCAAATACTATAAAATCGAGATATTAAATAAATAATAACAGGAAACTGAAGCGGTAAGATATTACCTGGTTAAAAAATTCATTCTCTTCAAAAATACATGAATGGAAAATAACGTTCGAATTGTTTCTAGAGCTCAAAAACAGGCACCCATTTTCAAGACCTGCCAGACGTGGTTGACAAGAAGGAAAATTGATCTGAAATATAAAATGTAAAGTTTCCAAAGAAAAATAAAGGTGAGAATCAAAACTAGAGAAACCACAGAAGCCGAGAAAATAGTACAAAACAAACCACAATGGCCGAGAGGAGCAAATCATGGCAAACTACATTTCTACGAGCTATGGAAAGATATCGTTAAAAACTACATTATTTCCTCACCACCCTTTTGGTGGTGAGGTAAACTATTTAAATTTTTAGGTACAGAGATTAGTTATAGTGCAAAAAAATTATAAAAGGGACGAAACAACAATTGTTTTGGAAAAATCAGTGCGAACATATTAATAAAAATACGCTTTTTTTTTTAAACGAAATGTTTTTTGAAATGGAGCCGTGAATTAATATTAATGCGGATGGAAAAAAATATGTTTAGTCAATAAACAAACGAGCAATAATAAGTAAATAAAACCATAACAGTAAAAAATCAAATGAAAAGTGTGATAAACTGTAAAAGAGTTTAGTTTAACTCAAGATCAAAATTGGTGACAACTATACACCAAATTTTTGTACAATGTAATACAACTCTTGTTTCTTCATAAAATATAACTTATAACAAAATTATTTCATTATCTTCATGATTTATTTATTTTTTAATACTTTAGCAACAAGAGCAGAAAGCAGGAGCGGATTTATTAAAATATCATGCATAAATTTCATTCAGTTTCAAGAAATAATTTTTCCAAGAATATTGTGAAAAAGAAGTTAAGAAGTATATTTATTACGCAATAGATGAATTCTATTACATTCAATGACGCGGACCGTTGAGAGGATTTAAAATTGTTCTAAAAACACAATATTACTAATCTAAAACTTTATTTTCCCGACTTTAGATATTCAAAGACTGCTTTATAAGAGACATTCGTTGCACGTGCTTGGGACCCCTTTCTCCATAAAGTCGCAATTATCAATTTATTTTAAATATTTTATTATATTTTTCGCATAAAGTTTAAAAACTTCACTTGAAAATGTTTAGAAAAAAAATTCATGAAGTAATATAAAATTAAAAAAAAAATTTTTTTTTAATGGAAAATACGAGATTAAAAAGTCTTGCATCCTTCGCCTCAGGTCTGTAAATCAGTCCTGTGCTTGTGTATTCACAAATGTTATCTGCTACCAGCGTTCCTAAAGAATGTTCCGTGGAACCTGGGGTTCCCCTGAAGTGTCACAATGGTTCCAAGAATTGGGACTTTTTACCTAGTAAATTAATTAATATTTCTGTTATCCTTATGGTATTACATAATTAAATGCTTATGAATATTTTTCGAATAACAAGAAAATTATGAAATGACATTTAATAGCTGCAGTAGAAGAATTTATTTGTTACCGTGTATTTCAATTTAAAAATGATCGATTCACGAACGAAGATGGAACATTTCCGTTAAAATTTATAGACATGGTAAATAGACCAATATCCTTTTTCCGGGAAAGAATATCGAACTTTGTAATCTCATTTATATTTACCTGTTATAAAGACTATGATATGCATTGCCTGTAAACGGGCGGGGTCCCGTAAAAATTCTTCACTTAAAAAATAGTATCGAGTAACGGTAAAAAAAAAAGTGAGAATAATGTTATAGAAATCTGCTTTTTTAGTTTCAGCACATTGGCGTTAAAAAAAGAAGCATCTATGTTTGTTTTTTATTTGTACAACTTTTCATTAATTGGTAAATAAGAATTTTCAATAATGATTGAAAATAATGATAAATGAAAATAACAGTTATCACCAACACTTCATGAGTGTTCCTGACATTGCTCACCATTTAATCAGTAAGTCTGCCTATAATATCTTTTAGAAAACACGATTTGAAAATAAAATGCTGATAGATGCTTTACCGGGTATCCGAACTTCGGCCTTGTAATTGATAGATTATCGTCCTTCTTATAGTCCTAACTATAAAGATAATCGGCAATTTATCAAAATATGAATTTAGTAAGAAAGGGAGAAAAAAATTTACAAATATGAAAGAAGCGAATAAGAAGAAGAATGACAGTGTGCGCTGAGAGTTGAACCAGTGACTATAAGGCGTTAGCAACGGTTATTTAGTCCTATCTTCGAATCTCAGTTTCATGTACTAATTTAATTACGCATATAATAGATTAAAAATATTTACAGATTAAAATAACTAATAAATTCCAAAAAATATTCCCGCAATCACTTTTTCTAAACTACAGTTATTTTACTTAATACATTATTTTATTTTATTTTTTTAACCGACATTGAACAGCCGACAGTTTACCTCTGTCAATCTTCAACTTCGTAGCCTTGTAGTTTTGAACCCAATCCAGAAGACAAGGGAACTCCTGGATCAAACTTTGTTACAAATTAACTTTGAGGAAGGTTTTTTTTTTAATGGAATTAACGCATAATTGCTTTACATGAAGAGGAAAACCACAAAAACCAGCGGTTAATTTGACGGCCAGAGGATTCCAACCCATGAGGATATTTTGCTTAATACCTTATCATGGATGATGCCATTATATGCTTCACATTGATTTTGATGAACTCACTAACGCCATTTACATCTGTAATAATTTGACAATTTTTGATAAAGTTATTATTATTTTTTACCTTGAATATTATTTTGAAATACTAATGTATACTTTTTAATGTTTTCATTCTTTACGTCAATGATTCTAATAATATATGTCACAGGCAGTGACTACGGAACATTAATTCCTACCATAAGAAAGGGGAAATTTTTTAAATGATTTTTCTTCTTGTCGCGAAAAAAGGCGTCGCAGCACTCGTCGTGTAGATGACTATATTTAAAGTTCCTAAACTTTAATTTATTTTACACGTAATAAATGAAAATTTGATTGCCTACAAGAATAATATTGAACATTATAGATATTTATAACAAATTTTATGGCATTATCTTGATCATATCTTTCACAGAAAGCAGTATCTCAAAAGGAAAAGAAACAAATAATTTCATAATGCACCTAAATACCGCTTTATAATATTTTTAAAAATTAAATGCGATAAAAAGCTATTCAAATATCTTACCATGTTCTTGGATCGTGTCAGAAAAAGGAAGAAAATAATGATTATACGTTTTAAAGTACATTTATATATGTTGAACTTACCCTGAACATCATATGTTGACAGTCTAGACTGAACATGGAATTTTTTAAACGTAATTTTCTTTCTAAAACTTTATTACAGTTTAAATTTATAAGAGATTATTGAAAATATAATTAAATTAACCTTCTCAGCAAGAGAAAAAAATGCATTCTTTTAATTACATTTGCTTGAATAATACGTGTACGATCCTCAAATGCTTGGTATATGTATTTATTTTACACATTCTTCATAAAATTTTAATAAAAACTGCACAATAGTTTAGATTATTAAAAAGAAGAAGAAAAAAAAAGAGGTTCAATAACTTATTTATGAACGGGTTCATTGTACTACATAATTAATATTATAGAAAAATCTCCACTGTTTTCATGATTTTAAACCCTTCTCAAAATACTAGGAAATTTTTGATGATCATATAAGTAGCTAACATTAAATCAGATCTTAAATGAGCAATTTTAAAAAAAAATTTGTTGCAACTAGCTACAGAAATAGTAGAATGATATATCCTTCTTCAAACTCATCTTATCTCTTTCAGGTTTTCAAACTTTGTTAACAAGCGAAAAAAAAAATCTTTGAATTAATCATACCGTGCTTTGATTTCATTGGAATTCATTAGAGAACTCAGTTAAAAAAAATCCGTTTATTTTTTACAACTAGAAGAGGACTCTGATACGAACTTCAACTAAATTGCTGTACAATCAATCATCGGGTCATTTATATATTTACTTTGATCAACTAGACAAGGCGACAGTCTTGGGTCTTGTTTTGCTATCTACATACCGTCTATATTATTATAAGTCAAAGTACAAGTACATTTTCGGAACAGGTAGGTTTTTTCTCACGGCTTAACCATGACTGTACACGACGACAAATTGCACTGTATGGGATTGTTTAATGATCCATGTTTATGCAGTTTCTCAAGGACGTGAATTATTATAATTTTTTTTTTTTTGCCATAAGGTATATCATTTGTATTTCTTTTAATCCGTCGTATATGGAGAAATAGATAGTCCGAAAAGAAAACAAAAGAACATGTCACGCTGTTTGAATCTCGAAGAATAACAACTGTAGATACGCGTGTTTATCTTACCTGTTGAATTTGAAGTGAAGTAAGCGCTGAGTTGTTATCAGCCCAAACAATACTTTGACCTCTATGGTTAAGTGTCACTCTCCAAGTATGAAACACGTCTGCCAACAAATTAATGACAATTAATTTCCTTTGTTTGATGGGTAAAAAAAAGAAAAATCAAGCTATGAGGAACAATTTTTATTTTGGAAGAGAAATATTATAATAAAGGTTAATGCCAGCTCGCTACCCCCATCCAACTAGTAAACTAATAAAAAGGGATAAACTATTTACAGGGATTCTCGCAGATTTCTTTAATATGACTTTTAATTCTTCATTTCTTTCATAGACTACGATTAATAATTAAAATTGAGATCATCCTCTCGAATCATCAAGATTGAGTCCGAGTACATGAAAATCCAATCATAAGATCAAAAGTTTTTTTATGATTTATTGTTTATTTATTTATTTTTCTTTTCTGTCCACGTTACAAATACACGTTATATCTTCTCTGCATTTTTACTTTACTAGCAAGAAACACAATCTGTTGGGTGAAAACAGAAAATAATTGTGAATAACCCTGTAAATTTGTCGTTTTTTTTTTTTTTTTTGCAACGTATTTGTCCGGAAACTATGGGTCTATATGGGAGATACATAAAGAAATTTGCGAAGAGCCTTGTAAATACCTCTTTTTTATGCTTTAATTTACTGGCAGGAAACCTATCTGTCGGATAGAAAATTTAAAGAATCTGCGAAGAGCTCTGTCACCGCCTCTCATTTGCATTATCACCTTACTGTCAGCAGAGTCTGGATAAGGCAAGGGGCAGTTGCCCCAGGCCCCCACATCGGAGAGTATGTATGTCATATACTAAATAGTAAGTTTATTTTACGCTTCCTTCTTTAATGAACTTTTTTTTAAAACAAAATATCAGTACAGTGTAAAATCCGTCAGTTTTATGTTAGCTCCTTCATTGATCTATCGTATGAACACAAAAAATCTATTTTTCATAAATCCGCGGCTTTTCAGTGCGGAATTCAACTAAATTTTCGTAATTACGATGGACAAATTGGGCCCATCAAAAGCCTGTATTTTTACATATTACAAAATGAGACATGTTTACAAAAGTACGGGCCTCTGATTGCCTTAATTGAGACATCATAATTGCGTAAATTTAGCTGAATTCCACCCTAACGTCAGGAAGGATATGAATTTTTTTACAGCTAGATGACAAAGTTAACAATCAGAAAACTGCAATTCGAAAACTTGTGAAAAGTTCGCAAACTGCAGCGATATGATTGTTAACTAGGTCATCTTAATCGTAACTGCGAAAAACTCGGTTGCATCGTGTTCAGTGGATTTCGCACTGGCAGGAAACACTACTAGATGGGTTGAAATTGAATGAATGTGCGAAGAACTCTGTTATTGCCTCTTATTTGCATTATCACTTTACTGGCAGGAAACACTATTTGCAGAGTGGAAATTTAAAGAATCTGCGAAGAGTTCAGTCACTGTCTTTTATTTGCATTATCACTTTACTGGCGGGAAACACTATTTGCAGAGTGGAAATTTAAAGAATCTGCGAAGAGTTCAGTCACTGTCTTTTATTTGCATTATCACTTTACTGGCAGGAAACACTATTTGCAGAGTGGAAATATAAAGAATCTGCGAAGAGCTCTGTCACCGCCTCTCATTTGCATTATCACCTTACTGTCAGCAGAGTCTGGATAAGGCAAGGGGCAGTTGCCCCAGGCCCCCACATCGGAGAGTATGTATGTCATATACTAAATAGTAAGTTTATTTTACGCTTCCTTCTTTAATGAACTTTTTTTTAAAACAAAATATCAGTACAGTGTAAAATCCGTCAGTTTTATGTTAGCTCCTTCATTGATCTATCGTATGAACACAAAAAATCTATTTTTCATAAATCCGCGGCTTTTCAGTGCGGAATTCAACTAAATTTTCGTAATTACGATGGACAAATTGGGCCCATCAAAAGCCTGTATTTTTACATATTACAAAATGAGACATGTTTACAAAAGTACGGGCCTCTGATTGCCTTAATTGAGACATCATAATTGCGTAAATTTAGCTGAATTCCACCCTAACGTCAGGAAGGATATGAATTTTTTTACAGCTAGATGACAAAGTTAACAATCAGAAAACTGCAATTCGAAAACTTGTGAAAAGTTCGCAAACTGCAGCGATATGATTGTTAACTAGGTCATCTTAATCGTAACTGCGAAAAACTCGGTTGCATCGTGTTCAGTGGATTTCGCACTGGCAGGAAACACTACTAGATGGGTTGAAATTGAATGAATGTGCGAAGAACTCTGTTATTGCCTCTTATTTGCATTATCACTTTACTGGCAGGAAACACTATTTGCAGAGTGGAAATATAAAGAATCTGCGAAGAGCTCTGTCACCGCCTCTCATTTGCATTATCACCTTACTGTCAGCAGAGTCTGGATAAGGCAAGGGGCAGTTGCCCCAGGCCCCCACATCGGAGAGTATGTATGTCATATACTAAATAGTAAGTTTATTTTACGCTTCCTTCTTTAATGAACTTTTTTTTAAAACAAAATATCAGTACAGTGTAAAATCCGTCAGTTTTATGTTAGCTCCTTCATTGATCTATCGTATGAACACAAAAAATCTATTTTTCATAAATCCGCGGCTTTTCAGTGCGGAATTAAACTAAATTTTCGTAATTACGATGGACAAATTGGGCCCATCAAAAGCCTGTATTTTTACATATTACAAAATGAGACATGTTTACAAAAGTACGGGCCTCTGATTGCCTTAATTGAGACATCATAATTGCGTAAATTTAGCTGAATTCCACCCTAACGTCAGGAAGGATATGAATTTTTTTACAGCTAGATGACAAAGTTAACAATCAGAAAACTGCAATTCGAAAACTTGTGAAAAGTTCGCAAACTGCAGCGATATGATTGTTAACTAGGTCATCTTAATCGTAACTGCGAAAAACTCGGTTGCATCGTGTTCAGTGGATTTCGCACTGGCAGGAAACACTACTAGATGGGTTGAAATTGAATGAATGTGCGAAGAACTCTGTTATTGCCTCTTATTTGCATTATCACTTTACTGGCAGGAAACACTATTTGCAGAGTGGAAATATAAAGAATCTGCGAAGAGCTCTGTCACCGCCTCTCATTTGCATTATCACCTTACTGTCAGCAGAGTCTGGATAAGGCAAGGGGCAGTTGCCCCAGGCCCCCACATCGGAGAGTATGTATGTCATATACTAAATAGTAAGTTTATTTTACGCTTCCTTCTTTAATGAACTTTTTTTTAAAACAAAATATCAGTACAGTGTAAAATCCGTCAGTTTTATGTTAGCTCCTTCATTGATCTATCGTATGAACACAAAAAATCTATTTTTCATAAATCCGCGGCTTTTCAGTGCGGAATTCAACTAAATTTTCGTAATTACGATGGACAAATTGGGCCCATCAAAAGCCTGTATTTTTACATATTACAAAATGAGACATGTTTACAAAAGTACGGGCCTCTGATTGCCTTAATTGAGACATCATAATTGCGTAAATTTAGCTGAATTCCACCCTAACGTCAGGAAGGATATGAATTTTTTTACAGCTAGATGACAAAGTTAACAATCAGAAAACTGCAATTCGAAAACTTGTGAAAAGTTCGCAAACTGCAGCGATATGATTGTTAACTAGGTCATCTTAATCGTAACTGCGAAAAACTCGGTTGCATCGTGTTCAGTGGATTTCGCACTGGCAGGAAACACTACTAGATGGGTTGAAATTGAATGAATGTGCGAAGAACTCTGTTATTGCCTCTTATTTGCATTATCACTTTACTGGCAGGAAACACTATTTGCAGAGTGGAAATTTAAAGAATCTGCGAAGAGTTCAGTCACTGTCTTTTATTTGCATTATCACTTTACTGGCGGGAAACACTATTTGCAGAGTGGAAATTTAAAGAATCTGCGAAGAGTTCAGTCACTGTCTTTTATTTGCATTATCACTTTACTGGCAGGAAACACTATTTGCAGAGTGGAAATTTAAAGAATCTGCGAAGAGTTCAGTCACTGTCTTTTATTTGCATTATCACTTTACTGGCGGGAAACACTATTTGCAGGGTGGAAATTAAATGAATCTGAGAAGAGTTCTGTCATTGTCTCTTATTTGCAGGGATTTGTGCGGAGCAGCCCTGTAAATGTATATTTTTTTTAATTTTAGGAAATTCAATGAACTTGGTGAATATTAAAGGAGTGTACAAAACGTAGAAAAAAATGAAGAAAAAAAAGACAGAAAACTCAGAATATTTTTTGATCTAATGATGCGATTTTCACGTTCTTAAAATTAATCTTAATATAACATGGGCATGACCTCAAATAAGCTTGTTAATTAGCGCATGCGATATTTTACACAGAATCAGACATAAAATCGTACTTTTTTATACCTTTTTTTTTGTTGGCGGGTTTGGATTTTTGACCCTCAAAATATGGGGGTTGTTGGTTCATATACTTTTGCTCATGAGAAAAATTCTTCAATCATAAAGTCATAAAGATAATTTATCCCGTACACTATCATGGAATTTGTTTATCTAAAGAAGATGTATGCAAAAAAAAAAATTTCAATAACAATATGTTATTTTTTATTACTTTATTTAATAATAGTCAAAAGTTCATCATTTCATTAGTCGACAGTTCATCATTTTAAAGAATGTAATTTTCACTGACAAAATATAAATTTTGAAAAAAATAGGTCAAATAGTTCTCGAGAAATCGAATTTTAAGTATACGACTTTTTTACAATTCGATTATTTCATTCCGGGGTTCGACCGATTTAATTTAATTTTTATATTTTGCCATATAAAATTACACTTTTCAAAATGATGAGAAAAATTTGTATAGCTTACAATTTAAAATTTTCCAGTCTATTTAAGCAAAATAATTAAAAATAAGAAGGAGTTATTAAATATTATTTTTGACTTGGATTCATGAATTATATAATTTTCAGTTCGTTTGAGAAAATTCTCAAGATATGACGAGATTCGCAAAAATTAAAAATAACATTAAGGAGTACAAATTTTAGACTTCTCTCCCGACTAAACTATGGAACCATATTTTCCAAATTGCGTAATCTTCCATATTTTCATGTTAAGGAATCCAAATGCGTTGAAAAAAAGTTATGGTTATTCAAAGGAAAGAAAATAATGAATATCTACTAAAAGTTATATTTAGCATAAAATGATCTTTGGAAAAACAAATTTTATAATTATGTGAAAAAATTTCTATTCGCAGGAAAAGTTCACGAGATATGGTTACATATGCAAAGAAGAAAATTAACATTACTGGGTCCGAACTTAGGATCGTTCTCCTGACCAATCTGATGGGACCATATTTCCCAGATTGCGGTTACCCCCTATTCCTCAGGGGTCTGAAATCCGAAACATTTTAAAAAAGGCTAGTCTGTCCACAGAAAGTACGTTTTTGTGTCTGATTTTTTAGCTTAAAATATTGTTTTCACTAATTAATTAGCATATATGAGGTCACCCCTTTGAACCTTTAAAATTGAGTCCTAAAACGTGAAGATCCGATAATTAGATCAAACGTTATTCATGGTGGTCTGTTTTTTTTCTTCTTCCTGTAAATAAATAGATTGTATTATGTCAAAGAAAATAATTATTCTTCAATTAATTAATTCCGGATTGTAGTAAGAATTTAATTTATGAAAAGTGCGTTGTCCAGAGGTTCCCAAAAGTTATTCAAAGTACCCTAGGGCTCCGCGGAAGGGTCTTCTTGGTTCCAAGAGTTAGACTTTATTGAACCAGTTGTGAACTAGGTACAAAAAGTTTTTCATCATCATTTTATTTGCAGAAAAGTCTGTTTTACCCAAAATTAATTTAATGTTAGAATTATTTTTATCAAGAACTTTTCATTTTAAATATTTATGGTTCTGAATATTTTTTTGTTTGTTTAATTTCAAGGTATAAAGATTAGCTTTATGATTTCTCATTTCAAAATGTAAAGTACATAGATTAAACAGTTCCTAAATAACAATTTAAAAATGAAACTTTTTTTAAGGCTATGATTAGTTCCTTTTAACAAGAAAAAAATAATAAGTATACTCCAATATAATGCCTTCCCGAAAATGTAACAATTTCTAGTATTGAGGCGATCTTAGATTGCAGCGATCTAAGCCATCACTCTCTGGTGAAAATAATGCCTTTGGCTGAGTGTAAAACATTCACATCAGCAGCGACATCTCTTATTAAGAATGGCTACAGATGAAACAAAAGAGAGAGATGACAATAAAAGATATTTCCCCTCTTTCAAGCCTCATTTTTAATCTCTTTTTTTTTTCTTAGTTCACAGCTAAGAGATTTGATAGATATCGCGATAATCCAAGATAAGCTCATATTTATCTTCTCTAGCGGGTGTATCTTTCATCTGGTACCCTATCTTTGCTCCATAAAAAAACTTTAATGAGGGACACTTTTCACCACCTAGTTGCTTTCTTTCTGTTTATTTTCGCAATCAATTTGATCAGTGCATCTACTTTTTTTGTTTGTTTGTTTTAAACATTTGTTTATTACTTTTAATAGGCTGGTGATATAAGTTAGTATAAAATGTCCATTCACCTTTTCTGGGTGTGCGTGTTTTGAGGTAACACATGTCCATTACATAAGGCCTGTATGGATATTAATAAGACTTATATGTTGATTTAATGCATTTACGATTTGATGCATATGTGATAAGAATTTCGAAAGCACAAAGATTTTTTAAACACAAGTCAATCGAGCTTATGTTTCAAAAGTTGTAAGAGAGTTTATGTATAAAAAATACTATTTTTGTCTCTTGCTTGTGTACATTTATTATATTGCGTTATAAATAGTATTTTGAAAAATGAGGTAATTATTTTTTGTGTATATTTTAAGCTGAATTGAGAAGCAAAATTTGAGTTGACCAGACAAATTGTTTTTTAAAGAAAAGTGTACATACGGTGTATAAAAAATACAGTATATATAATAGTAAATATGGAAAATATATTTACTATTATATATACTAAGCAACTATACTAACTATACAGCTATACAATTATATATACTAACCATATAAAAAGCAATTTAACCCATCAACTCAAATTTTGCTTCTCAATTCAGCGTAAAATATGCACAAAAAGCAATTGCCTCATTTTTCTCAATACTATTTATAACGTAGTATGATGCGTGTACACAAATAAAAGATAAAAATGGTATTTTTTCACATAAATTGTATATAAAAAATAGAGTATATATAATAGTAAATATGGTAAATATAGTATACATATAATGCAATAAATATACTACAAATACTGTAAATAATATAGTAAATATACTTGTATCAATGCAGTAAAAAATAAAAAATATTATTTTTGTCTTTTACTTGTTTACACTTATTACACTGGGTTATAAATATTATTTAGAAAACTGAGGCAATTGTTTCTTGTGTATATTTTACGCTGAATTGAGAAGCAAAATTTGAGTTGATGGTATAATTGTTTTTTAAAGAAAAGTGTAAATATAGTGTCAAAAAAAGTACTTTTTATGTATAAAAATCCTTGCACCTTTTGAAATATTTAATCTCGCTGTGCTATCATGTATCTCATTTGATTTGGTTAAAAAAAATAGGAAATAGTATTTAATTTGTCTAAATAAAATTTGTACATGGTAAATATATACAAGTCAATTAGTTTTAGTCGAAAATAGTACATTTTTACACACCCAAGTAATTTTTGAATCGTTAGTGTGACTCCATTTCTATCTCATTCGACTCACAGTGGAAAAATAAATACACGGGAAACGATACATCACTTGCCTCGATACATAAAACACTTTTAACTAATCTTGATTTCTGATCGAAGTTAGCGAGTGAACTGAAGGTTAACGAGAAAACTTAAAGGTTGTAAAAGAACTGTAAGTTCGCAAGAACGAAGTTATCAAAAAAATAGAAAGTTAGCAAAAGAACTGAAAGTTTACAAGAGAACTGAAAGTTAACTGGAACAAGTTACGGATAGAACTGAAGGTTATCTAAAGAACTGAAAGTTTACAAGAGAACTGAAAGTTAACTGGAACAAGTTACGGATAGAACTGAAAGTTATCTAAAGAACTGAAAGCTTGCTAGAGAACTGAAAGTTAGTCAGAATAAAGGTATCAAGGGAACTGAAAGTCAACAAGAGAAATGAAAGTTAACAAGAGAATTGAAAGTAAATGAGAGAACATATTAAATGCTTCCACCATTGAAATATCTTTTGAAACATAACCCAGAAAGCATGTAACCTTACCGGCAACCTTTTTTCTGGAATTTTCTTTTTATATTGTAGTTTCATATCTTTCATACTAAAAGGATTAACAATTATTTTTAAAGCTTTTTTAAAAAACTTAGGTAAAATGGTTAGGTTGTCACTTCGGTAAACTTAGGTTGTCACTTAGGCAAAATGGTCATTTAGGTCTATAATGACGTTTTAACTGACGTCACACTAGCGTTAGGCATTGTCCATTAAAATTTCGTGACAAGGTGGATTTTAGCTGAGCCTTCAAGATGTTGCAAAAATAAACCTTATAATTACCTAGATTTAAGATTATTTTGGCCTTAAGACTAGCTGTATTAAAGGATTTTTTCTTGCTAAGACGAAATCGACTTAAGATTTTTATATGGAAGGTTGTTATCCAAGCTTTTGGATTAGGGTAATATGCGTAGAATAGAGCAGATTGTGACAGATCTCGTTTTAAGATTCGAAGGTTTACATGTAAACCGCATAAAAGTCTTTTTAGGTTAACATTAAAAGTTTTTTGCTGAGTGAAAATAAACCTTATTTTGCTATTTGGGAACAGTGGAATCATATATTCTTTTACATTATGATTGCAAAAAGAGATTCATACGAAGCAATTATGTACGTTAATTTTATTATTGTAGCAACCGCAGCGCCATCTGAACAGGCAGTAGATGCTCAGACTTTGAACAGAGCTGACTTTCTTTTTACTTCCTAATCGTAATTATTCAAATTTATGTTTGCTAGTGTCCTATTTGATATTAATAAAAAAAAAAATACTTGGCACTAAGCTTTTTCATACTTCAACCCCCCGAGATCTAGCGAGGCCCACCCACATTATTACTTTTTTATTTCTTGATAAAAGTCGTATAGTACGTCTTTTATTCCAAAATAAGGTAGTTTTTCAAAGAGTCTATTCTTTAGTATATTTAGGAGGTTTAATTTTTATTTTTATTTCCCCTTTTTTATAGTGGGAAAAAAGGTCGCCTACTTCCAAACAGTGCGCCAACTTCTTTTTCTTCTTCATTATAATCTCAAGTAATGTTCCCTCTGAAAAGGGGTATTTTTTTTCCTTCTCCTTTCTTGAGATAAATTATAAACCCACCCATATAGAATCCCGCCATTTTTTGAACATTTTCCTTCGCTCTTTTCCACTGCCTTTTATTTATTTATCTGCAGCATATTATTATTTTGGGATTCATTACTTTTTCTGAGAAAGTTCGTCGGGTCTTTCAATTTAAGCACCGCAGAATATGGGAGGTAAAAAAAAAAAAGGAAATCAAAGAAAATCGAAAGTTGTGTTTGAGAAAACTTTATTATTATTTAAAAATAAAATCTAGGTTTGTGAGGATAATTAAAGAATGAAGAAGATCTTTTTTAAACTTATAAAAACAGATATGTGATGGTTTCTCATGATATTTTATAATTTTGGGATTAGTAATAATACATCTCAAGTTGAATAATTTACTTTTCTAGGAAAAAAAAAAAGTTCTGTTTTGTGGTCGTTTGCATTTTAAATAAATTTGTTTAGTGTTTTGATCGATTTGTTTTATTTATACTAGTGCTAAGTTTTTTTGGGAGATTTAAGATTACGAAAGAAAGCAGTAAAAAGTTATGGAATAAAATTTTTTAAAACAAATTTTTTTTCGTTGTGTGAAAGTTTAGAATTTATATATGTCTTATGGAAAAACTCCCACGGTTAACGTGTTCCACGAAGAAGAAAAAAAATCCTTTTGGGATAAATGGCTTGGGCTGAAATTAATATTATTTTTGTTTTAAGCAAAAGTGTTCACTTATCTTATTTATCAGAATTTTTTTTTAAAAAACAAAAAAGCTAGAAATAAATCAATGAATCATACTACTTCTATCATATAAATATTAAAAGAATTATGCTCGTTTTTAATTAAAACTAAAAATCTATTTTTTTGTATTCAATTTTGTTATTAAAGGATAAAAGTTAGAAGTAAAAATATTTGTAATAATAATAATAATAAAAAAAAAAAAAAATTGGTATATTGCTATCGTTTTCAATTAAAATTACTATCTTATTTTTAGACAGGATTTAATTATTCTTATAAAATAAACACTTCATTTCAATATTCATACACATCTTATTTTTCTCTTTCATTCTGAAATCTTTTTTAAATAATCTAGCTTTAACTATCATATTTTAGACTAGCCAAAAATCATAATTAAGTATATATAAATACACATATAAGCATGTCATTTTAAGGTTAATAAACATTATAGTTTTCACATTTCCTTTAAATCATTTTAAATAATCTGGTTCAGTTACTATAAATTATATCTACTAGATTTAATTTCAAAATTGTAATTATTTAATCGATATTTTTATTTTAAAAAAATGATTACATCCAATCAACAGCAAGTGTCAGGGTGTAATCATCGAATAGAAAATGCTCAACTCTGTCTCAAAATTTCTCCTATTAATTAATTTATGCAAAAATAATAAAGCTTATTTGCGCGATTTTGATTTCTTTTAGAGCCGCAATGGCTCAATAGGTTAAGGAACTGAGCTATCAGAAAGAAAGACTGGTGTTAGGCCCTCCGTGAAGCCCATCCAGCTTCAGATCGATGAGAGTGCCAGCTGATCTGTGAGGTAAAGGCGGTCGGTGCGCAATGATCATCACATTATGCCTCTATTATGCCATTGGATACTAAATTGTGGCATCTTAATCTCCATGACCCCTCTGGCTCCTATTGAAGTTTACTTTCCTCGGAGATGTTCTTGTAGCCGTTTGGATCACGTTGTCAGGGGGAGGAACCCAGAGATTCAACCAGAACACAGTATTTAATGAACTCGGGTAAAATTTTGAATATTCCATTTCTCTTCCCCCTCTACCTTCTTTCCACGAAAATAAAAAAAAAAACTTAGGTTATCAATCAATCTCAATGCCGAAAATATTTTAACATAACATTACTATAAAAAAGCGTCCCTATAATAGGTTCAAGTTGTAAAGAACATTTATTTTTATTTTTTTACGCTGAATTTAATCTGTGACGTAAACGAAAAAGTGGGATATTGTAAGAATTATTTGGGATTTCGTCTTTTAGTAGTTTTGACTAAATGTAAAATTAGATTCAGTTTTCAAATAAATGCCCACGTCCTAATAATTTTGATCAATATTCATGAGGGTTTGTATCGAATCAGGTCAAACGTCTGGGAGAAGAATTATTGATTTGCCTTTTCATACGACAGAGTGAGATGCTAGCCTGTCTGACCACGGCCCAGCATTGTAATTCCTAACATCAATTTATTCTGAAGAACATTTAATTTTGTCGCAGTGTTTCGATTGATATAGCGAAGAAGCTATAATTTTTTCTCGATCAAAGTAATAAAAGTGTGGTAAACTTATGAGCCATTTAGAATGAACTCTCATTCATAGCGAATTATATTTTCGATAAGTAGAGTTCTTTTTATTTTAAATGATTTTCTAAAACTAATGTGAAAGGAACGTCATAATTTTCATGTTCGTCGGAACGTCATGTTTTTCGTCATGTAAACGTCATGTTTTTCGTGCATAATTTTTAAGATGACCATCTCTTTGCTAAATTTTAAAAAGGGAGAGTTTAAAGCTCGTTTCTAAAAATTGCATCTCCGCTATTGCAGTTAGAAATTGAGCTCACTTTATTGTTTCCTAGAATCTAGTTCTTGAAAAACGACAGAGTTTGTTAGAGTCCCTGGGTGAACCATGAGATATTTTGTATTATACTCTTCTATGTGGAAGAAACCTTGATCAGTAAAAATTTTTAAAAATATTTAATTGTTTTTAATAATATTTAAAAAAAGTATTAAATAAGTAATAAAAATTCGGGCTACAATAACTTTAATGTGCACCTATGTATTATGCAACAGATATCTAATTGTTAAGATATAAAACTTTAAAAAGGTTAGTATTAAAACTTACATAGTAGCACACAAAATGTTCAATGAGAAAATTGAGGTTTGTCGGCTGCAACCACCAGAGAATAGATATTTACATTTAAAATTTACAAATGTGTGTGTAAATATTTTTGTCCTAAATAAGAGGTTTCAAAAAGTTAAATCGGAGAATTTCTTCGAGAAAATTTCTGATACTCATCACATGCTAAATTATATTCACAAAATTCAAAAAAAATTAAATAAAAAAAGAGCAACGTACACAAATATTTTTGTACTTGAATAAATATTTTCTTGGAAGCAAAACCTGAGAAATAAATTTTTTGCCCCGTTGGTATGTTAAATTTCACAGAAACGAAGAAATTAGGTTTTTATTAACGAGAAAAGTATTTTAAACCCATATAGATTTTTTTACGAAAATTGTCCGCAAAAAATGACAACTAATATATTTTAGTTCGCGGTTCACAAAAAAAGGCTCCGTGGGCCGGATGCGGCCTCCGGGCCGCCAGTTGGAAACCCCTGATCTATAACAACCATCTTTATTCCAACTATGATTGTTGTTATTAGTTATAATAATTTTTTTTAATTTTTATAATCATGATTTTCTCTTGAATTTGATATGACTAATAATAATGAGAAACAACACTGAACCACCTTTTGAAATTGGATTTCATTCACCATGTAACGCAAATGTGGGTTAGTTTCACTCAAAAAGTCGATCGCTAAGCTTTAATCCACGAAATTCCTTGTCTTCTCAGGTGGGTTCAAAATGACAAGGCTACGAATTTTAAATATGATATAGCCGCGAGCAAGATAAGGATTGGCTGTTCAATACTACGGAAATTAAATTAAAGAATAAAAATCCTCATGAAGAAATAGTGGAATCCAATAAAGAAGACGAGAGAACTCCTGGATGAAGTATTGGGAGAAATTTAGTCCTCGTGGAGGACTTTTTTGATGGACCTAACCCATATTTGCGTTACATAGAGAGAAAAACCACAAAAGCCTCCCATGATTTGTCAGATAGCAAGGGGACTCTAATCCATGATCCGTCTATACCACTCGAGATATTTTACGTCAGCACTGTGATGGGTGTGACTCGAATTTGAGTCGCCTCATTGGAAAACGAGCGCTCTATCCCTTGAAACACCACGGCCCGAATTTAATATTTTATAAGAATGTACATTTGCGTAAAACGGAATTTTTGTTCGGCACCGTCCGCCGTATTTATGAATATTGAGCGAGTACAAAATGTCACAAAATTCCGGATTTTGAAGCTCGTTAAATAACTTTCAGTCCTAAATTTTTTCCGTTGTAGCGTCTCAAAATGTTTTTCAAAAATAATAAGAATAGGATTCCTTGATTAGTTTGGAGCATTTTCACGCTCTATCTGTAAACTAAGTACCACTAATGGTATGCGTACCATAACGGATGGGAACCTGATCGATGTGTCTGTTTAAATTTCGCATAATAGAAGCGGGACATGTAGTTTAAGATTTTTTCTTTTGGAGTTTATTAAACCATTTTTTGAACCATCATTTTAAAAAGTTCAACAATGCAATACATTTTTATTTTTATTTCATTTCCTTTTATAACCCGTCGTTGGACAGTCGATCCAATTTTGGATTTATGACTCCCAATGTTCAACTCCATAATCTTGTAATTTTGAAACCGATCCAGAAGACAAGGAAAATCCTGGATTAAGTATCAGGAGAAACTTGCCTTCGTGGAGAATTTTTTAATGGAATTAATCCCCATTTGCGTTACATGCAGAGGAAGAGCACGAGAATCTCCCACAGTTTGCCTGATGGCAAGGAGGCTATAATCCATCATCCGTCTACCACTGAGGATATTTCACCTCAGCACTGTGGTCGCTGCAAGCCAAATGCGGAATTCGTATTGAGCAACCTTCGCTGAGATATGAACCCGGTTCACCTCATTGGAAGGCGAAATCTCTATCCCCTGAGCCATCGCGTACATCTTTATTGATATTTTTAAAATTAATGTTTACACGAAGCATGAATTGTAATTTTGATAACTTTTTTTAATCGTCAGTCTTCCAAACTTTTGAGAGCACAAGTTCATTAAAAAACAATTAAAAATAAACACAATTCAATATTAAATGTGGCCTTTTTCCTATTCTGTAACTCTAACAATGCCAAATGAACTGACATCGAGGGTCCACTTTTACGAAGCTGGTGTATATAGTTACGGTTCATTGGTGCATAACGGCAATTCGAGTTTTAAAATATCCTTATACACTTTGGAACGATGTCTCCTTATAAGCGATTCAATCACATACTAAACTAATAAACTAGTCTAGTGTGTGTTTATAGTTAGCTCTAACGATGATATGCTCGTTTAACCAACAAGGTTATTGTTACCCGTTCAATTCGCAGAGACATTTTATTGTTGCAATGTTAAAGGACTTTATAAAACAAAGATAATGCTGAAGATGCTAAAAAAAATAATGATTTGTTTAATAAAAAAAATATGTTATTAAAAAAACATTAAATTTTGTAAAATGTAAATTAAATTTAAACACTTGAAGAGCTTAGAGGAAAAACCTCTTAAATGACATTTTGAACATTTAGGAAAATTCGATTTAGAATGTTAACCTAATCTTTAATGGACCATAATATAGCCACAACAGGCAAAGTGTTCTCAAACTGTATTTTAGCATGTTCTTACCCTAAACTCTCATTAAGGAAAGGTAGTTACAAACAACTTTAAATAATTTTTGCTACAAATAATTCATTCGTGGAATAACAGTTTAGTGACTTTTTGAATATTTCCAGGCAAAATTAGCTTTGGAATGTAAAACGTCTAAAAACATTCAACACCTGGTGGCAGATTTTAATCTTGGCTGCTGTTGGTCCTAATTTTGTTTAAAGTTTTGATTTATTTTAAAATTTGTCACCTAAACTAAAACATTGTCAAAAATTAAAGTTTTGTTTTTTATTTCAAAAATTGCTAAACAAGGGATTCAACTTCCACTGGATTGTAAAATCACTGACGAGATTTTTTTTTCCTTTGTATAGACAAATTTCTTGAAAACAAATTAATATATTAAAAACGTTATCTAAATTTTATTTTATCACCCCATCAGTGTAAAGCCGATGCAATTTTGAGTTTACAACTACCGATGTTCAACTAGGTAGCCTTGTCATTTTGAACCCAATTCAAAAGACAAGGGAACTCCTGGATCAAGTATTGGAAGAAATTTCCCTTCGTGGAGGACATTTTGATAGAACTAACACGCATTTGCGTTACATGGAGAGGAAAGCCATGAAAACCTACCACGGTTAGCCTGCCCGCAAAGGACTCTAACACATTATCCGTCTAGCGCTCATGATATTTTTACTTCAGCACTGTGGTCGGTACGAGCCGGGTGCACAATTCAAATTCTAGTTATCGCTGGGATTCGAACCAGGTTCACCTCATTGGGAGGCGAGCTCTCTATCCCTTGAGCCACAGCTGCTCAAACGTTATTTAATTATCTTAATCATTTTTACTATGTCTTAGGATATATCATTTTAGAGATGGAAATAGCACGAAAAACAGCTTTTTGAGTTCCAGTATTTCTTTAAATTCTATATACAGGTAAAATAAATTCGATTTCTAAGTGAATAAGGAAAAAACTTTGTATTTTCACTTATTAAGAGACAAATAGTTGAATTATTTTTTGAGGATTTAAAAAAAAATAAATTGATTTTTGAGAGTTTTATGCTTAAGAAGATATAGCAATGCAAATTTCTGTTTGAAGTTGCTCATAAAATGAGGCTTGCATGTGATTATTCGAGCAGTTTCATAAACACAACATATTTTTACGTTCTACCTACGAAGGTTTCCAAACTGATAAAATAAAATAAAAATACCATTTCAAAATTTTCATTTCAATGCACAAAAACAAATAAATTGATGAAGGGGTTTTTAATAATCGATTTCGGAGAAATTAAAGACGCGGAAAATAAGAACCCTTAATCCTCTTTATCTGCCGATTTAATAATTGTTTAACTTGTTCCTCACGTTTCCTCACGTGAACTCAATGAGAGAAGTTTTGACCCGGGTTCATATCTTCTTATGTTCACACACACACACAAACAACCACCGCATCCCAGGTCTGGCCTCTTTAACCTTCACCTATTTAGTTTATTGTGTAATGGGAACGACCCGAAGATCATCTTCTTACTCTTAAAAAATTTTTTTTTTCATTATTCATTTTTTTTTTAGTTATGTTTATACTTGAGACCAAGGAAAACTTCATCTGTTTTTCCTTTACATACAGTAAAAGTCCGGCATAACGACAATTCACTATAGCAGATGAAATTATCGCTATAACGAGCTTCGCTCTGTAAGAAAATATTGTATTTAATGTTATATAGCAATAAATAAAAAGCTGGAGTGTGGAATAGTTTTGGATGCTATTAATATCACTGTATTAGTCAAGAACGGAAATAAGAGGCATGATAGATGAGTGGTCAACATAAAGCACAATCATTTGAAGTGTGTAGCAGAATTTCTAAAAATGACAACAACAACAAAAATCGTATAGATTTGGCCGGTAGTTGCCCACAAATGTTTACCTAATTAACATAAAGCATTACGGGAAGGAAAATAAGATGTAATGATATTCGTTTGTCATTTTTCTGTTATGATATAAGACATTAAAGAATAGAGTTGGGTATTGATTCGGTGACTCGAATCAGTGCATCGAATCACCAAAGTGAACTGATTCTGTTGATTAGAATCACTTTGATGATTCGTTTTGCCCAACACTATTACAGAAATTTGTGCCATCTTGCCTTTTCAGGGATAAATTTGCTCACTTAAACAGCTGGAAAATGTATTTCCCTCAAAAAATAGTTTTTCCCCGATAGAGAAAAACTAGAAATTTTCAACTTGTTATATAAATCGAAAATTTTTGTATGTTTATGATATTCGTGCATTGTGACGGGGACTTTGAAATTTGTCATAATAGCGGACTTAAGTAATCTTGCCAATCTAAGATAACGGATAAATTATGTGCTACTTCAGATATAATTAAGTTCAGTGTGAACGCGCCTAAAAAACCTCTCTTTTACTTGATTATTCAATTAGTCTCATTTTTTAGCTCTCCTCACACCAGTGTATTGATATAATTTGCACTGCATATATTAATACATTATCAGAAAGCACTATTTTTGAAGATATAATCGTGTGAGTTGATGACGAGATTGTATCTTTTGTAGTTAATTTTTTCTAATTTTTAATTAATTAATTTTAATAATTTTTAAAAGTTTTTATAATTTTTATTCTTCTTTTAATTTAAATCCTTTATTTTCTTTTGCTTTTTTGTTTTTGTGTTTTTTTTTTCTTGTTTTCTTTGTGTTTTTATTTTATAATTAACATGGGTTCTAGGTACTTGTAGTTTATGTCTATGCAGTTAAACGAATTACTTCTAAATCATTAAAAAAGTTTTCTATATTTTCTTTCCGAGACGTGATGGATCAGGGGATAGAGCGTTCGTTTCCCGATGATGTGACCCAGGTTAGAATCTCAGCACTAGCTGGTTCCAAATACTGTTCCAACTCACAGCATACAAATTCTGTTCCAACTCGCACCGATCAAAGTGCTGGCGTAAAATGTTTTTAGTGGGAGATGAATCTTGGGTTAGAATCCCCTTCTAGTCAATATAACCGTGGGAGGTTTTCGTGGTTTTCCTCTCCATGTAAACTAAATGCGGATTAGTTGCACAAAAAAGTTCTCCACGAAGGCTAGATTGTCCTAATGTTTGATCCAAGAGTTCCCATGTTTCCTGGGTTAGGTTCAAAATCACAAGGCTGCAGAATTGAAGATTGATAGTCGCAAACACAGAAATAGGTCGGTTGTTCAACGCTTGTTATAAAGTTTTTTTTCCCCAATGCCCACCTGGCGAATGACCTTTCACCATACAGCCATCAGAAGGGCAGATTTGTTGGCCAAGCCACTCTTTCAGAGGCACCATATTAGGTGGGCCAACGTTGCTCCCATAGTAAGGACAGATAGTACAGAGAATGAAAGAGCAACCATGGCTTGCCCGGGATTAGAACCCAGAACCTTTCTGATGCAAGGCCAGCTCCCTGACCCTCACACAGGGCGGTCGGCACTGGTTATAAAGTAAAATATATTATCTATTCATCTGGCACTGAGTATGCCCCACTTCCTCTCTTCTTCTATTTATTTTTGGAATGTAATGTAATTTTCTTTTCTTGGCTTAGGTCATTATACTTGTATCTGTAAGTGTACCCAAGTCATCATATTGAGTATCATTGCCGTCGTTCTGAAGCTAGTTCCACAAAAAAAGTCCTCCATGAAAGCTAGTTTTACTTAATTCGTAACTTAAATGTTTCATTTGTCTTCTGGGTTCAGCTCAAAACGGAGAATATAGAGACGAACACTTTTGGCGAGATCACGTACACATTCACTTATTCACGTACGTATGTTTTGCGTATGCTTTGTCGAGATTGTTCTGTAGTAACTGTGATGGCGAAGAACATAGGAACGTGAACACGTGGACGTAAAGTAACTACGTAAAAATGCTAAATCTCTCAAACTGCCTCGTTACCCACTATGCAGACAGAATACTCATTGATGATGGTAAAAAATGTTTACACTTTTATATCTCATTTAAGCGAAAAGAACTCAACATTTTCGATTAGCAATTTTTCAAAAACATATTCATTTTCGAAAATAGTGATTCAACAAAAACTTTTTTTGATGAAGGCAATGTTGTTGAGGACCTCAGTTTCGCAGGGCAGAAAATTATTTTGTGGTCAACCGAGTGTGTTAAAAGACTAAAGATCCACCCTAATATACAACGAAAAACTAAAAAATGTTCATTTATAATCCATGCTTTGTGCAAAACTACATAAGATGCTCTTGAAAGGACATAAGCATCATTGTATGATGGTGCCCACAATTGAGGTTTGAACTCGTTCATAAAATAAATTTAATAATACGGATTATGATTCACTAGCGGCAAGTATACCACAATCATTTGAGCTGTGGAGCGAAACGAAAATATAATGCTATATGACTCCTATTAAGTCGCTCAAAATTATCCTTTTATTTATTTATTATCATTTTTTTTCTTCCTTTTTTTTTGCAGAACTCTGCTTGATTCTTTTGTGCTATACTTCTCCATTATAAAATCTGGTCATTACTATTCCTATTTAATCATACATACAAACGAATGAGTTTTTGTGGGTTGTTGTTGATGTTTTTTTTTTCTTCTTTTTTTTCTTTTTTTTTTGTAGTTGTGAAATGTAAATATGGTAAAATAGAATTTGCGTTGTTGATTTGTTGTGATAAATAAATAGGAAAAAGAGTTCAAATTCTATATGCAGTAATAGATATAAGAATTCTAGTATTTTTTATTTATTTATTTTTTTAAATTGTGTTTTGAGAGTTATTGGAAATTAGATCGCCCACAGCCGAAACACAAATCGATTCATTTGTGTTTGCACATATGCAGATATTTTTGCATTCATCCCCCCTTAGTGTAAATAATTAGAATTTCTGATAAAAAACGGATTTAAAATATACAATTTGGGAATTTCAAATTAATATACTATTTACGCGAGCAAAATTAAAATATGAAGAATCATTTTTGAGGTAATTATAGAGGAAAGCAGTTTGATTTTCAGGTGAAATTGAAAAGTGGTTATTAGAAATAACTTTAAATTTTACTCAACAAACATAACTGATTCTGATGCTTTTAATCCTGGTGCACATTGATTGATATGAATGAAGATTCGAAATCATTTATGATCGAAGTTTAGATAAAAAAGAAATAAAAAAAAATTTGTTCGATTGTCGAATGGAACTGAAAGATGATTATTAAATGAACTTTATTAAATGAACTTTATTATTGATGATTTTATAAATTTTCCCTCTATTCAGTTTTTAATCTCACTTTGCTAATGATTCGTCAGATTTTGAAAACATTTTTTTACCTCTCTCTCTCTCTCTTTTGTTGATGAAAATAACCCACGTTTGCATTACACGTAGTAGAAAACCTCGAAAATGTCCCACGGTTAGCTCGATGGTAATGGAATTCCATCTGAACTTTTCATTCCCCGAGCCACCACTGCTCCAAGAAAAATAATAGTAATATATTTATAGTTTTAGTGTTCTTGGTCGTCTATTGCATACTTACTTTGGCTGAATACCTGATAGGTCCCTTACCCTTATGAGGAAACGTCACTGATTTAAATAATATTCTATTAATTTAGTAAAAGTCCACACCGAAACCTTAAACTCTAAATTTATAAAATGCGATGCCTTAACATACAAATGAAAGATGGCCAGGGGGGTGTTTAACCCACCACCTAACCATGACCAAGCACGTAGTCACATTTTTCAGTGCTCTATCCTTCAACGGCCATGATAGGAATGTCACATAATTTCAACCTTGGTCAGATGACGCGGACCGTGCCTGAGCTGGTACCCTTCTATCCAAACTTCCCAGTCACAACCAATATCAAAAATCAGCAACATGAACCTCATGAGCTCTATAACAATATATACAAGCGTTAAATTTACAACAAAATTTCCTATAAATTTTAAAATTTCGTTTTCATGATATGAATAAGCTTTAAAAAAATTTTTTTTTTAACGAGATGCTGAAATAAATACAGCATGTAATATGGTCCTCCAAACGTATAAAAATAAATCATTTTCCTTTATGGTGAAAATAAAATAAAAGATAAAAGTACTAATTTTTTTATTTATTATTATTTATCCAATAAAATAAGAAAAATCCTCAAAATGAATTATGTTCCTTTCATAGTATTTTTCAACACGACACGAGAGGTTTCAAGTTTATAAAAACAACAATAAATTTTGTGCTAGCCATATGGAGGCAAAGTTTATTCTTTACGGTGATCAATTTAAAACAATGGAGGATTCAGCTAAATATGATGGAAGAAAATCTTTCCGCATCGTTGACTTCATGCTAAAGAGTGTGTTTGTCCAATGACCTCATCCCCATGTCAAGACGCTACTTTCAGTTTCTTTTCTTTTTTATCACGGAACATTTATATAAATCAAACTGTATTCGAATTTAGAAGGAAAACCGTCTAAAATCGTTTGCTATGTTTGCAGATGATGCAAGGATGAGGTATAGTATGATTAATTTAGACATGGATTTCGTTCCGCCTTTCCAAATAAAACTTAATATGGAACACCACTGTGATTACCTAAAAATAAAATATTAAAAGAAAACGTTTGTCATTTAAACTAAAGGGCAGAAAATAGTTAAGTTTTGTCAGACTTAAGAAAACATTGGGAGTATCAATTTCGATCAATTAGTTTTCGATGGTGATATAAGTTAATAAAGAAATGAATGCGGACTATGTTTTTCGTTTTAGGTCTCATTATTAAAAAATTGAAGAAAGTATTATCTTCTCTTTTTAGTTTACTTTAAAAGTGTATTTTTTTTTTACATCTTAATTTTGTTTTATTCTTTTTTCTTTACTTTTTTTTCGTGTGCTAGCTTATTGATGTCGGAAAGAAGTCTCCAATTTTGCGTTCACCATTTAAGAAACTGATGCAATAAGCATCAACCCTTTGACGCCGAAGTCCCTTTCTCCCTTTAACCATTTAGGAAACAGTTATAAATGGGACTTCGATGTCTCTTTAACAATTTTTTTTCCTGACTCTCTAATAGCAAGCAAAAATATATTTTGGTAATTTTTAATTATAAATCGTTTATTAATTGCTGAAAAAAAATCTGTTAGATTATCTAAATAATATTTGAACTGAAAAATAAAATCCAAGAAAGGTACTTTGAAAAAAAAATTTAATTTTTTGTCAAACTAAAGAATTAAAAAAAAAATAAAATTAAGTTTTTTAAATTTTTTTAAATCGAATTTAAATTTTTTTTAAATTTGATAAATTTTTTTGGGCAATATTGCGGCACTAATTTCTGGTGTTATTTGTCTCTAGGATCAGAGCTCCAGTGGTGATTTGGATCACTATTGTAATTTGGAATGGAAAGAGGTTGGCAATTCGATTGATTACAAATTACAACTTTCTGTGTGTTAATATTAGAAAAAAATTCTGCTTTAAAAGGCAAATTAAACGATTGAATTTAGTAATGTCATTAGACGCAGAGTTCTAGTAGAGATTTGAGTACTCTAGCTAGTTAAAATGAGACGAGATTTCGATTGCAAGATCCCCCCCCCCCCCAAAAAAAAGAAAATGAAAGTGAGTTAATAGTTATTAAAAACAGTCCAAATTGTTTGTTCTTTTAAATAATTTCATTAATCATACAGTTAATAAGAACCAATATATTTATTTTTAAGTAATTTTACTTGCTTTAAAATAGATTTATATAAGTTAAAAATTTCTTTTCAACTTATTTAAATCCACGTATGATCAATGATGACGAGATCTTTTGATGGTTTCAATGATGGTATTAACCTTTGAAATTTGCATTTGAATAATTCAAAACTTCAACACTATACATATTAATCATTATTATTTTTTTACAAATTTGAAAGTTTCTAAACCTTATTTTTAACTAAATGGTGATACTAAAAAAAAAAAAAATTATGATTACTATTTCTTTAATTAAAACTGTACATGCCACATAATATGCTACATGGTATATTATAGATATATCGCTCTATATTAAGAAAAAAAGTGTAAGGGCTACTGCTGCAGCTGGTGTTATTACCGTTCAATATTACGCTACATTTTGTTTTGCTTCGTAAAACATATAAAGACTTAAAAACTTTCAAGTATTAAATAGCCTGAATAGCCTGGTTGGTAGGGCACTGGGCACATGTCCAAAAGGTCGTAGGTTTGATCCCCACAGGCCGAAAACTCCCCGTGTAGTAAATGGGGACTGATGTACGTTAAATTTGTCGGGTCTCAAAGTCCTCCATGTTCCCATAACAAATCATACATCTGGGGGTACTGATCCAGGAGTTCCCTTGTCTTCTGTATTTGGTTCAAAATTACAAGGCTACGGAGTTGAACATTAGTAGTTGTAAACCCAAAAAATGGGTCGGCTGTTCAATGACGGTTATAAAATATAAAACTACGAAAATGTGTTAAAAAATATACAGGGAATAAAATGGAATAAAAAAATTTAACATTCGATATAAAGTTCAGGAATTATCAACTGTTAAACTTGCTGCTCTATTGACCGCATGAATAAAACTGACATTTGGTATGTTAAACGGGGCGTATTAAGTTAATGAACAAAATACTGCGTGTTTTTCGAAATTCCAATTTGTTTGAAGTTATTGCAATTTTACCTGCTTTCTTGGAAACTTTTTCTTCTTTTTTTATTTATTATTTATCATTATTATTGTTTGTTTGTTTTTTGCTCTACGTTGCATTTTGCTTTGCTGCACAAAATCTATGAGACTTAGAAACTTGAAATTAAGAGAGTATGTATATTAAAGTATAGAGAATACGATGGAATAATAAAATTTTAAAAAAATTTTAAGATTCAGTTCGAGGATTATTCACTGTTAAACTTGTAGGGAAAAATACCTTGTTTTGTCGATCTTATATTAGGCTAACTGCGCAGTTAAAATTTGACATGCTGTAAGAGCCATTTTGTAAGCTTATTACGAATTTTATTTCGAAATTCCAATTTGTCCGAAAGTATTTTTTTCAGCTTGTTTGCCTTTAGTATTGACTATTTATCCATTGTTGTAGATCAGTCTGCGTAGGAACCGAGGGTGTGCGGTATTGGTCCTCGTTAAACTGTTCTATCGTAAAGTGCTTCGTTCGCAGGTCGTCGGGCTACCGAAGCGGGGATGCCATCCCCTCTGCAGAGGAAAACTGTGATGGCATGTCTTCGGATCATCCTCAGGTATGTTTCCCAAACCGTCGTTAATAGCCCATTTTGCAGCTCTAGTGCGACGTAAATGAAGTACAACAACCATTGTTGTAGAAAATATATTTATTTATTTATTTATTTAGAGAGAGAGATTGAGAGAGTGAGAGAGAGAGATTGAGAGAGAGAAAGAGAGAGAGAGAGAGAGAGAGAGAGAGAGAGAGAGAGAGAGAAAGAGAGAGAGAAAGATTATATGTTGCCAGATATAAATCTTAACATTTAAATTGAAATTTTTCAAACTTTAAAAAAAAAAAAGAAAAAAAAAAAGAAACTTAATAGCAATTAAAGTTACCGTTCCCTCTTTAAATTGTTACAAGTCTCTCCAACGAGTAAAAGTTTTCTCATTTATTTCTATTATTGAGTCCACAAACCTTTGGGTTATTATTATTATTTGTTTCAAGTACAGATGACTATTTTTTCAAATCTAGGTTATCGTCTATTTCGTTACGATTAAAAAAATGTTTTTGCGTATGACTACAATAATTGGGTATTTTAAAAACAAAATTACCTGTGTTTTTCTCGAAATATTAACACATAAGAAAAGAAAACCCTTAATGAATGAGAGGCAATTACCGGGATTGGCGAGTAGAGCGAGAAGGGGTTAAGCTTTATTAAATTTTAAACCTAATGGATGTGGTTGATCTAAATATATCTATTAAAACCAGCTGAGCAACCATTCTGAAAAAAATAAAATGATTTTAATATTCTTTTTTCTTAAAAAAAATATGTTCCATTTTTTATAGATATGATTTTCATAACATTTGTTTATAGCTTAATTTTAACGAAACAATCTTTCGATAAATGGTATAACTAATTGTAACTGAAATCATGCTTAAGCACCTTTGTAAACTTTTTAGTTTTCACATAGACATTTTTTTTTTCCAGATTTAAAACAGAACTCCGTAAATGGGACAAAATAGAAGAAGAAGAAATATCGATGATCTTTCTGAACGTCTGGTGACCAACTTTCGGATATTAGGTTATCTTGACTCTTTTAAATAATCAATCAAATTTCCATGCGAAATAATTCAAACTTCTGACCCATTATTACTTTTGCCTTCAGTCGACATTCAAATCAGAGGGAAAATTTTCCGCCGATTTGATTAATCATGTCTTCATTTTGACAGAATAAATAAATTTTTCGTGTTCTTTTGCTTGATATTCGCTTGTTTGTGACTAAAGATTTGTGTGTAAGGCCTTGAAGGTTTTTCAAGTGATTAGCTTTTCCTTATTATCTTTCGATTTTTTTTTTTTTTTAAAGTTCAATGTCCGTCATTTGCCTCTTTCAATGCAGGTGGTAAATCTTAAAAGTTCAGGTGACTAAATTTGGATCTGCTTTAATTTCTTTCTTTCATAAAATTTATAACTATGACTGTCACGGGCAAAATTAGTCGGTTCAATAACTTTCATAGTTTACTAAAAGGAAAAGCGGACAAAATAACCACATTAGGATATTTTGGTTGAAGAATATCAATTAATTAGTAAAATATGTCAAAAGTAAGCAAAAAAGATTAGATTCCAATTGTGGTAATAGTCTTAAAAATTGTTAAATAATTTAAAATTACACTGTTTGGGCATATGAAGAAATTATTTATACTTAGCAACTTTTAATAACAAACTAAACATTAAAACATAAATAATTATTGTTTTGGTTTTTATTTATTTATTTATTTTTTCATGAAATCCCCATTATGAGTTCACTTTTTCATGTGCATTTTGAAATGGTACTTTTAGTTCCTAAATTACCTAAATCTATGTTAATTCTACTTTTACTAACGATTATTCTCAAAATTCGCATTCGAATAGGTCCGGAAATATATATTTTGAGTAATTTCATTTTATAATAAACGCTGCATAGCAGACCCAATTCTGAGTCTTCTGGCTACGGTGTTGGTTTTTCTTATAGTCGTTAGACTATAATTAATCAACTGAGTAGCCTTGTAATACTGAAAGCAACACAGAAGACAAGGGAGCTCCTGGATCAAGCATTAGGACAAACTAGCCTTCGTGGAGGACTTTTTTAGGGAACTAATCCACATTTAGGTTACAGGGAGAAGTCATTAATTTGCTTTAATTAACCATCAAACTAATCATGAAATTAAGATTTAACAAAAATAGTGCGTGGAGTCCCTCCGCGCGTAAGAAGTGAAACTTCGTAATGTGGAAATGAAAATAGGAAGGGGTAGAAATTGATTTTTAGTGAAATCATATTGTTTCTTTAAGACAAGCTTTATTAACATTGCTTACAATTCACAATTGATCACATCTTTTAATTATCATTTTCGAGTAGAGAAATATCCAAATCTATAACATTTACAATGGGATTATGATAACTAAAGTAAGATACGAAATGTTTGAGTTCTATTTTTTCAATATTTCTTGCAAAAACTGCATCAATGGTAGTTACCCCTTTGGCTGTTGGATCATTCCTACCATTTACCATTTCCAATCCAAATTTGTCTTTAAGGAAGGTTAATAATGTTTCAGCTTCAGGTAACGAGAAATTCACATTAAAATCTCCTGCAAGGATCACAGGCCGCTCACAATAATCAATTTCTTCACCAGTAACGTCTGCCAGAGCTTGTGAACCTGCAGTGGATAGTAGCAATAAAGATTTTGCAATAAATAATTTAATATCCCTCATGGCTGCATTTGGTGAAATATAAATGGCAATTAGAAAAGAGAAAACCTAACAATCAATTGATATTCACAAGAGACGTACCTTTACATAACCTTAAATCCGTCACATTGTCCTTAGGATTGTTTTCACTCATTTTTTACAATTGTTATCCACTAAGTTTGAAAATAAATAATACTACCCTATTAAATTTATGTGTATCAAATCAAACTAAAATATTTATAGAAAAACAATACTTTTATGACTTTTATTATTTTTATGCTAGTGAGAACCAAAAAACTTCAGCACTTGATCACCCTATGTATTTCTAAAACTTTCTCTCGTATGGAACTCCAGTTGAATTTACAAACACGTTTAAAAAAATGAAATTAAAATGTTTTTCTTTTAAATTTTATATCCACACCATCATAAATCTGGAGTAAGATTTCCATGAAGATAGTAATTTCATTAATGTTGGTGATTTACACTGAACAAAAATGCGAACATGAATTGCGAAATGGTATTAACAATAGCTAAAAAATATTTTGCAGATTTGGCTTAGCCCTAAAGAACAATTACACGTACAAAACTCGTAAAGAAAATGAACTGTTGACTCGTTTTGTCACTTTATTAAGCAATCACTTTGCGTGGAGCAATTTAACACAGATATTTATTAAGATTACTGCTCTAGTTAATTTAAGTATTTTGAAAAGCAGTTTTTCATAATTCTTTATTTGATAAGATTCATGTTAATTAACCATTAATAAAAGATAAAATTACATCGCAAATCATCCTACAAAGAAATCACGTGGGCAATTGTAGTTCTTAAATTCTTTCCAGAAGCAATACTTAAGATTTACCTAATTTACGTTCCTTTTAGAATTTTCTTTTTTAGTTAAAACGATTTTGAAACACAATTGATTGTTCCACATAAGACGGAATTAATAATTAAAAACACTGAAATTAATCTGCAATATTTTCATTCTTTTTTTTTTTTATAACCGGCGTTAAACAGCCGACCCGATTCTGAGTTTACGATTAACAGTGTTCAACTCCATATCCTTGTAATTTTGAACCCAACCCAGGAGACAAGTGGATTCCTGGATCAGGCATTGGAACAAACTAAGTTTCGTGGAAGACTTTTTTCTTATTGAACTAACCCGAATTGCGTTACATGGAGAGAAAAACCACGAACAAATGCCAAGGTTAGCCCGAAGGCAAGAAGACTCTAACCGTCAGCCACTGAGGATATTTTACGTCAGCACTGTGGTCAGTATAGACTGAGAACAGAATTCGTATCAACTAGCCATCACTGAGATTCAAACTTGGATCACCTCAATGCGAGGCGAACCTAAGTCACCGGGGCCCCAATAGTTCCATTTGTAATTTCAATAAGTTAAAATTGTCATTTCAGTCGTACTAAATAGTCATTTTAATCGCAATAAATGTTACACCACTGCAAAATACACCAAGGTTTTTATTTTTCTAATATTTACTTGACATGTCCTCATTGTAACACTTATTTTTTGCGACTAAGCTATGGATTATTTTATTTAAAAATGGGCCATTGATATCAACTTTATTCTAACTGGGTTGTTTATGTATGTATATATATCGGTTATATGCATAAATATGAAGTGGATTAGCATGCCTTACCTCCATGCCATGATGAGAAAGAAAAAAAAAATCGGTAACTTATTTGTAGCTTATTTTCATAAGCGATTAGTAGTACTTAGAGGGAACAAATTACATTTTGCGTGATTTTCTTCGATTCCATATATTACGATGGTCTTTATGGTAATAGGGTCTTTAAGGTTGGTGAAAAGTATCATTTGTGTTTTAATCACGCTGTCTCTGTTTTTTCCCCTTTCTCTTTCTCGAATCCGGGTTGGAAACCCAGTGATGGCTTGTCGATACAAATTCCATACCCGGCTTGCATCGACCACAGTGCTGACGTGAAATATCCTCAGTAGTAAACGGATCATGGGTTAGAGTCCCCTTGCTTCCAGGCTAACCGTGGGAGGTTCTCGTGGTGTTCCTCTTTATTTAGCGAAAATGTGGGCTAGTTCCATCAAAAAGTCCTCGAAGAAGGCGAATTTCTCCCAATACTTGATCCAGGAGTTCATTTGTCTTCTGGATTGGGTTCAAAATTGCAAGGCTACGGAGATAAACATTAGTAGAGGTAAACTCAAAAATTAGGCCTGCTGATCAACTACGGTTTAAAAATAAAAATAAAATGATTGTCTGTAAAATGGTGGAAAGTGAGTCATGTGATTCTTATTGTTAAAACAGTTGTTCTAAATTGTTAGTCACTCGAAAAGTTTAGTTTAATTTATTGCTAAGATTAAATTTTCTGGAAACTTAACCTTTCATTCACATCCTTTTTAAATTTATTGCTCCGAACGAAAGCGATCTTTTTGTTTAAAATATACAATAACGTATCTAGGTGTATTTATAAAAAGGAACTGTATAAAAATAATAAACATTTGCTTGCGGATTTGGGATATTCATTTCAAAAATTGTGAAGCGTTAAGTGTTTTCAAGCATAGCTTTACAGTTCCTTTTTTTCTTTTCCTTCACAAAATGACTCTTAAAATATTTATTGTTGAAGGATTAAAACGGATCTCAAGGATTAATAGAATTATTATTTTTTTTATTTAAAATGTTAATAGAATTATTTTTTTAAATGTTTTTATAGTATTATTCATCTATCAATTTTAGTATTATTCATCATATCAAATTATTCATCAAATTATAATTTGAACGAATGAAATCATGATAACGTTAATTTGCGATCTTTAATATTGTTAGTAACATGATTATTTACTTACTTATTAAGCTGTTAACTACTTAAAGCATGGCTGTAGCTTATAAACATAAAAGATAACGATAGCGTTCTAGAGTTGTGACTTTGAACTTGTTGTTTTTTGGGCAGGTCTAGACAGGTCACTCTAGACAGGTCCAGGAGGGTCGGCGAGAGAAAGAGAACATTTTTATTCGGTCAACTGTGTTAGCTCTAGAGTGAAGAGAAGCTAACCTCTCTGAAATGCGCTGTTTCCATAGCAGCAATAGCCTTTAGACTCTGTGGTGGGGGGAGTTCTTATCGCAGACAAACTATAGTTAACGTTTCCATTTGGCAATGAGGATGATCCTGGAAATTTGAGACCAGAGAGGGCTGGCTGGAAGAGACAACAATTAGGGAAATAGATAACCGAATAGTGTGGAGGAATCCCTTTTATTGATATTCAGATTTTGACCATGGCCGAGCTATTACAAAAAATGTATTTTGGATTTCGGGAGCCCCTATAAATTTTGAATGGCTCATCGATGCTAAAAAAAAACTACTTCAGTTTTGGATCCTTTCAGTTCTCGGGGCTCTAAGTTGCAGCCTATTTAATTTATACACAAATCCAGCCTCGGCATATCTCATACTAAACATTTTTGAAACAAATTCACTTTGATATCCACTATTCAAGCGTACATGTAATAGACAAAAATTAAATCTATTCTCACTAGAAAAATATGAGTTTCCCACTTACATATTTATTTGGATTTTTGACTGAAGGATTTTAAATCTCTAAATACTTGAAATTTTATTTATTTAAAAAGACTGAAAAACTAGTCGCCAGAGACGACTAGATTATTATAGAAAAATACAATTAATTTGTTGTAGTTAATTTGTTATTAAAGCCAAGTTATTGATCAAAATATTATTATTTTTTAAGTTTTAAATTATGTAATTACAATAACCGAAAATTTTTTTTAAAAAAAACTCCCCGTTTTGTTTTGTCAGAAGATAAATTATTCTAAAAACTAATATGACAGAGAAGTACGGATTTTATTAGAATAAATTTTTTTTCCTAAAAAAAAAATGTATGCTCTTTTAGAAACATTAATCAGATTCAAATCAAATTTCACTTCTAAAAGATTCTATAAAAGTGAGAAAAAATACGTCTCTTTGTTTCTATCTTCACTTTAAAAAAGAAAAAAGAAATTTAAAAAAAATTGCACTTTTCAAATAAAAGTGAATGAACTTCCAAAAATCTTTTTTCATTCCCAATCCCAGTAAACACATTTAATTGCTCCGGGAATTATATTCATTGTTTAATTCAAGTAAAATAAAGTTACGAGTTAAAATGACTAAATGATTTATTGCATGAAAACACTGAAAAACAAATAGTGGAGGAAATTTTAAAAGCATTCATTCATCCGTTTCATTATTTTCACAGAGCAGAAAATTAAGTTTTCTTTTTTCATCGTGCAATTTGTTGACGTTTCTCGCACAATTTTAAACCAATTGCACGTTTTCAGTTTATTTATTGCGGATTTTTATAAACATTTAAAACAAATGAGTTCGTTTAAAAAGTTAAAAAATTAGTAAGCTCTGCTTTATTACCACGCGTTTTTGTTAATTTGTTTTTTCGGGCTTGAGAGTTGAATCTTGAGATCGAAATTTCGATTTTTGATTAGCTAAAGCAGCTGTTTCTTAGGCTACCGTGGAAAGGTCACAGAGGTTCAGAAATTGGGAAATTTTTTTGAACAGTTATTATTTTCGAAACTTGTAATTAAATTTATGTCTAATTAATGATGTATTATTTATTTAGTATTTCCGTTATTTTTAAGAAATTATTTGAATTGTTATAATTTTTTTAACTATTTAAATTACTTTGCATTTATTTCTCTTTCTTGAGTCCCACATTCTCTATTCCTTAGATTAATTTTTTTTTTCAAGTACAGATGATTATTTATTATTTTTTAAATCTAGATTATCGTCTATTCCGTTACGTTTAACAAAATATTATTGCATAAAGATAAAATAATTGTATATTTTATTTTGAAATCAAAATGGTCCTTGTTTTTGTGGAAACTAATTGACATTTAAGAAGAAGTAATCATTGATGAATGGTCCCGCAGTGGACTGATCGTTAAGACACGGTTCCCAGCAGATCACCGAAGTCAAGCATCACTGGCTACGGTCAGTGTGCGGGTGGGTGACCACTTGGATCAGTCTGCGTAGGGACCGAGGATGTGCGGTATTGGTCCTAGTTAAACTGTTCTACCGTAAAGTGCTCGACTTCGCATGCAAGTCGTCGAGCTACCGAAGCAGGGGTGCCATCCCCTCTGCAGAGGATCAAAATTGTGATGGCATGTCTTCGGATCATCCTCAGGGATGTTTCCCAGACCGTCGCCAATAGCCCATTGTGCAGCTCTAGTGCGACGTAAATGAACAACAACAACATCATTGATGAATGAGAATCAATTTCTGTGGTTAACAAACGAAGCGTGAAGGGGGGGGGGTGCCTCCCAGTTATATAAAAAGTTAATTAAGACATTTATAACAACTTTCTTTTTTAACTAAAAGAAACACTTACTTTGTTATTCCTTTTACAAAAAATTTATACGTCAATAGCATAGTCTAAGAAACCATTTTAAAGATAGACATAAGTAGAAAATTTATGGGTTATAAAATTAAAATTCTTGCATTGCAAATTTTTTTTTTTTTTGTAAACTTCATAAATGCCCATTGCCTTATACGTATGTAACAATTATTTCAATAAAAAAAATTATTATTTTAATTAGACTCTCTAGAAGCACTTTCTGATTATGTGCAAACTGTAAGGAAATTTTAAGATCGATACGAGTGGAGAATAATTGTATCAATAAAATAAAATTTCTACAAGGTAAGTTTTTTAATTGAATTTTATAAATGTCTATTGCGTCATGACATCTGTACCACTTATAAGCTAAAATATATGCTTATTTTTTTATCTCCCTCTTAAGAAAAAATTTATAGATCACGAGTTTAAAAAAAAAGAAGGAAAAATCTGTTAAATTTACAACAAATAAAAATAAATATCAAACTGTATGCCAATATAAAACTGTTTATTTCACAGAAGAATATTGCCATTTGAAAATTGAAGCTTGTTTTTTAAGCAGATAAGTAACAGTACTTTTAATAAACAAATTCTGCTATTTAAACAACAACAAAAAATAAAAATAAATAAAATAAATAATTCTGGTAAAATTCTGGTAATTGACATTTCTGATAGAAAAAACAACAACGTGATTCTAGTTAATGAAAACAAAATATACGATAGATAAACTATTCATTTAGTCATTTTCCTATCCATATGGTTAAATTCCGGTTTTCAAAATTATAGTTCTTATTACCACACACTTAGTAAAAAATATGTAACTGAAAAGAAAATTTAACCGAATAAATGATTTTTATATAGGTATCACGATAAAATTACCAAATTTTACCTTATTTACCAAATTTTATCACGTATTATAAAACAATATTTTTTTGTCAATTTTTAAAAAAAAAAAATTTCAAATTACCGATATTTTTGGTGCTTCCATAGAACCTGAAACACGTGGGATTTTACCATATTTTGGTAGTTTTGACTTTAATTTTTTTTCTCTGTGTACAAATCTTAGGGTTGTTGGCGAGCAATAGCAAGTAGGGCGGAGCCTTCTATTTTAATATGAATATCTTTAAAAAAAATACATTATTTACTTATTTATTAACTGAGTTCAGAGGATAACTAATGAGCCTTGGTGACTAATAGGGACAGAGCGTTTACCTCCCAATGAAGTGACCCAGGTTTGAATCCCAGCGGTGGCTGGTTGATATGAATTCAGCTTCCGGCTCGCACCAACCACAGTGCTGACGTAAAATATCTTCATTGTTTGATGGATCATGAGTAAAATTCCCTTGACGTCGAGCTAACCATGGGAGGTTTTCGTGATTAAATTCCTCTCCATATGTCGCAAATTGCGGGTTAGTTCCGTCAAAAAGACCTCCACGAAGCTTAGTTTGTCCCATTGCTTGAGCAAGAAGTTCTTGTTTTCTGAGTTGGATTCAAAATTAGAAGGCTACGGAGTTAAACATTGATAGTCGTAAACTCAGAATGGGGTCGGCTGTTAAACACCGGTTATAAAATATTAAAAAAAGACAACTAAAATATAAAATATATTTCTGAATAAATTGGAGCGTAAATAATTAAATGAAGAAATAATTGAGAAAAGCTTTGTGTAGTACAATCTACATCCAGATATAAGTGAAACTTACTATCCAGAAATATTATATGTAATTGTAAAAATTTTAAACAGATGGTATAAATTGTTAACAATATTCAGTCCTAAATTTCTTAATAAGGAAATACACTAGACAAGTCTTTTCAAACGTAATCATCACCTCTACATAAGCAGAGTTGAAAGACCACATAAATTGTGGATTTAATTCTCTTTTATTTTTTAATGTACTGGATTTTTCACATTATTTATAGCTAGCGTGAAAAGTTATAAACAAAATGAATTTATTATCCCATTATATTTATGGACGTCATAAATAAAATGAATTCTTCCTCTGAAGAAGACAATTATATTAACAAAATGATAATTGAATTAATCTTTGCAAGTGAAATACTGAACTAGGTTTACGATTTCGCAAAAGTAAGGTTCATTGTAAAATATTAAATGCAGCATAAATTATGGCTTGATATTAAATTAAATTATCTCTATAAATCCATTGTTGAAATCAAATTAGTATTTTAATTGGTGAAGTTCCCATTGCAAGTGACGCGTTATAGTTATTTGTAATTATTGTGAAATGAATGACTTTATCAGAAAAAAGTCTTTAAATTCGATTTTGTGTATTTGTTTTTAACGACCTAAGGATAATTGTTAGTAAAATTCGTAAACTGTTTTTAATTAAATATTTTTCCTTTAACATCCAAATTCTATATTCAATAAAAAGCCAACCGGACTGTGTAGGGATCAGAAAACTGGCCTAGCATCAGAAAGTTTCTGGGTTCGAATCCCGGGTAAGACATGGATGTTCCTTTATTCTCTGTATTATCTGTCCTTACTGTGGGAGCAACGTTGGCCCACCTAATATGGTGCCCCTGAAAAATCTTCCTTCCCAGGTGGGCATTGGAGAAGAAAAATATTCATTAAAAATAATAGTTTCTGCAATCGTTATTATTAGAATAATTCAAGTGTTTTTCACACAAAATTAAAACCAGAAAAATACGTACCAGATACTAAGTAATTTGATTCCTTAATTTTCGTTTGATAAAAAATTCTTTATTAATTATTTTACTATTTATTTACCAAAATTTCGCAATTTTAATTCTCCATTTTGTTTCACTTTTTTATATTTCTTTCTTTTAGTAACCTATTAAATTTACCTTCATTCTTTGTTTGAGATAGGTACCGGGAAACCGACCTACCGGGCCAGATTTTCATTACTCGGTTATTTCCCGAAACTGAAAAAAAAAAGAAAAAATTAAGTACCCGATACCGAATACTCCCGATATTTATTCTCAACCCGGTAATTAGTAAAGGAACCAGGCCAATTTTCTCTGGTATTTAGTACCTTGTAACACTCATTTATGTTTTACACAATTATATTCAGAATTATAGTAAATTAAAAGTCCCGCAGTGGACTGATCGTTAAGATACGGCTCCCAGCAGATCGCCGAAGTCAAGCATCACTGACTGCCGTCAGTGTGCGGGTAGGTGACCACTTGGATTAGTCTGCATAGGGACCGAGGGTGTGCGGTATTGGTCCTTGTTAAAGTGCTCGACTTCGCGTGCAGGTCGTCGGGCTACCAAAGCATGGGTGCCATCCCCTCTGCAGAGGATCAAAATTGTGATAGCATGTCTTCGAATCATTCTCAGGGATGTTTCACAGACCGTCGCCCATAGCCCATTGTGCAGCTCCAGTGCGACGTAAATGAACTACAACTACATAGCAACTTTAAAATTATTCGCATATGCAGTTTTGAAAATCCATGTATTCCATCATCTTCTTAATAATCAGGCTGAAATAACTGTTTTGACAAGACATGGTTTAATTTCAAGCAAAATTTCATTTAAGTGAAACTTTGGTAAAATAAACACGTTCGAGTCTGAGAAATATGTTCGATAAAGAGAGAAGGGCATGAAAATTTAAAATTCCAATGCTGAAAATCATTTTAACTAATTTAATACGATAGCTAAATTAATATGTAGAAAATTAGAAATAATGTTCTACTAATTTATTTTAAGTATTCCAACTTTTTCCTTCAGTCCAAGTTTAAGTATTTCTTTCTAAGTATTTTAAGCAATATTTTCAGTTTCAGTATTTTAGTAGTCCAAGTATCAAGCCCAAGTAATACTTAAAATACTTTCTGTCCAAGTATTTTAAGTACCTCTTTCAGTCCAAGTTTAAGTATTTTTTTTTTCAGTCCAAGTACTTAAAAACTGGGTGCGTAGCCAAATCTCTCAACAAAATACAAGCACCTTTTAAGTACTTTTTAAGCACTCAAAAATATTTTTAAGCACTATATACATTAACGAAATGCAAAATAATTTTAAAGACTTTACATGATCGTGATAAAGTAACTAGTTTCTGATAAAGAACTCTATTCTTGATTATATTAGCCATTATAAAATGATCAAGAGATTATTCGTTTCGATATCAGAGAGAGGAAAATGAAGCCTGAAAATGAGAATATCTTGCTAAATGCAGCAGAGTTGCTCATGAGAGTGCAATAATCTCACCGAACCCAGCTAAGTAGAAGCACATGCGGACGTAAGTATTTCATCAAACATGTAAAATGATAGACGCTCTCATACGCTATGGGCCGACGTACGCCGAAATAGATTGTGGTTGAATGAATTGTAAAAACGTTGAATAAAACAATGTGAAAACCTCGCTTGCGCATAATACGTGGCGAAAATCTACACTGTAAAGAAAGAAATCTGATCTTCGAAAAATGAAAATTAAGCACTTTTTAAAAACACCCACTGAAAAAAGAACTTAAAGGGCTTTTAAAAAACGAAAATCAAAAATAAGCACCTTTAAGCACTTTTTAAAAACGCTACGCACCATGAAAAAATTCCTTTCAGTTTCTTTTCAAATCCGAGATTTAAAGAAACTTATCATGAGATCGTTTTTCTGCCTTTCGTGCAATAAATTTCTTTTTACGCTTATCTGGTTATTTATGAATTTTTATAAACATTTTCTTTGTTCTGAAGAGTAAAATTGTGAAATACTAAAATAAAAGGTAAATGATTGATGCTTTTTTTTATTTTAGTATTGCCCGTGTGTCAAAGAATCTTTTCTTTCAATCGATAGAAAGGGAAAATGAGCACCAAATTTACGATTTTCGTGACTCAATTGGTCGATTTTGATAGCCGATTCTTCCTTGGAAAAACGGATACGTGGGAAATTATTCTCACTAAAAAAATAGTTATTGGAACATTTGTGATATTTTTATTTATAGATGAATAACTGCAGAAAAAATTTTCATTTTACAACCAGTCTTAATGTTTCCTGAGAATAGAAATCGTCCTTTATGAAAAGACATTTCATAGATTCAAAATAGGTTATTAGAAAAAAAGCAAGAAATAAAAATTCAAATTATATAAACGAATATAATTTATATATGCTGTTATTTTATCATTTGCAAAAAGAGGAATCTATAAAATTAAACTATGGTTTGGTTTGTTCCTGAAGTATCAGGTCCTTGATTATCGTTTGCCCCCCAGTCCCAATCCTAACGAACACTATTTTTTTAACATGGATTTGAATTTTAGACTAATTCAATTTTAGTGCTGAAGGAGAAATATGTTAAAATCTTAGATTGATGCAATTTTAGTACTGAATTTAAAATAGGTTATTAGAAAAAATGCAACAAATCAAAAATCAAATTATATAAACGAAGATAATTTATGTATGCTGTTATTCTATCAATTACAGAAAAAAGAATCTATAAAATCAAACTATCGTTTGGTTTGTTCATGGAGTACCAGCGCCCTGATTATCGCTTGCCCTCCAGATCCAATTCTAACGAGCACTGTTTTTAACAAATATTAAAATTTTAGTCTAATTCAATTTCGTTATTGAAAGAGAAATATCTTATGTTAAAATTTTAGATCGGTGCAATTTTAGTGTTGGATATTAAAAATAGCTTCTGTTAAAATTTTAGATTAGTGCAATTTTAGTGTTCCATGAGAAATATCTTGAGTTAATATTTTAAACTGATGCAGTTTTAGCGTTGAATGAGAAACATCTTGTGTTAAAATTTTAGATCGGTGCAATTTTAGTGTTGGATATTAAAAATATCTTCTGTTAAAATTTTAGACTGGTGCAATTTTAGTGTTGGATTAAAAATATCTTCTGCTAAAATTTTAGATTAGTGCAATTTTAGTGTTCCATGAGAAATATCTTGAGTTAATATTTTAAACTGATGCAGTTTTAGCGTTGAATGAGAAATATCTTGTGTTAAAATTTTAGATCGGTGCAATTTTAGTGTTGGATATTAAAAATATCTTCTGTTAAAATTTTAGACTGGTGCAATTTTAGTGTTGGATTAAAAATATTTTCTGTTAAAATTTAGATTAGTGCAATTTTAGTGTTCCATGAGAAATATCTTGAGTTAATATTTTAAACTGATGCAGTTTTAGCGTTGAATGAGAAATATCTTGTGTTAAAAGTTTAGATCGGTGCAATTTTAGTGTTGGATATTAAAAATATCTTCTGTTAAAATTTTAGACTGGTGCAATTTTAGTGTTGGATTAAAAATATTTTCTGTTAAAGTTTTAGATTAGTGCAATTTTAGTGTTTCATGAGAAATATCTTAGCTTAAAATTTTAAACTGATGCAGTTTTAGCGTTGAATCAAAAACATCCTGTGTTGGGTTTTTGTTCCATCTGAAATTTTGAATAATTTCCTGAAATTGTTTCTGTTTTAAAAATAAGAGTTTGCTTCTGAAAACAAAAAATGAATAAATATACTTTAAAAAAAGTTATTAAAACAGAAACGCTGCTCTAAACATCTGAATGGAATTAATTATTGACTTGAACATTATATTCTTTTAGTCTGACTTTTTTGTCAATCAGGTGTAAGAACAAATTTGGCGAAGACTTTTCCCAATGCAAATATTTCAGTAAAAGTGACGCCGTGATAGCGACAAGATCGTGTGAGCATACAGATAACTAAAGCCAAGCTTTTTAATTATTGTACGGTCTAAAAACTTTATTGTTAAAATATTTGTGAAAAAATACAATAACTCACTAACTTTTTCCTGGATGGCCGATAAACTATCTTTGAGCTCACAACTTAGTACACACCTGTCTTAACAGTGTGACACATATGGAAGATTTTTCTATCCATATAAAGTATTTAGAGTTTAGTTACACTTTTTTTTTAAGATAATATTTCTTAAAGACATTAAACTTTCCTTCATTAGTATTATGGATTGAGTTCAAAATTACATAAAATATGTAGGTAAATGTTTACAACTTCACATCGATTACGCATATACAAGCTGTTCTATGTTTCAATGGTCTATTATGAGTTGTCTCTCTGGTTATGACACTTTATGTGGCTCATGCACGTCAGAACGTCGTGACTCTAGAATTGACTAGTCCATTGTGTTGAGTTCAAAATAACATGTATGGAGTTAATAAACTAATATAAAATTAAAAACAATAAGATACTACAACATTTTATGACTTATTGGTATTTATATTCCATTACGTAACTTGCAAGATTTCATAAAAAAGATTTTAACATTTTAAAATTTTTTTTCCCTATCATATACTTGTTCTTTCGTAATTAAATAAGAACTTTCCATGCATGACACTAATAGTGAAATCTATAAAGTCTTGTCATTCATCAGCAATGATTTCAATAAGCAAATTTGAATAAGCAAATTGATTTTCGTGACTTTCGTTGGCGATGAGTCTATTTCAGATGTCTTAAGAGCTTTCCTTTCTTAATCAAAATATTAGCATAATTTTCTCAGATTATTTGAAATAATGATTCATTTTTACAATCAAATCCAAGCATATCATAATAAAACATGCACGAATTCATACTTAGAGCTAAACAATGCAATCATAATTATTGCGAAGACAATAGAAACAGAGCATAAGTATCATGTTGCATTAAGAAGCGTAATTTGCATGAAATAATTAAGAACATTTTATGATCAAACTCTAGTCTGCTTTTTCAAAATAGCATTTTATTTTTATTTTAATAGAATAAAAAAGGTTATAAACGGGTGGCCGACCGTACATGATGCCTGTGACGAAAACATAACGTGACAACAAATAAAAGAATATTTCCGGTCTCTGTATCCTCTTCTTTGCGTGATGTCAGACAACGCGAAGACTGTGAGTTTATTCAAACCAGGTAGATGAATAGATTAAGAATAAAAAATAAAAAGATCTCATACACCCATGAAGATATAATAGAGGTGCAATTTTCGCTTTCTATATATTGCATAAACGTAAAACAAAAAGCATAGGTAATTATATCACTTGATGCTGGAATATTGTTTTAGAGTTTTGTCCAAGGTTGAAAGTCAAGGTTATTAGAGAACAATCATGATAAATTTAATAGAATAATGGGCATCCTGCGTTCCCGATTGTTTTCGTTAATCTCCCCACATGTGAAAAAGAACCTATGTATTTTTTTATATTTATATAATTATTATTATATTCTATCCTATAGTTGACAAGTTGATTAATTATTTTTAGAAATTTCCTAATCCAATTGCAGAATTCGGATAAATTTATTCTTACAGTTTTCTTTATTTGCATTTAAAACCTTCAAAAAGATATTAACGACAATCGACCCAATTCTTTGGCAATGCTATGACACATATTTCGGTATTTAAAATCGATAGATTAAATATTTTTAGATTATTTCTTTACGTATCTTTTAAAAAACAATAAAAATGCTGTTTTCTACCGATGATTTAGTTTTGTACATACATCGATTGTTATTTTTCTTTTCGTTGGAAATATGATTTGAATTTATGATTTAATCGCATTTGGAGAGGTCGCGAATGCTTAAGCTCCTTATAATAAGCCCTGCACTTATAATTTTTTTTGTGAAAAATACTTTAATAAAAAATTATCCGAATAAAAGTTAAAATATAAATTTATCAATCAGGAGAAGTTTTCTATGTTGTTGTTTTTTTGCAGGCCAATAAGGCAAGGGGTGAGATTGTTCTTTTTTTTTCCAGTGGCGCCATCTATGGCCCAGAATTCCACTGCTGTCACACCCATACGTCACACCCGTTTATAGGACGGGCCCATTCATACATGCATTCATTCATCCACAGATCGTAATTTTGACCTGAGCCAGAAAACGAACAATCTCCAAATTAGTACTCCCAGAAGTACAGTTTGTTATGGGAACATGGAGGACTTTGTGGCCCGACAGATTCAACGTGCACCAATCACCATTTACTACACGGAACTCCCGTTTTCACGAACGTGAGTCCAGCTCCCTGGTGCAGAAGTTTTCAATAAAATTACGCCATGATTAAAAATGCATGATATAATTTTTTTTTTAAAAATATTAAAAAGTTTTTGATAAATCAAGGGTTGGAAATCTATGATTTATGTGAGGCAAATTAATAATCCTACTTGGACCTCTTAATGGTTACTAATGTATGCATGTAGAACACAGAATGTGTTCTATAGAATCTATAGAACACATTAATTTTAATAGTAAATTAATTTGCTTCACATAAATCATAGGTTTCCAACCTATAGAGTGTTTAAATCCGTTCCTGAGCATCGCGGAAAAGTAACACAACTTCCCCCCCCCCCCTCCCGGATCGAAAAAAAAAAATCTTTCTATCTACAGCTTTGCCTGCTAAGTCAGTCAATTCGCTATAACTCGAAGTACGATAACTCGAATATTACAATAACTCGATTTTTTTATGAGGTCCCGAACCTTTTATCTTCAATTTCATGTTAATTATTCTCTATTACTCGAATTTTACTCCCTTTAACTCGATTTTTTTTTAGATCTTTTAAAGCAAGAAAAAAAACCTAGGAGCTGATATCTTGCCCCTTCCTTTGCAACACACACACAATGTCTTTCGCACTCTTCATGGAGAAGCTAAAGCTGTCCCTCTTGAAGTATGTGAGCAGTGGTTAAATGAAACGTTACCAAATTTACTTCAAGGATACAGTTAAAATGATGTTTTCAATATTGATGAAATGGGTTTAATTTTTAAATGTCTTCCAAATAAGACTATGATGTTTAAGGATGAAAACTGATCAGGGGGTAAAATGAGCAAGGAAAGTTTGACTGTCCTAGTTGGAGGAAATGCGTCTTGGACAGAGAAATTGCCCTTACTAGTTATCGGAAAATACCGAAATCCCCGATGTTTCAAGAATGTAAAAACATATCCTTTAAATTACAAGTCTAACAAAAAGTTTTGGATGACATCAGTTTTATTTGAAGACTATGTAAGAAAATTGGATCAGAAATTCTTCGCTAAAAAAAAAGTGATACTCTTTATGGATAAATCCACAGCGCATTGTGATCAACTTAATGTGAAAGCAGTAAACTTGCAGTTTCTCCCGCCAAACACAACAGCAAAGTTGCAGCCGATGGACCAGGGTATCATAAAGTGCTTCAAACAGTCTTATCGAAAATGGCTTGTCAGAAAAATGATCTTAAATATTGTAAGCAATTAGAAGATTTGCAAATAATAAGCAATAATTAAATAATCCGACAATATTTTGAAAGTCCAAAACCGAAACTAACGGTAAGTCGAACTTCCGATATGTCGAAGTTTTTCGTCAGTCCCATCAGATTCGAGTTATCGCGAATTCACTACATTGGCGAAGTCTTAGATCAGCAAAGTTATGTACTCGCCAAGTTTTGTACACGCGAAATTATGGATCGGCGAAGTTATGGTCGCGAAGTTTTTTCCAGCAAAGATTTGGCCGCGAAGTTTTAGCAAAGCTATATTCTATAAGCTATATTCTTTGGTTTTAGCCCGTACCATCAAAAGGCAAACAAATTATGGCAGAATTCAGGATTACGTAGTAAGAAAGTAATCCATCAATAATCTGTTTGTATAAAGATATTTTAAAAACTTGTATATTCAAGGTTTCATTTAACTAATTTGTTTATATATTTTAAATTTTAATCTACTTTTTTAGATGAGGGAGAATTGACCATGAAAGATTTCTACCGCATTATAACGTCCTCTTAAACCCTTATTTTAAGACCTTCAATTATTTTCTATTATTGAGCATTTCTTTGGAAAAGCTTTCAACAACTAACTGAATTGTACAATTATCAATCAATTAATTCGTAAACACGTTCTTCTTACACTTAAAGTGTTTCGTCTGAAATCTTCTTATTGAATAATGATCGTTATCGAACAGTATTATTCTTTGTTTCGCAAATCGTTTGAAAAGTATTTAGCTCAAATGTAACAATTAATTTTTTTGTTTCATTGTTTTTAACAAGAGATAAAGTTTGTTGTTGCAATAGCAAAAATTAATAAGTAAGTGTTTGTTGTGGTTCCAATAAGCGCTTACCATTTCATAGTGTCACGTATTCGATCCTCATTTCGGAGTTAAATTAAGGGAATGGAACAAAAGCATAATTCACTGGAAACAATATGGAGTTTATTTCAAACACAATGGCATACTCAAATATTGCGGGTAGCATATACAAAGAAATATCTCTCGTTACTATTTTCGTTTAATGTTCTTAGAAAAATTAACCGCAAAAATGAGCACGTTTTTCGTTCCTTAATTGACTCGCGGAGAGGGATCTTCGTGTTTGATTGCAGTTTAAAAAATGTTTATTTTTCCTTTCTCTTCTAAAAAAACTTTAGATTATTTTATTAGATTCTCAGTTCATTTTGTTTTGTTCAAATATTACGGGTTAACTGAATGGTAACATAACTTTGAAACTTATTTTTAAGGTTTGAAAAAATTAACTTATTTTTTTCGAGTAGATAATTTGATCACAAACAAGTGTAGAAAAAAAATGCAAGAAAAAAAACGTTATCATAATATTAGAATAAATAACGTAAGGAAATAACACTGAGCATAATTAGAGATAAGTAAAGGTTTGCAGCTATTTCGAAAATATAAGCTAATTACAATATCATATGTGCTAAGGGGCGTTAAATAATTACATAATCTTACAATTTTAACTCAAAGGGGGAGCAGTGAGCGCCGAAGCAACTCGGATCATGTATGTAAATTTTCAACACCATGTCTCTCACATTTTAATAAGTATTGAATAAACCTTTGATTGTTGTTCATTCAAATGTTAAGTATTTAAGTTACGTAGTTAGATAAAGAAACCAATTGAAGCAGAATGCAATATTAAGTTTAGCCAGGGCGCAAAACTTCTACTCACAATCTCGCCATTGGCGACCGAATGTTAAAGGTTGGGGAGTAAGTTTTGTCTAATAAAATGCTATCTTTCAAATCGAACTAGCACCATATTTTTTCTACGAGTTTTTCCAGTTGACAAACATTAAAAATGGGGCTTCAGACTCTAAGAGGAAGATTAATTAAATATCCAAAAATGTGCTTCACATAAAACTTACAATCTATGCCAACAAATGTGTTAACATATGTGCATGCTTTTGGCGCATTAGGTTGGCCTTCCAACGAAAAAATTCTTGAATTTGGTATAGAGGAGAGAAACTCTCCTGGTACTTAAATCCAGAGCTCTTTAATGAACAAGTGGATGTTGTATAGGCAGAGTAAACTAAATACAAGTTTGTCTTTGCTTTACTAACATTGATTTAGACGCCAGAGAAATTTAACAGAGAAGAATATGTACGACATTTCCAAACATACTCCCGATTATAACAAATTTGTGCTATTCTAAAAACGATCACAACTTTCTGTGAGAGAGGCTTCAGCTGTCACAATAGACTGAACACAGCTTACAGAAACTCTCTGAAGACTGAAACACTTGATCATCAGAATTTCTATAAATTGACCCCTCCCCTACCACAACAGAATTTACTTATCACCCTACTATATATAACTGTACAGTCGGAACTCAATGGCCATCTAACCACATGAATAATCCTTTACTTCATTCGCATTCCACCACCTCATCGAAACACCACAAAGTTCAAGCTATAGATGAATGGGAAAAGGACCGCAAGCGGCCTCAGGTGCCCAGATGTCTTATACAGTTCAGTTCAGTACAACAGAATTTAATCCTTAACCCGAAATTGACACATTGTATTCCAATGTCAAAAAACAGCTGTATACAAACATGAAGTGTCAAGAGTGTACGAGCATTTCTGATGCTTTAACTTTCTAATACATTTTGCATTTTAATGACTTTAAATAATACGTGGATAACATTGGAAAGATCGAAACTTTTTTTAAAACTAATATAAGTATTTTTTTCAGCAATAAACGTGTACCAATTTTATTTTCTACATTCTCTTATAGTTTTAATCACCAAAATATATATAAACTTGGGGACTCCCCCCTTTTTGTTATCGCTTGCTAACCCCCGAAACTGTTGAAGCAAATCATTTTAGTTTTTGGTTAATTAATTTCAACTGAACTTCAACGAGCTGTGAAAATAAACTTCAACTTTGACAAACTTAAAAACTAACAATTATTACTCAAAAACTAACTTTTTTTCATTTTCATATTTTTGAAGCTATGCCGATGGCTCGCTGTTGCTCGTTATAAAACGTAACGATTTTTTTCGGATCGCTGCGCTCGTTACTTTCAACTGTCCAATCTGCAGTAGGACGGATAATCGATAGAGTGTTAAAAAATAAAAATGTTTAACTGCACTTCGTAAGGAAGCGCTACTTTCCTATCATTTTACTATAAAATTAATCAGAAATCAGTAAGAGCGTGCTCTCTTCATCTGTGCAGACATAAAAGGTCAAAGGATTACAATTCTTCTAGTAATATTTTTGCGTTAAAGCAAATTACGCTGCTATTAGTACGCATTTAGAATGGTACCTTCATTTGTTTAAAGTATCTTAACTTCAAGTTAAATTTACGTTTTATAGCAATCAGTGTAGAAAACCGCATTCAAATAGATCAAGAAATAGCTATTTCACGTATTGTAATGAATTGGAGACTGATTTGTCAATCTCGCTTAAAGTGGATTAAATCATTAAATTGCGATAAAACAGCTATTTCTAGACCTATTAGAGAGTAAATTCTGTCAATAATTATTTGAAAACGTAAAATTAACATAAAATTGTGATAATTTAGAAAAATGAAAGTAACGTCTCAAATGTGCCAAAACAGCCAGTTCATAATAAGGTGTCTCCCCTAGTAGTGTAGGATATGACATTTCTAGCCATGGGTTGTTTATGCGATTCTCGATCTTTATGATGTGTACTTAAATCAAAGTTTATTATCGCTTTACTAAAATACCCTGTAGCTCACCGAAGTAACGCTAATACTGTTCAAATCTCCTTGTAATGCAAAATGCAGGTTAGCTCCATTCAAAAAGTCCTCCAAAGAAGGCAATTTTCTCCCAGTACTTGATCCAGGAGTTTCTTTGTCTTCTGGATTGGGTTCAAAATTACAAGGGTACGAAGTTGAACATTAGTAGTCGTAATCCGAAATTGGGTTGGTTGTTGAACGACGGTTATAAAATAAAATAAAAAATAAAATACTGTCGAAACGCTAAAAGGGTTTTACAATAATACGTCAAGAGAGTTGGAGGGAGGTCTAAATGAGATCTTAAAAAATAATCTGTCTATTTTTAAAAAATTTGATGAGAAATAATAAGGTACAAATCTATAAAGTGTATTAAAAGTACCGTTAATTAAAAAAAAAAAGATTTTTATTTTTACATAGTTTTATGACATAACGCTTGTTTATGCTTGCGTTAGTGTGCGTATGCTTGTCTTGCTTATGCGAGTCTATGCTTGAGTTAATGTGTAACCAATGTCTGTTTTTGTGTCTGAATAGGAGATTGGTAATTTAATATTGCAAGTTTTCTGGTTTTTAAGTTTTCTGAATACATTTTTAATCGACTAATTTATTTGTGACAACAATTATTTTAATTTTTTTTAAATATTTTAATTTTTTAATTTTTCATAAAAAAATTCCGTTGGTCGAAAAGTTGTTTCATTCAAATCATTTGAATCTATAATATTGAATGAATAAAGATCTTGTCCTCCAATTAGTGAATACTCTGCAATATTGTTCGACAAGCTTGATTTTCCCTAAACAGCAATTATTTAGTTTTCTTCATCCCTAAAATTATTGAATTTTTTTTCGAAACTGCTAAAATGTATTAAAAAACTCATAGCGTTACGCATTATGTTTCATGCAATAAAACGATCGTTATAATTTACTCGCTTTTATAATTATTTATCTGAATAAAATAGTCGAGTGTTATCTTAAAATTATTTAATAACAGTTTCTACTTTCCATCAGAACATAGTAAAGGTGTAATTAGCCTTCTTTTTTTAAAATAAGATCTAATCCCACAAAATTGACAACTTCTTCTAACTTGAATATTGAAAAATAATACTCTTTAGAACACCATTAACGTTTAAAATACCCGAATTAAAGAGAAAATATTAAAAACTCTATCTTGTTATGTTTTCAGCGACGTGAGGCTACTACACTGGTTATCATAAATTAAGGAAAAATCACAAAAATAGCGATAACTCTTTCAAAAGTAAGCCAAACCGTGCAAAATTTGCATATGTTGTCCACTAAGAGTAGCTGAGTAAAATTGCAATATGCAAATTAGTGGCGCTGCACTCGGCTTACGTCATCTGCCTGGAGCATAAAAGTCCAAGTTTGAGAGAAAGCACACAAATTTTACTGTGATTGCGACATTGAAAATCTGAGATAGCCAATTCGTAATAATGACCTCTAGGCATCATTTGCCTGAAGAACTACGATGGAGAGCCATCGGGAGACTAGAGGCAGGGCAGAGTCAATCAGAAGTGGCCAGATGGCTAAATGTGAGTCCATCTGTGGTTCATAGACTTTGGAGGCAATTTCAAACCACAGATTCGGCATCTAGGAGGTTCAGTCAAGGACGGCCAACTGTTACGACCAGTGCCGATGACCGATATTTGACATTAAGTGCACGCAGGAATAGAACCGCTACTCCGACACATCTTAGATCCTCTCTTGCTGCAGCCACCGGAAGGTTGGTGTCAACGTCAACTGTGCGCAGAAGGCTCCACGAAGGTGGTCTGTATGCGAGACGACCAGCCATTTGCGTGCCGCTCACATCACGCCATAGGAGAGACCGTTTGCAGTGGGCCCGACAACATGTCCACTGGACGTCAGATCAATGGAGGCCTGTTCTCTTTACGGATGAGTCCAGGTTTAGTCTAGAAAGTGACAGTAGACGTTATTTGATATGGAGAGAACCTGGGACCCGTTATCATCCATCAAACATCCGTGAAAGAGATGCATACGGAAGAGGCAGTGTCTGTGTTTGGGGAGGCATATCCTTAGGAGGGCGCACATACCTCCATGTCTTTCCAAGGGGAACCGTGAATGCTCAGGTTTATCGAGACAACATCCTTGATGCTTATGTGCGCCCATATGCCGGGGCAATTGGTGATTGCTTCCTGTTACAGGACGATAATGCAAGACCACACAGAGCTCGCATTGTTGATGATTATCTTCAACAGGAAACAATTACTCGCATGGAGTGGCCAGCTCGATCCCCGGACTTGAATCCTATCGAGCACGTTTGGGATGCTCTAGGGAGGCGTGTATCTGCCATCAATCCGCCCCCTCAGACCCTTGCCACGCTTGCAACTGCTTTACAAGAGCAATGGCTCTCACTTCCTATTGAACTGATAGACCGCATAATTTAAAGCATCACACATCGCTGTTTGTGCTGTATTGCTTCTAGAGGCAATCATATTCCATATTAAAGGTACTTTTTCTATTGCAAACCGATACTTCCAATTTGTTTATTTTATACATGTGCTAATTTCTATACTACTATTAATGTCTGATAATTTCTTTTTATGTTGTTTAATACCTTACTATGTGTTGTATATTGTGGGTAAGTTTCATAAAATTCCATGTGTAATTTCTTGAGTTATCGCGATTTTTGTGAATTTTCCTTAATTTATGATAACCAGTGTAATTTCAATTCGGGTTGTTTCGCTCTGTTTGCTAATTGTGTCATGGTCATAATAATTTTTTTCTCTATTTTTCGCCGGCTCTTTCCGAAAATGACTAAGGAGCGAAGCAATTTTCATAACTATACCTGCAGACGATAATTTTATTTTTCGCTCAGAACAGAGCTCTCATTTCATGGTTATTCATTCGTGTATGAACCTGATGTGAAGCGTGAAGTCGTGATTTAATAAGAATGTAACGGGTAATTAACAATTGCCAAGCTTTGCGACATATTACTGTATTGTTCTTAAACGTTAATAAGTTTAATGTATGACTCTCAGAAATATCGTTTGAAATTCAATTTAACTCAACTTTTTATTCAAAATAAATTTTCTTAACGATTAGGCTAAAACTATTTTAATAGAGTTTCATTTAACAGTTACGTCAAGATACACGCCTTCGAAATATCGTCTGAAATTCAATTTAACTCAACTTTTTATTCTAAATAAATTTTCATAACCAATTAGGCTTAAACTATTCAGAGGAGTTTCTTTAAACAGTTACATCAAAATACAAGTAGACAATATAATACGCTTTTAAAACTTATTATTACGGAATGCTTGTCATCAGAATATTTTAAGTATCTTCAATTTAAAAGCAGCACGCCTTTTTTTTCTTCATGATATCTTTAGCCAGACATTTTAATTACAGAATTTAAAACAATTCTTAGTCCAGTGAAATTGTCGAACAAAAGATCTTTAGCATGACATTTAATTTAAAAAGAAATGGCGAAAAATATAAATTATTAGATGTCTCACTTAAAAACTCGGTAAGCAAAAAGAAAAAAAAAATTTCCAAAAATAAAATCTTAAAATATAGCGCGTCTGCTGAAAAAAATGGAAGATGCACGACCTGACCTCTAAAGTACCAAAAACAAACAAACAAACTTCAAACCAAAGAAAGACGGACTAACAAAAGCGGAGACAAACATGCAAGAAATAAACATCAAATGTCAAACCGCGTAATAGTTTCATCAAATGCAATATCACGTAATATGCAGACGGACAGGCAGATATACAATCCTATATATCAAGCTAAAAGAGCTTTTAGCGGCAGACATATGACTTGGCCTCTAATAAAGTTTAAAAAAAAGGTATAGCTCGCATCTTTTTTATGAGTTTTATATCTGAGGCCTTACACGTGGGAGAGCATATATATTTCACGTATTATCCTATGTCTTAAGAGGTCATGACCAACAACCGGGTGTCTTTTGATGTGAAAATCTCTTGATTTCAGAAGGTTATTATTATTTTTTTTTTCCTCTTCTTCCACGGACAGCGTTTTCTGGAATAGTATTTAAGATATGGAAAAGATTCATGGGTTAAGTGATTTCACAGCTAAAATCTCAATTTAATTTCTGACGGAGGTTGGTGATGTTTATGATATGTTCCTATTCGCTCTTAGATAAGCCTGCAATGTAGCTGTTAGTCCAAATGCGCTTGCATTTAACAATTCCATTCAATTATATCACGTTTCAGCTTTAATGGCCAGCTTCCAAATGTGTTTTCCTAATTCATTCATTGAATTATTTAATTTATTGTTGAATATTATTTTATATTTAGGTACATATATATTACAAGTGTCAAGACGTTGCCTCGTGACAATTCTCGTGGTCAAACTTGTCAATCTTTTGATAATTAAACAGTTGATTAAGATCCCGTGGTCTCATCTCGCAATCGAATTACAATGGTCAGTTGAACTTTTAACTTTCTAGAAATTTGTCAAAAATGTATTTTCGTAAATATGCCAAATGGCCAAGTAAATGACGTGATCTCAACACTGTGCTCTCGTATTTGTACGTATGCGTACTTTTTAGTGCGCATAAACGTGGAGCGTTTATGCGTGGAAAAGTGCTTCTTTCTCTTTGTACCGGTACTGACAAAGTTAATACTTCTATTTTCAGCAACATTGCTCTGAGTGCTTAATTTACGCTCACTATTTCGCCGAATTTTGGCTCCTCTTTGAACAACCTGAAACAGAAAAAAATATATCTTTAAAAAGTATTTGTAATTTTCTTTGGGGTTTTTTTTCTCTTCTTTTTTTTGGACAAATGACAAAATATAAAGTTTATCTAAAAGTTTATTTCAGGAATTTTATTACCAATGTTATCGTTTATTCATTTTTTCCTACGTTTGAGAATTTGTAAATAACAAAGGCGGTGCTAGAGGAAAAGAGAAATATTTCATGATCTTGGAAAACTGGAACATTTCATCATAGGATTACATTTGTTTTTCCTTGATATTTATGGAGTTTATATCAAAATCACGACAATCAATATTTTTAGGATACATAAAAATCCTTACTTTTTTATATCTTAAAATAAACATAAAATTTAAACTCGCAATAATCTAAAAAATATTTCGAAAGTCCCTTTAAGTATTTAAAAAGAAAATTATTATTCCATGAAAAGAAAATTTTATATAACATAAATATGTTTTGCATGTAAAAGAATCGTATGAAATGTAGGAAATTTATATGAAATCGACATACTTATCTGATATCTTATTAAAACAAAAAATAATTTCGAAGGTCTCCTGTTCCCATGTTCATGATTACATATCTCATTTTCACATACTTAGGAATATGCTATTTCATAAAAGTACATTAGAGCAACGTATTGATAAATTGATTTAGCAACGGAAGACAAAGTATCTTTGGCCTAAAATTCATGGCATTATTTGAAAAGAGACTGGCTCTTACTTATAAAAAAATGAATTTATGAGCGTAATAATTATTTTACAAACTTTTCGTACCACGGAATCACTTGAATTGGCAAAATAATGATGGGATAAATCGTTAAAATGTCTATACACTTACAACACGATGATTCAGAGTGGCTATAAATTTTTACTTTAATGGTCTTGTAATTTTTTTGAGAATGTAGCGAAAAGTCTAATTCAACTGTTCCCAACATGGTTTCAACATCTCCTTTCAGTAATTTTTTTTTTTTTTATTGTATTACTTAAATGTAGATTTATGTTTTTCGAAATTTCGCTTTTTTATTGCATTTTTTGAGCCGCTTATCCATATAATGGACTTTCGTGCTTTTCTGTAGCTGTAAGCTTAAGCGTGACAATATAAAACAAACAAACTATTGTGGAAGATTTAATTGAATGAAAGCATTTGTGGCTGATGAAGGCAAAACCTTTTAAACTTCTCACGGTTAGCACGACTAAAAAGATATTTTAACTAAGATTCTATCTACCACAGGAAATATTTCATGTTAGAGCGAAAGTTAGATCAGCTAAGTGGCGAACGGATCACGGATTAGAATCTCCTTGTCGTCGGACTAACCATTGGAGGTATTCGTGGTTTTTCTTATCATGTAACGCAAATGCACGTTAGTTCCATCAAATCCTCCACGAATACTAGTTTCTCCCGATTCTTGATCCACCAGTTTACTTGTCTTCTGAGTTGGATTCAAAACTACAAGGCTAAAAAGTTCAGCGTTGCTATTCGTAAACTCTGAATTAGGTCGACTGCTTAACGTCGGCAATAAAACAAAATAAAAGATTAGGTAAATGAATGAATGTGACGAGGGAAAAGGGTAGCGAGCAGAGAAACACTGAATCAGTGAATCAGAAAAACAGTAAATCAGTGAATCAGCTTGCAAATCAATAAACAAATTTAAGAACCTATAATATGTGAATGAGTATAGATGAGCACAGTTATCATTATCACTACTAAAAGCCTCTTTGAAATGGATTAAATTTAGTAATTGATGCTTTCATTATCAGCTCGTTTCAAATAGGCACAGATGCAAATAAAGCTCGGAACCAAAATTTCTGACGAGATTCAAATTTATACTAAAAATTTTATTTTAGAATATTGATGAACAACGCAGCAGTGGCCCACAAAGAAGGGGCGAAGAAGCTTTCGGCCTTAGGCCAGCCTTAAGGGAGCACCCAATCGCTTTTGGCGCTAAAGTTTTAAATGCATGACTATAATTTTATATCTCTAAAATTATTATTAAATTTATGACTATAGGAGCTATTAAATAGGTTAAAAAGGAGGTTATTTAATAGTATTGAATTATGTATTTTATTATAAAATATTTTTTAAGTATTTATTTCAATTATTTCATTATAAAATAAATTTTATAATAAATATTTTGTAATAAAAATGCCTGAATAAAATATTAGCAAGCAAATATTTTATTCGGGTAAAGTATTTTATGAAGAAAAATTTAAGGTTGTTTAAGAAATTTAAAAATGAAGTTTTAGATCATTAAAACGTGATTATATTCCATGAATTAAGAAAAGAATTAAAAATAATTTTTCGGGAATAATTCTTTTTTTACCTTAGTATAGTACCCATTACTCATTTTAAGTAAAAAAGAATTTATGCATTGAATTGTCCTTCTCTTTTTAATTGAATTGGCTTTTTTCTCGTTCAGTAATTTAACTCCTATTATCAGGGGCATTTGTGCCGGACATCATCAGCTGGACATGGCCCATCATTTTATGGAGAAAAAAAAAAATGCTCTCGTTATAAGGAAGCAAAAATAGCGTTTGAAACGATGCATTGGAGCGTATAGGAAGAAAACAGTTTCTTTTTCGGGTTGTTTATTTATTATTTTATTTATTTATTTATTTTTTAACCGAAGAGTTTTAAATCAATAATCAGCAAACCTAAATGTTTAAAAAGCATAATCTGAAAGCACAATAACTGTCAATCGAGAGTCTTTCTTTTTCTCCTCAAAAAAAAAAAAAAAAAAAAAAAAAGAAAAAAGTTTTGCTGATCCCGGAAATTTGTTGATCTGTGTAACCGCTACTCACCCCTAGATCAGCATTACAAAAGATCGACCTCACTCCAGTTTCCGTAGATGACAAAAACTTTCCGGTTATTCGGAACTACAGGCTGGAACGGAAACTAATTCTTCAGCATCAACTTCCTTCATCCAGTATTTTACGTACAATACGGCAAATCGCGAAAAGAAGACGAAAAAAAAAAAGAAATCAATCAGTTCCAGCGTTAATGACAATGTTTCAATCATTAAGCGCCACATACTCTTTATACTTTTTTTCCCCTCCGATTCACTTCGAAGGGTCTAACCTAGATTGAATTGTTTTTTTTTTTCTTCTCCATCTCCTATTTTTTGCTTGTTTCTAGCATTGTTTTAGATTTTAAATATTTCTACAGTTCATTCCACATTTTTTTTTTTTTTTTGTGGAGATGATTACTTTATTTTCTGCCACTTAGAAATTAAATACTGAATACGTTATGACTTTAGATACTTTCACGTTTTATTTATCTTGAATGGAAAATGTAAAAATAATTAATAAACATACAAATTGAACGAAAAGGCTTGAGTTAAAATCGCATAAGATATTCCATTTCAAAATCTCCGGCTAATGCATATATTTTAAAATTTATCGTTTTCACTTATTTATTTATTATTTATTTGCGTTTCAATTTTTTTTCTTTTTTTGCTAAACGAATCTGCGCTGCGACTGAACCTTTATGAGTTATAGGGTAGAAGAGCGTTCGTGAAGTTTTCGTGGTTTTCCTCTCTATGTTACGCAAATGCAAGTTAGTTCCATAAAAAGTCCTCCACGAAAGCTAGTTTGCCCCAATGCTTAATCCAGGAGCTCTTTTATCTTTTGGGTTGGACTAAAAATTGCAAGGCTGTGGAGTTGAACATTGATACACTTACGAAAATTTAAGATATATTTAAGGTTGATTCGAGATATTTTTGACGTATCGAGGTTGTTTTGAGGTATATAAGGTTGTTGAGAAAACAGCTATAAACATTATACCCCTTAAAGGTTGTAATTAAGGTACGAGGTTGTTTTATATACACTTCAGCTTATTTTGAGGTTGTTTAAAATTCACTTCAAATCAACTAGACTAATGAGGTGATTTTCAAGGTATACCAGGTTGATTTTTTGACACTTGTAACAAAAGAGGTATTTTTGAGGTATAAAATTTTTTACCTTATTTCAACTAAAGAGAGTGAACTATTTATTGAGGTATATGAACTCATTTTATTTATATCTAAGCTCATTTTGAAGTTGTTTTAAATTAACTTCAAATCAACCAGACTGATAAGGTAGTTTCGAAGGTATACCAGGTTGTTTTTCTTACACTTGTAACAAAAGAGGTATTTATGAGGTATAAAAAAATTAACCTTATTTCAACTAACGAGAGTGAGGTATTTACGAGGTATAGAAATATATACCTTTTTTCAACTAAAGAGAGTGAGGTATTTATTGAGGTGTATGAATTCATTTTATTTATACCTAAGCTTATTTTGAGGTTGTTTTAAATTCACTTCATATCAACCAGACTGATGAGGTGATTTCTAAGGTATACGAAGTTGTTTTTCTTACACTCATAACAAAATAGGTATTTATGAGGTTGGAAAAATTTACCTTATTTTAACTAACGAGAGTATTTACAAGGATTTATTGAGGCGTACGAAGTCATTTTATTTATACCTAAGCTTGTTTTAAGGTTGTTTAAAGTACACTTCATATTAACTAGCTCACTTCCCAGAGTTCCGTGCTAGCCGGCAAATGGCCTGTATGTTGACAATCGAAAGTCTATTCGAAATTCGGTAAGTGTGTTTGACATTTATAAATTAAGTTTTATCACTTTTATTCAAATATGCTTCAATTTTTAAACTTGAATTTTATTATTTTTGTTTTAAAGACGCGTCTTGATCTTAATTGATTTAAGTCAGAGGGTTTTCTTTAAGGTCTATTGTTGTAGGCTTGGCAATAAGAGAGAACAAGCGGAATATTTCTCGTCGCTGTTCAGGGTAACGTTACTGGTGAATCGTTACAGCAGATTACCCATAGTATATTTTATTGTTTGTTATTTATTCAAATATAACTATTTTTTTGTTTTGCTTGAATGAATATGTTTTAACGTAGCACCATGCAAGCTGATTCATTGAGTAAAATCTTCATAATTTCTCCTATAAATAAATAATTGAAAATTGAAGGATTTTTAAAATAGCAATTTTGTTTTGAAATTCTACTATAGTTGCAAGCTAATCGTTTGCTTTGATATCTGTATGCAAAGTTTATATTGTTGTTTATGAGTGAAAATATGTATAATAACACTGCATTTTAAATCTGATTAACATGCAATTTCGTTTTTTAAAGTATATATATATATATAGTATATATATTTACAGAGCTTATCCATAGTTCTCTGATATTGCTGAGATGACCTAGGCTGTAAATAGCACATGTGCAGCAACGAAGAAGAAGTGACTAGCAAGCTACTGCTCAGCCTTCTCCTGGGAAAAAGTTCTGAATTCATACCAAAAAGAAAAAGTAATCTCTCATAATAAACTACAGAATTTATGTAATTGTTGATAACCATAGTTTGCCTGATATTTGATAATTGAAAACTAGTAATTGTACTAGCTCTTTTTTTCATGCTTGATAGCAAAACTGTTGTTTTTTACTACATGTTATTTTTTCGCAATTTATCCACGTAATTATTTACTAAGCAGATTGTTATTACTTATTAGAAAACAGAATTAACTAAAACCCGATTTCAAGTTTATATGACAATTTGTTTCAAGGTAATTAACATTTTTGTGCAGCTGCTTGTGGTTCACTACTTCAAAAATCAGCGAATTTCGGAAATCTTAAATTTTTTAGAAATAAGTCAGTATTATTTCTTATTCAATTTTAATACTGAATTGAATAAAAATCAAATGCAACATTTATTGTTGAAAGTTATATGCATTTTTTTGAATCTCATCCTATGGGATGTGTTCTTACATTTAAACAAATGTTTGTAACTACTAATTATTTGTTTCATCCTGCTCGGTATTATAAGTTTTACAAGAGATATTATGCTCAACTTCTTTTAAAAGTATTATTTCAAATCATTCTCTCTTAGACTTTTTCCTCTCATAAAATTGCTCACAACTGTAAAATAAATGCTTCTTATCAGCTTGTTATTAGTTCTATTCGATTGAGTGTAAAAAAAAGAATAAAAATTGGTTCATAACTTTAAAATTTTAATTTATTAAACGATCGTTGATTCTGGATTACATTGATTAAAAAATATTAAAATAACTATTTTTTAAGAAACTCTGATGTGATTAACAATAATGGAAGTCCCTTTCAGAATCAGCGTCAAAAATTTATAAAAACACTATTAGTTTCATGAAGTCTGACAAAGGGTTTAAAAATATAGACTAGGTTTACTAAGCTTAAAGATTTGTAAGAAAAAAGAAAGGAAATCTAATTATCAAACTTACAAGTAAGCATAATAAAACCAGATGTATAGGAAAATAAAAAGTGTTAAAATTTCATAAGATTGGAATTATATATTTGAATTTCTGTAAATGTTGTTAATCATAGTACTTCCTTCAGTGTACTTTATTTTGTGGCTGTGGTACCTGGTACGCTTTTTAGCTACGAGGATTGAATGGAAATGGCAGAAGAGGAATACCATTTACCTGAAAAGGAAAATTAATTTCATCCAGTTAATTTAAATCACGAAAAAAACAATTTCTAATATTTTAAAACCTGCATTATTATTGTAAATATGACTTTCTTAATAATTCATATATTTTTTCTTTTAGGCTCCAATACTTCCAAGCTTCAACAGGTAGACAGAAACAGTATTCAAAATAATTTTGTTGGTTTGTAAAAAACTGAAATTTTAGTTTTAAATAAAAGTAATTTGAAATTCAGGTGGATGATTATTTAAATTTGCAGTTTTACTGATAGCTTTGAAAATTGAAGTACCTTAGACTCAGTGGCGTAGCGAGCTTAACTCGCGCCCGGGGCACAATACCCTTTTAGCGCCCCCCCCCCATTTGAAAACCATATAATATTATATGTAAAATATACTCGCAAATTAATAAATAAATAACGTAAAATAAATAAAGTCATAGATTCAAGCTAGGCTTTAAATAGAGACAAAAAATGTAGTTGAGAGAACAAGACTAGATTTTGAAATGTATATGATCATCTAGAATTAGTTCAAAAGATACTTATAATTTATTTTACATATTTATAGAGAAATATTTTAAAAACACGCAGTTTTAAAACAATAAAAAAGTAAATATTTATTATCTGTAAGGAGATACATATATTTAATAATCATAAGATTATAATACATTAATAAAACTTATTACTATGTCTAAATTTTTCGTGCTTTTGATGAAGCAAATGTATCAATAATATCATCAAAATTGATCATTTAAAATTTTTCTCTTTCCACACTTAAAAATGCTAGGTCACTTAGGCGATCTGTCAAAATTAATTTTAATTTGCTGAATGAACGTTCGCAGCTGGCAATTGATACTGAGATAGTCAGGAGTATTTGAAATTCCGCTCTCAGATTTGGAAAAACATCTTCGAGATTGATTATAAAAGTAAGAAATTCTAATGGAGTTTTAGGTTTAATTTCTTTTCTACTGCGGAGTAACATTTTGCTGTCACATATTTTGATAAAAAGTTCTATTACATTGAAATCTGTATTATAAAATTCATCCAGATTTTCACAATTTTTTTTCAAGGTCGTTATCAACATTATTCTTGTTTAATAAATTTTCAACGTCTAGTAGAAATCCAAATTTGAAATTAAGGTCACTTAATCGTGTACACATTTCTTGTTGGAGACGATCAAGAGTGCTTTTCATAACGCGAGAAATTTCACTTTCTGCGGAAAGACCACCATAGCCAATTCTCCAGGCACGTATTGTTCTATCCATATCCTATTTTTCACAAAGAGACTCAGCTTTTTCTATTGCCTCTTTACAGAGCTTGTCTCAAATTTCGGCTAGTTCAGTTGCTAATGATTCGAGATCATGGAACACTTCTCTGAAATTCATTCTAGGATCTTGTAATCTGAGCTGCACACGATCAATCCTTCTTAAAATTTCATACCAGAAATGAGCTAAAGTTATAAAACTATAGGTTAGTATATTTTGCAACAGAATTGTAGCTTCACTTCTGTTGTCACTTGTAGTGGTAGTGTGCTCTGCTAATTTTTCTATTAGTTCTTATATATTCTCTAAGCCCACAGATGATAACGATAACCGCTTGTATTTTGGCGCTCCATCGCGTTTCAGATGTGTGACCTGCCATCACAGCAGCATAATCGTAACATTGTGATCTGCAGTTATTGAAATTTCATCGTAATTTAATTTCTCTAAAATTGTATTTTCGATCGAGGCTGCATCTTTAGCATGTATTTCAATAAAACTCAAAAAAGATTCTTTGATGGAAACTTTTTTATTGATAAAATCAGCATATGCATACCTAGCAACTTGGGACATTTGTTCTCGATGAGAGATATCAGGAGTTGAATCAAACAAAAGTCCATAATATTTATTTCTTTTGATATCGTTTATTAGTTGATTTCGAACTGTAGATGCCAGAAGATGAATGAATTCATTTTGAATCTGTGGTGACAAATATGAGAACAACAAATTTTTCTGTTGACAAATTTTTTCATACTCTATTCACTTAATAATAGAATCGTCGAGTAGATGTAGTAAGTAATCTTATTTGATTTATTACTTATCAAGAATGTCTTGAGCTTGAAAGGTAGTAACATAATGAAATATACAATATAATTTATGCTGACATTAAACTCATTAATAACATTTAATAACATTTCATTTTTATTCCAAGCAGAGCGCGATGGCAAGGACGTGAATTAAATATTGAAATATATTTAATATGAATATGAATTTAATATAATATTTAATATGAATTAAATATTATGAATAATATTTATGAATTATGTAACATTTATTATATTACACTGGCACTAATTTAAAATATATTTTCCAGAAATTAACTATAATAAAAAAAAAATTATCCAGCAATTTTTTGTTTTGTGGACCATTTGGCGCCCCTTTGTGAGTAGCGCCCGGGGCATGATGCCCCCCCTTGCCCACCCCTCGCTACGCCACTGCGTTAGACTACTATCTTCTAAAAATATGAGTTCCCATGAATAATTTTTCCTAACTGTAGAATTTGGATAAGTGTTATTTCAAAATGTCAATCAATGAAAATTACAGAAGAATTATGCATTTGAAACTTTCATTTATAGCTTAACAAAAGAAGCAATTACTGTCGAGGGTTTAATCTTAAAAACTTCAGGTTGATAAATGAAGATCTCCACTAGTGAAAAAATGTAATGATATGCATTATTCTTCATATAATATCTTTATATTTATTATATTTTTTATAGAGAGAGGTTAAAAAATAATAAACTAGGTGGTCCGTATAACACCCCACGTTTGGGAATTATTATCTTCGTAAGTACTAAAAAAATAGCTTTAGGTTGAGCTACATAAGCCTGAAGTGTGAAATGTCGCATCTTAGGTTGATAAATTAATACTTCTAAAAATACAAAAATATATACTTGAGGTTATGAAATAACACATGGCGTTAATAAAAAATAACCTTTCCAAGGTCAAAAAATACACTTGAGGTTGATTTATAGTTACCTGAATCCTGAAGTGTAAAATGACAAACCGTAGGTTGAAAAATACATACCTCTACGAGCATAAAATTAAATACATGAGGTTGAAAAATAGTTACTTGGGGTTGAACAAAATACACCTGAGGTTGATTTATAGTAACCTGAAGTGTAAAATGACACACCATAGGTTGAAAAATGCATACCTCTACACGCATAAAAATTAGATACCAGAGGTTGAAAAATAATTTCCTGATGTCGAATATAATACACTTCACGTTAGTAAAAATTTACCTCTCCAAGTATTAAAAAATACACCTGAGATATATTTATATTAACCTGAAGTGTAAAATGACGCACCACAGATTGATAAACAAATACCTCTACAAGCATAAAATTATATACTTGAGGTTGAAAAATAATTATCTGAGGTAGAACAAAATGCACCTGAGGTTGATTTATGATAACCTGAAGTGTTGTTGAACAAATGCTTCCAGAAGTGTAAAAAAAATATACTTAAGGTTGATAAGAAATAACCTAAGGTTGAAAGTAAAACATCTTAAAGTACTAAATATCTACCTTTCCACAGATGTATTAAATTACAACCTCTCCTTTATACGTTTAGAATATACTTCGTTTATACCTCATTTATATCTCGATTTTTTTCGTAAGGGATGGATCCGGTTTTCTCCCCAGATGGCGTATTTGAGCGTTGCGATCGCCCATAAAGTCAGCCATTAATTGTATCGTTTCTGCTATCTGTTTAGCCTCAAACAAAGCCTTCTTAATGAATATAGAAAGCTATAAGCTGAAAAAAAGATCTCGTCTCTCTATACATCACTCGCACCCTAGTCAATCTGAACAATCCAAGCATTGGTGTGGATGAGTTAGGAAATTCGTTATTCGAATATGGAAAAATGTGCTCTAAATTTGTATATCGTTTATCAAGTTAAATAGAAATTCTCGCTTTAATATTTGGGAAATAAATTCATTGATTTTAGTTTTTTGCACTAAGATACTTACACTAGTTTTGTTGAAAAGACATTGGCAATCTATGAAGGAAAATACTTCAAAGCAATAAATGGCAAAAAGTGTTTTAAAATAATGTAAAAGCTTAATTTCTGTAAACTGTTTACCATTTACAGATCTTGTTCGTATGGCACAATTATCTTCACTCATTTGGGAACCTTCATTATAAGTCTAAAGACAGAAATTATCCTTGTAAATATTATTTAGAATTTTCTTGTACTCATGATTATGCATTTAAATCTTTGGTGCAAAAGTTTTTTCTGCAAAAAGTGTCTAAATTTACAGTCTCAGAAAATCTCTTCATAATGTTTATGTGAAAAGTTTGTTACTTATGAAATATGCTATTTGAGCAATATTTGTCTTGTTTGAGCAGTGTTTAGACTAACATAAAAATTTATTTTGTTAGCCTGTTAAGCAACTAACAATAGTAATAGGTTAGGATGATTAAATTTTTATGAGGCATATTATCTAAATTTTTTGTCCAAACTAATTTGAAAATTATGTATCTCTGAGCATATATACAAAATATTTGTTGAAAAATCTAAGTTTCAATCTATAGCGTGTAATTTAATTTTTGCCTTAAGTCACTATCATTAAGCATTCCTTACATTATTAGTTTCTTAAGGTTACTTTTTATGTTAATCTTAGTCATATGATAGCCAAAACATATAGTTACAGCCTTAAAATTTGTTTTGAATGCTAGACTAAATAATCTAAGCAAGTTTTACCATTTACCAAGAATAAAATATAGATTATTGTAAAGCATTTTAAATGATACTCCAGTTATGATTTTTAAGTATAATAATTTAAATATTTCTGTTGCCTTTTCTTTATTCTCTGCTTAACAAAATTAGTTTCAAGATCAATTTCTAGCCTTAGTTTCTATACTTGTTATTCAGAAAATCATATTTCTTATAAAATATTTATTAGTTTGTTTTTAAAATTTAATTGTTCTGATAAATTTACAATTTGAAGCATAAGTAATTATTACATTTCTGTGACATTATTTTCAACTTTAATTGGTTACAACAATTTTATTTAAAGGCACACCTTTATACACAAAGGGTTATGAAATGAACTGAGACTAATATTTCTAAGTATTAGTTGACCATTCATGTTGGCGATACAAGAATACTTATTCTTGTATAGCATCTAATAAGAGTTTTTCATAGAAAGTAATCTAACTAACCGGCAGTCGGACTGATACTGGTTGATAACTTGACTCTTGTAATATACATAATAAGAGTTTTTTACAAAGAAATAGTGTGACTGAATACAGTGTGAAGCCTCATTCTTGTAGCATATGCAATAACAGTTTTTCCCATAGAAGTGACACAACTAAACACTCTCATGTTCAAATGGGTGAGAAACCTTTTTCCTGTAATATATGTAATAGAAGTTTTTCACAAAGAGGTAATCTGATAAGACACAGTCATGTTCATACGTATGAGAAACCTTATTCTTGTAGTATATGTAACAAGAGTTTTATACAAAGAAGTGATCTGACTATACACAATCGTGTTCACACTGGTGAGAAACCTTTTTCCTGTAGCATATGTGATAAGAGTTTTTCAAAAAGAGGTCATCTGACTAGACACAGTCATATTCATACAAATGAGAAACCTTATTCTTGTAGTATATGTAACAAGAGTTTTATACGAAGAAGTCAATTGACTAAACACAATCGTGTTCACACTGGTGATAAACCTTTTTCCTGTAATATATGTAATAAAAGTTTTCCACAGAGAAGATATCTGACTAATCACAGTTATGTTCATACTGGTGAGAAACCTTTTTTCTGTATTATATGTACCCAAAGTTTTTCAAGCCGATTTTATCTGACTGAACACAGTCGTGTTCACACTGGTGAGAAACCTTTTTCCTGTAGTATATGTAATAAGAGTTTTTCACTAAGAAATACTCTAACTATGCACAATCGTGTTCACACTGGTGAGAAATGTTTTTCCTGTAATATATGTAATAAGAGTTTTTCAAAATTAAGTGATTTGACTAAACACAGTTATTTTCATACTGGTGAGAAACCTTATTCTTGTAGTATATGCAACAAGAGTTTTTTACAAAGACGACAATTGACTAAACACAGTCGTGTTCACACTGGTGAGAAACCTTTTTCCTGTAGTGTATGTTATAAGAGTTTTTCACAAAGAAGTAGTCTGACTAGACACAGTCATGTTCATACTGGTTTGAAGCCTCATCTATGTAATATATGTCATAAGAATTTTTCAGAAAGAAATCATCTGACTCAGCATTATCGTGTTCATACTGGGGAGAAACCTTATTCTTGTAGTATATGTAATAAGAGTTTTTCACATCGAAGTTCTCTGACTAAACACTGTTATGTTCATACCAATGAGAAACCTTATTCTTGTAGTATATGTAATAAGAATTTTTCACGTCGGAGTCTTCTGAATAAACACAATATCGTTCACACTGGTGAGAAACCTTTTTCCTGCAGTATATGTAATAAGAGTTTTTCATTAAAAAATACTCTAACTATACACAATCGTGTTCACACTGGTGAGAAACCTTATTCTTGTAGTATATGTAATAAGAGTTTTTCACATAGAATTTGTCTGACTAAGCATTTTCGTGTTCATACTAGTGAGAAACCTGAATCTTGTAGTTAACTCTTAAAGTTTATCTCTGTAAAGGAATTTTATGCTCACTTTTCTGTTCATACTACTGACTAACTTTATTTTTTGTAAGTTTATTCACATAATGTTTAAATGCTAGTATAACCTGTTTATAAGTATAATATAATGTTCATAAGAATTGTATAACCTGATAAATAAACCTGTTCATGAAGTTTCATAGATAACTATTTTAACTGTTTGCGAATTTGTCCAGAGCAACTACTACTAATTAAAAGTAAGGTACCAATTTTTTAAATTTGTAATTCAGTTGGACAGAGCTGGTATTCAATATCATGGGGCTTAGAAATGTGAGAAATAGTGATTTTACTGACTATCGTCTGAATGTTAGCCTTTCTGGCTTCTGAATCGTTAACTCCTTTTTGTTTGGAAGCAAACCATTGTATTCTTTTCATGCTTAATGCCTGCATATTTCACTATTAAAATATATTGTTTCTGATTCAAATTAAGGGTTGCAATTTGAAAAATATGGTCCCAATTTGACGTTAAATAGTCAGGATCATCAATTTTAATTTCACTTTTTGCCTATTTAGCTATACCTTAAAAACTTAAAAGCAAATGGATTGTATGTCATGATACTTCACAGGAAGACAAAAGCTCTCGAGATCTAGCAAAGTACTTATCATGACAAAAGTGAAATTGACATAAAAGGACTTTAGACTGTTTTTCTGACTAAACTATTGGGACCATTTTTTGTTTATGTCCTCGAAAAGAACTGTTATTACAATTAATATTTCACTTGAGTTTTCTCAAAATTGTCAGGGAACTGCATGGACAAGTGGAACTTAAGGCATGGCTTTTCATTTTAAGAGATCCAATAATTTAATTATCAGATGAGAAACTTACACTGAATGCATTAATTATAAACAATATTTCAGAGGAAATTTGACGGAAATTTTTTTAAATTCATGTTGGCCACTCTTGCCCCCCCCCTGTTCTCAGCATCCCCCCTTTTCTCCTACTTATTATGACAATCATATAATATCAATTTAAGAAAACATTTTGAATCCGGTTAATGATATATCTTTAGGTAGGTCTTTCAAGACAAACTGATAAAATTTAAAAAATTATTTGTTAGTTTCAAATCTAAAAATTTTCTACACGTGTTACGAAAAATGAATAAAATTATAGGTTTTTTTATAGGCACATATGCTATGTCTTAAAAAATTACTTCAGTAAATACAGGGTCCTAAAAATATAGCTATATTTTAAAAAAGATCCATTTTTTAATAGTCTGCTTACTGAATCTTCTGATCAGAATGAGAGGAAAATCTATGTATTCATATTGTCATGTAATCATATATGACAAAACAATCATGATGCAAGACTATTTTTTTTAATATTCCAAAGCAATATAAGAAAAAATCATGAAACTTTTTTTCCTAAAATTTTTTTTTTAATGGCTTGTTTTGACAATGAATTTTATTTTCTTCGGATTTTAAAGTGAAAAATAAAATAAAAAAAAGAGGCAAAAAAAAAAAAAAAAATTTATGTAGTTTTACTTGTAGTGTTTTCTCATCTTGTTTCAGTTTTATTTCTCTGGATTTAAATTGAAATTGTTATGTTTGAAACGGAAAATAAAATTATTCAATTGATAAATAAACAGAAATGATAAATTTTAATACTGATGATCAGATTAATATTTTATTCTCTATCAACAGTATTCTATTAAAATTTTAAAAAATTATTACATTAAATTCAGAAAAATTATTCATGAAAATTTTTAAAAAAAAGTTAATTAGCACAAAATAATGATTTTGATTATCTTCTAAGATTTTGATTAAAAAAACTACGGCGAAAACCTTTTTTTCTCCAAGTGTTACGGAAACAAATTACCACATTCTTAAAAATATGTTTTTTGTCCAATTAAAACTGTTTTTATTACAGAGAATAATAAAATCTTATGGAAACTTTTAATGAAACTTTTCTTTAAGAATATTTTTTTGACATTTTTGTTGTTCAAAATCTAAACTGTAGTTAATTTTTTGTATTATGATAAAAATTATCATGATTATATAAATTATTGTTGGTGTATAAAGGTTTTTTTATATGGTTCATTTTAAATAAGAGAAAGAAAGAAATTGTGTAACGAATTTGGTGTTTCAGCTCTGTTCTATATAATGTGGTTATTATAAAAGTAAAGAATAAAATGGTAAATTTAAAAAATCAGTAAAGTTTCAGAGTTCATACAATGCATTCTCAATCATATTATTTTCATGCTTTTAGAATTAACAGTTCATCGGTCATTTTTATATATTTATTGTTTTTAAGTATTTGAACTACAATGAAAGCAAAAGACTTGAAATTAATTTTAATCAAATAAAGATAATGCTGATTAAGAATAGATATTAGAATGTCCCTCTTAAAAGCACAAAGAATCCTCGTAAATACAGAAACAAATTTTTTATTTCAAAGAATTTTATTTATTATTCTTCATTAACTGAAAAACCATGATTTATTCAAAATGAAATAATTTATGACTTATTTTAAATGAAACAATGTTAATAGTTTTTTTTTTATTTAATTAAAAAAGTTTTTTTTTATTGAACCAAATGGGATTTTTTTTAAATAAAAATAAAAGTTTCATTTCCTGTTTGAATAGAAGCTTGCATTTCATTCTTGAATAAAAGCAAAGTTGTTTAAAAAAATTCGAAAACTCGCTTTACAATTTAAAAAAAAAATGTTATATTCATAATTATAAACTAATAAAAAAATTTATACACAAACAATAAACGGTAAAATCAGGAACTAAGGCACTATATAAATTAACTTGATATGCGAACATAATAGAAACAATTATTATTCGAACAATTATAAAAAAAAACAATTCTAACAGTTAATAAATACACAGTTGCAAAAGTATTAAATGATTTAATGAAAATATTAGCTTACCTCCTTCGAAACCTATTTTATGTTTTCCAGTTATTCGAAGAAAAACTTTATTGAGAATGAGAATTATTTATAGTACGATTTATATTAAAAAGTTTAAATTATTTTTATGTTGTAAATAATTTATCAAACTGATGAAGAAAAAAAATCTTCATTAAAGCAATTAAACAAAATATCAAGCTTTAAGTTAAAATAGATAATTTAAATAATACAATTAAAAGAGCCAAAAAAAAAAAAAAAATGGAAATTTAACGGAACGTTTATGAATATTTTTCTAAGAGAATGTCTCATCACAAAATGGCCAGAGAAAATGTCAACCAGATTTTCCCCAGTTCAGATCCCTTAGCTTAAAACATCTGTTTTCTTAGAAAATTTAGATAATTGCTTTCTTGAAACAATTTATTATCAAGAGAGATATCCAAATAAAACATGGTTCTGTCCATATCTGACATTTTAAAAAGAGAACAAAGGAGCCCAGGGCCATAAAAATGATAAAGGCTATTTAAGAGGGAAAGACTTTTTCCCAAAGTGTAAAATGAGGTGACTGTTTATGAGGAATTTAACTAAGGATATTCTTTGCGGGAGGCCAAGGGGTCGAAAATCAAGGGAGACTTTGGAACAAATTTTTATCAGTGAAGAGTGCATTTTATTACTTTTTCCAGGGAAGGCTGAAGGAGAAGAATTTTTTTTAGTTTTCTAAACATTTGATTTGTTTTAGTGCGTTTTTTGGGGTGTATTTTGTTTTTAAAAATGTTTCTTTCTTTTAACTATATAGAAAGTTATCATATGTAAAATAAAAAGTGTTCGCTTTGTGAAAATAAAGTTTTAAAAGTTGGAAAAAAGTTTTTTTTTCTTCTAAAAATAATAATTTAACTTCATTTTTATGAATGTCTAAATATCAGAAGGAGTGAGCACGTAATTAACTCCTCAATTAAATTTCTGAGGAAAATAAGGCTTTTAATTTTGAAAATATGCAAAAGCAGAAAAAAAAATTTTTTTTTCTTTCCAAAATTACCAATTTAACTTGACTTTATTTTCGCAAATGCCTAACTTTCAGAAGGAGCGAAGCACATTATTCACTCCCTCAATGAAATTTAAGATGAAAATAAGGTTTACAACATCAAAAATAACTTCAAAGTTGATTTAATGTTACAGAATGTCTAAATTTCAGAAGAGGCGAAGCACATTATTTACTCCTTTACTTCAATTTTAGAGGAAAATAAAGTTTTCAACTTGGAAAATCGCTTCAAAGTTGGAAAAAAAAAAGATTTTTTTTTCTCTCTATTTCAAATTTTACTTGATTCTATTTTAGTGAATGTCTAAATTTTAGAAGGGATGAAACACATTATTCGTCCCTCAATTAAATTTCAGAAGAAAATAAGATTTTCAATTTGAAAAATAACTTTAAAGTTGAAAAAATTTTTTTTTTCTTTTTAAAATAACTTTTTTTTTTTTAATTTGACTTTGTCTTCGCGGATGCCTAAATTTCAAAAGGGGGGTGAAGCATATTATTCGCCCCCTCTATTCAATTTCAGAATAAAACATGGTTTTCAATTTCAAAAATAACTTCATTTTAACTTGATTTTATTTTCGCGAATGTCTGAATTTCAGAAGGGGCGAAGTTCATTATTCGCCCCCTTAATTAAATTTCCGAAGAAAATTAGGTGATTGGTTTTAAAAATATCTTCGAAGTTAAGAATTTTTTTTTTCTTCTCTAAAATAACTTTTTATTTTTAATTTAACGTTATTTTCACGAGTGCCTAAATTCCAGACGGAGAGAAGCACATTATTTGCCCCCTCAATTATTAAAGTAAAATCAAGTTTCCGATTTCGGAAATAACTTCAAGGTAGGAAAAAAACCTTTTTTTTATCTGAAATTACAACTTTAACTTGACTTCATTTTCCTAAATGTTTAAATTTCTGAAAGAACGAAGCACATTATTCGCTCCCTCAATTAAATTTTAGAAGAAAATATGGTTTTCTAATTCAAAAATAATTTCAAAGTTGAAAAAAAAGTTTTTTTCTTTCTAAAATTGCAATTCAAGTTGACTTTATTTTAATGAATGTCTAAATTTCAAAAGGGGCGAAGCACATTATTTGCATCCTTACTTTAATTTCAGAGGAAAATTAAGTTTTCTACTTGAAAAATCGATTCAAAGTTGGAAATTTTTTTTCCTTCTCTATATCTAATTTTTGTCAAGTTAACTTGATTTTATTTTTGTGAATTTCTAAATTTCAGAAGAGGCGAAACACATAATTTGAATTTCAATTAAGTTTCAGAGAAAAATAAAGTTTTATTTTTGAAATCCTCTTGAATTTTGGAATCCTTTTGAATTCCTTCTTTTAAACTTGTCTTGACTTAATGGGATGTCTTAATTTCAGAAGGTGTGAAGTGCATTATTCGCCCTCTCAATTACTTCAAGACTAAAATAATGTTTAAATTTGAGGAGGAGCGAAACATATTATTTCGTCCTCTCACTTAAATTTCAGAGGGGGCGACTGCCCCCCCCCCAGTTGGCAAGCCACTGCCTTCGAAAAATTATATCTCAGATACCAAGTAGCATTTCCTAAATCATAAAACACAGATCGCAATTCTAGGAACCCATATTCCAAATTTTAATTCTTTAAATTCATTTCCTTATTCTCAAGTTCATCCTCAGATTCAAAGTCAAATTTTTAATAAAACCGATCCAAAACTCCAGTTCCCAAATCTCAATTTTGAAATCCCATTTAAAAATCTAAATCTTCAAATCTTAGCTCGCAAAAGCTAAATCTTAAATTCAAATTTTTCTAAAAAAATTCCAATTTTTTATTATCAAAATCCAATTTCACAAAATCCAATTCCCAAGTACTAACTCTCATCTACGAAACAAAATTTCGTCCTGGAATTAATAACGCAGTTCATTTTTATGAGAAAAATTATTTTAGAGTTTTTAGAAATATGTTTCATAGTAATGCCATTTGATGAAAACGACGCCGATGTTTTAATTTTTCCCAACGCTTTTTTATTTTGGTTTGTTTATAATTTATTTTTAAATATCAGCAGGACTCTCGTAATATATTTTTTGTCACATTGTTCTCAACATAATTTTTTGAAAATAATTTTCAAAATCAAGATCGAAACTTACTAAATTTTACTAGAGAAAGAGATGCCATGGATGGGTAAAGAACTCAGCTTATCGCCGTTTTCAGTTTTTATCGATGGACCATTTTCATTTTGATCTGAAGAAAGTTTCAAACTGAAGTTAAAGTTATTAATTTATAATATTATCTATTTGAAAACTAGATTTTTTTTAAATAGAATCCTTTGAGAAGCAGAAATAAGTAACCGGAAGCGTTCGTATTGATTATTCAAAAGTAAAGTTTCAATCAAAATTATTAAGATTACTAGTATAGTATTCCATTGTTAAACCTGTGGTTAAAGGAATTCTTTTTCTTTCCCCCCTCTTTAGGCTAAATCTGCTCAAGATTTTCTCGAAGCGTGAAACAAAAATCAAAGCATTTAATCTATAATGTCTGATCCTGTTGTTTATATTACACGAATTGAGTCAATTAGTTCTGCTCATAGATTACACAGGTTTATGATTAATTATTTTATTAAAATATGCATTTTTTACCGTGTTTTTTTGGGGGCCGAAAGTTTTAAGGTCTTTAATTTCTAGTCAGTACACTTGTTGGAATTATTTTTATTCATTTAAATTTTACTCCAGCTGTGTGCGTAGTTGTTAAAAAAAAGACTGGAAATTTCTTTAGTGAAGCTTTTAACTGTATAGATTCTCTAACAATAATTTCACGAGTAATTTTTGCAATTTAAATATATTGTCACCTAATTTTAAAGAGTTATGACGCTTAAAACATTTTAAATATTCTATGTTCATTATTTTATTTTTGATACTTATGACTTTTATTCTAACAAAATATATTGTTAGTTTGATGATATATATTGTTGGTTTTAATAACACTTAACAATCCAGGCTTGTGAGCCATTGATCATTGCAAATTAAGTCTGGAAGGGGCACTGCTAGGGTGAATGTGCGACTTAGCTTAACTTCAATGGTATTTACTTCTAAAACACTTGTTTTAAGCGTGTTTGAAACATTTAAGGAAAAAAATATGTGTGAAGCGTAAATTTTTTAAAATTTCCTATGTTTTTTAATATTTTAAATTAATTGAAAATGCAGAGCTTTTCCTAGGAATAAATAATGCAGGGTGCTTCTTCACAGAAAAGCGAATTTTGAGTTTTGAAGGGACACTCACTTACTAATATTAAAATTTATTGAAATGTGAATCAATTTTATTAATTTTAATTTGATCTTCAGTTTTTTGATTACCTTCTTATATTATTTTATGTGTATATTTCATAAAGTACCTAATTCTCACCCATTATCAAAATAACAAAAAAATTTGAAGTTTTGAAAAATAGTTTTTTTTCTTCAAATGGCAGGCACTGAATTTGAATATTTGCCTATGAAGATGCCGGAATTGTTACTCATTTAGTGTTACCCAGTGGGCACCTGTGAACCAAAGTCACGGAGGTGAGCAACATTGCCCACGCCACACTGCCACAAACCTGTTTATAGGGTGGGCCACATTCACACACATAACAGAGGGCAGCACAAAAGGACGATTAACATCCATGCCCAGACCGGGATTCGAACCCCCAGCCGATGGCTTCCAATAGCCAAATAAATAAATAAACTAAAAAAAAAAAGGATTTATTTATAAGCAACTTGAAATCCTTTTTTATATTTTAAATTAAAATTATAAGAAAATAAATATTTTAATGTGCATTTTTAAATAAAACATATTTATTAAGAAATAATGGTAAAATTTAAAATCACTAAAAAACTTAATAATATACCCCCTAAATAAAGGATATGAATTTCTCTGGGATCTAATACCATGCAAAATTTAACTATATAACTAGTTAACATAAAAAGAAATCTTACATAAGTGAAGGAATGAAATTAAGAAATAAAGTTAAATAATTTTCAATAACTAAATAAACAAGAAAGGGACTTTTCATTGCAACAGAAAAGCAAACTTTTCATCAAAAAAATAAAATAAAACGGCAATGTTTTTAAAGGATGACAACTTATTTTTATAAAGAGGGCATATTTATAACAACCAAAGGGCATGTAAGGCGTGTCACCCTTCTAAAGTGCTTAAGATGAACAACAGAATCAATCTTATTTTTTGTCCAGTAACAGTCCAATAATAGTCTTACCAGTGGTTTTCTGCCTTTACCTAAAAAATAAAAAATCTTAAAGTTTTTTGTTATTTCTTTTACTTTTCAACTATAAACTTCAATTATATAAACTATAAATAAATTATAACTTTCAATATTTATGTAATTTTCTGATCTACTTTTTTTTATTTTATCGAATGATATGGTAATTAAAAAACAAAATTCAGAAAGCTATGAAGTATAATGATATCAAATAGTCATGACAAATGCCCACTTTTTGGCAAATATTGAGGACCCATGCTTCAAAAAGACTCTTTAACTATAGAAGAACAATAGCGTTGGCTGAACCCTGAATTAGTGACCAAAATTATAAATTACTAGACGAATCTAGCCCCATTCTTTCCCTATATGTTTGATGAAATCGATAGGATTGCTGAGCAAAAAGGAAACAACAGCAATACCCACTGCTGAAACATTAAACATTTAACTTATGAAGAATTAGAAAAACTAAAATATACTGACATTTTCCCATTATTTTAGTGGTTATGCCTATCAAAAGATATTGATGAAATTGTCCTTGTTATTACTAAACTGTTACATGCAGTTGCATTATTAGAACAAATGTTCTCAATGTTTGGTACACAGTAAAATAAGGAACTGTTTAGATGTTGCTAGGGCTACAAAGTTTGAAACAGTATTCCATCTAAATAAATAATTTCCTTTTATATTAATAAAATAAATATGTTTTAAAATAAAGTTCTTTCATAGTTAAAAAAAAAATTTAAAAAAAGCCTGTAATTTTAACTGTTAAATTTTAAATAAAATCTATTGACTAGTTTCAGTAGAATTCTAGGATGTTGCATTTTTAAATTGTAGGCCAACATTTAAGCCAATATTTCAAGAGAAAGCAACCAAATTTGTTTCAATAAAAGTATGCCTATCCAAAAGAAATAGGTTATTGGGTTCATAAATTGCTTAATGTATTTTAAGCAGATCTTCCATTCACTTAAAATAGCATTTTAATATGGAATGAACTTTCAATGATTAAAAATTATTTGACATAATTGTTTTCATTTTATTTTGTTGATTGTGCATTATTAAAAAATAATGTCACTAATTCATTACATTGAATGATGTATATCTGCTAGTAATTGTATAAAGTTGTCTGTTTGAAAATAGACAAGTACTAAATTTTGGAGTAACAATATATGCTTAAAATTAATTATTGTTATTTTATATCCAGAGTTGAGATTAATTTTTGTTATTTAATATCTAGAGCTGAAATTAATTTTTTAAATTTTATATCTAGCATTTCAACCCTATAGCAACATTTAAAGTGCTTGTAAAATATCAATTATGTTTCCAAATTTTTTAAGAATTTCATGAGTACTTTTGAAATTTTGGCGATTGAAAATTTTTTTCATCATAGTCTAAATAAGTAAGATGAAGTTTTTATTTTGTTATTGTTTATAATACTTGTTATTATTTTATTTTGTTTGTTTATATACTTGTTATTTAAAAACAATAATTAATCATATTTTTCTTTTAACTATATGATCTTAATATACATGAATTAAGAAAGATATCTTGTTTTATAGCAAAGATTTAAGTTCTGAGGGAAACAAATCCTTGTTTGGAAAATGCAACAATCCTAATGGACATGGACATAATTATAAAGGTAAAATTTTAATAGTTAAGTGTTAAAATTGAAAATTAGGACTATTAACCAATTTCTTTAAAATTTTAAAAGATAAAATGTTTCAAAAATTTTTATTTTTAGTTGAAGTCACAGTGAAAGGAAAGGTAAGTACATAAATTGAAATCTTAATGATGATGTATATTTTAAACTTATTATGAAATAAAATGTTAGAAATAAATGTAACTTTTATTAAATTTTTTTTGTAGTTTCATTATAATTTTGTCTAATATCGATTAGTATCTAATTATATTTTTAACAATTCCTTATAGTATATCACATTTCAATTTTATACTTTAAATTGAAGTTGATTTTGTGATAATTGATATGATTAGTTTTGCTGCTCATTAACTTCCAAATAAACTTTTTTTTTGTGCTGTTTAAAAATAAAGAAAAACATAAATAATGTTATGCAATCAGATTTATCGTTGTTTCAATCCTAATATAATTCTGCCCCTTTTACAGTGATCAGACACAAAATAAATGCTGTGCTTTAACATTAATGAAGGTGTTTCATCATAGTACCAAAATTATCCTATGACTTTCATTAAATTTGTCATTATGTATGGTTTTTATTTATAGTTTCAACTTTATTTACTCAATTCTTGTTCTAAATATTTATGATTTTTGTTACATGACTTATGCTTTTTTAATAATTTTTACTTTTATCTAAACTAATTTTTGTCTAACTTTATTTTTGTCTTATATGAATGTTAGTTTTCCTTCATCCTTCACTTTTTTGTCATTTTAGTTTGCAAAATTAATATTCTTATTGATAAAATTATTATGAAGATTTAACAGTACATTGCTTCCTTTATGACATGTTTAAAAACCTATCAGATTATTATGAGGGGTTTTCATTCTTTTCTTTTTGTTTAATTTAAGAAAATTCTTCTCTAAATGGCATTGTTTTTGAAACAATTGTTCTTAATTGATGGAATTTTTTAAAAGCTTCTCAGAACATAGTTATGAAATAATTTATGTAAATTTTTTGTTGCAATATATATATAAAACCACTTACCATAATTTGCGCACCTAATCTATGACAAATAATGACCAATAAAAGAAAATTTAAAAATTGTAAAATTGAAAATTTTTTTCACGTGATATTGAATGCAAAACTTTTAATACTTTTTCATAAATAGTGTTAAATTTTGTTTGAACCAAGATTTAAGCATTACATCTAATTAATATTTTGTGACAAATGAGTGATTCAGAATACAATATAGATAATTTATGAATAGATTTTTTATTAATATGTTAAAATAGGTGGATTGCTTTTACTATATCACTAATACATTTGTCTGAATGGTTTTTCTATTAATACTCTTGAATTAAATTTTAGAAAAAAAATATCTTCATAATTTTTCATACATAAAAATAAATGTTTTGTAGCATTTATTAAAAGTTAATTAAAAAGTAATAGGTAAAGCACATGTTCATCTGAAATTTAATATGTAAATAGCAAGTGGCAATATGCAAATTTGCAAGATAAATTATCAAGTCCATAGTCATACAAAATAGAACTTTAAATTTGTTAAAATTAAAAAAATAAAGAAAAAACTTAATTTAAAGTGATTTATATCCTCAAAACTAAAAAGATGGTAAGTGTCATTTCTATCTAAATTAAATTAAAATTAAGGAAAAAAAATTTCAGCTGCAACTAGAAATAGGAATTCATACTAAATTTTTTTCACTATGCAAAATATGTTGCACAAATTTTTAATTAAATTTTAAATATATATTTATAAAATTGTTTTGGACTCAGTAAATACCTGATATATATATAATAGTAGCAAATACCTGATATATATATAATAGCAGCAAATTACTTATATCTATATTTTTTTACAAATTTTTAGAACTATTTTATAAATAAATAAAAGATCTATTTTATAAAGCGGCAAGAGCTATTGTTCTTGGTACTACTTAAAGATGATATTTTATTATAGTTTACTGGAAAAAATTTTAATCTTTTTTTTGCATGAAAAAAAAAATGTTGAATCATTTATCTTTCACAATTAAAAAGATGAATGGAGGAAGAAAAAAAACTTAGATGAAAACTACTAATAGTGAATATTAATCTCTGTTAAGTCTCATTGATGAATTATGTAACTGGTATGAATTCACTTTTCCATGATTGATCTAATTATAAAAATTTTTTAAAATATGTATGCTATTAGTCAATATTAATTTCTATCAATGAACTTTCACATATGCACAATGTTAACTGATTCAATTATGCTTGAATTTTAACTATTTCTTTACTCTTTGCTGTTTTTTTCTTCCCTTCCTTAAACTTTGTTTTCTTTCATCATTCATAATTTAACAAACAAAGGCTTTTCACATTTTATTATTTGTGTTAAGCAGCAGTGACAGGTGGCATAACAAGTTTATTCTGAATGCAATTTTATTTCTAAAACTCAAAAATTTTTTTTTTTAATCATCTGATATTTTAAGGATTTAAAAAATTTTGCCTTTTTGTTGTTTAAATTACAAAAGATCTTTTTGCTTTATTTATTATGCATTTAGTTCTATTAAATGTATTTCAGAACAAAGTGTCTGAATTCTGAAAATTTCTAGAAGCCACTGTGGTCCTTGTATTCTTTTGAACAAAGCAAGGAATTGTAAAAAATAAATTTCTAAAATGCCTCTTTGCATACCTGATTATCTTCTCCTCCATACTATCTTACTTAGTAAAAATAACAAACTTTGGAGCTGGGCATTTTTTAAAATTGGCATGGTTGGTAGAGAAAATAAAAATTCAAAATGTTATAAGCTTTCACTCTGTTAGAGAGATCTTCTGAAATCTGGGGTGTCCGCAAAAACTATTGCTTTAGAGCTGTTAAAAGTATAGCTAGTGGCAGTAGTTTTGTGTATTTTTTTAATAAATAGTATATGTCCTTGGATTAATCAGTTTTCACTTTGGACAATAATATTTGTCTAAAAATCTGTAATGAGTTTTTATTTATGCGGAAGAAGGGGTAGGTAGTAGAACTCCTTTCCATCTGGCTTTCTTGTTATACATCCTATTCTTACACCAGAGACAGAGTAGTAGGGAGTCTACTGTATATTTCTCTATGTGAAATTATTCAAAAGTATGATGTAATTCTACATAAAATTGTAATCTAGGATAACTTGTTTTTTTGTTGCTCTACATCATTCATATAAATTTTATAAGTTTAACTTGTTTTTTTTTTTTTTTTAAATTTCCTTTTGATGAAAAAAAAAATTTAATAATGCATTTACAAATTGTTTTTCATATGTTTCAAATTCATTTGAAATTATTGCATTTATCTTTCAACATGCCTAATTATGCTTTTCATAGTAACCTCAACTTTTATGACATGAATAATGTAGATCAATCTCTCATTTTTTCTTGTATATGTTGGTAGATCGTCGATATAACAAACACCTATCACCATTTCTGTCCTTGTAATTTTGATTACAATGAATTAAGTTATGTTAAAAACATATGACCACCCAGAAAATTTATGTTTCCCACTCTAAATATGAGTGTTATTAAGTAGTTACAATTACTTTACTAATTTATTTTAATAGAAGATAAAATGTCGCATTTTATAAAAAATTGAACTCCTAAAGAAAAAGTTATTTATTTTTTCCCTTTTCTGTTTTTTTTAAATGTTGATTATTTGCGCAATGGGAAAATTTTATTTTTCTCTTCTCCTAATCAATCTTAATTCGTTAAGTTCTTGCTGTCTTTTTAATCAATATTTGATAGATTAAAATTGTAATAAGACTTAATTTTTATTTATTTATTTATAGGTGGATAAAGTTACTGGCATGGTTATTAATATTGAAGATCTAAAAAACATTATGAAAGTAAATATTTTTTATTTGTTTCAAATTGTTACTTTTCAAGTATTTATTATTTAACTAGTGATTTTATTTTAGTGTAATAAGTCTATTTATGTTTCATAATTATATATTTTATGTTTAAAGTTTGTTAAAAAATTTTCTGTGTTGCTATCTATCAAACTTTATTTTACAGACAGTTCATCCATTTCAATAAGCATCTCAAATTAGGAATATTTTTTCAGAATATTTTTATTGGGAGTATTAGGAATATTCTGATTTCTTTTCCCCTCATGTATAAGTTGTTAGGTAAAAAAGAGGAACACTCGCTTAATCCGATATCGATAGTTATCTGAATCTCAAAGAGATTTTTTTTCTTCAACTTTCCATGGATACCTATTATTTTTTGTAAATATAGTTTTAAAGCATGTGCTTGAATTTATTTACAGTTATGACTTCAAAATTTGAAATAACACTTTTCTACACTGCTTAGATAGAATCTGATACTACAGATATATTTAAATTGCAGATCAGCTAGTTGTCTTTCTTTAAAACTAGACATAGAACTTTCAAGAAGTTGCAACATTTACATTTAAAACTATATATGGCTGATTTTAAAACCAGCATTTCATAAAAGATTGTGATTTTTTGTTTTCTGTTAAAAGTAAGTCTTTTTGAGAATCAGTTCATAGAAAATCTTAGCTTAATTTATTATAAAAAAAATTGGATATGAATTGTCCAATATTTTTCTGTTAATTATATAAATTTTTTATTTTAGTTAATAGATTTTCTTAACATGACTATTTTAAGTTTTGATTTAAGAATCTTTTAATTTTCAGATCTAGTTGAGAAGGTAAACATTTTATCTTCGCTATTACTACTGTCATAATCGCCGCTTTTTTAGTGCAGTATGCAATATTTAAAAAAAAGCATTGAGGAAGGCAAAATACAGTGTGGGGAAATTGGCTATGTGTTTAAAAATTGTATGTTAAAAAATGAGAAATAAATAATAACAGTAGCAACTGAAAGAATAGAATTGAAAAGCTTGAATTTCAGATCAATATATACTTTTAAAAAGTTTTAATTCTAAATAGAATTTGGATTAGTTCTAGTTTCAAAAATGGTCTTAATTTTTTAAATTTTATATAATTTTCTTAAAGAGATGTTCTAACTTGATATGATCTTTCATAGATTTCTAATTATTTAATTTTATATCTATTATACCTTTTTAATAAAACAAACAGCATTAGATTTAGCATTACAAAGAGTTCCTTTTTCTTAAGCTGGGACACCTTAATTATGTTGACAATTTTGTTGACCCAGAAGTTATTTTGAAATCCAAAACATATGCTTTAATATCTTTGACTGCATTTTTTGCTAACTATTCTTTTCCTTGGAATATTCCTTTTATTTTACTTCTTTCAAGCTAAGAAAAACTTAGTTTTTAAACCTGTGAAATTGTGCAAGTAATTATTTGTTTATGGATGCACTTATTCTGTGATAAATTATAAGAAATAGCAGATAGGAGCATTATTGGCGACTCTCTGCTTTCAGATCTTTATAATATCAAGGATATCAATGCTGTTAAAAGCCCCATAATTAAAAATACATCTTAAAGCAGGATTGCACATGTGTGTTAATAGTAATGTTGAACTTTTATATAGCATTATACTGAATCTGATTAATAGGATGAAAAGACACAAAATAACGACATTATTATGCAGTATTAATAATAGGTACATAAAATAAATTAATTTTGCTGACATAATACGATACTTTTAAGCTGAACTTTTAGTTTAAAGAAAATAGATTAATGTGATTAAATATGTTTTTCTTCCTCCAGTGCAAGTAAATTATTATCTATTTTTTATTGTGATAAGAACTGTATTACTTATAAAAATGTACTACAAATAGTAAGTAAAATAATGTTAACAATGCAACGTAAATTCGGATAATCTTTAAATATCATTCCTTATCTACTTAACTACATATATTAAAATTTTTAAAGTGAAATGATAATCATATATTTTACCATAACCTTTTTTTTAGATAGTAACATTGTTTAAAACTTCTTGTGCATTTTTTTTAAAACTCACTCAATAATTTCAATTAAAAAAAAAAATGAATTCCTTTGATACAGTAATTTTTTTATTTACAGATTTATGTAATAGAGCCATTGGATCATAAAAATTTAGATTTGGATGTTCCATATTTTGAGAATGTTGTGAGGTACTTTTTCATTTATTAAATAAGAATATTACAGGGCCTTCACTGAAGTTAGTATTTTAAAATAGTTATTTTAGTAGCCCACAAGCTATATATACACACATATATATACAGTGAATTCGCGATAACTCGAAACTGACAAGACTGCCGAAAAACTTCGACATATCGGAAGCTCGACTTACCGTTAGTTTCGGTTTTGGACTTTCAAAATATTGTCGGATTATTTAATTAATGCTTATTAATTACAAATCTTCTGAATGCTTACAATATTTAACATCATTTTTCTGTCAAGCCATTTACAATAAGACTTTTTGAAGCACTTTATGATACCATGATCCATGGGCTGCAACTTTGCTGTTGTGTGAAACTGCAAGTTTACTGCTTTCAAATTAGGTTGATCACTTTGCGCTGTGCATTTATCATAAAGAGTATCACTTTTCTTTTTTTAGTGAAGAATTTCCGATCCAATTTTCTTACATAGTCTTCAAATAAATCTGATGTCATCCAAAACTTTTTGTAAGACTTGTAATCCAAAGGATACGTTTTTACATTCTTGAAACATCGAGGATTTCGGTATTTTCCGATAACAAGTAAGGGCAATTTCTCTGTCCCAGACGCATTTCCTCCATCTAGGACAGTCAAACGTTCCTTGTTCATTTTACCCCCTGAGCAGTTTTCATCCATAACATAGTCTTATTTGGAAGACATTTAAAAAATAAACCCATTTCATCAATATTGAAAACATCATTTTAACCGTATCCTTAAAGTAAATTTGGTAACGTTTCATTTAACCACTGTTCACATACTTCAAGAGGGTCAGCTTTAGCTTCTCCATGAAGAGTGCGAATGACATTGTGTGTGTGTTGCAAAGGAAGGGGCAAGATATCAGCTCCTAGGTTTTTTTCTTGCTTTAAAAGATCCAAAAAAAATCGAGTTAAAGGGAGTAAAATTCAAGTAATCGAGAATAATTAACATGAAATTGAAGATAAAAGGGTTGGCACCTCATAAAAAAAATCGAGTTATAGTAATATTCGAGTTATCGTACGTGGAGTTATAGCGAATTGACTGTGTATATACTAGTGGGCTGCGCCCCCTGTTCGCTAACCCCCGAAAATTGCATCTCAATCTTATATGGTTTGCTTCGCAAACCGGGCTCGCTTCGCAAACCGGGCTCGCTTCACTCGCTACTGACTTAGGTACATTGCAAAAGCACAAAATTCTAAGAATTCAAATCCTTGCAATATAAAAACTTTTTTTGAAAAAAAAAATTACATCTTTTTAATAAATACTAAGTCATTAAAATAAATTTGAATTCAAATAAATGACATGTAATTGGTTAAACTTATTAGAAATGTGCTATAGTATAAAATGTTAAGATAACATTTTTTAAAACTGATATCTCTTTAAAAAGATAAAAATTTTGGCTATAATTAAGTCTATTAAGAATTGAAATAAGTGAATTGCAATGGAAAAACCTAAACAAATAAATTCTAGTAAAACAAATAAATTCGCGATATAAATAAAAAATCGTCAAATAAATTCGTGAAAAAAAGCGCTTTCGACAAAATACTAAAATAGAGATCTATCGACAAAGACTACTCAGTTCTGTCTAGCTTATGCTCTCTCTGGTTATTTCAGTTTTCGTTTTTAAAAGCGCTATATGTTGAGCCATCTCAGCTAGATTTGGCATGTGACATTTTTAGCAGCAATCATTGATCGATTTTCTAGCGTTGCCATTCGGGGAGTTGTAATGAAGTTTTTTTTGTCGCCGTGTAAGAGAAATATATATATAGATAGTACTCTCAGATATAAATAATAGTCATCCAAATAGTGTTCTCTTATAATAAAAAATATCACACAAAAAGAAGTCTAAGAAAATAGAGAATATACAGTGTTCTGTAAAAACTGCCCTAAATGTGTTTTTTTATAATCTAATCATAAATGAATTTAAAAAAAATATCTATATATTGTGTGATGCAAATTATTATTCAAAATAAAAACGTTATTGAAATCTGACTAATGAAAGTACAAGAAAGCAAATTTAATAAACAACAAGACTTGTTTGATTACATCGAGAAACAGAGGAATTGAAAAATGATTATTCGGAGCTCAAGTTTCTGCCTCCATTCAGGTTCTTAATTTATTTTTTTTTCCAATTAAAAAAAATGAAATTTATTATTTAAATGTAATTTTTTATTTAAGAAATTTGATATATTTTATTTTAAAAAACTGAAACTTCAGTTTAAAATTATTCAAATTTTATAATTATAATTGGAATATCATGAAATATGAATTATAACAATACATATCGTGTTAAGAATTGTATTATAGTAGATGATACATGTGTTTTTCAAGTTTGAATTTTCATATTTGATTATTTTCTTTAGAGAGTCTTAATGCACCAATTCAATCAACAGTCCATGTTGTTTTCTTGCCAGTTATCTACGGTTTTCTCAGATACCAGTATTTACTGTAAGCTTTCTTTTTTCACTTATTATTTTTCCAAACCATTTCCACATGGTTTTCAGAATTCCTATATTTAAAATATATAACACTTGAATTTCGAATTTGAGTAATCACTTTCTAGTGGGCAAGATTCATGACTCTACTATTCCAATCATATTTAAAAATATTAAGAGCAATTTTTTTTTAGAATAGGCGCCTTTTATAAAATTAGCTGTTCTAGCAAAATCGCTTTCTAGCTGGTTTATTTTTGTCACCAGTGGAGGCCCTGACATTGTTATCAAGTGATTTTTGTGTTTAATGATAACTTTGTAATTCTTTTACAGTACAACTGAAAATCTGTGTGTTTTCATATGGAAGCAGTTATCAAAGCATTTACCACCTGGAATGCTTCATTGTGTAAAAATCCATGAAACAGATAAAAATGTTGTAAAATTTTACGGCCAATTCGATTCATGAAGTAACTGTTCTTAATCTCGTTATATTTATATTTTATAAAAAATGTTGATTTAAAACTGGCTTTTATTAAAATTGTATTTCATTTAAATGACTGCTTTATTTATCTTAACTGGTAAATTTATTAAGTATTTGGGGTTTAGCAGTGGGGCATATACAAGGAGACAATGTACCTTTTCTTGTTTTTTGACAACGCCCATTTCATTTGTCTATTTTGCAGTTTTTAATGGATAGTAATTGTTTTTATTTATAGTAAGATTTTTTTATTTTATTTCTGCCTTTTTTAAATGTTTTGTTACTTTTTAAAGTTGATAACGTAAAAAGTTCATCATTTCTTTCTGCTGTTGCAAACATATTTTACACAAAATGCCAAGGTCACGAATGTTTTTTTAAATTTATTATTAAGCATTAAATTATGTCGCAAATTTCTATTAAATTCGAAAAACTTTTCTTTATATCAAGTGAAAAAATTCTAAATCAGATCACATGGTATTTTTTTAAAAAAAATGCTCACAAAATGTTTTACATTTCCACTTTGAAAAATTTACTACTACAACACTGATAAGTTTCTATGATGTATGTTCAAGAGGCAAGCCAGTAAAATTAATACAACTCCGTAGCCTTGAAATTTCGAACCCAATCTAGAATGCAAAGGAACTCCTGGATCAAGTATTGGGAAAAAATTACCTTTGTGGAGAACTTGTGGATGGAACTAACCCACATTTACATTACATGGAGAGGAAAACCTTCCACAGTTAGCCTGACGACAAAGAGATATTTCACATTGTCACTGTTTGATGCAGAATTCGTATCTACTAGCCATCACTGGGATTCGATTCCGGGTCATCTTGACTGCTCTATTCCTTGAACAACCACTGCCCATAAAGGATGTTTTATAAATTTGGGAATGTCCGCGATTCAGCTCTAAGCCGGCTTTGAAAAACACATGGGGGAAAATAGCATTTGTATCATTTATAACTAATTAATTTTAGAATAAATTTTTTTGTATATATGAACCATTTTATTAATAGAAACAAAGAAAATTTTTTAAATTAACCAAATATTTAGCTAAATTTGCTCACAACTGAATAGGTGGTGCATCTCATCAATAGCAAAATATAAAAACTTTTTCTTCTAATAATTTTTTATGTATAAAAAAATTTGGAATTTCAATTTCTGGACTCAATTTAACAAGCAGAGAAATTTTTTTTTTATAACTTAATTCAATTTGAAAGAAATAATGGAATGTGAATTAGTTTCATAGATGTTATTAACCCATAACAATCTGAAAATATTTCAAGTTTACTTCCAACCATTGTAATATTTATTATTTAAAAAAAAGGTATAATTAAATCAATTGTAAATAAGACAATAAATTGATTTTAGCTACCAGTTACCTGCATTGGATAGAAGTGAATGAATTTAGATATATTAAAAAATGCAAAATTAGTGTATCTAAAGCTAAGCACTTGTAATAACGATTTTATTAATTTAAAGGCACATTAGTATGCTCTTGAAACAATGAGAATGGAATTCAATTTATGTAACAAGTTGAATTATCTTCAAATATTTGGATGTCTTGTACTAAGTACAATAAAGTTTGAAGTGGGTCCACTTTGGTGAACTCTGGTAATAAATAAAACTATGTTAGTTCTTGCATTATAATAAAATTTTTATTAAAGTAATGTAGATAATTGGTACTGTCACTGTGGGTATGTGTATATTGGATGATAAGCCTTTATACTATTACTGAGGTCCTTAATATTTCAAAAAAAGGGTAAATTATTTTTTAAAAAAAAGCACAACTTTTAGTTTTGATAAAAAGAGTGAGAACCCTCTGTATTTTTTCCTCTGAATTCATATTATACTTTCCTTATACATTGTGTAATGTGATAGCTACCATCCCCTCTGCAGAGGATTAAAATTGTGATGACATGTCCCCAGGGATGCTTCCCAGACCGTTGCCAATAGCCCATTGTGCAGCTCTATTGCATCGTAAATGAACTACTTCTCTTAGCATCAGGTTAATTTTGTTTGAACAGGCTTTATGATAAAAACACCGATTTCTTGTAGACCAACAATATCCTTTCAAGAAAGTCAAACTGTTGTAAAAAATTACACCTATATATTTGAAAATTTCAGAGGAAAGAACCCGCAATCAAAATATATTAAGGGCAATTCCACGGTAACTTACATTACATTCACATAAACTTTATTGCACTGAGAACTTAGAAACAAACAAATAATACTAATACACATATTAAAATAAAGTTATTTCTTAAAATTACAATCAAAACCAAAAGGAACCTAATTAAAATAACTAATATTTTTCAGTTTAAACAGCCTAAAATTAGTGTGGTTACTTACTTTACTGAAAAAGGAATGGCATAAATTTGCAATATGCTTGAATACAAAATTCTGTTCGTGTATAAATGTTGTATGATTTAAATTATATGTATCATTTTTCTGACATGTTTAAATACTTCTTATGCCTAGATTTAGGATTTTATTTCAAAATTTAAATTAAATATAATTTTTTAAATGGGTAACTTACGTTACAAAATTCACATTGTATCAAACTTTTATTCCAATGATGCACAAATGCAAATTAAGATATTTTAACAGTATAGTGCAAGGGAGAAAAAGTGTACATGAAGTAAATTCAGAAACTTTTGATTTACACATTATTATGCAAACTTATATTGTTCTCTGTTATTAACTAGTACAGGGGGCTCAATTCTTTTCACCATGTTTTCATTCTGGTAGAATATTTCATCTCTTTTTTTTTGTGGACCATTTCCAATAGATTCCCACAGCAGTCATAACATTGACTCTAAATTCTTGCTCTTCAAGACATTACCACAGGAGGATATAACCATAGAGTTGAAATACTGGGTAGAGAGAGTAGAATAACCCCCGACCCGTGGACAAGATAAAGTCACGTGACTGTAGCCCAAACTTGCCGTTCACTGAGACCGCTTCGATTCCCGTCCATTCGTTTAGCATTGCGATCGTCTGATGCAATTAACTGTCTGTCTTTTAAATTCAGAAATAAGAATGGTACAAAAGTCCTGAGCATTTTGCTGCACGGAGAAGTTTTCTAGGGACTGTCCGATAACTTTTTACAAGAAAGGGCGACATTTTTTTTCACTTTTTCTATTTTAAAATTGATTTTGAAATTTTTCCGATACTCAGTCATGCTCTGATAATCATGTTTTATTTGCTTTAATAATCAATTACGCTCGTTTTTGCTCACTTTTTTTGCATTTAACATAAGTTTTTATTATTTCTTAAACTTTAAACTTATAATGTTTAAGTATATTTCAATATATACTCTATTTTTAGCTGCAGAGCTTTGTTGGCTTCCTTGGCGAGATACTTTAGCGCCAAGGAACAGTTGAGTAAACTTTCGGTTTTGTTTTAGTTCTCTTTAAATGTCGATATCATTTCTGTATATTCTGAAGATTTTGCATATCTTTACCTCTTGATTACTAAAACCCAATATTTATCTTGTTCTAAAATGTTTCCTTTAAATATATATATTTAAAAAAAAAAAATATGGTACATGAGAAGTTGTGTTTTTTAAATTACATAGGAATGCTTAAAAAACAAATTATTTGTATATTCTTATGTTTGATGAATAATTAAATTCTATGAAATATTTTTAGTATTTAAATATAAAATAGTGTATAGTAGTTTTAGTGTTAATTTTTAATAAAATTGTGTAATTCTGTTACTATACATAAAATGAATACAAATTATGTACTATTTAGAAAATAAATTAAGGTATATTTAATTATTAAGGTTATTTTTTATTTGTAAAATAAAATATTTTTAACTGTTACTTTTTAAGTTACTGGTTTTCTGTATAAAAATTATTAAATATAGATTGACCTATAATAGTTGCATAAATTTACCTCATAAAAAGTTGCATAAATTGCAATTTCTATCACAAATAAAAGTAAGATATTTTAATTATAAGTTCGTCATTAGTTTCAATCTCCATTTAGTACAAAGTAAAAATTCTAATTGCTTTCTCTTTTATTTAAATTTCGAAAGCTTTTCTACTAGTCTCTTTGTGTGTACAATTCAAATTCCTAGTAATTTATGGAATTAGATTGTACATGAAATACAAAGTAAAATTTCTAATTAAACTCTTTTATTATTTTCTTTGATTAGTTTAATGCTTTTAATCTTATATTTTTCTCTATTCGGAGCTGAAAACTTTTATATTAGAATAAACATTTTATTTCATATTTAGACAAATTGTTGAGTATTAAGTTAAAATGCAACAGCAGTTTATTTTTGAAAATATCTATTTTTAAGTGTCAGGAAAAAAAGAAGTCAAAATTCTAAATTAATAATGTAAATAATCTTTATTGTATAAATAATTTAATGTATTCAATATATGAATAAAATTCTAAACGTAATTAAATTTAATCAAAAATATGTTTTCTAACTAATCTATTCTACTAAAAACGGGTTTTATTTTCCTCGAAGCTATTTTTCCCGAAATTTAATATTACCTCTCGAGCAGTCTCTTGGTGAGCATAAATAAAAATGATAAAAGTGTTGCAACATTAACGTTATTTCTAAGCATCGAACTTTTTACAGACAATCTGTTTAATTTTACAATTTGTTTTATCTAACAGTAATAAAACTTTTAAAACGTAAAGATTAAATTTATTTTTTAAACGAACTTATGCTTCATTAAAAAAGAAAGGCAACATTTTCAAATTCACATTTTAAGCCCTGGTAGATTTATAAGAAATCCTGATTTTTGTATCGAAGTTATTATTTTTTTTTAAAAAAAATAACAATAGTTAAATGTAATAATAGTTATTTATTACAATATATATTGTTAATTTTTTTTTTAAAAATAGGTCTTTGCAATAAAAGCATTTAAAAATTTTTTCTTCTGAATATAGTAATAAATATAAGTGATGCAGAATATCGTTTTTTATTTTTATATAATGAATAATTTTTAAGGAATAGTGTTAAGGGTAAAGACGAGAACTACTGAAATTTTTTTAATAAAGGCAGTACTTTAATAAAAAATTATTTGTTAAGAAAAAAAAACTCCTCATGTTTTAAAAACCCATTTAATAATATTAAAGAAATGTGATTAACGAAAATATTTTTTTTCTCTCTTTCAAATGCTCCGATTATTTGCGCATCGGTAATATCGAAATAAAGCTGTTTAAAAACTTAGTGCGCCAACATTTGTGATACTGCGCCAAGTATTGCACTCTTTCCATCACGTGATTGTAACTCTTTGCTTGCTATCTGTGGCGCGTCTTTTCGGAAGGAATAAAGCGAACTTGGTTCCTCTACCTACTATTTCAACTCTATGGATATAACATGTCCTCCTATCTAACCATATACCAATCCCCCGCAGCTCTTATCTTGGATTCATCATTTTGTTTTTCAACATCTTTCACTAAAAAACCCCTTCTGGTACTCTTAAATCGTGGATATGCTTGATTTTTTTAATCTGAGGAACTTTTGAGTATAGACTAGACAGATGTAACTTTTTCTGACGTTTCTTAATAACTTCTGGTGTGATTTCTAATACATTTATTCTTGTTGAATGCTCTTGTGTTGCTGCCGCAAACTCAGAGGCATTGGTGTCAATATGTTTTCTTCTCAATGCGACATTTCCCACACTCCTTTAAATAGATCCACCTGTTCCATCAACAGGCCTTTGCCGTGTCACGTGGCAAAATAATTCCACGTCCATTTTTTCCCATGCTGAAGCTCAAGAACAGGCAAGACCTAAACTATATATCGATTCTTGAAATGGCTGCTTGGCCCATCTGACCATTTTTGATATCCGCCGGCAAATTTTCCAAAATGCAATTCCATGTATAGCACTACCGTTCCTTTATTGTGATCTCAATCATCACTTATATTGAGGTTTCCTTTTTGGGTTATTTTGATCAGTGAATCTTAAAGTTGATGAGAACAAGTTTCACATTCTCCTGGCCAGAACTCATCTTGTTTTTTTCTGAACATAAAATAAAATTTCAGAAGAATTTCTAAGATGGAATTAAGGCTTCAGTAGCCAATCCGTAGTTTTCGTGATACTTACAAAGACAAAAATTTCTTGGAAGCCTGCTACTAAGCAAGACATGCTTTGGTTAGTTTTCTCGATCAAATGGTTCATTTCTCGAACTGATGCTGCACCATTAACATCTCCAATTATAACTAGACCCTTAACTACTGGCGCTTGTCGAGAAATTTCATCCAATTTTGAAAGCATATCAACGCCAACACGGAATTAAATAATTTAGTGCAAAGATTTTTAGTGAAATTAATATCTTAAAACAGTGATAATTTACTTACATTGCATGCATGTCAGTAACTTACTTAGTGTTTTGAGCACTATTCAACATGTGTAATGTAAGTAATATTTGAAAAGAAAACTATTGCTGTTTATTTAGCGCTAACCTCTAAGAAAGAAAAAAATATTATTCTTACTTTTGTATTACTTGCTCTTCACCCAAATCAGAACAAATGCCAATGGGTTACCAACACTTAAAAACTAAATGATCGAAATATTATTTGAAATCTCCAATACTCATGGAATTGCCCTTAACTAGTTTATGCTCTGGTTAAGCTTGATAGTTAGAGCAACGACTCCCAAACTTTTGTCTGTTAGACCCCCTGCCAAGATTTTCTGTAAATTCAACAATATCAAATGTACTTTTTTGACAGCTGGTATAGCGTTTCTCTCTGAGAGATATAAATTCCTAACTGAAGTGTGAAAAAGAAAAAAACACGTTAACTTTACTATATAAAATAAGAAATAAACAAATGATTTTAGTGGGAGGGATGAGGCAGATGCACTTATTATAAACTATCCACATTTGGCATCAATTTAGTTAGGAAATTGGCAACTGAAACCCTTTCCACTAGGCATGAAGATACCATAATACAGGATAAGGATTTGTGTAAGTTTTAACAAGTTCAAATTGTCAACCTGCACTTACCCCCCTGACCCAGTGCACAGATAAAGTTGAATTCATCGCGCGGGGGGGGGGGGGGGTGTGTGTGTGCATGCAACCGTTAGTTAATAATAATTCAGATTCAGAAAAATAATCCTAATAAATTTTGATTTACAAAAGCAATGGTGTACATCTTTTCTTTTCGTAGCACAGTGTGTTCATCTGTATATTCATTGTTTTAATTCTTCATGAACTAAAAGTTCTTTTTAAGAAACAAAAATAGTAATTAAAACATTTTTTGGCTCTCCGAAAATACCCACTTTAATCCATAATTTCCGCTAAATTAAGGCATCAAAATTAATTAATCACTTATCTTTCAATAGACACATTTCATTCCCGGTTTTAAAAATTTAACGCTAAGTTTATTTTTTAATATTAGATTCAAAATATATTTATGTTGATGTATTATTTGCTCTGACAGATATTATAACTTGCAGTGAAAACACAGCTTAGCAAATAGTGAAAAGCAACATGCCCGAAACATAGGTATGAGTATCAGAAAATACTATTTATGTAGAACGAGCAAATGAGAATGGAATAAAGAAATCACAAAATACAAGCTGGATAAAAATATAAAAGCTATTTATTAATCAAACAGCCCGAATCCCATGTCATCATCAGACTCTTCAGATTCCTCCTTCTTTGCTTCTTTCTTGTCTTCTGTAAAAAGAAAGTGAAACAGATCAATGCTTAATAACTTAATATGCAACTCAACTTAATTTATAAGCACAAGCTTCTACAAGCTACAGGAAAAGCTTCTATAAAAACCCTAAGATTTGCTCCAAAAAAATAGATTAGATTAACTTTCCTTTCCGATAAGCATGCAGAGAAAATACCCTTGAAATATTTCCATATAACTTTATAATCCTTTTTAAGCTCTAATTACTACATGTTGATGCAACAAGCGTTTTATCCACTGCAATTTATTAAAAAAAGGTCAAAATTCCCCATTTCAATTCGGAGAACTTAAAGGATTGCATAGACTGATAGTATGTTAACAGGGGTGATTGTGAGCCCTACTCAAAATACCTGAAAATCCCTTCAGTAAAATTAATGAAATCCAAATAAATTATATGCAGCACAATTTAAATAAATAATTATTTACAAGCTTACTTCTATCTCTTATCACATTTATCATTCTACCAGAAAAAATATTTACAAATGAAAGAGATACCAAGCAAAAATTTTAGTTTTAATATTTTAGGTTAGTGAAAAATCATGAGCACAATTATCCCTGATTTATAACAATATAGCTTCATAAATCTTTTTGTTCTTATATATGCAGCATAGTTAAAAAATATTTACATTGAATGTAATACATTATAGTACCCACATCGATTCCATTCCCCGAAGTCATGAGTAATATACACAAATGGATGTATACCATTAGTTGAAAATGATGTCTCACTATCCAAACAAGCTTATTACAAGTAATTATCAAAAATTCTTTATCCTACCACATAGGCAATAATCTGTTTCACTATTTTGACAAGCTCAGAGAAAGCTCCTTCATAAAACAAATCAATCTATTAACATTCAGGTTAATCAATATCCAAACTACTCAATGAGAGGGTGCTAAGTAACCCCATGAGAAAGTAAACAGATCTGAATAAAGAGAACTAAAAAAATTTCAAAATTAAGTACAGTAGAGAACCGATTATCCGGAACGATCGGGACTATCGCTATTCCGGATAACTGATTTTTCCGGTTTTCTGAATCGCTACAAAAAGCCGTTTTTTTAGTGTTAAACCCAACTAAAAAAAATAAATATTTGGAAATAATCTTAAAAATAAGAAAAAACGATGAGGTAATACACTAATAATTATTTCTGAAATGATGGTAAGGTAAACATCTTTCAAAAAAGAAAGAAAAATCCTAAAATCCTATGAGGAAAAAAAATTTTTTTTTAAAAAATGTCGGGAAAACTAATTGAATTTCGTTCCGGTTTTTTGGTTTTCCGGTTTTCTGATTTCCGGATAACGGGTTCTGTACTGTATGACAATTATGTGAATAAACTAGTCCTAAATTAAAAGGTACCAAACATGTCAGGTTGAAGAAACAGATTCTATTATTCAAAATTAACATCTATCACCTCACCAAGTTCAGTAGTAGAAATACTGCCACTTTCTCCAAAAACTATGCAATTAAAAGATAATTTTTTGAAAACAGTTTGCAGAACTTTACTCTCCTGCTAACAATCGACCGTCGAACAGGACGACCACGGAAAATTGCCCTTCATTGAAATTATGTTATAGCAATCAATTTCTTAACCACTAATGTGTAAAAAAAAAAAAAAAAAAAACTGTACACATAATACACACCTTTGTCAGGAGCTCCACCAGCTGCAGCACCGCCAGCAGAACCTCCACCAGAGACAACTACAGCTCCACCAGAAGGTACAGAGGCAAGCTTAGATTTACCTACAAGAGAAGAAATTCAAACAATAAATATACTGCTGCATTACAGTGTAGGATGGGTATAAGAAAAGTGCCAAAATTATAAAGTATTTTATTTAAAATGTCACCTATTTAGTACATCAATCTTGAAAAAATAGACTAAATTGTAACAATGCATCAAGATTTTTTTAAAATTTAAATTTGGGGGCATTACCAACTTTCAAAATTTAAGCAGAAAATAATGTTTAATTTATACAATTTATTATTTTTATAGAACAAAAAGGTTTTAACATGCTACTATAAGTGGTGTTTGCAGAGTACCAAATAAAAGAAATACAGAATCACTCAAAAAACTTTGAAAAAGGATCGATATATTTTCATTAACTAAGAGAAATTCCAGATGACTATACATCAATAAACTTTCATACAGAGCCTTTTTTAAAAACTTTCACACAGAGCCCTTCCCTAAACAGTACCTGTTAAAAAAAATATATTGATCGTATTCATTTTAAACAAATATCCGAAGTCAAATTTTTTAATAAGGTTGTTTTGAATTAGCACTATCATGTTAAGAGTTGTTCAGCATTCTAAAACGAATGATCAAATGCAAAATTGCTTAACTTTTTTTTCCTTTTATAGTCAGGGATGAGATTAGCCAAAAGACAAAAAAGCTGAATTTCCACGATATTAAATTTTACGCAAGCACAACAGTGTTACCAGACAGTGTTATAAATGTGTTGACATACAATTGTGTACTAATCTATTATATAAATGATTACATTGATACTTAACATTTAGTAAAAATAAAAATTACCAATTGAAAAAATAAAGCTGGAAATTATATTCTTCCTTCAGTTCACACAAGAGACAATTATTACTTGAAAAACTACCCGGTTTAGCAAATTAAAACTACTGAGAATATACATTAATATTCCATTTATTTTAATAAATACTCAGTGTTTTCACTACAGCGCGAGAACCTCGCATATTTTTTTCTTTTCTCGCATTAAAAAATGATTACCGCGAGAAATTCGCGCATTCTATAAATCAATTTCAAAATTCGCGAATTTCTCGCATTTTGGAAGAAGCTTCGAATTACGCTATTTAGAATAAAATCCGTTTCACTTTTCTTCCTGGATCTCTCATCATTTTCAACATTTGCTCCGTTATCTAGCTTCCCTATTTACCAGTATTGTTCAGAACCTTTTTGAACAACCGAACCACGGAACCCCTTTCAGAACACATTTTTCTGCAACCACGTGTTTACCATTGGTAAAGTTTTTTCATGTAAGACGTTCAAATTTTTTATGCACTAATGTAAGAGGGACAAATACCTAGTAAAGGCAAAATCTTCTATGATAATGAAGCAAGAATATTCAATGCTTTAAAAAATAGAAGACGTTAAAAATGTATTATAATAAAAGAAATGATTTTTTTTCCAAGTCTATTTGTGTTTTTTAAGTTTTTGGAAATCTCACTTAACTTTCTGAAATCTCACCCTGTTTTTGAGAAAGGGTGAGAAATTCTCACCCATTTTTTTTCTATGATGAAAACACTGATACTGCTGTGATTTATAGAAAATATATCAGTAATATTACTTTTTAAATTATATTGGAGAAAAAAAAAAAACTTTTAACAATGGACCGAGTCATTATGTTCATATTATAGTCTAATCTAACTAGAGCCCTCTGAAACATATCAATAACAGTGAAGTAACATACAAAACAAACAAAAGATACAAACTTAACATACAAAAATTGCTATTTTAGTTTGACAAATTACATGACAATCAGCAACTGTTTAGACAATTGTTTTTTATTTGATAAGAATTTTGCATTTTATAGCATAAATAACAGCAATCATAAATAAAATTCTGATGATGAGTTAATTAACTCTTCATCAGAAAAAAAATTAAATCCCTTTTTAAGTGATTGCTTTTGTTTGCTTTAAGTCGTTAGTCCATCTTCAAACATCTTGTGACAAATCCCATTTTTTCTTCTTTGCAAGCACAGAATGTAAGTTTTGAATATATTCCCTTCCAGTTTCTCTGATGTTGTAACACTTACATATACTAATAATCGTCGTTAGAAAAACAGTCACCTTTATTGTAACTAATTTCAATAGTTGATCTTAAAATTGCGTGAACATGAATAACAATTATATGAATATGAAACTAGATATACGAATTTGAAAATGAGAAAATACAAACTGGGATAGAGAAATTTTAAAATGCGTAAATACAAATCACAATTCATAATTTTCAGAATGCGTGAATGTGAATCCCAATGCCTTATTTTAAAATCACATATAAATACGAAAATCAATGTTTGATGATATAAACCGCATGAGCAAATCAAGACATTGAATTTTAAAATTCCGTGAATACGAATCGCTACATAGGTTTTTAAAAAGGAGTAAATGAGAATAACAATATCGGATTTTTAAATATCGTAAATAAGAATCACAACGTACAATATTCAAATCGTGTGAATAAGAATCACAACACGCAAATATGAAAAGCTATGTTTGATATTAAAATCGCGTGAATAAGAATTGAGATATTAGCAGATTCCAGGCTTTGGACCTCTAAAAGGCTTGTCAGAAGCAGCGTCGTTTGAACTCCAAAAATCTGATCTGGAGAGCGGGTAAAAAATTAGGAAAATCTTAACTGCTGCGTGTAAAAGGGGAGAAAATTGCTAAAATAAGTAAAAATGAGAAAGGATTGGTAGTTATGTAGTTTGAATTTTCTGCTTCTCTTTGAAAATCGGTGAATTCTCTGAAAAAGCAGAATGCTTAAAAAAAAAAAAAAAAAAAAAGTGAAATCTTTAGAAAATCTGAATTTTTGATAAAAAAGCTGAAATTCAAGAGATAAAAGTGAAAATACACTAAAAAGCGGAAAAATCTCATCCCTGTATAGTGATGCAACAAGATATGTTCCTTAATATTTTAAATAATTCTATTCTAATCACACGATTATTCAGTTTAAAATGTTTTTACAACTATAAATCTGCACAGCAAAGAATAAAAAAAGCTTTGTTTCTTCTTAATAAACCAACAAATATTTTTTTAAAAACAGATATTCTAAATGTACATATCATTTAACAAAATTCCTAAACATTCCTTAGATTTCGCCAGCTTTCCAGGCTAAAAGAAACAGTTCTGAGAACATAATCTGCAGAATGCAAACACTGTGATTACTACACAATTCAAATATATATATATAAAAGAATTTCTAATACATATATGAAAAAGTTTCATGTGGCATTCTAATTTTACGAAGCTATAATGGAGCAAATTCCGATACAAGCTAAGTACTACAAATTCAACGATATTGCAACTGTTTGGCGATAAATTTCAGACGTGTGTAAAATAGGGAGCAGGGACAGAAAAACCACACAAGTTTAAATTTGTAAAATTGAGAAAAAATTCCCCGACTTTCAATCGAAATTTCCCACCGTAAAAAATTCACTGAAATTTTCAGGTTAATTCCACCCCGATATACCTATATCTGCAAATAAATAACTGTAGAGCCAGAGATCACGTAAGCTGTCTCTTAAATTGAAAAGTTAGCTTAGGAAAGAAGTTACGTGCATGTGAAATTGAGCAATAAAAAGTCATAAGCAAATAAGGATATCACAGAAATGTAAGAACTTTTCTAAAACTTTAATAACCAATAAGATATTGCCAAAGTATAAGAAGTCTTTGCAAGATGCAAGGAAAAAATTAGCATAATAGCCTCTGGCTTCATCAAAAACATTAAATGTTAAACAGAATAGACTGCATGATTGAAAAGAAAGGTGCAAAGCAAACCTTTGAAGCATGAGCGTCAACATAAACAGTGTCATTAATATTTCAGTATAATGCTATTATTTTTAGGCATTTAATATTGTCTTTAAGACCTCATAACACTCTGTACTTGTTTTACTGAGCTATTACTGTATAGTAAAATAAAGGAGCTAGAATGCCTTAAAACATATATACTCCTGAACAATAGCAACTATAAAAATTCTATGTTCCATGCAACGATACCTCAAACTACATTTAACACTAATATAATACAACATAAAAAAGCTAATGGAAATTAAAATGATCAATGGAATTCTAAAATATACTATTTCTCCAAACTGTGGATATTGAACACTACCAATTTTTTTCTAATAATTAAATTCATGAATAAATCTGAACTCTTAATATCCATAATCTAGGTAATTTTTCTTATCCAAACAACTGACCTACATTTACAATGTAATCTGTATAACAAAATAATGAAACCTAAAATGTAGAAATAAAAAAACACTCAATTACCAGCTTGAATCACTTCATTTATATCCTTTCCATTAAGTTCAGATATGACTTTCTTCACCTTTTCTTTGTCTACTTCAATTCCAACACTTCCCAAGATCTTTTCAACGTCACTAGCTGATGGACTCTTATTCCCGCCAAGGGAGGCCAACAAGTAAGCGGCAACGTAACGCATTCTGAAAATTAAATTTTATTAGATTTAGTAATGACATTACACTTGTCGAGTTACAATACTTATTTCCTTAGACACGAGACAATTAACTACTCAATTTTCAGCAAGAATTAAAATACACAGGTAAAAAATCAGTATCCACTTTCAGAAGGAACTAGTAGAAAACCACAAGGCATCTGATAAAACTCTAAGCAGTGGTTTCTTAAAACAATCGACAAGCTTAAAATTCATTTTGGGATCACGTGGTCTTCCATGTATAAAAGAAAGATTAAAAACGCAGTAGTGAAAAAATGGGATCTTCTTTTTTTTTTCATTTATTGGTGAAGACATCTGGGGGGAATAAAAAGTCAAATATATTGTCTACACAAACATATTGTCTATACAAAAACAATATACGCCGTCTAAGCCTAACATTCAAGAACACCTAAGGGCAGTTTTTTTTTTTATTTTTTTAAAATAAATTTCCAATGGAATTAATTGATAAGGAAGAAGGTTATTGGCAATAATCTTAATTAAATAAAGAAAACCAGGCTATGAGTTTAACATAATCTAAAAGCATTGTTCTCAAACACGTGTATAAATTTTATAATTTGGAAGAAATATAATCTCCATTAAAACTTACTGACATTTAGTAAAGCTTAATTACTATAAAAAAAAAAGTTTTTTTATATTTTAAATACAAAATTTAATACTTACTTTTAAGTCGCTTGGACACGAAACGAACACGCTTACAAAATACAAAGGGTGGTAGGTACGATAATACCGAATAAACGGGGGTTAAACAGTGAAGTTTAACACGCGATTGCTTTAAGCGTGTACAACTTGTGGTTAACAGTTAAAATGATAAATTATTTATTTCAGAACCGCGATAGCCAAGTGTTGAAAACTGGTCACTGAGAAACAGTTCTTGCTGTATAAAAAGGGTCAATTTCACTTGCTTGGAACTTTTCGCGTGCGAAAGTATCGCATGAAAAAATATATCCATGAAATTTACTCATGAGAAATTCAATGCATTGAGAGTAGCTCATTAATGTCATTCTCTTTCTCATTATAATGGCAAATTTTGAATTGTGATTTGAAAAAGATGGGATCATAAGCTCTTGGCTACCACAAATTATAAATTTTGTTTTGGTTTTCACTTTGAAAAGTTTTTGTTTTGTTTTTCTATGGATCTTTTTTTTTTACTCTGGTTAAAGTGTTTCAGTAACTTTTGTTGAGAAGCCTGTACTGATTTCTTTGTTAATGAACTTATTAAAATTGAAATTATTGTTAAATATTTCGAGAAAATAAAGAATTTTGTTAAATAACTAAAAATAAAATTTATAAATGCTATGGGAAATTGCGACTTCTCGAAAGCGTTTGCTCAGAATTTATAGTTTATCGTTCATTTTGTATAAAATTAAACCACTTTCAACAGTTTAATTCATTTTTTTCTATTTTTCCAGTTTAAAAAGTCGATACAAAATATTTTCAGACCGTTTCACACGACTTCTATATATAAATCCGCCTCCAATAAAATAGATATGGAGAAATAAATGATCACTTAATTGGATCACCGAAAATTTCGCATTTAATGATAATTGCTTTATAATTCTATGTTCATCTGATAGTATTTGATTGTTTAAATAATTTCTTTTGCAGATTATTCTTTAAATTTAAATAGCCGGTTGCTGTATACGCCATTTTGGATTTGGTTTGTACCGTGGCGCGGTGGTGGTCGTAGGTGGTTACATGTCAATCTGTTGGTCACTTAAATACTTCAAACTTTAGTGTTCATTACTTTTATTTTCATTTTTGTGGTAAACGTTTGTCGTTCAAAATGACGGCCCAGGGTTTACCAATCCATTTTCAAGAGCATTTGCAGGTAAATAATCCATTTTAAATACTAAAATCATAGATATTCAAGGGTGATGACCGCTTATTCTATACGATGAAGAGGAATGAATTTATACAAATGTTGAGAAACTCTTTTTAGTCATCATATATGTAAACCAATATTTTTTTATGCATGCACTAATAGCTGTCTTTAATGCCTACATAATTTTATTAAACATACTCTTAATAAACTCTATATCCACGTAGTATAAGAACGTGAAACGCCCCTATAGTAATAGTTGCATAAAGGTTCAGAACGTTCTTATTATCTGTTACGATAAATGGTTGTTTTCTGCTCCGGAATAATCTTAAACATTTCATGCTTGTTTTAATAACTTGATTTGATATCTGTAAACACATTAAACTTTATTGTAATAATAAATAATTTGAATGTTTGACATGAATTTTTCTTATACTTCTTGCTTAAATTTAAAGTTTCTTTTGAGGTGAAACATTAAATCGGCATAGTAATAATAATAAAAAAAAGAAATCAAAATTTAGTTTCTATTTAGAATTAAGAAATACAGAATGCTTGATCGCTACAGAAATAATTCATTTAAAAACAACAATGTTAAAATCATGGCACGTTTATTAAATCTCCCTTGCTGATTATGTTGATAATTTGATGTTTCAACTTTGAATTTCAACTCTAAAAGAAAATTTATACTTGATTTGTGTAAATTAAATTTTCATTGTAATTTCTAAGACTGAATTTTGACTCCTGTTCACATAGCTTATAAAAGTCTGAAACAGAATAAATAAAATGAATAATCAGTGTGTTATTCATTTAAAAAAATTTTGTTATTGGCTTAAGAAAGTTACACTTACAATGTACTACTTAAGATATGAAATTTTGAATTATATTTATTTTTAATAAAAATATTTTGCCTTAGCCTTTTTTTAATTTTTTTCTGTTATCATCAAATCTAAAAGATAGCAGACAATTATAAACTTTAACTGTTTGTTCGAAATAATGATGCTCGGCTGTAAAAGTTTAATTAAAAGTATGTGTAGAATTAATTAAATATGTGAATAATCTAGAAAAAGGGTTAGCATTATGTTTAAATTTTTTTTTATTATGCAAATTCATCTCTATTGTTAACAGAGTTTAACCATAGATTATACTGCTTAAGATCAAAAATGATACATATTCTAAATTTCATCATTTTATATTTTCTGTAAAATAATGCAACAACACAGAAATAAATTAAAAATAAACTTTTCTGACCCTGGGTGTGTCTATTGGTGGCCAGACAAATCATGCTAAATTTTTTGAATTTAAGTTTTATTTATTCATTTATAATAATTTCAACTTTTCCTTTTTGTTGATGGTAATATCAGGTACGTTTTAGTGTGCACTGCATTTAAACTATGAGGTAGTATCAGTGCAGGTTTTGACATTGATAATACAGTAAAATTTAATATTACATATATATGAAATTAAGAGTAATCTCTAATTTATTCCAATATTACTAGTCAAACATTTTAAGTAATAAAAATCTAAATTCAAAAGATATCTAAAAATAACAATCTGTAAAGAATCTATAAACAAGTTCATTGAATACTGACATAGAAATTTAATGAATAATTAATAAGTAGATTTTTAAAACTTGTTCTTCATTAAGTTTATTACATGGAATTATTATGAACCAGGCAAAATGCAATGAGATCTTATTTCTATGATTATTTTATGAGTTACACTATTCTAAAGTCTTAAAGTGTGCTGGTTGTGAGAGAACATACGTAACATAGATTTGAGTGTATTTATAAATAACATTGTAGTATATATGAATCGCAAAGTCTACTTTGAAGATTATGATTTTGTGTATTTAGAATATAGAGATCTTCCTAGAAATAAAAAGGACAGGACTCTTCCTATCTGAAAAAGGCACTTTGACTTTATCAAATTGTATAAAATTATGTACTGAATTTTATTCTCAATTTTTTTTAACTAGGTTACTTTTTTACTATTTATTTCTTATTTCATATCTATTTCAAAAAGTAATTCTTTCATTATCAAAATAAGAGAAATTTTAGTTTATAAAAATAAAAGGCAATTGGTGCTATTTTTTTTTTCAAAAGAAGTAAACTAAAGTGATTAAAAATAACTTGAAAGCTTTTTTCTATAAATATAACGGAAAATTATGACAAAATGTGCATTAAATTTTTTTAATAAAGAATTTAATGTTTAAAAAATAGTTTTAAAACTTAAAATCACTAAAAACATATTTTAATATCCTCCCGAGAAAAGATCATTATGAAACTTCAACCAGTTGAGAATTATCCTAACAAAGTAAATACAGTGGAGCATCGTTTATACGACGCCGAAGGGACCACCGAAAAACGTCGTATAAACGATAACGTCGTATAATCGATTTTTACTTCTAAAACTGAAACTAACTCTGTTTTCAGTTAATTTTAATGTTTAGCGTGTTGATTTGCATAAATTTCTAAATTAGACAAAGCAAAACAAACAAATAACCAAAGAAGAAAAATTGCAGTGAGCAATTTGAATGTATGTTACTTTTAATTATATTTTCTTGCTATTAGTCTCTACAATGCAATGCTTTGAATAGCGAGTTGAACTTACTGCTTTCTATGATGAAATTTTAGATTTCTAATCACGGCCAAATCTAATGGCTGAAGCGCACTTGTGCAATTTGCAGGAAAAAAGAGAGCTTTTACATTTTCCAAAATAATTAGTATCGATGGGTGCGCTGGACATTGGTCGATGAATAGCAAAATTTTTATTTTTTCCCTCTTCATAACATTGTCAAGTTTTTTCAGTCATTTAGTAAAAATTACGGTCGTCATCCAAGCATTCTTGTTGGCACCCTTTTCTGTATCACTCATGTTGGCAAATTCCGCCCTTTTTTAAAATACACAAGAAAAAATAAAAAATTAAATAAAGAACAAAATCTAAAAATCGACGTATAACCGATTCTGTGCGTCGTATAAACGATATATTTTTACATTAAAATGAATAGGAATGATTTGGGACCACACTAAAACGTCGTATAAATGTGATCGTCGTATAAGTGATCGTCGTATAAACGATGCTCCACTGTATTTGTAATAATAAACAGAATTAAACCTCTAAACACACATTTTATTTATTTAAGCAGTGAATTAATTTTTTTCAAAATGAATATGAATGAAAAGGCAGTCCTTTTAAAGAATAGTGGTTTATTTTTACCAAAAAGGCAAAAAGGGGCACATTTATTGCTATCAAAGGGCAGACAAAGCATAATGTATTTTTAAAAAAACTTAGAGAACATTGGAATATATAATCTGAAGACATTCAATACACTGTTTGTATATGTAGGTGGAGTTGTGATATTTTTTATTTGCAATATTAGGCACAGTAACAAAAACTATTAAAATGTTAGTGAGCTTTTTATTTTAGACTTGGCTTAAAATTTCTTGTATAGAAAATGGATTTGGCTCAAAATATGTGTTTAAAAGCATGGATAATTAAAGAAATCACATTTTCAGTGTTAAAGAATAAGCAAGATTTTAACAACCAAATCGAATGGGTGTTTCAGTTGATTTTTTAAATGCTTAGCACAGCATAATCTTTATGAAGCAAAGTCTTAGCCTTGAGGATCTACATGGCTGTGTGTATTACTTGTGCAAATTTTGAAATTATTTCCTTGAGTTATGAAATAAAAACAAACCAGAGTTTATATCTTAGGATCTGAAAATATTTTGTTTCCACCGTGTCATAAATTTTATAAAATTTTTGATCTTTTATTTAAAAAAATAAAAATGTTTCCCAAGAGTTTTAATGTAATGAAAATTTTTTCTAAACATGCTTATCTAATATTTGAACAATCCATTATGATCTGTATTTCAGAAGAATCTGAATTTGAAACTTATTTTTTTGAAAATTCTTTTGTGGGCTTGTTTTGTTATTTTTTAAATAGAAACTTTCCGATTTGCTATAATATAAAATCTATGTGAAGTATTTTAAGTATTAGAGTTTTGAAATATAAAACTTTTTATAGCTCACCACTGTCGGAATCAATGCAGCAAATATTACATTTAACAACCTTACAATGGAATCTGACAAATTCATCTGTGTCAGAGAAAAAGTGGGAGATTCTGCACAAGTTGTTATCATTGACATGAGTAATCCGACAAATCCTATACGAAGACCAATATCTGCAGATTCTGCTATTATGAACCCTGCTTCTAAAGTTATAGCTTTAAAAGGTAAGAAATCCTTACACTTTATAATGTAATTTAAAGTAAAAATTTTAAATTTAAATAAGTTTATAGAGTAAGTGTTTAAGTAACTTTAATTAACTTGTGTTAATTTTTTTGAAATTTTAAAGTTAATATTTTGAAATCTGACCTTTGAAACATTAATAATAATAATAATCTTTTTGATAAAATTAAATGCATTAAAATTAAAATACATTATATGAATTAAAATTAAACACATTAAAATAAGTTTGCTTCCCCCCCCCCACCGCATTTTGACTGTTTAAGAGTGAGGGTCATGAAACTATTGTGGCACCTAAATTGTTATAGAATTTCTCAAGGTTGAGTTTAAAGTTATGTTAAAACTAGATGTATTAAATTGGGCAAGTTCCCTGAATTGGCATTAGTAGTGCCCTAAAATTATTGGAGCAATTAAACTTTTCCATAATTAAAGAAAGGTAGGGAAATTTTCAACTGTTTATAATGTAAGATAACAAAGTTAATTTTTCTAAATTTTTTTAAAAATTTATGTGTTAAATTTTGATAGTTTTTATTAGTAATTGAAATATTATTTGAAAATTAAATGATCAGTGGTTTTGACCAGCAATCAATATGAATTGCTTTGTTTATAGAATTAGATTTGTTTTAATCACAAAGCAAATCATTTCTAGCATGTGATGAAATATGCTACTTTGAAATGATATATGTTCTCTGCATAGCAATTTTTCATTCAAATTCTTTTTCTTTTTTTTTAAAAAGCTTATAGAAACATCTAAACCGCCCAGTTAAAGATTTACTAACTAGTTATCTCTTAATTACTGGTCCTTAGGACTAGGGACTTAATTTCTACCCCTAATACAGTAAATCATCTATGCAATAATTTTTTCAAAGTGATATATACTATTAAATAAAATTTTATCTAAAATTAAAATAACATGAAAATATATATTTTTTTAAAAAATAATTTTAGTTTTTAGCAGATTTGTTTTCAACACTTTTTAGTGAGTAAATCAGTGAAAAGATCTTTTTCTTTTCTTTCTAGTTTCTCTACATTTGAGGTATTTTAACTTTTCAATATCAGTTTGTGGTATGTGTAGACCTGCTAACTGTTCTGGATATTCCAGAAGATTTTATTTTTATGCCTAATGTGCTAGCAAAATTTTTCAACTAATGCTTGATTTTTGTTTTAATAAATTTGATTTATTTTAACCACCATTACATTTTAAAAATATAAGCATAAGGAAAACCTGTTAGTAACTTTGCTATTGATCACTTTGTCTGATGAGAACTAAAGTTGCGTAGCATTTCTTAAATGGTCCTAAAGATGATGAATAATTTATTGTTGGATTTGTCTATTTAGGTTTTGTTAATGGCAATTATTGATAATTTGAAATGTTTTTTGATTGTTACTTAATGTTGTGTGTGGTATACCTTGTTTCTAAATGTATTTTTACAAAATTCTGAATTTCTATATTTAAGACTGATTGCAATTTGAAAATAAAGAAAAGAAAGATAAAATTTAATTTTACTTATAAATTTTTAATTTATCTTTTTTTTAACAAACTAGATTTAAATAAGTTTCATTTATGAATAAAACTCTAAAAATTTGTTTTGAAATTTTGAGTTAAGTAAATCTTTCTTAATTAGTCTATTCAGTTACTAAAATAGTATTTTAAGTTGTTAAAATAAAATTTGTGTTTTGATTTTATAATAATGTCCTTTCTCTTTTCTCCTTCAGCTTCTTCTGGAAGTAAGTTTGTTTTATTTATTACATTTTTAGGAAAAAATGCTATGTTTTTTAAAATTTTTGTAAGAGAAACTTTAAGATATCGAGAATATTAAAGAAAATTAAAAAAAAATGTTGATTTTTTTAAAAATTTTTGGCATCAGTATTAGCTGTTACTATATGCATAATGTAAAATATTAAATTTACATATGTAATTTATGGTAATTTCAATTTAATATTAAAACTTGTATTTGTTGTCTTTTCTGTTGAAGTGTTAAAATTTAATTTCAGTAAATTAACATTTTGTTTACGGCTGATACCAGAGTTCTCCCTATGAATAATAAAAGGGAAGGATTTTCCTCACAATAAAAGGCAATTTGAGTTTTGAAAGAGCACTCACCTTAAACATTTATCAAATTGTGAAATATTGCGTAATAACTGAATTTGATCCTCAAAAATTTTTAAATTATCCTCTTATACTAATGTATATTTTTTTTAAAAAATAACTCTTACATTATTAAAACAAGAGAAGAATTTGTAGTTTATAAAAATATTTAAAAACATGATGCTAAAAGACAGTCTCTAAGCATATTTTATTTTCAAAATAAACTAAAGATTAATAGATAAAAAACTTCCAAGTTTTTTTCTATAGTTTAAACTTAAAATTTTGAAGGAAAAAAAAGATCATTTATAGGTCTATTTTTTTTTAAAAAAAAGTTTTAAAATAATTTAATTCATTAATATACCCCTGTCGTAGAAAGAAAGAAACTTAATTGAGAATAATCCTAACAAAGTAAATATTTGCAATAGTAATTAGAATTAAACTTACAAACACAGATAATTTTACCAATATGTAATTATTTTAACAGTGAGTTATTTTTTAATTGGAATATGAGTGAAAAGGCAGTGTTTTTAAAGGATGGCGATTTATTTTTTACAAAAAGAGCAAAGAGGGTGTATTTATAGGGATAAAGGGTAGATAGGGCTGGCCATCCTTCTAAAAATGTTTAGGGAGAAGACTGCTAATACAAGTGCAGGGGTCTGTCTAGGTTTTTCTGAAAGGTACCTATTTTGTGAAAATTTAGACATAATTTGTGAAAAATTAAAAATTATATTAAAAAATCAATACAAAAACATGGTAAAAATATAGATTTATCGTTTCTTAAGGGATACAAAAATAAAATTTTAAGAAAAAGTATTTTGTGAAACTACCGTTTTTCCTAAAGTTGAATTTGTGAAACTACCGTTTTACCTAAAATTGAATTTGTGATTGTACCGCGAAACGGTAGTAAATTCGGCCTGGACGGATCCCTGAAGTGAACCATACTGACTGCTGGTACCCTGGCTTCACCATGCTAAGTGTTTTAAGCAAAAGGATAAAGAAACTTTAAAAATCACAATCTTAACTTTCTTCCGTTGTTTATTTTCTAAATAGAAAATAAGTTTGATAAAAATAAATTAGTGAAATTTTTATCGAATTAATATTTAACCATATTGTCTATGTTTAAATTATAAATATCTATTTTCTAAATGATTTTGATAAATTTGTCTATGTGATATAAGTTTTGAGTTATATTCTTCAGCCATGAGAACTTTACAAATATTCAACATTGAAATGAAGAGCAAAATGAAAGCTCATACCATGAATGAAGATGTTGTGTTTTGGAAGTGGATTAACGTTAATACCATTGCCTTGGTCACTGAATCAGCTGTGTTCCATTGGAGCATGGAAGGTGGGTCTTTTAATGCTATTTATTTTAATGTTTATTTAATGTTCTAATTCATTTAGTAATTTTATTGTTCAAAGAGCTGTGTAATTTAGGAATGGATAAGTTTTCAATTCATGATACCAAAATTTTTCTTTTTAGAATATTTAGTTTAGACAACGAAATTTTATATGAACTATGTGGTTAATATAAAACTTTAAATAAACTGCCAAATTTTATAGAAATAAAATGAATATACCATTCTATTTATACCCACTATACACATTCAAGTTATATATTCTGTAGAATTAACTTATGTTGGGCAACGCTAAGAAAATAAATTATGTAAATGATTATTAATGGGTTTATTCAGTACTGCATGTGTGTATTTTAAACAATAACCTTTTTTTTTCTTTTAAAGCTAAAAGCTCAAGTTTCAGACAATAAAAATTAAGTTAGCTAACAAAAGTTTTTAGCGCTTATGTGAAAGTTAGTGAATATTTTTATGAGCTACTGCTAATTTTATGGCTTATTTTTTCAGGCATTCGTTTTTTTTTTTTTTTTTTTTTTTTTTTAATACAGAAGATAGACAGGACAGAAATAAGGATTATAGTATCTTATTTAATCCACCAAAGCCAACTAAAGATTAAAAAACAGAAGTATAAAAAAATATTGTTGGACAATTAATGAATGTGTTAATTTCTTTTTGTAGCTTTCTTCATTTTTTTTTTAAAATTGCTATACTTTTGTCCCGTTTCTTTATTTAAATATTTTTTATGAATAAAAAAAAATCAGATATATTTATATAAACTAAAAAGCCTCCTTAGGATTTTTAATAACAAATATTACTTATACTTTCAATGAGGACTTTACTTTGATTACAAATAATAGCACAGAAAATTAACTCATATGCAATGTTTTTGAATAATTAAAGAATTGAAAAGTGCAACAAACTGAATTAGCAATAAATAATTACTATACAAACTATTTTATATGCTTTCTATATATAATAGGCAAAGTCCGTATAATATGGTATATTAATTACTGAGGAACCACTAGATTAAATTGTACCATATCCTGTACTATAAAAAATTTATTAATAATTTGGAAAGAGGCATTTTTTCCCCCAAAAAGTTAATGCAAAAAATTGAAGATCAAAACTGCAAATTGTGGAATCACTTTTATATTTTTATTCTTATTATGGTTTAAAATTAAACATCCATGGTTAGGATAAAATTTATTTGGTTTGCCAGTTTCAAGTCTAACATTATTTGCTATGCATCGCTGAAATGAAAAGAAATATGTGAAATCTATTTTTAATGTTAAAAAAAAAAACTGCATTTATAAAATTTTCATGCATTTTTCTTTTTTATTCAAATATTTTTTAATTGTGATCAGTTTATATTTCACATTAACTTATCTAAACTATTTTTTCTTTTTTCAAATTCATTTTGAACATTTTTAGGAGAATCTCAGCCATTAAAAATGTTTGACAGACATACTAGTTTGAATGGTTGCCAGATTATAAACTACAGGTGTGATCACAAGCAGCAATGGTTACTGTTAATCGGCATTTCCGCACAGGTATTGTACTCAATTAATTTGAACCATATGAATTTTCCAGAGTTCTCTTGATATTGATTAAAAATTTTTTTTAACAGCAAAACCGTGTGGTTGGAGCTATGCAGTTGTATTCTGTTGAGAGAAGAGTAAGTCAGCCTATCGAGGGTCATGCTGCCGCATTTTCTCAGTTCAAGTTGGAAGGTAACCCTGAACCATCTACACTATTTTGTTTTGCTGTAAGATCAGCCCAGGGTGGAAAGGTAATTATTGTTTGGTATACTTTTAGAAATTTATATATATTTTTTTATTTTTTACAGTTTGTGTATCTGTAGTTTAACCTAGCTGTAATGGGTTTATAAGAGAAAAGACAATATATAAAATTTTGTCTCTATTTAAAAAAAAATTTCTCATAGAAATGCAGCAGTGTTAGATGAAATGTTAAATTTTAGACATTTTCTTGAATTCACTGGTATTCTAAAATATTCATTAGTGCAAACTTACGTAAATCGTTTTGAATTATTATTATTTATTTTTAAGTGAACATATGTTATACATCTTTTAAAATGTCAGTTCAGTTATTAGTTTGACTAAATTTTTAAAAATGTTTGATTAGAATACTTTATTTTTAATATATTAAATTTTTTGGAATCTCCGTTAAAATTAGGCATTTCTAGATTTGAGTATATGTAGATTCATACTTTTTCTCCTACAGTTGCATATAATTGAAGTTGGTCAAGCTCCTGCTGGTAATCAGCCGTATCCGAAAAAGGCAGTAGATGTGTATTTTCCCTCAGAAGCGCAAACTGACTTCCCTGTTGCCATGCAGGTAATGATATTTTGTTTTTAATTCATTTTTTTAGCTTTTATCTTTAAAAAAATTATCAAACAAATTGTTAATTTTTATCCATTATAATTATATTTGTTTCTTTTTGTTGTATGAACTGTGTAAAGATTAAACAGCTTGTTTACTGAAAAAGGTTTTGGGCTTGAATTCGTGATAATCTTACTTCAAAATCTTACTGCTTTGTAAACGTTTGGTTCAGTTAATAACTGAAGTAAAAAAAGTAATTTATTAGGTATAAAAATTATATATTTTTTTACTTTATGAGGCTAACACTAGTTGTCAAACTTTTATTTAGCTTGAGATTTTAATTTTTGGTAGTTATCTTGAGAGTTTTGTGCGTACTATATCGGGCATTGGACGCTGTTCCTTGATAAGTGGGTATAAGTGATATATATAGAGTTAGTGCGTGGCGAACTTGGCTTTCGAAAGATAGTGAGGAATTCTGATATATTTGGTAGTAAAAAGTAATATTCATTCAGACCTCTCAAAGAAAGCCCAAACTAAAAAGTGGTAATTCTAAAAAAAAAAAAAAATTATTATATGTAATATAATATATAATTATTTTTAAAATATATAAAAATAATTATATAATTTTTAAAAACATTTTTAAAAATTTACTTCCAGATAAGCTCAAAGCATGATATAATTTACCTGATAACAAAGTATGGATATGTTCACCTTTATGATATTGAAAGTGCTGTTTGCATTTACATGAACAGAATAAGTAGTGAAACCATCTTTGTTACTGCACCTCATGAACCAACTGCTGGCATCATAGGAGTCAACCGCAAGGGACAAGTAATATTTTTGTTTGTTCTGTTAAGTTTTTATTTTATTGCCTATACTAATCAATTGTAGATTTCAACATAAATGCTACTTTTAATTCGAAAAAAAGTTTTTAAATAAATATTGAATTTTCAAATATCTGCTTTACTATTTATAAGTGCAGAGATGATCATGCTCTGGAAAAATCCGGTTTTCCGGATTTCTCACTAACCAGGATCCGGAAATCCATGGTCTAGAACAGGGATGGCGAACCAATGGCACTCGACACAATATTTTAGGCACGCCACCGATCATATTTGTTATTACACTATGAATTGTTATTACTGAAATGCTATTACACTATGAAGCGTTATTACTGAAATGCTATTACACTATGAAGCATATGTAACTATTAAATTAAAATTCACAAAAAACATGCAAAATAATAAACAATTAATTATTAATAAAAAAAATTTACAATAAATGCTAAAAAGCAATTAATAACCATAAAAAACAAGCTAACAATAAATAACTAACAAAAAAAATAAACATTCCTGCTTAAACTAACATCTTACAACCTAATATAAGTTATTTGTTATCTAATCTGCAACAACAGAAGTCATACTGATGTTACTTTAAGTTGAATTACGCGTATAACTGAGACATTGCAAAATATATTTTTTTCAATGTAATTAAAGAGTTTTGACTTGATAGTATTTAGTATTATTATTTTCCCAATAATCACGATGGCAAAATTATTTGACGGCACGTCTATGTCCTCATTAAACAATTTTCTGGAAAAAATGGCACGTTGCTGTATAAAGGTTCGCCACCCCTGGTCTAGAAGTTTCAAAAAGTCATCTATCACATTTATGTATAAAAATTCTTGTATATTTTATTTAGAAATATTAAAACTACTTGGCATCTTTTATTTGTAAAAAAATTTTTCTGGTAGAATAATGTGATTAGAGATAAAACTAAACTTATGCATATTTATTCTTTTAAATTATGCTGCATATAATTTATTTAGAAATTTATTTTTTGAAAATATCAATGATTTAAATTTATAAAGACATTAATTTTTTGAAATGTGTCATCAATGATTTTACTAAAGAAATTTTCAAGATTATTGAGTTGGGCTCACAATCACCTCTGTAAATGTTATTTTAAAATAAGCATGTATGACTTTTTTCTTGACCTTATCAATTAGTGATAAAGGTTAGCTCTTTCTTGTTTTGAACAATTGCCATATTTTTTTAAAAATTCAGCTTAATATATCTTACCAATAATTAGTTGGGTAATAATAAGACACTAAAATTAATGACACAGTCTTGGCATTTGTTTTTTTTGGTTTATAAGTTCAGTGTAAGTTTATTATGCATTCAGTGTTTCTTTTTATTCAGTATTTTTCCTATATTTTGAATCCTTCAACAAATTAGAAATCTCTTTAAATACTGGTGTTATTTTAATTCTCTAGCTCATAATATAGAAATCGTTCCATCCTGTAATAAATATTTTTTTGTAGGTACTTTCAGTTAGTGTTGAAGAAGAAAACTTTATTCCATATATTAATAATGTTCTGCAAAATCCAGATTTAGCTTTGCGTGTAGCCACACGTAACAACCTCTCAGGTGCCGAAGACTTATTTGTTAGAAAGTTTAACACATTGTTCACCAATGGGAATTATGCTGAAGCTGCTAAAGTTGCTGCCAATGCCCCAAAGGTATTGTTTATATTCTACAAAAAATTTTGTTATAAATTTGATTATTTTGTTTTACAAATTTATTCCTTTTTCATAGGGAATTTTAAGAACACCCCAAACAATTCAAAGATTTCAACAAGTTCCAACTCAAGCTGGACAAACTGCACCTCTTCTGCAGTATTTTGGAATTCTTCTTGATCAAGGACAACTAAATAAGTTTGAATCTCTTGAATTGTGTCGTCCTGTTTTGCAACAAGGACGAAAGCAACTTCTTGAAAAATGGCTTAAAGACGATAAGGTTAATATTTTCTTTAAATTTTAGGCTTGTCTTGTTTGCATATCCTGTAATTTATGTTTATTACCTTTATGAAAATATGGCTCTTCTGCAAAAAATTGTTTAAAATATCTTTATAAGCAAGTCTTGTTGCATTTTATTTGTTTCATAAAGAATATTGCAGTGGAAAAGTAACTTGCTGAACCATTGTGGCTGTATAAAATTAAGAAAACTCTTCTGGTGAAAGTTGAATTTGAAGTTTAGAGATTGATATTTAAATGACAAGAGTCTTGAGTCTAGTAAATGATAAAATTTTAGTAACCATTTCATAAAGAAAATCTTAAAATTTAAGTCACAAGTGACAGATACTAAATATTATCTAAGTCAAAATTGTTTATGTTCTGTGTACAAAATAGAAAACGAAGCATAATAGCACATTTACAGCAGGTATTAAGCTAGTTAATTAAAAAATTTATTGATAAATCATGATACATTTTTAGATGTAGTAAATTGTTTAATACATGTAAATGTGTGACTCTAATTTATTGCAATTTATTATTAACTCTTAATCAATTTTTTTTTCTTTTTCTGAAATTGCTATTTCACTTTTTTTTTTAATTATCTTAAATTTACTTAAATTTATGTTCACTAGCTGTGATAAATTTTCACTTTGTTCTTAGTTTGCTATCTGAAGAATTAGCATGAATTATAAGATTTGTCAAAATTTCTCCTTCAAAATTACTGTAATTTATTTCTTGTTAAATTACTAATACAACTTAATTTTCTAACACAGCAGTTTACTATAAATTTTAAAATTTCGAAAATCAATGAAAAGTTTAAACAATGTTATGTTAAAATGCTTTAAAAATTCTATAATCAATAATTTCCTTATAAAAATTATGATTTGAATCAAATTAAAATTTTAGTAAGGCTTTTATATGCTTTAAGTGCTTTGTATATAAACTAAATTCAGTGGCACGACAGTGCTTTGTATATAAACCCTTAAATTATACTCTTACATTTCAGCTTGAATGCAGTGAAGAACTTGGGGATTTAGTGAAGCAAGTTGATCCTACTCTGGCCTTGTCTGTATATCTGCGTGCTAATGTGCCCAATAAGGTAATTTATTTGAATATATGAATGAATGTATAAACTTTTACAGGGTTCCCACAGGTCAGTGAGAACAGGCTGGAATTGTCATGGAATTTTATTTTAACTCCAAAAATCAGGGAATACTCCAGGAAAGTTGCAATTTTTTGACTAAAACCTGGAATATTCCTATAACATACCTGGAAAATAACCAATCTTAAAATTGTTTGTCAGTTACTGAGATTAGAGTTAAATAATTTTTACATCTATGACAATTATTTTTATAAAAATTTCACATTTTAGTCAAACTAAAATGTTCCTCTCCTCATTCAATATTTTTAACACAGAAAATCTAATATTACACAAAACAAATAAAAGAATCAGTTTTCTGATGAAAATATGGTCTCAATTTTCATTGAAATTTACCTGGTATACCTGGAAAAGTCGGAATTTTTTTTGCAAATTGAGTGGGAGCCCTGTGTTAACTATTAAGAATATATTAACTCTATATTTATTGTTTGCAATAATAATTTCTGCAATATTTGTAGCATGAAAGTAAACTGCTACTTGCTATATATGTGGCATAATTTTAATGCTTGCGTAACTTATTGAATTATCTTTTGTAATGAACTTTATTGAAAAATTAGTACTTTTATGTTTTTATGCAATTGTTTTTAAAGAAAAATAAATTTATCTCTTGCATGAGTTCAAGGTTCAGGGAACTTTTAAAATATGTTAAACTTAATCCATAAATTAATTTTTAAAATTTAATTATCTGTTTATTTTTAAAGGAATTATTTTTTCCTTTAAAATCTGTATGTTTTCATTTTTTGTTGTATGAATTTATAAGTAATGCAAACTTATAAAATATTATAATTTATTTGGTTTATGTATAGTTTAAAAATGTGTTTGTCTTTAGGTTATACAATGTTTTGCTGAAACAGGGCAGTTTCAAAAGATAGTTCTGTATGCAAAGAAAGTGGGTTTCACCCCTGACTATATAGGTTTATTAAGACAAGTCATGAGGATCAATCCTGATCAAGGAGCTTCATTTTCTCAGATGTTAGTGCAAGATGATGAACCATTGGCTGACATTAATCAAGTATGACTTTATTGCCTTATTTTCATCTTTTCATTTAGTTGATTGTGGCTTAACATTTACAAGAATTTTATCTTTTTAGATTGTAGATATATTTATGGAACAGAACTTAGTACAACAGTGCACCGCTTTCCTACTTGATGCTTTAAAAAATAATAGACCTTCTGAAGGTAGTTTGCAAACCAGACTTTTGGAAATGAATCTTGTAACAGCTCCACAGGTAAAATTTATCAGGATGCATGTACAGTGTATTATATTTTAGCTTGAAATTACTTATGTACATAAAACTCTTTTGAATTTTTTTTATATTGAAATGTTAGAATTTTTATATTGAAATGTTATTGAATTAGATTAAATGAATAAAAAAAATTTCATTTAATGGGTTTAAAGGGAGTTCCATTCATGCTAAATTGATTTTTTAAAGGAAGGTAATTTTATTTTTGTCACTCCTAAAATAAGAAAAAATATATATATTTGGGTTGCATCTGTTTAGTACTTAACTTTTATAACCACCAGAATTACTAAACAGTACTTGAAAAAGATAATTAATCATTTTCAAACAATAGCGATATCTTAAGAGATCTTAAATTCCTAAATTCAGTGAATCAGTGTATGTACTTGAAAATGATTAAGTATCATTTTCAAATGCATACACTGAATTTAGGAATTTAAGATCTTTTTAAGTTGTGAATTTTTACTTAACAGAAACTTATATTCCAACTAAATAATTCAGTCTTGTAAAGTCTAAAATTTGAAATTTTAAAACTTCATCAGTCCTTTGGACCATATTATGCTAATTCCTCCTTTTTTCTGCTTGACCTCTATCCTTTTTCTTCATCTGTTTTTAAAAAGAAGGGTGATAATGAGTACTACTGCAGCATTTACACTGAATTGTTGCCAATGGAGTTAGACCAACTAAGGAAAATATGGGTCTTTAAAAAATAAATAAATCCTTAATAAAAAAAAATGTGATGTAGGATTCTTGCTAGCTTTACTTCAACAGCATACTTAAAAAAAAAAAAAAAAAAATAATAATAAAAAAAAACTGACAGAAGCATTTGAACTTTGTTGAAATAAAGCTTGGCAAAAAGTAATTACTCAGATGCTGATCACATGCTAAGTGTGACAATAATAAAGTTTTTAGTTCATTTTCATCAGGGTAATTTTTTTTTTTTTTTTTTTTTTTGAAACTTAGAAAAAAAATTTAGACTTTTTTTCAGATAACACTTTATGTTTAGAATTGAAGATCAGAATTATTTTGAACTTTTATTAACCAAGTATATGCTTTACAGTGAAAACATATTTAGACTAATCAACACTGAATTTTTTTTTTTAAAGTAAGGATATTGGGATTGTTAAATATTTTATATCACCAAACTGTTATGCAAGGTGGCACAATAAGTATCATGTGTATGAGAGAGAAAAATAATGTAAAAAAGCTTGAGCAGGTGCTCAAAACCATTTTTTTTTTTTTCCATCCTGAGATTTTTAATTGTCTGATTTTAAGTAGTTGATAGAAGTAGTCGGCAGGATCTAAGTCTAATATTCAGATTTTGAGTATATCTTTTAATGTTTTATGTGCTTCAAGTAATTTTCAAAAAATTGAAAGGAATACAGAGGTCCTTCAGTTCAAAAAGTGACATGCTACCTAAATGACTCATTTATAGAAGTTTTTCTTCCAATTACTAGTTTGCATGTTTAATTCCAAAAAGGGTATTATATCTATTCCTAAACGTTTACAAATATAATCATCCTTTCAAGAGGTTTTGCTTTAAATTAAATATTGCACCTCTGGTTTCAATGTTTAGAGGCAAATAATGGGAGAGAAAAAATTGACTTGTCCCTTATGTATTAATTTTAATTTATATGTGTGTAACATATTTTTAACTAATGTTATTTTTTTAATCCTAAGTTCTTAATTTACTATTCAAAATTAAACTCATTCTCACATTTTATTCACATCAGCCTTTTGATTTTATTTTTAGATTGATTGATGTAAGAATGGACATTTTTTAAGTTTTCCCTTGACCGAACCGTGATAACTGAAAAAATCCCTAGGCCTATTTTTTTTAGTCTAGAGAAATAATTCTGTTTTTGCATGTGACTTAAGATTTCACCAGGATATTTTTGCCAGATTTTCCCAAATTTTTATGCTGGAGCACTTCGATTTTGTGTCACTTGGATGATCGTTCTATTGACAAGTATGGTTGAGGAAACATTGATGTCCTTTTCCAAGGCTTCAGACCTGTTTTTATCCCACTTCTTGTGTGTATATCTATGTATTAAACTTAAAGAAATACTATACAAATCTATATTTCATTGCTTTAGAATATAGCTTAAACTGTAATTTGTTTTTACAGGTAGCTGATGCTATATTAGGTAATCAGATGTTTACTCATTATGATAGAGCTCACGTGGCTCAACTGTGTGAAAAGGCTGGATTGTTACAGCGAGTAAGTGTCATTGTTTAGATTTCAACTGTTTCAATTAATATTTTAGAAATATTATCATACTTTAATTTTTTACTTTTTTTAGGCGTTGGAACATTATACAGACTTGTATGATATTAAGCGAGCAATTGTGCATACTCATCTTTTGAATTCAGAGGTAAAAAAAAATTCTTAGTGGTATTTAATTTCTTAACCCTGTAGTAAAAACTTAGTTTTGAGCAATTTAATTCTTTTAAGTTATTAAATGAAAATTTGGTCTCATTAATTGAGTAATGCTATAATTTTTCACTTAATTTAGAGCAAACTTGATTTTCTTATTTATGCAGTTTAGTGCATAATAGTTGGAACATTATACAGACTTGTATGATATTAAGCGAGCAATTGTGCATACTCATCTTTTGAATTCAGAGGTAAAAAAAAATTCTTAGTGGTATTTAATTTCTTAACCCTGTAGTAAAAACTTAGTTTTGAGCAATTTAATTCTTTTAAGTTATTAAATGAAAATTTGGTCTCATTAATTGAGTAATGCTATAATTTTTCACTTAATTTAGAGCAAACTTGATTTTCTTATTTATGCAGTTTAGTGCAAACTGTTCATTTTTATATTAATTTAAAATTGATAAAAGTTAAATGATTTAAGCTTCTTTAAGCTGTTAGAATTAAATTGCTGTTTTGAAAAAATATTTCTGTGGGGTATTAAAATAAGATATCAATTAGGCTTGGGAGAAAAACTTAATAAAAATAAACAAAATAGTTGATTTTTTTTTATACCTACAAGTACTTATTTTCAGGTTATATATGTACAAATTTTATATATTACAAGTTACATACACTCAAGTTTCAGTTATAAGTTGTTGCTTTCATGAAAAAATATTTGTGAAAATTGTTTAAACTTCCGTTTTCTTAAAATCAATATGTAACTAAATGTTAATAAAGTGTTTAATCTTTTCCGCTACTCTAATTAAAGTAACAACATGAAGTTTTTACATGAAGTAAATTTTTTGCCATAGGACACTCTTTTTTAAAATAAATCTAATGTACATGTGACCTGTGTAAATCATTAAGGATGTGCCGAATTTACAATACACAAATACAGATTTGCAGATTATCGGAGCATCTGCAAATTATTTTTAATGACAGATTTAAAAAACAAGCCTAAAATATTATTGAGAGGAAAAATAAAATTATTTTTAAATCCCCTACTTTCTCCGTTACTCTTCAGATAAAACAAAGTGATGGCTTTCAAAAATTCTAACTAATGCTCTTTAACTTTAATTTTTAAAAATAGAGTTAAAAAAATAAATAAGAAAACTATAACTGTTTTTCGATTGTATAGGTACTAATTTGATTTTTTAAATTTCAAATACTCTATTATACCCTTCATTTAAAAGTGTTTAATAATTTTCAATTAACAATTTTTAAATATTTTTTTTTGCATATATTAAATTTTTTTTTGTCCTACTTCATGTGCTAATTTTGCAATATACATATTAGATAAAGCATAGTTTTTACATTACTAGTCTCTGTTTGTGTTATGGTCACAGACATGTTTGAATTTATGAAGATTGCTGCAGATTGACTCTGTAAACTCTTCTACACAGCTTGGACAATGGTTATTTGAAGACTAATATACCACAAAGAATGTGTAAAACATAACAGAATGTTTAATTGTATTTGGCAAAAAATAATACACTTCAATGATAAACCTGGTAATTCTAATAAAATGCCTCTTTTTTTTTATCACTATAATCTTCACACCAGATGTATCTCTAGAAAGAACTAGGAACTTGAGTCTAGAATAGGGCAATTTTAACTTTAAAAGGATATTGCAATTTTAATTTTAGATTAAGAGATGTTTTTACAATTAAGGCTTAGTTTCTGCACCTACTTATTTACTAGCAGATAAGACTTCGAAGTTTAGAACTTGATATTGTTTCTTCGATTAGTTCTAGCAAATGCTACTTCTTGTTCAATTTCTAACTGTTGATATTAGTCATTACCAATTTAAAATATAATATTAGACTATTTCTGAAAAGCACTAATTTATATTGCTTATATTTATATTTCTTACAACATGAAGATTTTTATGTTCATTCTTATAAAATTTAATTTTGTCAAAACATTTTTTGTTTTAAAACAGATTTTCCCTCAATATTTTGAATTTTTTTTTAGTGGCTGGTTAACTATTTTGGCTCCTTATCAGTTGAAGATTCTATTGAATGTTTAAAAGCTATGTTAAGTCACAACATTCGTCAAAATCTACAAATATGTGTCCAGGTAGCCACAAAATATCATGAGCAACTGACCACCACCTCTCTAATTGACTTATTTGAATCCTTTAAAAGCTATGAAGGTAAGTGTCACTGTCTCAATATTAGGTTGTTTAAGTGTATAACGCAAATGTGATACACTGGCTGTATAACACTTTAAAAAAAATAGCAAGTAAACATAAGGATCTATAAAGACTCATTAAATACACTGTTTGTTCATTGTTATGTTTTTATTAGGCCCTGTTTCCCCCCCCCCCCCCCGAAAATAATTTGAAAAATTTAAATTTTTGGCACTCTAGTATACTTTGCATATTCAGAAGGTTAGACTCTTTACTGATAGTCAAGCTTTTACTATGTGTATTGATTAGTGTCTGAATTTGTCTATAAATATGCAGTTGGACTAGTGTATCCACAGTGTCAAGTCTAACAAATCTAGGTTTTACTAAAATTTGTTCTTAGGTACTTTTAAGAGGTATAATAATTGATGCTGTGTTGACAAACCATTAGTATCTCATTTCCTCGCCTATCTATGTTCCCCTTTCAATGCTGCCTTAACAGTATATGCTGATGTTTCTGGTAATGAATTCTATGCGACTATTTGTTTGCCCTATGCAGCCTATAAGTTAATCACCTTCTATAATAGGACTGTACTCATCCTATAATAGTTGGGCATATTTTTTTTGTTAGTTTTCCTATAAAACTTTTAAAATATTCAATTGAGTTTTATAAAAAGCAGTGCTGCTCATTTACATTAAAATTGAGTTACAGGTTTCAAAAGAATTTTTTTGATTTCATTTTTATTTTGAGTTTTCATTAGTTGATTTCATAATCTGGTATTTCTTTCATTTCTTTCCAGCTGCCATGCAATATTTTCTGCATAGTGGCTTAATAAAACTTGTGCCATCAACCTTTACATTTAATCATCCAAAAATTAGTTATTTTTAATGCATCTAAAATTATTTATCATATTATGAATATCTTTATTAACATAAGAGAGACAATAATTAATAATATAATCAACTTTCATTTTATATGCCTAAATAGTTAATATTTTTCAGGTTTATTCTATTTCTTGGGATCTATTGTAAACTTTAGTCAAGACCCAGAAGTTCATTTCAAATATATACAGGTAACAGTAGTTTATTTCTTTGATAATTAATATTTATATATGCTTTTTTCTCTACAATGGTTTTTATTTTTTAGTCTGCTTGTAAAACTGGTCAAATCAAAGAAGTAGAGCGAATCTGCCGTGAGAGCAACTGTTACAACCCAGAAAGAGTTAAAAATTTTCTTAAAGAAGCAAAGCTTACTGATCAACTTCCTTTGATTATAGTCTGTGACAGATTTGATTTTGTGCATGACCTCGTCCTTTACCTTTATCGAAATAATTTACAAAAGTACATTGAAATTTATGTTCAAAAGGTAATTAACAATATTTTATTAATTATATCTTTCTAGACTTTATTTATTTTCCATTAATTTACTGCATATTAAATTTTTTGTAGGTAAATCCATCTCGTCTTCCTGTTGTGATTGGTGGCTTATTAGATGTAGATTGTTCTGAAGATGTAATTAAATCATTGATAATGGTAGTGAGAGGGCAGTTCTCAACTGATGAACTTGTTGAAGAAGTTGAAAAAAGGAACAGGCTGAAACTCCTGTTACCATGGCTAGAGACGAGAGTCCACGAAGGCTGCAATGAGCCTGCCACTCATAATGCTCTTGCGAAAATATACATAGACTCCAATAATAATCCAGAGAGATTCTTAAAGTTAGTGTATTATAAATCATATATTTTATAGCATTACTTAAAGTTGTATAGATTTGTCAAAAAAATAAGTTTTTTCTTAATCTGCAAAAGTTAGCTTGCAACTACTTACTTATTCCTTACTATAGTCAAACTAAGAATGTGTTTTAAAATGATTTTTGTCTCTTTAAACCATGGATGCCAAGTTTCATCTGGAGGGGGGAAGCAGCTTCCTTGAAGAAATAAGTTTTATCCAGCCTAAATGAAAGAAAATCTTTTTAAAAAAATATTAGTTTTTTAAAAAAAACAAATTGAAGTTTTAATCTAGTTTAAAAAATAGTACTAGTTTTTTAAACTAGTAAAAATTTAAAAAAAATAATAAAATTTGAATTTCTTAAGAAATTAAAAAAATTTTATTAAATGTTTTAACTAAGAAATTGTAGAATTTATTTTTTATGATTATTTAAAGAAATAAATATCATGTTTTTTTTAAAGTGCAATAAATTAACAAGTCACATACACCCCAGTCACAACTACAAATAGCATATATCACAGTTACTACTATAATACTAAGTTTCGTAATTATATACTGTTGAACATAAATATTTTAAATATCTTTCTGATATGCTACAGGTAATTTTAGTACAATACATATGAAATATTAGAAATATTTTGAGTTAAAATATATACTTAAGGATTTTTAGTCTGGAATTTTATTAACAAATTAGAATTTTCAACAATTCTTATTTCTAACTGCTAAATTTATAAAATTTCAAATGTTAGAGCTTTTTAATATTCTGAACTGAAAATTATGTAAAAATGAATATTTTAAAATTTAATTTATTTTATAAAGTATAACTTGTAAATTTTCAACAATATAATGCGTCATAGCAAATCAAAAAATTTAGTTCTTTTTCACATTTGATAATTTTATAAAAACAAAATAAATTTATTGAAAAATACATAAGCATGAAAAAATATGAAAATTTAACCAGTTGAGAAAATCCTTAATTTTTTCAAATTAATATTCTAAACATTTATATAATTTTAAAATAAATCTACTCTAAAACAGAATATTCATTTAACTAAAAATATGAGTACAAATAATTTGGATATAAATGAAAGAAGTTCATTTATATCAAAATTATTTGTATAATTATTTATTAAAAGAAGACTTGAATCTTAACTTAAAGAAAATTTTTGTATAAAACTGTAATATGCATATGATTTGAAGAAAAAAGATTGAAAAAACTTTTAAATTTCACTTATTATATTAAAATTAAAACTATTCTTATAATGCTCATGGCTGAAAAAATTTATTAGTCATTTCCATGATCAGTTTCTTTCATTTTTTTTTTCTCTCCAGGTTTTTCCACTTTCCTGAAAAATTGGAATTCTTCGGAAAGAAATCCTAGTCACGTTTTTATTAGATTTGGATGTTCAAATTGTTATGTATTATTAAATCTGTTTTTCTAAAATTTAATTTATATCTATCATATATTTCTTGCACAGAGTAGTGTCATATGTCAAAGCAAACAAAACATTAGGTTGCTTTAAATGTAATCTGAGAGATTTCTATTCATAAAAATAATTTAACAGAGACTTAGTGGTTTTAAACTGCTAGATTTTGAAACTGAATAAAAATGTTTAATAATTGTATATCTTTAATATGTTTATATAAGAAGGAATTAAGTATAGTTAAATCTAGCCTTAAACATGATTATTAATTAGACTTATTACATTTATTCTAGGGAGAATCAGTTTTATGATAGCAGGGTTGTTGGTAAATACTGTGAAAAAAGGGATCCTCACCTAGCCTGCATAGCGTATGAACGCGGTGAATGTGACAGAGAATTAATAAAAGTGTGCAATGAGAACTCTCTCTTTAAAAGTGAAGCTAGATATTTGGTAAAAAGGCGGGATTCTGAACTCTGGGCTGAAGTTTTAAATGAAAACAACCAATTTAGGAGGCCTTTGATTGATCAAGTTGTACAAACTGCTTTGTCTGAAACACAAGATCCGGAAGATATATCTGTAACAGTGAAGGCCTTCATGACTGCTGATCTGCCAAATGAACTGATTGAACTCCTTGAAAAGATAGTTCTTGAAAATTCAGTCTTCAGTGATCATAGGTAAGTTACTATTACGTTTGTAGTTCTTGTCTTGATTATCAATAATTTTTAATTATACTTTTCCAATAAAGTGAATATTTGATCTGGATGATTAGTCTTGTTGAAAATATTATTTTGAAGCTTACTGTTTAGGCCTGTGTTCAGAATTCATGCATAAATCAAAATAAATTGTTTTAGGCGCACAAAAGGAATGCAACATAAACGTTTCTTATTGTAACCAGGCATCTGATTTTTCTACTAATTCACAAAACTCTGTGAAACTGATTCGGGGATTTCCGTGAATCAGAATTTTTTTTTCAGACAGAATGTTCTTGGAGTTCTGCTAATCTGAAATTTAAATTTAGTAGCTTTCACAAAATACTGTTAATGAGAAGTTTTTTTCCTCTCTTACTAGCGTCCTCCTTTTTGTTTCAGAACTTCTTAGACACCTTAAGACTGAAAAGTCCTCAATAAATTCATAATGCAACAAATAATTTTAAAAATTGCATGCACTTAAGAGATTGTTTGGTTTTCCCAAAAATGCTGTTTAATTTTTTTAAAAACATAAATTTTTTGAATTTCTATTTGTTAACGAAGAAATATTAAATTAATGTGGTATATTTTTGTCCCATTTTTATTGCATTCAATTTGATTGAATCATTGTTTTTAAATGAATGATGTAAAACTTATGAATCTGGCATTTGAGTATCAACTTTTCAAAGTGCTAGATTTCATCGTAAATTTGAGCAATTTTACATTTAGAGAGAAAAATATTGTTAATTAGTTATTGTTTATTAGTTATTTTTACTAAATAGCTCTCCTCGGAAAATCAACATTGAAACAAAATTAAGAAAGATGAGAATGCTGCATGATTTGACACGAAAATACTTGGTTACTTTCAAGCTTAAAATCTGTTCTATATTCTGAAATACATATTTTCAGCCATAATTAAAGATTTTGATGTTTATTTCAGCATGGTTTATGGTTGTAAATTTCATTAATATTAAATGTTGAATACAGAATGTTGAAGTGTAGGAAAATTTAATATACTTGTTGAAAAATGTTTTTTTGTGATAAAAGTCAGATGCAATGAAATCTTACGAATTTTTGCTGTTTTTTTACTGGTTTGTAGAAAGTTTTTACTGTTTTTGGGAGTGCAACCAGTAAAAAAAATTAAGCAAAATACTTATGTAGAAGCAAGTTTAAAATTTGGTAAAAGTTTACAAATTTTATACGAAAATAAGCTTAATAATGTCCTTTAAGATTATCTTTAAATTTAATAATATATCTAAAAAAAATGTGGTTTATCAAACATAATACAATTTAGGTTATAAATAACATGTTTTTGAAATATTTGTTTCACATTCATTCCTTAATATGTCACTTTAATTGATAAGTGTTTTAATTTTTAGGAATCTACAAAACTTATTAATTTTAACTGCTATAAAAGCTGATCGCACCCGAGTGATGGAGTACATTAATCGTTTGGACAACTATGATGCTCCTGATATTGCCAATATTGCCATTGGCAGTGAATTATATGAAGAAGCATTTGCTATTTTCAAGAAATTTGATGTTAACACATCTGCTATTCAGGTATATTGAGTATAATCTGTTTTGATCCTTATGATATAAACTTGTGCTAATTGTACTTAACTCTTTTATGGATAGTTTTAATTGAGTTTTTTATTTATTTAAAAAAGGTGCTTATTGAACACATTAAAAATTTGGATAGAGCTTACGAATTTGCAGAACGGTGTAATGAACCAGCAGTTTGGAGTTTGTTGGCTCAAGCTCAATTGCAACAGGGCATGGTAAAAGAAGCTATTGATTCTTACATTAAAGCTGGTGATCCTTCTTCATTCATAGATGTAGTTCAAACTGCTCATGAAAATGGTATTTTATTCATATTTTTGTTTAATTAAATTTTATATCTATAATTTCGGGAAATGTATTTTATTAACACTGATAAGCAAAGATAGACAAACTTTTGAAATACCTTCCTAATAGTTTCTTAAAGAAAGATGAAACAAGTCACTTGTTGCTTTACTGAACTTTTTATACTACCACAGATAATTGTTCTAATACCTAAACAATACTTTTTTTTTTGTAATTTTTTTTGTTTACTTTGAAAAGATGTGGTTTTATTTAGGATTAATAAACATTTTCATTTTTTTTAAATTCAATTAACTGGAATATAAAATCTTAATTTTTTTTTTCACACATGAAAAGCATTGATTCTAACAAAAGCATGCGTAGTGAAAAATAATGCAGTAAAGTGTTTTTTTTTTGTGATCTTTAGTAATGCTAAAGTTGAACTGAAGTGAGTATTCTCTTGCTCAATAGGTCCTACTGCCTATTACTCTTATTGCAATTTTATCTATAGTATTTGAGTATATGATTTAAATACTATAAATAAAATAGAAAATTTATTTATGGCATTTGAGTATTATTATTATATAGTATTTTTTTATAATTTGAGAACAAATCTCCCACTTGTAAGATTTGTTCACAAAAGTATAATTTAATTAGATTAAATATCCTATTAAGAAAACTTAACTGTTTCTCAGTATAGTGCTGATAAAGGTTACAATAATTTTTATAAATATATACCTAATAAATAAATCCCATGTACTCACTAACAGGTGATAAGAAGGCATTGTTGAGCTTTTTTTAGAATTAGCATTATGGTTTTCATTGAAAAAATAACATAGTTGAAAAGTGAATGTCAAAAGTTATATAAAATTTTATGTTATAACAGAAATTAAAATCCTGTAACATAATCAATCATGCTACAAAATAGATGATATATAGATATTATAAACTGTAAAATAGATGTATCAAATTCATATTTTTAGATAAAGTATGAATTGAAAGATAACAATGTCTTAATTTAACTATTCTATGAAAAATCACAAAAATTAGCTGTGGTAAAAAAAGTTTTTAAGAATAATTTGAAGATAAAACTTAGTATTTTGACAATGGTTGATCATGCTTTGTTAAATTGAAAGTCTGGCAACTGTATGAACAATGGATGACAGACATTTGAAGTCTCGGGAAGTGTTTTTTAACAAATGCTAAGTTAAAAAGTGAACTTAAACTTCACTGTTTTGTAGTTAATCAACCTAAATTTTAAATGTAAACATTTAGCCATGCTGAAGACCCACATTTAAATACAGATTTAAATTAAATTATGTATTAGAATGTCATGATTCAGATGCAGGTACTTGAGATTTTGTGGTTAATTGAATAATGCAACTTTTAAATTCTATAATTTTTTATATCATAGGATTAGTTGCAGTTCTACATGAAACATCTGATACTTTGATTTGTATTAATAGTAAAGAAATTCTGTATTCTTTGTTAATAATTTTTTTCTTCGAATTATGTACTATTAGCAAATACAATTGTGTATTACTACTTTTAAAAAATATATAAATTTTTAATAAGTGATTTTTTAAACATAATTATTATAATCTCATTCAATTTTATAGAGAGCTGGGAAGATTTAGTACGTTACTTGCAGATGGCTAGGAAGAAAGCTAGAGAATCATATGTAGAATCAGAATTGATTTATGCTTATGCAAAAACAAACAGATTAGCTGATTTAGAAGAATTTATATCTGGCCCTAATCATGCTGATATTCAAAAGGTTTGATATTAATACTCAAACTAAAAATTGCATTTAAACTTGAGTGAAATGTTTTATCTAATTCATTGTTATCCTTACAGATTGGTGATCGATGCTTTGAAGATGGTCTTTATGAACCTGCTAAACTGTTGTATAATAATGTTTCCAACTTTGCTAGATTAGCAATTACATTGGTTCACTTAAAAGAATTTCAGGGTGCAGTGGACAGTGCAAGGAAAGCTAATTCAACTAGAACTTGGAAAGAGGTAATTCAAATTGCCTTTGCTGGAAATAAATGTAATATAATGTAATGATCGGGAGAGTGGGAAAAGCAATGGTTTTGACTTTTTTTTGTTGTCTAATTTTAAATGAGATTGCTTTATTTTAATTTGTAAGAAATTTTGCTACATTAATAGTTTTTATAAGGTAAAAAATTGCCTGGCTGTTAGAACTAGATTTTCATATTAACTTTGAAGTGATACGCATGCACGAAACCTTCATCCATGTTCATTTTTAGTTTAAATGCGATTGAAAAGTGTAAATATGCAAGGAATTGACTATACTGATTTATTATTATTTTTAAGATAAAAGAATCATCCAGATGTTTCTCAATCTATATACATTGCCCTAATAAATTAAGAATGCTCAAATTTTGAAGTGATGGGCAGAATCTTAATACATGAGTTTGAGACTATAATTTTTAGTTAAAGGTGTTTTGAAAAGCACCTGGGGATGTTGACATAGCTGAAGGAAGTATATTTGTTGTGTGAGAAAAAATATACGATGCCATTGGAATTAACTTTGAAAATGCATTGTTGTTCATTCGCTAAAACAGTGATTTAAGATTGGCATTATTTTAAGGTATATAAAGGATACTTTGTAATGCATTAAAACAAAATTCATGTTCTTATATTTTGATAAAATTCATAAAATTTGTCTAGGGGTTAAAATTTTTTGGGTCTACCATTTTTTAGATATTGTAGATATTTTTTTTATTCTTACCTAGGTTTTTATTTTTTTAGGTATGTTTTGCTTGTGTTGATAATGAAGAATTCAGACTTGCCCAGATGTGTGGTCTTCATATTGTTGTTCACGCTGATGAACTTGAAGATCTTATTAATTACTATCAAGACAGAGGGTATTTTGAGGAACTAATCAGTCTTCTAGAAGCAGCTTTAGGTAAGTCAGTTTTTATATAATATCAGGTTATGAGTTTATTGAAGAAAACCTTTGTCTTGAATGTTTCATCTTATAAAAGACAAAACAATGAGAATGGTTTAGTATATATAATAAAATTTTTTTGTTCTTTTATCTATTCAAGCTATTTTTTCTGCCTCACTTAAATTTTATAACTTCTGTTGTATTTCACATGCTACTACTATATGCAGGGTATCTGCGCACCTTGAAAGTGATGAAAAATCATGGAAAGTCATAAATTTCGGTATTGAACAGAATTTGTCATGAAATGTCATGATTTTAACTATTTAAAAAAAAAAAAAAAAAAAAAATCGTGGAAAGTCATGGATTTAGGTAGCCAAAAAATCTAATTTTTAAAATGGAATTTATCTCCCCCCAATTTAATGATGTTCTGAATATCTGAATTTGTAACTAAATCCCCACTCAGTCATATTTTATTAAAATATAAAATGTTTTTATCATATTCTTTAAAAATTATAATATTTAAAAAAATGAAAGAAAAGTATCATTTCTAGAGCAAAATATTTTTTAAATTTCTGTGATTTCAGAATTTTTTTTTTAATAAATTTAAAATTTTAGCTGAAGCAAGCCAGCCATTGGCAAATTTTTTTAAATTCAGAAATGAGAACAGAAAAATGAGGAGTATTTCTTTCCTTTCCGATGAACCAGAAAAGTATATTTAAAATATAATTCTGCAGAAAAAAAGAAAAAAATTGTTTTTTTTTTCCAGCTATTTTATTACTTCAACTCTTTCTTTACTCTGTTTTTTAAATTTAAAATCTATAAATATGAAGTAACAATTTTGGTTATACCTATCATTTCAATTAATGTTATTATAATGCTTTATTAAATTTATTGTGTTTTTGTCGGAGAAAATAGTAACTTTGTTAAGTCATGAAAAATTCTTAGAATTAGTCATGAAAAGTCATGGATTTGAAAATCTGAAATATAGCAAATATATGAATATTTATTGTATTTAAAAAGTATTATCATCTATGAATATTTCCTTCACTATTTGCATAGAACTAACTAGACTCAAAGCTTAACTTTTAAAATATATTAGAATTTAAAGCACAGTTTTCAAACAATTTCTGAGTTAGTGTAAGTGAAGTATTCTTGCTCTCCATTCTCTTGGAAAGTTTCAACTCTTTTCTAGACATTTTTTTTTTTAAATCTTCAATCTACTCTTGAATGTTCAGTGTGCTTGAATTCACTTTAAGAATTTCAATGACAAAAACTTAGACAAAGAATATGCTAAAGTAAATGAACACTATTTCAGCCCCTTTACAGGATTAAAATGGTGTCTTTGTTTTTTTAGTGTGATTGTCATGGTATTCCTGATCTTTTTTATTTGTTCAGAACCTACCATTTCAACTAGCAGGCGAAAAGAATCTTAGATAGTCTGATTACTAATTAGAAAGTGGTGTTAAAAAGATGAGCTTATTAAAATTTTGACCAGTAATTTTTTTCCTCTTGTTTGCTAAATTGTCGTGAAAACATAATTTTTTGTACTTTTTATTTCATTTTTTGCCACCAAAAACTTCAAGAGTACTAATGTTTATATACTTTAAGTAATGGTTTAAAACATTAGATTTTTTTTTCTTATCATTTTGATGAACTTCCAAATTATAATTTTATTAATTACAGTGGAACCTGCAAAAGTGACCACCTGGGTAAAGTGATCACCTGAGTAAGGTGACCATTTTCTATAAGTTTTATTTAAAGAATCCTTTTTAAAGAGTTTTCATAAAGTGACCACTTCTATATAGTGGCCATTTGACTTGGTCCCGAGGGTGGTCAATTTAGACAGGTTCCACTGTATATAATTTTGCATACATTTTTTCTTTAGTATGTAGATAATGTACAATTTTATTGTTGTTTAAGTACCTGTAAATATCAAAACTTATTTTGATTTTTATATTTTTTCACTGTATGTACCTGTGAGCAAAATCGTGTAATTTTCAAAATTCAAATCTGGTCAACTTGTTATCTTAATTATTTATTTGAAATCTTTAAATGTATTTTTTTTTTAAGACTTCATACATTTAAAGAAATGTTCTGCATAAAACCAAGTTTTCAAAAATAGTGGTTGTCAAGTATGTGTACCAAATTATTTCATTAAAATTCACAGCTATAAATAGTAAACTATTTTTTTAATACCTTTTATCTATATATTTTCTTTTTAATGCCTATTTAAAGTACTATATTCAGTGATGAAAGTGACTGCCATGTGTGTGGTAGGACTTAATTCTGATAAATTCTAAGCTAGCTCTATTTCTTACAAAAGTTGTTAAACTTTCTGCTAAAGATAACTAGTGAATTAATTTGCAGTTACATACTCATAAAAATATATAGTATTTTGAACTACATAGGTTATAATTTGCCATCTGTTTAAGTTCTCAAAATTTTCATTACTTAATCTGCATTTCTTTATTTTTAAAAGCATAGAATTTCAGCACTTAATTCTTTATAATTTGTACATTTTAAATTGTTTTGGTACAAATGATTGTCTCAAATATTTTCTTGCTGATTTAAGATTTATTAAGTATAATATTTTATTTGCAAGTGCTATTTACTATTAAGTTATAATCTGTTTTCTACAGCTGTGATTATCTTTTATATCTGTGATTATAGCCTTAATATATGCTTTTAATTTTTAAGATGGTGTTATTTATCTACATAATTTCTTTGTATTTGTAGGATTGGAACGGGCACACATGGGAATGTTTACTGAATTGGGTATTTTGTATTCTAAATATAAACCTTCAAAAATGAAAGAACATTTGGAACTCTTTTGGTCACGTGTCAACATACCAAAGGTATGAGTTTATTTGTGTTACGTTATGAGTATGTATTTACTTAAATAACATGAATTCACCTGCAATCTTATTAATGTTTAGGTGCTCAGAGCTGCAGAGCAAGCTCACCTTTGGGCAGAATTGGTGTTTCTCTACGATAAATACGAAGAGTATGATAATGCTGTTGTTACTATGATGAGCCATCCCACCGAAGCTTGGCGTGAAGGACATTTCAAAGAAATCATTACTAAAGTCGCAAATATAGAGTTATATTACAAGGCTATTCAGTTTTATGTGGATTATAAGCCTCTGCTGTTGAATGACTTGTTGATTGTTTTATCACCGAGAATGGACCATACCCGTGCTGTTAATTTCTTCACTAAGGTAATCGATTTGCAGCATTTTTCTTTTAGTTTTGATTTTAAACTAAATAATTTTATGCATTTAATTTTCCTCGTCAATTGTTTACATTTATTTTTTCAAACTGAAAATGAAAATGTTACCTAATGTTAGGCCAAGAAATTCATTGATCCAAAAAAATAATAAATGAAAATAAAAAAATAGTGGGATGGTGTAAATAAAAAATAAACTTTTGCTATAGTAACATATTTTAATGGTTTAAAGAATTTTACTTGACAGTTAAAGGATGTTTGTTACAAAAATAATTATCAGAAATGCTGATAATGCTTTTTATTTCCTTAAATTTTATTTATAATTTTTCATGTTTGTCATCTTTCAATTTAAATGAAGCTTTTACATGGTCTCATCTAATATTTTTAATTTCTGATTGTTGCATTTTACAGAAATGATTGGTCGACACTTTGCCATCATATGAATTTTTATAACTAAACAATAGTGTGCATGTTTTGCTATAAAATTTTTTTGCATCATTGAATTAAAATATTAAACTAAAAGGAATTAGTTATTTATTGATTTCCTAATTATGATTTTCTTAGATTCTTTATATTAAGTGTTTCATGTCATGTGAAGGCAAATCCATTTTATAGTTTGCTTATAAACTATAATTTTTCTCATGTTCAGTTAACTTTTTTCTTCTAAAAAAAGTCTGAGGTCAGCTTCTGTTTTGTAATTTATATTTAATATATATTGAACTATTGTGTAATGTGTAATTTATGTATTTAATATCAATATATATGAACTAATTAATTTTAAATTCTAAAATTTGGAGAAAACAAAAACATTTTTGAGTTAAGAAATAAGCTTCATATAATTTCATTGATTCTCAGTATTATATTCTCTGCACCAATGTAAAGCTGTAAGAATTTTGAGGTAATTATTGAATTTTCATATTGTTTGAGGGGTAGATATAATAATAATAATAAATAAAACAATATGAAATTATTTGAAAAATGTACTTCCTTTGAAGGAACGTACTTAATTTTTCATGAGCAGGAGATTCAGATTTTATGACCTTAAGTATAGAGGAACCCACAATCAGTAATGCATTGCCCCATTAGTTAAGTTGCAACTATGGTGAAAAATTTGAATACCTTTGTTAATTTCTATTTATTTTTTAAATTTTGACAATCTTGAATTTCTTTGAACAAAACGAAAATTTTATGCTGTTATATTACTTATTTAAAGATAATATTGTGTTAAATTTTTTTTAAAATTATTTTTTTATTTAATATTCAAGAAATTTTTGTAAAATGCATAAATTTGAATAAAATATGTTGGAAGTTTTAAAGCAAGTTTATTTTTCTAGAATTTTAAGATCTTTCGCCTGAATTTCAGTTTTTTTTCCCTTCATTATTGAAATAACATAGCTTAAAACTAAATGAAAAAAATTTATCTTATGGTTCCTAATTTTTTTTATTATTAAATAATTGTAGGCATTGAAGTTTTAAAATTGTATTTTGTGCTCAGAATTATCCTTGGATAAATGTGCTTTATAATTATGTGCAAAATTTATTTCACTTAAATCAAGTAAATCAAAAAGTAAATTAACATTTATTTTATGGACTCAAACTTGATACTGCTCTCTTAAGTAAACTATTTAAACCATATGTTTCAAATTGAGCTTTGAAACCTGAAACTAATAGCTTTTTCAAGCTATGATATTGCATCTTAGTAAAATAAATTTAGATCTATGAAAGTTAAATCTTCTATTTTTTATATATATATATTTTATGAATTGTAAATTTTTTTCATTTATTTTAAACAATTTGAGTGTTTGTGTTTTAGGTCAATCACCTCCCTCTCATTAAACCGTATCTTCGATCAGTTCAAAGTCTTAATAACAAAGCCATTAATGAAGCATTGAACGGATTACTCATTGAGGAAGAGGATTTCCAGGGACTTCGTACTTCAATTGATGCCTTCGACAATTTTGACAACATTGCATTAGCTCAGCGATTAGAGAAACACGAGCTGATAGAATTTAGGCGAATAGCTGCTTATCTGTACAAAGGGAATAATCGCTGGAAACAATCTGTTGAACTTTGTAAAAAGGATCGCCTATTCAAGGTTATAAATTTATGTATATTTTATAGACTTGTTTTATTTCTCAAATTTAGTGCAATAAAGTTAATTTTTAAATGATCTTTAAAGGATGCGATGGAATATGCAGCTGAATCAAAAATGGCTGAAGTTGCAGAAGAGCTCCTCTCCTGGTTTTTGGATGAGAAGAATTTTGAATGTTTTTCAGCTTGTTTGTTTCAATGCTATGACCTTTTGCATCCTGATGTTATTTTGGAATTGTCTTGGCGACATAACATCACTGACTTTGCTATGCCATACCTGATACAAGTCATGAGGGAATATATTTCTAAAGTAAGAGTTGAAAATGTATACAAAATTATAAATTGCATGCCAAAATGTTTTTTTTTGTAGAATTTTAAAAACTAAAAAAAAAAAAAATTTCTTTTCCTCTGACTGAGAATTTTTATTAAATATATTTTTCATTATTTTGTATTGCTTTAGGCCAAAATAAGTGAAAATATATTATATTTAGTTCTTTATTAATTTATGGTTATGAAATGCAGTATGAAACACTAATGTCTTTTTGCATTAAAGGTAAAATCTTACAAACGAGGCTCACTTCCAAAAAATTTTTTTAATTTGCTGTTATTTAGATCTAAGAGAAACAGTTATTCATCATTGAAATTTCTTTAATATACAAAATCAATTATTGATAAATTTTTCAATATGAATGAGAAAGTTTTTTTTCTTAAACTACTTTTTTGTGTTAATAATTCTAATAATTTTTAAGATGTTTTTAATTTACTATTATGTTAAGACTGTTTATGATTTAAAAATTGTGAAATATATTCTTGATTGAAATTAATCTAAAAAATATATAAAAGTGATACAGGGGAGGGTTCCATCTGCGTAACAGGGTTAAATATGGTGTAATAAACTTTATTGCTAAAATTTTACTCTATTTGTAGTGTCTTAAGTAACACCATGGAAATATTTAAAAGGGTTTGTAATCAATTTTCTATGTAAGAAATTTTTACAAAAATGTATAAAAGACTTCTTGATAAATTTAATTTTTAATACATTTTAATTGTTTTGAAATTACTTAGCTGAAGGGATTTTGTGACATGCTTGAGTTTAATAGCTTAAAAAATAAATCTTCTTAAGACTTAATATATTTTATTTACAGGTAGATAAATTAGAAGAATTGGAAACTCAGAGATTAGAAGAGTCTGCGCAAAATGAAGCCAAGCCTATCGTTTATGGTAAAAAAATATTTAAGCTATAAGTTTTCAATGTTTAGTTGTTAAATTATTCTTTAAACATTTTTTGTAGATTTTTTGATCTTTCTATTCAGATAAAAAAATTTAACTTAAAATTTTAAAAATATCGGAATGCAAATTTGTTTCAGTGCTATTTAATTTTATGCTTGTGATTATCATTAGATAACAGTAATTGCATATAAACACACTTAAATGTTGTCATCATTTGCTCGTTAATTTATATTTGAAATGTGCTTCTTTCTTATACTCTTACATGTCATTAAAAAATTGTTTGTTTTGATTCATATTTATATGCATTGCATTAACTGTTTCTTGGCGGGGGAAAAAATCCTAATAGTCTTAAAATGAGTGCAATGAGTAATGAAAAATAAAATATAATGAATAAATGAGAAAATGAAGAAAATAAATTTTATCATTATGAAATGAAATATTTTGCTACAATAAGGCATTAAAAATATGTTTTCATATTCATATAAAAAAAATCATATTTTAGTCAGTCACAAGCTGGGTATTGACATACAGTTTAGTATTAATGTTTTGTAATTTTCCATCATAAGATATCCAGAGTTTTTCATTAATTTATTGTAAGATTTCAAGGAATAATAACAGGTTTTATATGCATATATCTACATTGCTAAATATTTAGGAAGGATTAAAACAATTGTTGCTAAGAAGGGCTGTAAAAAAATTTCCCATGAAAATACCATGCAAAGTTAACCCAAACTCTAAATTTGTTTCAGTTTTCGCAATATAAGTTGAAGAACTAAGCATTAGATTTGAAAAAATTTATACTTTAAAGCTCTATTCCTTGTTTTCAGCCCCGGAACCGCAACTTATGCTGACTGCTGGACCAGGAATGATTGGTGCAGGGTATCAAGCTTATGCACCACCCATGCCAGGCTATCAAAGTTATGGAATGTAGGATACAAATATTAGTATGTTTTGTTTATTTAGTGGAGATAATCTGCCTGCAGGTACCGGGCCATCACTGGAAGAAATAGAACTATTTAAATGTTTGCAACTTGTTGTGTATATGAAACTGAAAAGGATATGGTGAAATAGATTATATGAACTATTATTGTAAATCTAACATTTCGTCATCTTGTCAATAGATCATTGTTTTTCCTTTCATAAATGTAAAATTTGTTAAAGGTGTTCTATCACTGCACTTAAAAATTTTAATTGATCCATTGACTCCTTGAGTTATTTTATAAAATTTAAAATTGGTTTTGGGTACCTCTTTACTTTTATTATTGTACATTTATTCAAAGTTATATTTATTGTGTGTTCCCAACCAAAGTTTAAAATTTTTTTTTATTTGTTAAAATACTTGTTTATCTGAAACTTAAACCTTGTTCTTTTAAAGTTTAACTCTGTTTTCTGTATAAGGTAGCGAATGTAACTTTCTAAAATATTTACTCTTGTTAGAATTGTATGTGCTGTTGATATTTGCTTTAAATTCTTATTATTTTGTAAATTGTGACCCTTGTATATGAGTTAACTTTGTTTTAGTTAACTGATAAATATATATTTAAAATCTCACTGTATGTATATTCTTTCAAGCGCAAGATTTCTATTGACCTTGTCTAAATCAAATTAAATTACAACTAAGTTTGCTACAGTGTAGATGAATGTATAATAAGAGGTGTATCATTTTCACGTCTGAATACTAACTATGCCACTCAATGTGTGCGTTTACAGGAAGTCTATTATTTTAACTTCCTGACTTCTGTAGCTGAAATAGACTTGACTTCTGATATGCAATGTTGTAAGTATTTGGTTAATGCATTCCGCCTGAAGTGTTTCACTGGAAAAAGAAAATAAATTTAACTAAACAAAGTGTTAGATGTTTGTTATTAAATGGTTATTGCGTTTTGTTGTTAGTGGTTCAATATTTATATTTTGCATCCTTGTCTTACAAAGCAATTTTAAGAAGAAATCATTGAAATATATATATTTCACTTACTAAAAGATCTAGAGTTGAATTTTTTCATACTTCCAATATAGACTTTGCTAGATCTTAATTTTGTTCCAGCCAACTTTCAAAGAACTTTTTTTTAATTAAGAAAAAAAATCTATGGAGTTTAGAATAGAAAAGGAATTTATTTTTCTTTTGAAGGTGATAGTTTTGATACTTGACCTGTGTTTACACTTTGAGCTTCTTAGAAGAAATTTTTAAACTGAACTTATTTTTTGACAGATTTAATCTGGCTAGCGTTAATTAGAGTTTTTTTAGAAATTTACAGCTCACTTTCCATCAAAATGGCCCACATGTTATTTCAATGATATGTATTGTTGTTTTCGTGAAGGAAATTTATTTCTCTTTTTATTAAGTGATTTTTTTTTACAGCAAACAAAACAGAAATAACTGACCTCAAATATCATTTTACATCAGTTGCAGGGTTGCATGACAAACTTTTTCTTGGTGCCATTTATCTTTGCTTTTTTCACTTCATCATTAAGAATTTTTTTTTAGATCTATAAATTTAACTTTTTTTAAAAATAAAAAAAAATCTTATTTTAACTTTGCTTTTAAAAAGTCTGGAAAAGAATAACTCTATCAGATTTAGATTCAATAATACAAAATTTGTTCAAGCAGATGTAGAAGTTCAGCCAAACCTATTTTTTCATTGTGGTGTAACATCATTACTTGATCATTTTGCAATAATTATGGAAACTAATGTTCTCATAAACAGTATTAATCTTGTTTTTTTTATCAGAAAAGAATTATTTTTTTAAGATGAATTTTTTTTTCGAAACTTAATTTAAAAAACAAATTGGAAATATTCATTGGAAGATGGAACAGAATCCATTGATCTTTTCTCAAGACTGATTTCAATCCTCAGGGCTGAAGAGTGACACACATGTTTAAGGGATATGTTTAAATTAGCGAAGATGTATTTAGAAAATAAACATCGTTTCGAAAGCTACTTATTACGTTATTTCTAACTTACAACTTTCTTATTACTCACTGTATTTTAAATTATGCAGAAAATTTTTGTCTTTGTTTTGTACAAAACCTTTTTTTATTCATTATCAGTAATTTATAGCAATACCTAAACTGGAATTTTTTCAAGTGCATAATAAGGTGAAGAAAGTTTGAAAGAAGACTAGAGAATTAAATTACTAAATGATCCTTGGTATATGTAATGGAAAGTAAAGCAAGGACAATTTTTTTTTTCTTTCTAGAGCAATGGTGACCAAATTACAGTGCAATGGATGATTATAAATGTAATTCCAGTTTTGATATTGCTAGTTACTGATCCTCTTACTTTTTCATGAACTTAATTTTATTTCTTTATTTTATAACTAAACTTATTGACACTGGATAAAAGTATTTACCCAAAAATTAATCATAAATATAGTACTCTGAACCAAATGGTCAGAAAAATTGTTGCATAAGTTTGACAAATAGCTATCTAAAGAATTTGGGATGGACTAAAAATGAATAATGAAAGTAGACAGCATATTTTTAAAAATTGTTAGAAAAGTTTGAATTTTCATATTAAAAATTTTCTCATGCTTGTCGTAATAAATAGAATTATAAATATAATAATTTGAACAAACACTAGGAAGTTAAGTTTTCAGTTCAGTGGACATTTTGAAGTTTGAGATTAATGTTCTTTTATTTTTCAGGAATCGGTTCATATTTGAATTATAATTAGTAGTTTTGTAACATGTAGTCATAAAGAATGATAGGCCACGTAATTTTTTTTTCTCTCTAGCATTACAGTACTTTTTCCTGAATGCAATGAGAATAAGTGATAGTGTATAAAAGACTTTATTAGAGGGGATAAAAGCCTTTGCCTCTTACTGAGCGTAACCCAGGTTTGAGTCCAGACATCGGTTTTTTGATGCGAATAAGTAAGAATTAAAGTGTGCCAAAATTATTTTTCAGACCAAGTAATAAGTAAAATTGGAATAAAGGATTGTTCAACGTTTAATTAGAATGAGGAAATTATTTAATAGGACACTTATGTTATTAATTATTGCTATTATAATGTTCAATAAACAGAATGCTTTGTGTGCCACTAGGCTGGAAGAGAAGTAATGTACAATAAAGTAAAAATTTATTTAAAGCTATATGTACAAGAACAAGTTAATTTTAAAACTTAATAAAGTAATTTTTTTAAATGTCTACAACATATAAATTGAAAGAATCTGTTTATTTATATATATACTAAAAATACAAAATTAGCACTATAATAAAATCAAATTTGGCAGGCAGGAGTTCTCGAGGCTGCCCTGTTAGTAGATGAAATCTCATTGATTATACATTGTTTCTATAAGTTGTACGGATATTTAAAATTTGCCTCTAGATGAAATAGTTTATTTCAGAATTTTGTTTCAGGTGACATTTTTAGTCATGCAGCAGGCGGAAACCTAAGTAAAATTGGTAAAAAAAATATTAAAGCTGAAAACTGGAATTTTGTGTGGTGGCTTATTTTTTTTATTTAGTTTTTATAATGCTAAAAATATATTTATATACTCAGAGGTAATAGTGAGCCCAACTCAAAATCTTGAAAATTTTTTGAGTAAAATCATTAATGATGCATTTCGAAAAAGTGATGTCTTTATAAATTTAAATCATTGATATTTTCGAAACCTGAAATTCTAAATTTATGTACAGCCTAATTTAAATGAATAATTATGTATAAGTTTACATTTATCTCTAATCACATTTATTAATCTAACAGAAAAAATATTTCCAAATGAAAGAGAAGCCAAGTATAAATTCTAGTTCGAATATTTTTAAATAAACTACACAAGAGTTTTTATACATAAATGCGATTGGTGATTTCTTTAAACTTCTGAACCTTGGATTTCCGGATTGCGGTTAGCGAAAAATCCGGAATTTTTTCTGGAGCACAATCTTCTCTGTATACTTTTATATTATGTTAGGATTTATGTATTCGTAATGTCTCTCAATTTAGCGTGATTGGCCATACATAATGCAATTATTGCCCATATGGTCATTGCGTAGCATGTCATTCGGTCAAATAAGTTATGTTTTACTAATAAAATAACAATTATACCTTTAATTATTAGTCTTTTATAATTACTTAGAATTTTTTAAAATAACTTACAAATAGAAAAAAATATATATCAAAAATCTGCATTTATAGGGAATTAACTAGTCTTGGTTTCGTTATTGCATATTACACTATCACAAAAAGACTTGTATAATTACTGAACTTATTCTAAATTTTATATCACTTATTGAAAGAAATAATTTAGCAGTGCACTTGTGCAATTCTAAATAAATGTAGACTAAAAAAAAATGGAGAACCTGGACTTTTTTTACATTCAATGGTTTTTCTTTTTTTTAAAACAATTTCTGGACGTTTCAGCAAAGACAATGCACTTTTTGATTTATTAACTTGTGTGTGTCTGTTATTTCTAGCAAATAGCATTCATTAATTTTTACCTGTTATCTGTTCTTCCATTTAGAATATTATTTAAAATACTAGAGCATTCATCAGACTCATTGTTACGGATGTACAAAATATTTTATACACTGAGCAATTGTTGGAATTTATGATTTTATTGCCGCAGCGCTGCATCTGATGGTCACTTGCTATTCATTATGGAAATTCAGTAAACAATTAATCTCAATTTTGCCATTCCATTTCTCTACACAGACATCCTTACGACATTGTAATACATTGATACATATTTGCCTTTTTTGAAACTATGCACCAATAATAAATTGGCAGCTAAATAGTTGTAATAAAAATTATCCATGAACATTGGCATTAAATTTTGCACCATTTTTTTTCTTTGTGGTCTTTCCCATTAGTTGCATGTAACATGCTGGTAAAAATTTGCTTCCTTTGAGTAGTACATGCAACTTCATTCCATATTTGTTTTTCTTCTATGATAAAATTTCTGAAAATAAGTCTATAAAACAATCAATTCATCTGATTTTTACGGAGGTGATAAATACACTCCATAACATTACTGAAATTATCTATTACTAATTTTCATTTAAAGAAACATATCTTAGAATTATTTCGAGACATATTTAGGAAAAACTGATTTATATAAACTGTGAATTTACCGACATCATGGACACTAGACCTGGAAATTTAGAGTCAGTGGCTGATATTGATAGGTCGCTTTCATTAAATAGCCACTTTTTACAAATTTTTTTTATAATAAAAATATAAATATGTGACAAAATTTAGTTCATCATATTGGCTTTAATGATTCATTTAAAATATTTAGCTAGACAAAATACATTTAATGTATACATTAAATTTTTGAAATAGTTAAAAAACTCTCTTTCTACATGAAACTTTCCATCATAAGTTGATTGATTCTGATGGATCAAGATTTTGAATGGTGCCATTGGACATTATAATGAAAATTGTTATCTAGTCTTTCTGCATTGATGTACTTTTATCATCAAGCGCTTTTTAAAAAAAGATGGGAAAAGTGGGCAGTTGTTTAGATAATTTAAGTTGCTTCTCCCCACCCCATGACTAGAAGTTATATTCAAAAGCAAGCACAGAACATGAAGGGGAAACTGGAATAACTAAACAAAGTCATCGCCTTGTCTGAACCGAATGGTATGGAAATATATAAAAACAGAACTTCAACCATGCCAAATCAACAAATAACTAAACGAAATCGTTGCCTTGTTCGAACGGAATGCACTACTGTGCGCACTGGCTAACATAAACAATAGTTAGCAATCATGTAAATTTTAAAAAGAATATATTCCAGAAATCTCTTTTTGCATAGAAAAATGTTGCTGTTACATAATTATTTCATCGTGATCGTTTGTATAGATATGACCTGTTCTGTACTCATTAATTTGTATAATTAATAATTTCCATTAGATATTTCGTAACATAGTAATGCTAAAAATGTTCCTGTAAGTAACACAAAAGAAACTAAGACTATTGGTGCAATAACTTAAATGCAATTAAAATCAATTTTTATTTACATAAAATATATGTTAAAATTAGATTATTAAACAAAAAAATAAATAACATCAACAGGCAGTATGAGACAATTATTCCAAGGCTTCATCACCTTCTTGCATTTCTTTTAAGCTGATTACTTCTAGTTGGCCTTTTCCCTTAGTTTCACTAGTAACAATTTCATCTACTTTACGAAAATTTCCTGGATCAATAAGAATCACCTAAAGAAAAAAACTTCTTTTGATAAAGAACAAAAATAAATCTAAGCTTGATAAGTCATTATGTAACAATTAAAATATCTTCTTTTTGGTGCTAGTATAGTTCTAATATTAAGAGCTTGGAGCAACAAAATGATAAGCCACATTTAAAAATTGCTTCCACTCACAAAAGCATTTTTGGTGTGGAAAAAAAAAAACATGGTTGTAAAATGTTTCTATGCGTTGCGCCATTTTCTAGTGGAAATTCTAGAAACACCTTAAAAATTGAAGTAAGAATCGTTTGTAAAATATTGTCCCACAAGCCTTCATACGTAATAATACCACAGCTAGATGAACAACTTTATATGGTCATAAAGCTTGAGAAATCATGGCACAGAAAAAATTCAGTAAAATAGCAACCATTTTTCAATATTCTGAATAACTTCCAATATTCGAACTAGATAATTTCAAAATATAATACATGGTAACCATAATAAAGTAATTTTAGTAATCATGCTTGAAAAAATTCAAAACAATAGATACTTTTCTTTACTAAAGAACATCTAGAATTTTTTTGAAGATAGTATTTTAAAAGAATATAGCTAAGAAAATTAAAATAAAAATGACTTTTCTATTAAAACATAATTCACGGTTTCAGAAAATTCGATAAGACAATTTTATAATTTATGCAATTCTAAAACAATCCTATTTAATGCAATGAAAGTATAGTTTGTTAGAAAATGGAAACTCTAACTATTTATCAATATATGAATTGAAATACTAAGCGGTACACTAGGATTATCACTTAGCCAGTTGTGACTTAAAATTCTAAATTCACTATTACAAATGTTTAATGAATGATCTAATTTAAATAACCACTAATGTGTAGATAGTTAAAAAAATAATTTTTTTTCCAATGTTGGCAAGAAAGAATAGAAATATCAAGTGAGTGAGCAGTTGTAAAAATTAACATTGAAACAAACATGTTAACAAATTTCTTAATGAAATTTTTTTCTTGCATAAAAAAGAAAGAACTGAATTATATTTTTGTTTGTTTTTATTATACTTTACTTCATTTTACGTAAGAGAGAAGTTTTATTTTATCAACGGAGATCTTTTTTTCTCTTCATTTTCTGAACTTAATTCTTTGGTTTATATAAATTTTATGATTTGAAATTAGAATAAAGGGCTTAGAACCTTTGAGCTTCCAAATAATTGTGTATATGGGAAAATTTGATGCATTATTTGTTTCTAATGTAATTTCATTTCCAAGCATCATTGAAATATATATAATGAATTGAATGAAATGTATGTAAATAAAAGGTTTTATAAAGGATGTACAGTAGAACTTAGATTATCTGATGCCGGAGATCCGATCCTTTAGTTTTCCCCTTCCTCTTCTAATGCACATTCACCTATTGAATATGTAAACCACTCACCATCTGTAAGTTACCATCATCCGTATTTTGAGATTCTACAGATGCAGCTAGGTCCTTCAATTTATTTCTGTAGCTTTTCCCACCAGGTATTGAAACTCGTAATTTCATCTGCGATCGTGCTATAGGCATCACATCTTCCAATTTCTTAATAACTTCTAAAGCCTTAAAAATTAACATTAATATTGGGTCACAAATCTTTAACATGAAAATACAGGGTAATATATAATAGAAAACTACAGAATCAAACATGATGAAATTTCAAAGCCAAAAATGTTATTGTAAAATATAAAATTTAAAACTAATTACAGAGCATCAAAAAAATAATTCTTCTGCTTTAATTCAATAGAGAATTTGAACATTTTTTCAAGAAAGTATACTTAGTTTATTTTTGAACCAATTTGCTTTTAAAAGTCAAACTTTTGTTTTTTTATTAAACAGATAAATGTCTGTATTTTACACAATTTGATTCTCTAATTTATAAAAATAAATTATTCGAATTTCTAAAAAATGTTATCAAAATAACAACAGAATGGGATATATGTTTATTAAAAAAATGTAACTACACATTTAAGATTTTTTAAATGGTTGAAAAATTCGAGGTTATTAGTGACAATGTTTGCATGATCAAAGGCAAATGGGAAAAAGTTATTTTATAGAATTTTTTTTATTTTTATATTATAGTAAGATATTAATATTGCCAGTTTCTACTGGAAATAGATAAAAAAAAATATATTTATATTTTACAAAACAATAAATATTTTATTGAATATAATATTTTCCCCTCTAAAAATTTATAATATGGTATTTAAAAACGCACACATCTTTATATTTTAAAGTTAATTTAAGTTTTGAATTTTGGAATAGCCTTTTATGTAGTTCATTATAAGTTTTTATGTTCGAAATTACTTAACAAAACAAGATGTATTTTGTTATTTTAAATATTTATTTACATTTGTTATGAAGCAAGGGTTATTAATTGCCAAAAATGATATTGATAAAAATATGGAATGTTCCATAAGCATGTCAGTGTTTTAAATCTTTCCCTGGATTTCTAAATATTATAAATGAAATGAAATACAATTTTGTGTGAATTTTTAACCAAATAATTTGTTAAAGCTTAGCGACATTATTTAAATTTGTACTAAAAGTTAATTTGTTTTTAAAACTAAATTTTGCTGAATAGATGGACAACAAAATGCAGAGACAAGACAACAATGCTGGATGAAATATAAAAAATATATTATGTATATATTTCTAATTAAACTTTCTTTTTCTTTTTAATTGAAAAGCAATTTGTAAGTATTAAAAAATAAAATAAAAAATCTTTCATAATATGAGTATGACTGCGAGAGCATATGAGAAATACACAGGTATTAAATTCCTGAAGCAGATAATGATTTAAAAGAAAGGGTATCTAATAAACTAATCTATAAACTTCCAAAGACTCTGCAGGCAATGTAAGCTTCAAAAAATAAATACGAATAAGCAAGAGAAAAAACAAAGATTTTTGAAGTTCTTCAATAATTGATTTAAAAATTATGTTTCTGTTTATTTAAATTTCAGACAATACTGTAAAAAAAAAAGATTATGAATTAGCTAAAAAATCCCTCTAACTTCATTTCAATCTGATTTCTTCCCTTTTTTAAAACTATCTTAACATCTCACTTACATAGTGAAAAAAAAACTCAAGTTTTAGAGGATATAATTAGTTGAAGCTCTATACACGCTGTTAAATTGTAAATATATCAAGTTATTACTATCTGTTAAAAATAAATGAAGAAATCCATAAGGAGAATCTTATAAAAATCTGAGAAATAAATAATACTAGGTGTAGTTAAAAAAAAAACTTTCAAGAGACAGGTAATTAAAATTTATCCGCAAAAGTATCAATAAAATTGTTAAAAGATCAAACGTGAATTCATTGTAAAAAAACATGTGCAAGGAAGCACCAATCAAACTGAAGGTTAGCTAATTATGTAGTGACAGTATACATTTGAATACAGAGTTTAATCTCCAGTAGACTTCCTTAAATGTTTTACAATTCTTAAAGGTCTACTTAATATTATCAAATGTAGATGAAAATCCAATACAGTTGCACTTGAAATTTCTTTCTCTTTTCATTAATTCAAATGTTATACAGTTAAACCTGTGTTACTGGACTGGCTAGAGTGCATTGCTTAAATGGACGTGGTCAACTAAGACCGATGATCAACTTGCATAATAGTTGAGTCATTTTTAATATGTTATTCTTACATACATAAGAATATTATATCTATACATTAATGTTTTTCTTTCATTAGGTTAACTCTTAATACTATTTTACCAATTTAGTGAAATTCTAATTCCTAACATAAAATCGCAGAAAATTTCTTAAGTTATTTTTTAGTTGGTCAACATATGAAATGTTTAGATCAGCATTTACTAACAGTTTAGACCTACAATAATTTGACTTCAGAGGATTATCTTTTAAAATGTTTTTTTTTTTTCTTTTTTTACATAACATTAATTGGGTTTTTGATAGTGAAGGTCAATTTGACAGGTTTCACTATATTACCAAAATGCCAAACCATGTAATAAGAACTGTATATCTCAGTTTATAATTCGACCTACTATATTTGATTATGATATAGCAAATTTCTGGCATGTCAGGCGTATCAAACGTGGAAAAAACAAAATATGACTAAAATAAAAAAATATTAAAAAAATTATTATGCCTACAAATTTTTTTAAATTAAAAAATATATCACCAGTGTATAACTTGACCACTTGATTTTCGGAAATAGTTAGGGGGTTTGGAAAATCAAATATACATTGAGGAAAATATACATCAAGATATATGGTAGTGAGAGTAACTAAGCAGTTTGCTGTAACAGCTAACATATGTTACATTTTTAAGCATTAATGAATGTTATTATCTAAGTATGTAAGTAAAAAATGAAGTAAAAAAGTAAAAAATCAAGTAAAAAATGAAACGAATTTCATACAGTAAAATGTTAGGGAATCAGTTTTTTATGTAACTATGTTTAAAAATATAATTAAAAAACTATTTTTATAGTTCCAAATATATAAACTTAAAAAATGAATATAAATTTATAATTTATTATCAGTTTGATTTTTTGCGTTTAATTTGCTAATTATTTGTTAAAACTTTTTTGAGTTTGCATTTTGTAAAATTGATATTAATTTTTAAAAAAAATTTAAAAGTATAAGTTTAATAATAATTTAAAACCAATTTAATAAGTAATAAAAAAACATAAATTCCTTAAAAACTCACTTCTGCTATATATTGTGCTGTATGAAATAGAATGAATAATTCATTCATTCTTCAGTAGTAAACACATAATTGCAAATCATGAAATTTAAAAGTGTTTCTCTGAGTTACAGTTGCATATTGCATTTATATATATATATATATTAAATGAAGTGAGAGTCAAAAAAATTACTGATTTAGTTCAAAGAAATTAATTTTAATTATACCTGTTGTTTTGAGTTTTTGTTGGGTTTCAAGGATATATGAATTTCTTTCATAGATTTCTCAATTATACTCATAGGATAAGGCCTTTTTGTGTCTGGATTAATACATTTATCAGCAACTATAGTCGCAACATCTTTAAACATGGACTCTAGTTGGACTGATCTTTCTTTTTCAGAAATTTGAAGTTCACCTTTAGCTAATATCTACAAAATAGAATGTAGTTTTGTAGAAAATGCAGATTAAAATAATACATTTATAAATTAAATAGTTACTAAAAATATCAGTAAATATTTTCTTTGCATATAAATAACTCCTTGTATACAACATTAGATATATAAATTTTGAAGCAGTGTTCAAAAGGAAGACAGAGACAATTGTCTAAGTGTCTGAGACTGCTCAGAGCCCAATCGAATTTCCTTCAAAAAATGCAGTAATTTTTAATTTTTTTTTCTAGTTAAAAGAAATTGTAGAGAATTCCATTACATCTACATAACTACAATTTTAAATAAAGGGTTTTCAAAAATTTTATAAAATTTGAAAACAAGACATTTTGTGCTCAGGGTAAGGGGCCCAAATAAATTTCACTCCTAGGCTTATAAAACCTGAGACTAGCCTTGCTCAATTCACATTCCTTTTGTTGAAATATTAATTTTTCATTAATTATTTTCTGATAACTTCGTAATAAAAATTATATTTGTTACGTTAGAGTATATCCTAGCTTTATGGTATGTTTCAAAAGTTTTCATTATAATTTTTGAAATACACTTGAAAAAAATTTTCTTATTTTTAATTTTTTTTACAGAACGTAATTTAAAGTATTGTTTCTAAGAAATCCTCTATATGCAAAGAAAGTAAGAAAATATAATGAGAGAGAATTCAAAATTACTTGTATGTAAAACATATTAAAATTAGTTTCTGAAAGGGGTAAATTGATACAAAGTTATTCATATCCAAGACATTGTTTATAATGCATTGATATTTCACGATCAACGAATGTCCGGCTATCTAGCCGAGTGTCTGATTTTCATCAGATTTTAGGGGTTTTGAAATATGAGTTATACATTGGCATGACATGGTATATCGTAAAAATATGTATTAATAAGTGATAATACAATAATATTTAAAATCCATTCGCATTTACACTGGCATGTATGGTATATCTTAAAAATATGCTTTAACCTTTTCGCGCTGACTGTCACCTGTATGTGCCAGCAAGAAACGCATCCACTTTCCGGCCGACACGACAGCGTTTTCTTGCTCACCCCCGGCCGTCATCCATTAGAGCCAGTGCCCTGGAACGTTTTAAAAAATATTTTTGCCAGAAGATGGCAATGTATGTCCATATGGTTTCAGATACATTTAGATTTGACCTTCTACTCAAAATGAGAGTAGTATGACTCACATACACGTAGTTTATAGGTGGAAGGAATGAAGGAGAAAGGAATGTTTCCGAATGGCATGCTTTATGGCGGCTCTTTAAATTTGCACGTGGTATTTGTTTACAGTAAGCAGGGGAGGTTTTTTTTCTTTTTACTACATCGTTGGGTATTTCGATTTGCGGTCCAGTTTTTAGTGGAATGTTAGTATTTTCAAATTTTTCATACGAAAAAAGAATTTTAAGTCATATATTTAGTTTTCAGATATATAATGTTAAAAGTTATTAAATGATAAGTGCATAATGAAAGTAAAATGTGTAAAATATATATTTAAACAAAAAATAACTTAAGTATACAAAGTATCTATAGAAATATATATAAAGCATATGCCATTTAAATACTCTACAGAGTATTATTAAACAACGCTTTGATATTTCAGTAATTCCATAGATTTAGGCTTAACAGCAAAAAAAAACCTGGGCTTGGACAGACACTCGCGAGAGAGACTGCCGGCCTCAGTGATAAGAGCATTTGCGTTTCCTGTTGCGAAAGGGTTAATAATTGATAATACAATAATATTTGAAATCCATTGGCATTTACACAGGCATGTATGGCATATCTTAAAAATATGCTTTAATAATTGGTAATAAATTTTATTTAAAACCCATAATTTATTTTGAAAAAAAAAAAAAAAAAAAAAAAAATTATCAAAATTTTTTGCCAGTTTTGTTCAAACTGAAAATGTTAAAACTAAAAGAAACATAGGAAATAAAATCTTCCATGATTAAAAAGATCCATCATCCATCAATAAGAAAATTTTATGGTACTTTTAACAACTGCACGATTTAAATTTAAAAAAAAAAAAGAAACAAGAGATTGAAGCTTAAAATAACTTGAAACATGATTTTAGATACAAATTCAATTTTCGTTTTTAATAAATCAGAATTTTTCACAATTGTTATCAAAATGGAGATGAATTGTACTAATTTACTCTATTCCCATTTTGCATCAATATTTTTTTTAATGAAAATTATCAATTTTATGTAACTATAATAAATAGTTTTCTATATTTTTTTAAAGAGTAAATACGTATAAAATACTTCTTCACAAATTTCTGTTTGATTGTCCTTTCCAAAACACTTTATAAGATCCTCCTTTTTGGCTGCTTGTCCTTTGGAAACATTGGTGAAAACAACGTGTGTCTGCAGAACTTCATCAATGTCTTTTTCACTGAAACATCATTTTATAGAGATATCACAAAACACATTCCAACAACTAAATGTTCAGATTGTAAAATTGATAGTAGAAATTTAATAATCAATTATAGTTTATCTGAGATAAACTTCAATAAAAATTGAATGTGTTCAAATCCCACCCATGGGAAGGAAACATTTTTTGGCACTAAGTTTTTATTTTATAATTTTTTTTTATCAAGCTGCGTAAACCGAAATCAACTTTTATAAACTGCAATTAGGCAAGACATTTTTTATTTACTTTTTCAATTTATCATTTCTTTTTCTTTATGTATTTCCAGACATGCCAACTGCTCCGGACAAGCCATAATTATTTAAAAAACGGTAAACAACTACAAATTAAAATTTGTAAATAATCATCTAATTTTGCTTATTTTTTAGACGGTGAAAATGAAGCCTGAAATTTAGAATATCTAACAAAATGCAGCACAGTTGCACATGAGAGTAAGAATCTCACAGAACTCAGCTCAATAGAAGCACGTGTGGACTTGCAAGTATTTTATCAAATATGTAAAATTATTGGCGCTTTCATACACTATGGACTGACAGGATGCCGAAATAGATTTTGGTTGAATGTAATGGGAAAATGTAGAATAGAACAATGTGAAAAGCACGCTCTGCATAATACGTGGCGAAAATTGACATGGTATAGAAAAGAAAATTGAACCCTTTTTAAAAACACCCAATGAAAAAAGCACCTTTAAGGGCATTAAAAAATGAAAATAAGCACCTTTAAGCACCTGATGAAATAATATTTTGTGCATTTTCTTTGCCTCACAAATGTTAGTTTAAAAATTTGTAGTTACGTATTTACAACAAGCCCTTGTAGTTACGTATTTACTATTACTATTTATTAGTAATCAACAAGCCCTTTGGTCATTCTCTAGAAATAGGCTATTTTCAGATAGCGACAAGAAAAAGAATTATGGCAAATATTTCTAATTTTTTGTAATAAGGTACAAAGAAGAAGGTACTAGACAAGAAAAACGTAAGTTTATAAAACTTTTTTAACTAGCCTTTTAAAACATTAGAATCACAATTCCTCACAAAATAGTCGTTTTCTCACAGTAAGGGAATCATAATATGGGAATAAGTTTATTCTCTTATAACAAATAAATAAAATCAAAATAATGTGATATATTCTTTAACTACCCCATTAGAGGAAATGAAACAATTATTAATACATTTTTAGAAAATAAACTTGATAAATTTAAATAAAAAATGAGAGTATCAGCTTGACAGCTATTCAATATGATAATACAGTTTCCTTTTACACGTTGATGAACTTCTCGTAATTTACTAAAATTTAATTTTCATTTTTCTAAGAGCATGTTCTTAAACATATGCAATGCTTACATACAAATAATAATGCCCTTGATGCAAAACATTCTGCACTTCAAAGTGTAGGGGAAAGATAGGACTTACGAGTTCAAACCTTTTTACAAAATTAAAAACCCATTTAAAAACTAAAAAATTAACTTAATACATAGAAACAAAACTACAATGTTTATTTTATTATAAGATAAAATTTGATTTAGAAAATTATATAGGTATTTCAGAGGAAAAAAACTTTTTTTTCCTTCAAATTTGTAGGTACAAGACAGAAGACTTTGTGAGTGAAGGTTTAAGATTTCATAGGCCCAAAAACTAATTAAAAAAATAGTTATTTCAAAGATTACTTCAGACTTATATACTGGACAAAGAACGTATTCATTTTTTTTTACAGAAAAAGCTGAGATATCCATCATTTTAGCCTATTTACAGAGAATTACTCCCTTAATTATTTTAATTGAATTTTAAATAATTTTATTAACTTGTTAACCTACTAAAGCTTATACCACAATCTTTCAATACATTTGTACATATAATATTAGATATTATGATCTAAAATAACATCACTAAAGTATAATCCAACAACTTTTTTTCTTCTTTATTTAACCTAAAAACTATAATTTAACAACACAATGCAAAAATCTAAATTTTTGTAAGAATCAACTAAAATCTTTGCTGAATGTATAACATAAAACAAAACTAAAAATTTTGTCAGTGAGAAAAACGACTTCTTAATTATACTTTATATAATTTAGCAACTGAACATTTTATTTGCAATTTGGATGTATACACCTTGACACTTGATTTTTATACAACTAATTTATTCCACACAAAAAACTACTGTGGTAAGTGCACTACTACTAATGTGAATAGTTTTAAATAAAAATTAACATCACACTTAATAATTCATTTAGACAATAGGGCTGTTTAACATGATTCTTGTTATTTACAAAAATAATCAATTACTATTACTACTAATGTGAATAGTAGTAATGGTAATACTACTATGGTAATACACCACTACTAATGTGAATAGTTTTAAATAAAAATTAACATCACACTTAATAATTCATTTAGACAATAGGGCTGTTTAACATGATTCTTGTTACTTACTTAAATCAATATTAAATCAAATAATCAATTATTATATAATTAAATCAAAATAATCAATTATTAAACCTGGAAGAATGTTTTAAAATTAACAAGAAAGCATCTGACAGTTACAGGGAAAATGCTTAAAAACAAATTTTTTATTTTGTGAAAGTACATAATTACGGTCTTTATTTTACCAGTTAAGTTAAAATTACGAATTTGTTGTTCAGAAATAGCAATTGTATGAATAAACCCAAAAGTTTTTATTTAGAGTTATAAGTATAATGTATTCACGATACAGCCTCTTAAAAGAAAAATGTCTTCACAAAATCAGTATTAATCATCATAATTGATTGTCAAGCTAAGCACTAAGTACAATGAATGAAATGCAGCCACAGTTCAAGATATTAAATTTTTAAACAGTTATTCTTATTATTTTCTAAAGCTTTATGGCAGATTATTAGCAAGTTGTCAAACAACAATATACTCTATTTGTATAATTACAATAACAAAATCTGATTTAAAATACTGATTATATCATATTTAAGTATGAAAAATCATTTAAACAAAAACTTAAGGTAAAGATTAAGAATTGCTGTGTAAGTAATAGTATACATATTTTAATATGTAAGATTCTTATAAAGTAAACTAACGAATCAATGAAAGAAAATTACATACACTTTATTTCTCCACGACATAACTTTGTTTTTGTAACATGCTATTTCAAAACGTTTACCCCCTTTTTTCATACGCACAACAGCAACGTTTGTTAACCTAATCTGGTTCGTTGGGGTAAATATCGACATAGTGATTATAAAAAAATTATTGTTCAAAATTACAAATGAAAAGAATAACTGGAAGTTTAATATTATTAAAACTTCCAAACTTGATTTTGTGTTTTCCTCTTTGGTATTTTTTATGACGCAATTTGTTTATTTCTAGAAAAACTCACGGTCACAACAATTTTGTAATGCGTCAGAGCCCGTAAAATTGAAACTAGATGGATGGTTGACCGAGCAAAGCTAAACACAGATGGCGCTAAGGGTTAAAATTCATCATAAGACTTCCGGGCTGCGTAATGACAAAACATACCGTAGATTATAAACGTGGCGATTGCAGGTGGAATTGGCGATGGATTACGCGTAAATGTGGTGGGAGAACGAAATTACATTAACCTAAACAGTGCAATTCGATATTCTTTTTCTCCCCCCCTCCTCGACTAGCCACGATGAATAAAAATAACTCATTAATTCTCTTTAGAGGAGAATTAAAAAAAGAAAATACCTTTTTACTATCAGGATCACTTTACAAATACACTGTATTCATATTTTATTAAACGCTATAATTTATATTTTATAAAACGATCTAGTTTATAACAGATTCAATTATAAAAGATATATTATACAAGATATATTTTATAAAACGATCTAGATATAACAGATTCAATTTTTTAATTTTTTTAGAAGAAATAATTTATTACTGAACCAATCACAAAAAATAACGTAACATTTTAATACTATGTTTTATTGAAACGCTATTTTGAAGAATTAATTCTATTTAGCTTTTATTGTAAGAAAAGATAACCTGTTTCATTTTAGTGATATTCTCTATTAAATCAATATTCTCTATAAAAGAATAATGTAAACTTTTTTATAAAGATTATTTTCTTTAGAAATTAACAAAGACATATTATTTACTAGAAGAAAAATAGAGTATTCAAAAATGTTATCACGCTTTAAAGTAATAGTTTCTTGTAAACGAAATAATCAATATTTTTAAAATAAAGTTTGAAAGCGTTTGTTTCATCACTAGAAGCATTCATTATAAAAAAAAATATATTAAATTATTTTGTTTGCATAATTTTATTAAATAACTTTTTTTTGCAATGAGATGAGATCTTAAACTTTGTGAAAAATTGATTTAATTCCTTAATATATATGAAAGTCGGTAAATACTTCATTCATTATGGAGGTCATAGATAACTTGATAGTTTTTTAATATAAGAATAATAAATGCAATTAATAGAAAATGCACAATTTTAAAAATATATTTTATTTACATATATTGCTTACAGGTTATTCTGCAACTATCATACGTAACATAAATTTATAGATTCCAAAATACAGTTATATGAGCTTGGTAATTAAAAATATAATTAAAAAATAACTTAATTAAAAAATAACATAATTAAAAAATAACATAATTAAAAAAATAACATAATTAAAAAAATGTCAACCTTCAATTAAAAATTTCCTGCTGCCAAATATTAATAATAATTATAATTTTTAACAACTTTTTTGGGCACAAATTTTTAATTCTCGAACTTAATACTATCCTTCATATGAAAATATCAGAAAATTTATAAAAGAAAAACTATATTTTAAAATTGAGACATTGGCGACAACAGAGGTTAGATGTATGTGCTGAGTTTATATAAATTATATGTTATAAAACTCACATTTAAGACTTAGATCAATTTATTATCAGGTCATAAGAGTGTTTTTTAGTAAATAAATGTAGTGATTGTTTGATTTACAATTGTAAGTCCAGGGTGTTTAATTTTAAGTTATACATTCCTTTAGAAATAATATTTGAAATATGCAAAGCAGGGCGGCATTCATTTCAACTTAAAAATCATCAACTTAACTTTAAATTACTATAGATAAATAAAAAACAAAAGTTTGATAAAAACTTTAAATGAAATACTTTTAGAAAAATTCTTTCTGAATAATATTTAAATAAAACACAATCTCTTCGTCTGAGTGATTTTGTAACGAATTCTAAACTTTATAATTTTACAAGTTAGGTGAAAAATAAATATCTTACAATAGTAGTAGGGAATTAAGGAAATTCTAAATCTAAAGTTTGAGTCCTAGAACGTAAACATCTGATCATTAGATCGAAAGTTAGTTTTAGATTTTTCGTTTACTGCTCACTGTACACTAAAACGTGATTTTTTTTTCTTTTGAAATTTTGATTTTAATGCCCTTACTTCAACCTCCTTCGAGTTATGCTTACTTTATAAATTTAATCTCAACTTTATTTTTCCCTTAAAACTGTAAAAGACTTTTTCTCCATTTGTAAATTATGAAAAAAGTTATTAATCTGATTGCGTAAACAGTTAATTTATTAAAATTGGATATTCTCAATTAATTCCTTTTAATAGTCATTTATATTATTAATAATAATTATTTGCACAAAATTATAATAAAGGAAAGTTTGATTAGAAATTTAAAAGTTCTTGCTGCAATAATTAAGGAATTTCTATTGACAAATTCAAGTAATTTTTTTTCCGGAGCAAAATGCATTTTTATTTAAAATGGAACAGTACTGACTGAATATTTATACGATAAAACTCTCTCTAATCGCTAAAACCGATGACAGGAAAAAAATTTCGTTTTTTTTTCTTTTCCACAAAAAGTTTGAAATTTAAAATGTTGTTCTTTCATTATAAAGCAATCGCATAATATTCAAGTATCATGTAAAACTTTATGACGAAGTTACTTATCTACCGTTTTACAATTATAAAATGAAATCATTATTGAATTCTACTTGCATTTTAAAATGTAATACTCAATCGTTCAATGAATTTTACGATTATTTTTATAAAACTGTGTATAATGAACATTTCAACTAAAATAATTAGTACAAAATAGCTGTTAAAAATTCTCTTAAACATTTATAAATATTATACATTTATAAATTTTAGCTTTTCGCATTATTGCTAAATAATCTCTACGTCGAAAAATATTTAAGGAATTACATAATAACTGAAAATTATATAAAATTTAAAAAAAATTGTAAATGGTTATCGAGCAGAACCATTAAGTTTAATCAATGAATATAGAATTAGTAACAAAGTCTCTGCTGAACAATAAATTTTTTTAAAAATCTTTTAAGTAAACAAACTTTATTGTATTAATCATTTCATTGTTAAGGATTAGAGATTATTGTGAAATTATTAATTTTAATTAGTGGATGAGAAAGTAAAGAAGTTCACTACTCGAAATACATTTAATGAAAGTTATGAAAATACAGAATTATGGATGTAATAATATATAATTTTTTTTATCTTAGTTTTATTACGACCTTAAAAAAAACGCTAATAAACACAATTATGTTAACAGATACTATCGATTATGTCGGCGCTATAACAAAAAAATACGCTTTATATTTCATTTAATGCAGAAGAATCTAATGAAGATCAGCTTATTTGAAGCTCTGAAATGTCACACCCATATGTAACTTGGTAAATGATAGATACGTGATACCAAAAAAACAAAACAAAAACATAAGCACACAGCTGTTTGGCGATTTGCGAGAACGTTCGTTTAACGCCAATTGAAAGTTTCACCAACCCTTTTATAATCTACGGTATGTTTTGTCAATACGCTTCCGGGCTGTTATTTCCGAAAATTTTTAATTTCAAAGTTTGAAAAAGGTCACCAGTGTAGTGTTTACAATCAGTGCCAGATTACCCATTAGATCAGACTAGGACATGGCCTGGGGTCCCCAATGATAAAGGGATGGATTTTTTGAAAAAAAATTTAAAAATTAAGAAAAATAATGATTTTTTAAAAAAACAATTTCAATTATATATTAATAAATAACACATATTTTTTATATAATGTTAATCATATTTATTTATTACTTATTAAAATTTAATTTAGTATTATTTATTTTAATTTTAAATATGCTTTCTTAATGACAGATGCGAAGTTACGTAAAGTTTGAGCTGAGCGTATCCCACCTCCACCAACCGACGCTACAGCATTGCAACGTGTAAGCCCAGCAGCATTAACTCCGGGAGCCACAGCTACCGCTACTCACCACAGTTAAAGATACGAGGCTCCATAGTAACGTTTGAGCTGAGCATATCCCTCCACCCGACGCTACAGTATTGCAACGTGTAAGCCCAGCAGCATCAACTCCGGGAGCCACAGGTACTCACCATAGTTTAAAGATACGAGGCTCCATAGTAACGTTTGAGCTGAGCGTATCCCACCACCCGACGCTACAGCATTGCAACGTGTAAGCCCAGTAGCATCAACTCCGGGAGCCACAGCTACTCACCATAGTTTAAAGATACGAGGCTCCATAGTAACGTTTGAGCTGAGCGTATCCCACCACCCGACGCTACAGCATTGCAACCTGTATGCCCAGCAGCATCAACTCCAAGGACCACAACCACCGCTACTCACCACAACTAAAGATACGAGGCTCCGTAGTAACGTTTGAGCTGAGCGTATCCCACCTCCACCTCCCGACGCTACAGCATTAATACCTCTATGCCCAGCAGCATCAACTCCGGGGACCACAGCCACCGCTACTCACCACAGTTAAAGATACGAGGCTCCGTAGTAACGTTTGTGCTGAGCGTATCCCACCTCCCGACACTACAGCATTGCAACGTGCAAGCCCAGCATCATCAACTCAGGGAGCCACAGCCACAGCTACTCACCACAGTTAATGATACGAGGCTCCGTAGTAACGTTTGAGCTGAGCGTATCCCACCTCCACCACCCGGCGCTACAGCATTGCAACGAGTAAGCCCAGCAGCATCAACTCCGGGAGCCTCAGACACCGCTACTCACCACAGTTAAAGATACGAGGCTCCGCAGTAACGTTTGAGCTGAGCGTATCCCACCTGCACCTCCCGACGCTACAGCATTGCAACCTGTATGCCCAGCAGCATCAACTCCGGAAGCCACAGCCACCGCTACTCACCACAGCTAAAGATACGAGGCTCCGTAGTAACGTTTGAGCTGAGCGTATCCCACCTCCACCTCCCGACGCTACAGCATTGCAACCTCTATGCCCAGCAGCATCAACTCCGGGGACCACAGCCACCGCTACTCACCACAGTTAAAGATACGAGGCTCCGTAGTAACGTTTGTGCTGAGCGTATCCCACCTCCCGACGCTACAGCATTGCAGCGTGCAAGCCCAGCATCATCAACTCAGGGAGCCACAGCCACAGCTACTCACCACAGTTAATGATACGAGGCTCCGTAGTAACGTTTGAGCTGAGCGTATCCCACCTCCACCACCCGGCGCTACAGCATTGCAACGAGTAAGCCCAGCAGCATCAACTCCGGGAGCCTCAGACACCGCTACTCACCACAGTTAAAGATACGAGGCTCCGCAGTAACGTTTGAGCTGAGCGTATCCCACCTGCACCTCCCGACGCTACAGTATTGCAACCTGTATGCCCAGCAGCATCAACTCCGGAAGCCACAGCCACCGCTACTCACCACAGCTAAAGATACGAGGCTCCGTAGTAACATTTGAGCTGAGCGCATCCCACCACCCGACGCTACAGCATTGCAACGTGTAAGATCAGCAGCATCAACTCCGGGAGCCACAGCCACCGCTAATCACCACAGTTAAAGATACGAGGCTCCATAGTAACGTTTGAGCTGAGCGTATTCCTCCACCCGACTCTAGAGCATTGCAACGTGTAAGCCCAGCAGCATCAACTCCAGGAGCCACAGCCAAAGCTTCTCACCACAGTTGAAGATACGAGGCTCCGCAGTAACGTTTGAGCTGAGCGTATCCCACCTTCACCACCCGACGCTACAGCATTGCAACCAGTGTGCCCAGCAGCATCAACTCCGGGAGCCACAGCCAACGTATACGAGGCTCCGCAGTAACGTTTGAGCTGAGCGTATCCCACCTCCACCACCCGACGCTACAGCATTGCAACCTGTATGCCCAGCAGCATCAACTCCGGGGACCACAGCCACCGCTACTCACCACAGCTAAAGATACGAGGCTCCGTAGTAACGTTTGAGCTGAGCGTATCCCACCTCCTCCTCCCGACGCTACAGCATTGCAACCTGTATGCCCAGCAGCATCAACTCCGGGGACCACAGCCACCACTACTCACCACAGTTAAAGATACGAGGCTCCGTAGTAACGTTTGTGCTGAGCGTATCCCACCTCCCGACGCTACAGCATTGCAACGTGTAAGCCCAGCATCATAATCTCCGGGAGCCACAGCTACTCACCACAGTTAAAGATACGAGGCTCCGTCGTAACGTTTGAGCTGAGCGTATCCCACCTCCACCACCCGACGCTACAGCATTGCAACCTGTATGCCCAGCATCATCAACTCCGGGAGCCACAGCCACAGCTACTCACCACAGTTAAAGATACGAGGCTCCGTAGTAACGTTTGAGCTGAGCGTATCCCACCTCCACCACCCGACGCTACAGCATTGCAACCTGTATGCCCAGGAGCATCAACTCCGGGAGCCACAACCACCGCTACTCACCACAGCTAAAGATACGAGGCTCCGTAGTAACGTTTGAGTTGAGCGTATCCCTCCTCCACCACCCGACGCTACAGCATTGTAACCTGCATGCCCAGCAGCATGAACTCCGGGGACCACAGCCACCGCTACTCACCACAGTTAAACATACGAGGCTCCGTAGTAACGTTTGTGCTGAGCGTATCCCACCTCCACCACCCGGCGCTACAGCATTGCAACGAGTAAGCCCAGCAGCATCAACTCCGGGAGCCTCAGACACCGCTACTCACCACAGTTCAAGATACGAGGCTCCGCAGTAACGTTTGAGCAGAGCGTATCCCACCTCCACCACCCGGCGCTACAGCATTGCAACGAGTAAGCCCAGCAGCATCAACTCCGGAAGCGACAGCCACCGCTACTCACCACAGCTAATGATACGAGGCTCCGTAGTAACGTTTGAGCTGAGCGTATCCCACCACCCGACGCTACAGCATTGCAACGGGTAAGCCCTGCAGCATCAACTCTGGGAGCCACAGCCACCGCTACTCACCACAGTTAAAGATACGAGGCTCCGTAGTAACGTTTGAGCTGAGCGTATCCCACCTCCACCTCCCGACGATACAGCATTGCAACCTGTATGCCCAGCAGCATCAACTCCGGGGACCACAGCCACCGCTACTCACCACAGCTAAAGATACGAGGCTCCGTAGTAACGTTTGAGCTGAGCGTATCCAACCTCCTCCTCCCGACGCTACAGCATTGCAACCTGTACGCCCTGCAGCATAGACTCCTTGGACCACAGCCACCGCTACTCACCACAGTTAAAGATACGAGGCTCCGTAGTAACGTTTGTGCTGAGCGTATCCCACCTCCCGACGCTACAGCATTGCAACGTGTAAGCCCAGCATCATAATCTCCGGGAGCCACAGCTACTCACCACAGTTAAAGATACGAGGCTCCGTCGTAACGTTTGAGCTGAGCGTATCCCACCTCCACCACCCGACGCTACAGCATTGCAACCTGTATGCCCAGCATCATCAACTCCGGGAGCCGCAACCACCGCTACTCACCACAGCTAAAGATACGAGGCTCCGTAGTAACGTTTGAGTTGAGCGTATCCCTCCTCCACCACCCGACACTACAGCATTGTAACCTGCATGCCCAGCAGCATGAACTCCGGGGACCACAGCCACCGCTACTCACCACAGTTAAACATACGAGGCTCCGTAGTAACGTTTGTGCTGAGCGTATCCCACCTCCCGACGCTACAGCATTGCAACGTGTAAGCCCAGCATCATAATCTCCGGGAGCCACAGCTACTCACCACAGTTAAAGATACGAGGCTCCGTCGTAACGCTTGAGCTGAGCGTATCCCACCTCCACCACCCGACGCTACAGCATTGCAACCTGTATGCCCAGCATCATCAACTCCGGGAGCCACAGCCACAGCTACTCACCACAGTTAAAGATACGAGACTCCGTAGTAACGTTTGAGCTGAGCGTATCCCACCTCCACCACCCGACGCTACAGCATTGCAACCTGTATGCCCAGGAGCATCAACTCCGGGAGCCACAACCACCGCTACTCACCACAGCTAAAGATACGAGGCTCCGTAGTAACGTTTGAGTTGAGCGTATCCCTCCTCCACCACCCGACGCTACAGCATTGTAACCTGCATGCCCAGCAGCATGAACTCCGGAAGCCACAGCCACCGCTACTCACCACAGCTAAAGATACGAGGCTCCGTAGTAACGTTTGAGCTGAGCGTATCCCACCTCCACCTCCCGACGCTACAGCATTGCAACCTCTATGCCCAGCAGCATCAACTCCGGGGACCACAGCCACCGCTACTCACCACAGTTAAAGATACGAGGCTCCGTAGTAACGTTTGTGCTGAGCGTATCCCACCTCCCGACGCTACAGCATTGCAGCGTGCAAGCCCAGCATCATCAACTCAGGGAGCCACAGCCACAGCTACTCACCACAGTTAATGATACGAGGCTCCGTAGTAACGTTTGAGCTGAGTGTATCCCACCTCCACCACCCGGCGCTACAGCATTGCAACGAGTAAGCCCAGCAGCATCAACTCCGGGAGCCTCAGACACCGCTACTCACCACAGTTAAAGATACGAGGCTCCGCAGTAACGTTTGAGCTGAGCGTATCCCACCTGCACCTCCCGACGCTACAGTATTGCAACCTGTATGCCCAGCAGCATCAACTCCGGAAGCCACAGCCACCGCTACTCACCACAGTTCAAGATACGAGGCTCCGCAGTAACGTTTGAGCAGAGCGTATCCCACCTGCACCACCCGACGCTACAGCATTGCAACCTGTATGCCCAGCAGCATCAACTCCGGAAGCGACAGCCACCGCTACTCACCACAGCTAATGATACGAGGCTCCGTAGTAACGTTTGAGCTGAGCGTATCCCACCACCCGACGCTACAGCATTGCAACGGGTAAGCCCTGCAGCATCAACTCTGGGAGCCACAGCCACCGCTACTCACCACAGTTAAAGATACGAGGCTCCGTAGTAACGTTTGAGCTGAGCGTATCCCACCTCCACCTCCCGACGCTACAGCATTGCAACCTGTATGCCCAGCAGCATCAACTCCGGGGACCACAGCCACCGCTACTCACCACAGCTAAAGATACGAGGCTCCGTAGTAACGTTTGAGCTGAGCGTATCCAACCTCCTCCTCCCGACGCTACAGCATTGCAACCTGTACGCCCTGCAGCATCAACTCCTTGGACCACAGCCACCGCTACTCACCACAGTTAAAGATACGAGGCTCCGTAGTAACGTTTGTGCTGAGCGTATCCCACCTCCCGACGCTACAGCATTGCAACGTGTAAGCCCAGCATCATAATCTCCGGGAGCCACAGCTACTAACCACAGTTAAAGATACGAGGCTCCGTCGTAACGTTTGAGCTGAGCGTACCCCACCTCCACCACCCGACGCTACAGCATTGCAACCTGTACGCCCAGCATCATCAACTCCGGGAGCCGCAACCACCGCTACTCACCACAGCTAAAGATACGAGGCTCCGTAGTAACGTTTGAGTTGAGCGTATCCCTCCTCCACCACCCGACGCTACAGCATTGTTACCTGCATGCCCAGCAGCATGAACTCCGGGGACCACAGCCACCGCTACTCACCACAGTTAAACATACGAGGCTCCGTAATAACTTTGTGCTGAGCGTATCCCACCTCCCGACGCTACAGCATTTCAACGTGTAAGCCCAGCATCATCAACTCCGGGAGCCACAGCCACAGCTACTCACCACAAATAAAGATACGAGCCTCCGTAGTAACGTTTGAGCTAAGCGTATCCCACCTCCACCACCCGGCGCTACAGCATTGCAACGAGTAAGCCATGCAGCATCAACTCCGGGAGCCTCAGACATCGCTACTCACCTCAGTTAAAGATACGAGGCTTCATAGTAACGTTTGAGCTGAGCGTATCCCACCTCCACCACCCGTCGCTACAGCATTGCAACGTGTAAGCCCAGCAGCATCAACTCCGGGAGCCACAGCCACATCTACTCACCACAGTTAAAGATACGAGGCTCCGTAGTAGCGTTTGAGCTGAGCGTATCCCACCTCCACCTCCCGACGCTTCAGCATTGCAACGTGTAAGCCCAGCAGCATCAACTCCGGGAGTCACAGCCACCGCTACTCACCACAGCTAAAGATACGAGGCTCCGTAGTAACGTTTGTGCTGAGCATATCCCACCACCCGACGCTACACCATTGCAACGTGTAAGCCCAGCAGCATCAACTCCGGGAGCCACAGCTACTCACCATAGTTTAAAGATACGAGGCTCCATAGTAACGTTTGAGTTGAGCGTATCCCACCTCCACCACCCGACGCTACAGCATTGCAACGTGTAAGCCCAGCAGCATCAACTCCGGGAGCCACAGCTACCGCTACTCACCACAGTTAAAGATACGAGGCTCCGTAGTAACGTTTGAGCTGAGCGTATCCCACCTCCGCCACCCGACGCTACAGCATTGCAAAGTGTAAGCCCAGCAGCAGCATCTCCGGGAGCCAGAGCCACCGCTACTCACCTCAGTTAAAGATACGAGGCTTCATAGTAACGTTTGAGCTAAACGTATCCCACCTCCACCATCCGTCGCTACAGCATTGCAACGTGTAAGCCCAGCAGCATCAACTCCGGGAGCCACAGCCACCGCTACTCACAACAGTTAAAGATACGAGGCTTCATAGTAACGTTTGAGCTGAGCGTATCCCACCTCCACCACCCGACGCTACAGCATTGCAACGTGTAAGCCCAGCAGCATCAACTCCGGGAGCCACACCCACCGCTACTCACCTCAGTTAAAGATACGAGGCTTCATATTAACGTTTGAGCTGAGCGTATCCCACCTCCACCACCCGTCGCTACAGCATTGCAACGTGTAAGCACAGCAGCATCAACTCCGGGAGCCACAGCCACCGCTACTCACCTCAGTTAAAGATACGAGGCTTCATTGTAACGTTTGAGCTGAGCGTATCCCACCTCCACCACCCGGCGCTAGAGCATTGCAACGAGTAAGCCCAGCAGCATCAACTCCGGGAGCCACAGCCACCGCTTCTCACCTCAGTTAAAGATACGAGGCTTCATAGTAGGTTTTGAGCTGAGCGTATCCCACCTCCACCACCCGACGCTACAGCATTGCAACGTGTAAGCCCAGCAGCATCAACTCCGGGAGCCACAGCCTCCGCTACTCACCAAATTTAAAGATACGATGCTTCATAGTAACGTTTGAGCTGAGCGTATCCCACCTCCGCCACCCGACGCTAAAGCATTGCAACGTGTAAGCCCAGCAGCATCATCTCCGGGAGCCACAGCCACCGCTACTCACCACAGTTAAAGATACAAGGCTTCATAGTAACGTTTGAGCTGAGCGTATCCCACCTCCCCCACCCGACGCTACAGCATTGCAACGTGTAAACCCAGCAGCATCAACTCCGGGAGCCACAGCCACCGCTACTCACCTCAGTTAAAGATACGAGGCTTCATAGTAACGTTTGAGCTGAGCGTATCCCACCTCCACCACCCGACGCTAAAGCATTGCAACGTGTAAGCCCAGCAGCATAAACTTCGGGAGCCACAGCCACCGCTACTAACCACAGTTAAAGATACGAGGCTTCATAGTATCGTTTGAGCTGAGCGTATCCCACCACTCGACGCTACAGCATTGCAACGTGTAAGCCCAGCAGCATCAACTCCGGGAGCCACAGCCACCGTTACTCACCACAGTTAAAGATACGAGGCTCCATAGCAACGTTTGAGCTGAGCGTGTCCCACCACCCGACGCTACAGCATTGCAACGTGTAAGCCCAGCAGCATCAACTCCGGGAGCCACAGCCACCGCTTCTCACCTCAGTTAAAGATACGAGGCTTCATAGTAGCTTTTGAGCTGAGCGTATCCCACCTCCACCACCCGACGCTACAGCATTGCAACGTGTAAGCCCAGCAGCATCAAATCCGGGAGCCACAGCCTCCGCTACTCACCAAATTTAAAGATACGATGCTTCATAGTAACGTTTGAGCTGAGCGTATCCCACCTCCGCCACCCGACGCTACAGCATTGCAGCGTGTAAGCCCAGCAGCATCAACTCCGGGAGCCACAGCCACCGCTACTCACCACAGTTAAAGATACGAGGCTTCATAGTAACGTTTGAGCTGAGCGTATCCCACCTCCCCCACCCGACGCTACAGCATTGCAACGTGTAAGCCCAGCAGCATCAACTCCGGGAGCCACAGCCACCGCTACTCACCTCAGTTAAAGATACGAGGCTCCATAGTAACGTTTGAGCTGAGCGTGTCCCACCACCCGACGCTACAGCATTGCAACGTGTAAGCCCAGCAGCATAAACTTCGGGAGCCACAGCCACCGCTACTCACCACAGCTAAAGATACGAGGCTCCGTAGTAACGTTTGTGCTGAGCGTATCCCACCACTCGACGCTACAGCATTGCAACGTGTAAGCCCAGCATCATCAACTCCGGGAGCCACAGCCACAGCTACTCACCACAGTTAAAGATACGAGGCTCCGTAGTAGCGTTTGAGCTGAGCGTATCCCACCTCCACCTCCCGACGCTTCAGCATTGCAACGTGTAAGCCCAGCAGCATCAACTCCGGGAGTCACAGCCACCGCTACTCACCACAGCTAAAGATACGAGGCTCCGTAGTAACGTTTGTGCTGAGCATATCCCACCACCCGACGCTACACCATTGCAACGTGTAAGCCCAGCAGCATCAACTCCGGGAGCCACAGCTACTCACCATAGTTTAAAGATACGAGGCTCCATAGTAACGTTTGAGTTGAGCGTATCCCACCTCCACCACCCGACGCTACAGCATTGCAACGTGTAAGCCCAGCAGCATCAACTCCGGGAGCCACAGCCACCGCTACTCACCTCAGTTAAAGATACGAGGCTTCATTGTAACGTTTGAGCTGAGCGTATCCCACCTCCACCACCCGGCGCTAGAGCATTGCAACGAGTAAGCCCAGCAGCATCAACTCCGGGAGCCACAGCCACCGCTTCTCACCTCAGTTAAAGATACGAGGCTTCATTGTAACGTTTGAGCTGAGCGTATCCCACCTCCACCACCCGACGCTAGAGCATTGCAACGAGTAAGCCCAGCAGCATCAACTCCGGGAGCCACAGCCACCGCTTCTCACCTCAGTTAAAGATACGAGGCTTCATAGTAGGTTTTGAGCTGAGCGTATCCCACCTCCACCACCCGACGCTACAGCATTGCAACGTGTAAGCCCAGCAGCATCAACTCCGGGAGCCACAGCCTCCGCTACTCACCAAATTTAAAGATACGATGCTTCATAGTAACGTTTGAGCTGAGCGTATCCCACCTCCGCCACCCGACGCTAAAGCATTGCAACGTGTAAGCCCAGCAGCATCATCTCCGGGAGCCACAGCCACCGCTACTCACCACAGTTAAAGATACAAGGCTTCATAGTAACGTTTGAGCTGAGCGTATCCCACCTCCCCCACCCGACGCTACAGCATTGCAACGTGTAAACCCAGCAGCATCAACTCCGGGAGCCACAGCCACCGCTACTCACCTCAGTTAAAGATACGAGGCTTCATAGTAACGTTTGAGCTGAGCGTATCCCACCTCCACCACCCGACGCTAAAGCATTGCAACGTGTAAGCCCAGCAGCATAAACTTCGGGAGCCACAGCCACCGCTACTAACCACAGTTAAAGATACGAGGCTTCATAGTATCGTTTGAGCTGAGCGTATCCCACCACTCGACGCTACAGCATTGCAACGTGTAAGCCCAGCAGCATCAACTCCGGGAGCCACAGCCACCGTTACTCACCACAGTTAAAGATACGAGGCTCCATAGCAACGTTTGAGCTGAGCGTGTCCCACCACCCGACGCTACAGCATTGCAACGTGTAAGCCCAGCAGCATCAACTCCGGGAGCCACAGCCACCGCTTCTCACCTCAGTTAAAGATACGAGGCTTCATAGTAGCTTTTGAGCTGAGCGTATCCCACCTCCACCACCCGACGCTACAGCATTGCAACGTGTAAGCCCAGCAGCATCAAATCCGGGAGCCACAGCCTCCGCTACTCACCAAATTTAAAGATACGATGCTTCATAGTAACGTTTGAGCTGAGCGTATCCCACCTCCGCCACCCGACGCTACAGCATTGCAGCGTGTAAGCCCAGCAGCATCAACTCCGGGAGCCACAGCCACCGCTACTCACCACAGTTAAAGATACGAGGCTTCATAGTAACGTTTGAGCTGAGCGTATCCCACCTCCCCCACCCGACGCTACAGCATTGCAACGTGTAAGCCCAGCAGCATCAACTCCGGGAGCCACAGCCACCGCTACTCACCTCAGTTAAAGATACGAGGCTCCATAGTAACGTTTGAGCTGAGCGTGTCCCACCACCCGACGCTACAGCATTGCAACGTGTAAGCCCAGCAGCATAAACTTCGGGAGCCACAGCCACCGCTACTCACCACAGCTAAAGATACGAGGCTCCGTAGTAACGTTTGTGCTGAGCGTATCCCACCACTCGACGCTACAGCATTGCAACGTGTAAGCCCAGCATCATCAACTCCGGGAGCCACAGCCACAGCTACTCACCACAGTTAAAGATACGAGGCTCCGTAGTAGCGTTTGAGCTGAGCGTATCCCACCTCCACCTCCCGACGCTTCAGCATTGCAACGTGTAAGCCCAGCAGCATCAACTCCGGGAGTCACAGCCACCGCTACTCACCACAGCTAAAGATACGAGGCTCCGTAGTAACGTTTGTGCTGAGCATATCCCACCACCCGACGCTACACCATTGCAACGTGTAAGCCCAGCAGCATCAACTCCGGGAGCCACAGCTACTCACCATAGTTTAAAGATACGAGGCTCCATAGTAACGTTTGAGTTGAGCGTATCCCACCTCCACCACCCGACGCTACAGCATTGCAACGTGTAAGCCCAGCAGCATCAACTCCGGGAGCCACAGCCACCGCTACTCACCTCAGTTAAAGATACGAGGCTTCATTGTAACGTTTGAGCTGAGCGTATCCCACCTCCACCACCCGGCGCTAGAGCATTGCAACGAGTAAGCCCAGCAGCATCAACTCCGGGAGCCACAGCCACCGCTTCTCACCTCAGTTAAAGATACGAGGCTTCATAGTAGGTTTTGAGCTGAGCGTATCCCACCTCCACCACCCGACGCTACAGCATTGCAACGTGTAAGCCCAGCAGCATCAACTCCGGGAGCCACAGCCTCCGCTACTCACCAAATTTAAAGATACGATGCTTCATAGTAACGTTTGAGCTGAGCGTATCCCACCTCCGCCACCCGACGCTACAGCATTGCAACGTGTAAGCCCAGCAGCATCAACTCCGGGAGCCACAGCCACCGCTACTCACCACAGTTAAAGATACAAGGCTTCATAGTAACGTTTGAGCTGAGCGTATCCCACCTCCCCCACCCGACGCTACAGCATTGCAACGTGTAAGCCCAGCAGCATCAACTCCGGGAGCCACAGCCACCGCTACTCACCTCAGTTAAAGATACGAGGCTTCATAGTAACGTTTGAGCTGAGCGTATCCCACCTCCACCACCCGACGCTAAAGCATTGCAACGTGTAAGCCCAGCAGCATAAACTTCGGGAGCCACAGCCACCGCTACTAACCACAGTTAAAGATACGAGGCTTCATAGTATCGTTTGAGCTGAGCGTATCCCACCACTCGACGCTACAGCATTGCAACGTGTAAGCCCAGCAGCATCAACTCCGGGAGCCACAGCCACCGTTACTCACCACAGTTAAAGATACGAGGCTCCATAGCAACGTTTGAGCTGAGCGTGTCCCACCACCCGACGCTACAGCATTGCAACGTGTAAGCCCAGCAGCATCACCTCCGGGAGCCACAGACACCGCTACTCACCACAGTTAAAGATACGAGGCTCCGCAGTAACGTTTGAGCTGAGCGTATCCCAACTCCACCACCCGGCGCTACAGCATTGCAACGAGTAAGCCCAGCAGCATCAACTCCGGGAGCCACAGCCACCGCTTCTCACCTCAGTTAAAGATACGAGGCTTCATAGTAGCTTTTGAGCTGAGCGTATCCCACCTCCACCACCCGACGCTACAGCATTGCAACGTGTAAGCCCAGCAGCATCAACTCCGGGAGCCACAGCCTCCGCTACTCACCAAATTTAAAGATACGATGCTTCATAGTAACGTTTGAGCTGAGCGTATCCCACCTCCGCCACCCGACGCTACAGCATTGCAGCGTGTAAGCCCAGCAGCATCAACTCCGGGAGCCACAGCCACCGCTACTCACCACAGTTAAAGATACGAGGCTTCATAGTAACGTTTGAGCTGAGCGTATCCCACCTCCCCCACCCGACGCTACAGCATTGCAACGTGTAAGCCCAGCAGCATCAACTCCGGGAGCCACAGCCACCGCTACTCACCTCAGTTAAAGATACGAGGCTCCATAGTAACGTTTGAGCTGAGCGTGTCCCACCACCCGACGCTACAGCATTGCAACGTGTAAGCCCAGCAGCATAAACTTCGGGAGCCACAGCCACCGCTACTCACCACAGCTAAAGATACGAGGCTCCGTAGTAACGTTTGTGCTGAGCGTATCCCACCACTCGACGCTACAGCATTGCAACGTGTAAGCCCAGCATCATCAACTCCGGGAGCCACAGCCACCGCTTCTCACCTCAGTTAAAGATACGAGGCTTCATAGTAGCTTTTGAGCTGAGCGTAATCCCACCTCCGCCACCCGACGCTACAGCATTGCAACGTGTAAGCCCAGCAGCATCAACTCCGGGAGCCGCAGCCACCGCTACTCACCACAGTTAAAGATACGAGGCTTCATAGTAACGTTTGAGCTGAGCGTATCCCACCTCCCCCACCCGACGCTACAGCATTGCAACGTGTAAGCCCAGCAGCATCAACTCCGGGAGCCACAGCCTCCGCTACTCACCATAGTTAAAGATACGATGCTTCGTAGTAACGTTTGAGCTGAGCGTATCCTACCTCCACCACCCGACGCTACAGCATTGCAACGTGTAAGCCCAGCAGCATCAACTGCGGGAGCCACAGTCACCGCTACTCACAACAGTTAAAGATACGATGCTTCGTAGATACGTTTGAGCTGAGCGTATCCCACCTCCTCCACCCGACGCTACAGTATTGCAACGTGTAAGCCCAGCAGCATCAACTTCGGGAGCCACAGCCACCGCTACAAACCACAGTTAAAGATACGAGTCTTCATAGTAACGTTTGAGCTGAGCGTATCCCACCTCCACCACCCGACGCTACAGCATTGCAACGAGTAAGCCCAGCAGCATCAACTCCGGGAGCCACAGCCACCGCTACTCACCTCAGTTAAAGATACGAGGCTTCATAGTAGCGTTTGAGCTGAGCGTATCCCACCTCCACCACCCGACGCTACAGCATTGCAACGTGTAAGCCCAGCAGCATCATCTCCGGGAGCCACAGCCTCCGCTACTCACCATAGTTAAAGATACGATGCTTCATAGTAACGTTTGAGCTGAGCGTATCCCACCTCCGCCACCCGACGCTACAGCATTGCAACGTGTAAGCCCAGCAGCATCAACTCCGGGAGCCACAGCCACCGCTGCTCACCACAGTTAAAGATACGAGGCTTCATAGTAACGTTTGAGCTGAGCGTATCCCACCTCCGCCACCCGACGCTACAGCATTGCAACGTGTAAGCCCAGCAGCATCAACTCCGGGAGCCACAGCCTCCGCTACTCACCATAGTTAAAGATACGATGCTTCATAGTAACGCTTGAGCTGAGCGTATCCCACCTCCGCCACCCGACGCTACAGCATTGCAACGTGTAAGCCCAGCAGCATCAACTCCGGGAGCCACAGCCACCGCTACAAACCACAGTTAAAGATACGAGGCTTCATAGTAACGTTTGAGCTGAACGTATCCCACCTCCACCACCCGACGCTACAGCATTGCAACGAGTAAGCCCAGCAGCATCAACTCCGGGAGATACAGCCTCCGCTACTCACCTCAGTTAAAGATACGAGGCTTCATAGTAGCGTTTGAGCTGAGCGTATCCCACCTCCACCACCCGACGCTACAGCATTCAATGTGTAAGCCCAGCAGCATCAACTCCGGGAGCCACAGCCTCCGCTACTTACCATAGTTAAAGATACGATGCTTCATATTAACGTTTGAGCTGAGCGTATCCCACCTCCGCCACCCGACGCTACAGCATTGCAACGTGTAAGCCCAGCAGCATCAACTCCGGGAGCCACAGCCACCGCTACTCACCACAGTTAAAGATACGAGGCTTCATAGTAACGTTTGAGCTGAGCGTATCTACTCCGCCACCCGACGCTACAGCATTGCAACGTGTAAGCCCAGCAGCATCAACTCCGGGAGCCACAGCCTCCGCTACTCACCATAGTTAAAGATACGATGCTTCATAGTAACGCTTGAGCTGAGCGTATCCCACCTCCGCCACCCGACGCTACAGCATTGCAACGTGTAAGCCCAGCAGCATCAACTCCGGGAGCCACAGCCACCGCTACTCACCTCAGTTAAAGATACGAGGCTTCATTGTAACGTTTGAGCTGAGCGTATCCCACCTCCACCAACCGGCGCTACAGCATTGCAACGAGTAAGCCCAGCAGCATCAACTCCGGGAGCCACAGCCACCGCTACTCACCTCAGTTAAAGATACGAGGCTTCATAGTAGCGTTTGAGCTGAGCGTATCCCACCTCCACCACCCGACGCTACAGCATTGCAACGTGTAAGCTCAGCATCATCAACTCCGGGAGCCACAGCTACTCACCACAGTTAAAGATACGAGGCTGCGTAGTAACGTTTGAGCTGAGCGTATCCCACCTCCTCCTCCCGACGCTTCAGCATTGCAACGTGTAAGCCCAGCAGCATCAACTCCGGGAGCCACAGCCACCGCTACTCACCACAGCTAAAGATACGAGGCTGCGTAGTAACGTTTGTGCTGAGCGTATTCCACCACCCGACGCTACACCATTGCAACGTGTAAGCCCAACAGCATCAACTCCGGGAGCGACAGCTACTCACCATAGTTTAAAGATACGAGGCTCCATAGTAACGTTTGAGCTGAGCGTATCCCACCACCCCGGCGCTACAGAATTGCAACGTGTAAGCCCAGCAGCAACAACTCCGGGAGCCACAGACACCGCTACTCACCACAGTTAAAGATACGAGGCTCCGCAGTAACGTTTGAGCTGAGCGTATCCCACCTCCACCTCCCGACGCTACAGCATTGCAACCTGTATGCCCAGCAGCATCAACTCCGGGAGCCACAACCACCGCTACTCACCACAGCTAAAGATACGAGACTCCGTAGTAACGTTTGAGTTGAGCGTATCCCTCCTCCAACACCCGACGCTACAGCATTGCAACCTGTATGCCCAGCAGCATCAACTCCGGGGACCACAGCCACCGCTACTCACCATAGTTAAAGATACGATGCTTCATAGTAACGTTTTAGCTGAGCGTATTTTACCTCCGCCACCCGACGCTACAGCATTGCAACGTGTAAGCCCAGCAGCATCAACTCCGGGAGCCACAGCCACCGCTACTCACCTCAGTTAAAGATACGAGGCTTCATCGTAACGTTTGAGCTGAGCGTATCCCACCTCCACCACCCGGCGCTACAGCATTGCAACGAGTAAGCCCAGCAGCATCAACTCCGGGAGCCACAGCCACCGCTACTCACCTCAGTTAAAGATACGAGGCTTCATAGTAGCGTTTGAGCTGAGCGTATCCCAACTCCACCACCCGACGCTACAGCATTGCAACGTGTAAGCCCAGCAGCATCAACTCCGGGAGCCACAGCCTCCGCTACTCACCTCAGTTAAAGATACGAGGCTTCATAGTAGCGTTTGAGCTGAGCGTATCCCAACTCCACCACCCGACGCTACAGCATTGTAACGTGTAAGCCCAGCAGCATCAACTCCGGGAGCCACAGCCTCCGCTACTCACCATAGTTAAAGATACGATGCTTCATAGTAACGTTTGAGCTGAGCGTATCCCACCTCCGCCACCCGACGCTACAGCATTGCAACGTGTAAGCCCAGCAGCATCAACTCCGGGAGCCACAGCCACCGCTACTCACCACAGTTAAAGATACGAGGCTTCATAGTAACGTTTGAGCTGAGCGTATCCCACCTCCGCCACCCGACGCTACAGCATTGCAACGTGTAAGCCCAGCAGCATCAACTCCGGGAACCACAGCCTCCGCTACTCACCATAGGTAAAGATACGATGCTTCATAGTAACGCTTGAGCAGAGCGTATCCCACCTCCACCACCCGACGCTACAGCATTGCAACGTGTAAGCCCAGCAGCATCAACTCCGGGAGCCACAGCCACCGCTACTCACCTCAGTTAAAGATACGAGGCTTCATTGTAACGTTTGAGCTGAGCGTATCCCACCTCCACGACCCGGCGCTACAGCATTGCAACGTGTAAGCCCAGCAGCATCAACTCCGGGAGCCACAGCCTCCGCTACTCACCATAGTTAAAGATACGATGCTTCGTAGTAACGTTTGAGCAGAGCGTATCCCACCTCCACCACCCGACGCTACAGCATTGCAACGTGTAAGCCCAGCAGCATCAACTGCGGGAGCCACAGTCACCGCTACTCACAACAGTTAAAGATACGAGGCTTCATAGTAACGTTTGAGCTGAGCGTATCCCACCTCCTCCACCCGACTCTACAGTATTGCAACGTGTAAGCCCAGCAGCATCAACTTCGGGAGCCACAGCCACCGCTACAAACCACAGTTAAAGATACGAGGCTTCATAGTAACGTTTGAGCTGAGCGTATCCCACCTCCACCACCCGTCGCTACAGCATTGCAACGAGTAAGCCCAGCAGCATCAACTCCGGGAGCCACAGCCACCGCTACTCACCTCAGTTAAAGATACGAGGCTTCATAGTAGCGTTTGAGCTGAGCGTATCCCACCTCCACCACCCGACGCTACAGCATTCAACGTGTAAGCCCAGCAGCATCAACTCCGGGAGCCACAGCCTCCGCTACTTACCATAGTTAAAGATACGATGCTTCATAGTAACGTTTGAGCTGAGCGTATCCCACCTCCGCCACCCGACGCTACAGCATTGCAACGTGTAAGCCCAGCAGCATCAACTCCGGGAGCCACAGCCACCGCTACTCACCTCAGTTAAAGATACGAGGCTTCATTGTAACGTTTGAGCTGAGCGTATCCCACCTCCACCACCCGGCGCTACAGCATTGCAACGAGTAAGCCCAGCAGCATCAACTCCGGGAGCCACAGCCACCGCTACTCACCTCAGTTAAAGATACGAGGCTTCATAGTAGCGTTTGAGCTGAGCGTATCCCACCTCCACCACCCGACGCTACAGCATTGCAACGTGTAAGCCCAGCAGCATCAACTCCGGGAGCCACAGCCTCCGCTACTCACCATAGTTAAAGATACGATGCTTCATAGTAACGTTTTAGCTGAGCGTATTTTACCTCCACCACCCGACGCTACAGCATTGCAACGTGTAAGCCCAGCAGCATCAACTCCGGGAGCCACAGCCACCGCTACTCACCTCAGTTAAAGATACGAGGCTTCATTGTAACGTTTGAGCTGAGCGTATCCCACCTCCACCACCCGGCGCTACAGCATTGCAACGAGTAAGCCCAGCAGCATCAACTCCGGGAGCCACAGCCTCCGCTACTCACCTCAGTTAAAGATACGAGGCTTCATAGTAGCGTTTGAGCTGAGCGTATCCCAACTCCACCACCCGACGCTACAGCATTGCAACGTTTAAGCCCAGCAGCATCAACTCCGGGAGCCACAGCCTCCGCTACTCACCATAGTTAAAGATACGATGCTTCATAGTAACGTTTGAGCTGAGCGTATCCCACCTCCGCCACCCGACGCTACAGCATTGCAACGTGTAAGCCCAGCAGCATCAACTCCGGGAGCCACAGCCACCGCTACTCACCACAGTTAAAGATACGAGGCTTCATAGTAACGTTTGAGCTGAGTGTATCCGACCTCTACCACCCAACGCTACAGCATTGCAACGTGTAAGCCCAGCAGCATCAACTCCGGGAGCCACAGCCACCGCTACTCACCTCAGTTAAAGATACGAGGCTTCATAGTAACGTTTGAGCTGAGCGTATCCCACCTCCACCACCCGACGCTACAGCATTGCAACGTGTAAGCCCAGCAGCATCAACTCCGGGAGCCACAGCCACCGCTACTCACCTCAGTTAAAGATACGAGGCTTCATTGTAACGTTTGAGCTGAGCGTATCCCACCTCCACGACCCGGCGCTACAGCATTGCAACGTGTAAGCCCAGCAGCATCAACTCCGGGAGCCACAGCCTCCGCTACTCACCATAGTTAAAGATACGATGCTTCGTAGTAACGTTTGAGCAGAGCGTATCCCACCTCCACCACCCGACGCTACAGCATTGCAACGTGTAAGCCCAGCAGCATCAACTGCGGGAGCCACAGTCACCGCTACTCACAACAGTTAAAGATACGAGGCTTCATAGTAACGTTTGAGCTGAGCGTATCCCACCTCCTCCACCCGACTCTACAGTATTGCAACGTGTAAGCCCAGCAGCATCAACTTCGGGAGCCACAGCCACCGCTACAAACCACAGTTAAAGATACGAGGCTTCATAGTAACGTTTGAGCTGAGCGTATCCCACCTCCACCACCCGTCGCTACAGCATTGCAACGAGTAAGCCCAGCAGCATCAACTCCGGGAGCCACAGCCAGCGCTACTCACCTCAGTTAAAGATACGAGGCTTCATAGTAGCGTTTGAGCTGAGCGTATCCCACCTCCACCACCCGACGCTACAGCATTCAACGTGTAAGCCCAGCAGCATCAACTCCGGGAGCCACAGCCTCCGCTACTTACCATAGTTAAAGATACGATGCTTCATAGTAACGTTTGAGCTGAGCGTATCCCACCTCCGCCACCCGACGCTACAGCATTGCAACGTGTAAGCCCAGCAGCATCAACTCCGGGAGCCACAGCCACCGCTACTCACCTCAGTTAAAGATACGAGGCTTCATTGTAACGTTTGAGCTGAGCGTATCCCACCTCCACCACCCGGCGCTACAGCATTGCAACGAGTAAGCCCAGCAGCATCAACTCCGGGAGCCACAGCCACCGCTACTCACCTCAGTTAAAGATACGAGGCTTCATAGTAGCGTTTGAGCTGAGCGTATCCCACCTCCACCACCCGACGCTACAGCATTGCAACGTGTAAGCCCAGCAGCATCAACTCCGGGAGCCACAGCCTCCGCTACTCACCATAGTTAAAGATACGATGCTTCATAGTAACGTTTTAGCTGAGCGTATTTTACCTCCACCACCCGACGCTACAGCATTGCAACGTGTAAGCCCAGCAGCATCAACTCCGGGAGCCACAGCCACCGCTACTCACCTCAGTTAAAGATACGAGGCTTCATTGTAACGTTTGAGCTGAGCGTATCCCACCTCCACCACCCGGCGCTACAGCATTGCAACGAGTAAGCCCAGCAGCATCAACTCCGGGAGCCACAGCCTCCGCTACTCACCTCAGTTAAAGATACGAGGCTTCATAGTAGCGTTTGAGCTGAGCGTATCCCAACTCCACCACCCGACGCTACAGCATTGCAACGTTTAAGCCCAGCAGCATCAACTCCGGGAGCCACAGCCTCCGCTACTCACCATAGTTAAAGATACGATGCTTCATAGTAACGTTTGAGCTGAGCGTATCCCACCTCCGCCACCCGACGCTACAGCATTGCAACGTGTAAGCCCAGCAGCATCAACTCCGGGAGCCACAGCCACCGCTACTCACCACAGTTAAAGATACGAGGCTTCATAGTAACGTTTGAGCTGAGTGTATCCGACCTCTACCACCCAACGCTACAGCATTGCAACGTGTAAGCCCAGCAGCATCAACTCCGGGAGCCACAGCCACCGCTACTCACCTCAGTTAAAGATACGAGGCTTCATAGTAACGTTTGAGCTGAGCGTATCCCACCTCCACCACCCGACGCTACAGCATTGCAACCTGTATGCCCTGCTGCATCAACTCCGGGAGCCACAACCACCGCTACTCACCACAGCTAAAGATACGAGGCTCCGTAGTAACGTTTGTGCTGAGCGTATCCCACCACCCGACGCTACAGCATTGCAACGTGTAAGCTCAGCATCATCAACTCCGGGAGCCACAGCTACTCACCACAGTTAAAGATACGAGGCTGCGTAGTAACGTTTGAGCTGAGCGTATCCCACCTCCTCCTCCCGACGCTTCAGCATTGCAACCTGTATGCCCAGCAGCATCAACTCCGGGAGCCACAACCACCGCTACTCACCACAGCTAAAGATACGAGACTCCGTAGTAACGTTTGAGTTGAGCGTATCCCTCCTCCAACACCCGACGCTACAGCATTGCAACCTGTATGCCCAGCAGCATCAACTCCGGGGACCACAGCCACCGCTACTCACCACAGCTAAAGATACGAGGCTCCATAGTTACGTTTGAGCTGGGCGTATCCCACCTCCACCACCCGACGCTACAGCATTGCAACGTGTAAGCCCAGCAGCATCAACTCCGGGAGCCACAGCCACCGCTACTCACCATAGTTAAAGATACGATGCTTCATAGTAACGTTTGAGCTGAGCGTATCCCACCTCCGCCACCCGACGCTACAGCATTGCAACGTGTAAGCCCAGCAGCATCAACTCCGGGAGCCACAGCCACCGCTACTCACCACAGTTAAAGATACGAGGCTTCATAGTAACGTTTGAGCTGAGTGTATCCGACCTCTACCACCCAACGCTACAGCATTGCAACGTGTAAGCCCAGCAGCATCAACTCCGGGAGCCACAGCCACCGCTACTCACCTCAGTTAAAGATACGAGGCTTCATAGTAACGTTTGAGCTGAGCGTATCCCACCTCCACCACCCGACGCTACAGCATTGCAACCTGTATGCCCTGCTGCATCAACTCCGGGAGCCACAACCACCGCTACTCACCACAGCTAAAGATACGAGGCTCCGTAGTAACGTTTGTGCTGAGCGTATCCCACCACCCGACGCTACAGCATTGCAACGTGTAAGCTCAGCATCATCAACTCCGGGAGCCACAGCTACTCACCACAGTTAAAGATACGAGGCTGCGTAGTAACGTTTGAGCTGAGCGTATCCCACCTCCTCCTCCCGACGCTTCAGCATTGCAACCTGTATGCCCAGCAGCATCAACTCCGGGAGCCACAACCACCGCTACTCACCACAGCTAAAGATACGAGACTCCGTAGTAACGTTTGAGTTGAGCGTATCCCTCCTCCAACACCCGACGCTACAGCATTGCAACCTGTATGCCCAGCAGCATCAACTCCGGGGACCACAGCCACCGCTACTCACCACAGCTAAAGATACGAGGCTCCATAGTTACGTTTGAGCTGTGCGTATCCCACCTCCACCACCCGACGCTACAGCATTGCAACGTGTAAGCCCAGCAGCATCAACTCCGGGAGCCACAGCCACCGCTACTCACCACAGTTAAAGATACGAGGCTCCGTAGTAACGTTTGAGCTGAGCGTATCCCACCTCCGCCACCCGATGCTACAGCATTGCAACGTGTAAGCCCAGCAGCATCAACTCCGGGAGCCACAGCCACCGCTACTCACCTCAGTTAAAGATACGAGGCTTCATAGTAACGTTTGAGCTGAGCGTATCCCACCTCCACCACCCGACGCTACAGCATTGCAACGTGTAAGCCCAGCAGCATCAACTTCGGGAGCCACAGCCACCGCTACTAACCACAGTTAAAGATACGAGGCTTCATAGTAACGTTTGAGATGAGCGTATCCCACCTCCACCACCCGACGCTACAGCATTGCATCGTGTAAGCCCAGCAGCATCAGCTCCGGGAGCCACAGCAACCGCTACTCACCACAGTTAAAGATACGAGGCTTCATAGTAACGTTTAAGTAGAGCGTATCCCTCCTCCACCACCCGACGCTACAGCATTGCAACCTGTATGCCCAGCAGCATCATCTCCGGGGACCACAGCCACCGCTACTCACCACAGCTAAAGATACGAGGCTCCATAGTAACGTTTGAGCTGGGCGTATCCCACCTCCACCACCCGACGCTACAGCATTGCAACGTGTAAGCCCAGCAGCATCAACTCCGGGAGCCACAGACATCGTTACTCACCACAGTTAAAGATACGAGGCTCCGCAGTAACGTTTGAGCTGAGCGTATCCCACCTCCACCACCCGACGCTACAGCATTGCAACCTGTATGCCCTGCTGCATCAACTCCGGGAGCCACAACCACCGCTACTCACCACAGCTAAAGATACGAGGCTCCGTAGTAACGTTTGTGCTGAGCGTATCCCACCACCCGACGCTACAGCATTGCAACGTGTAAGTCCAGCATCATCAACTCCGGGAGCCACAGCTACTCACCACAGTTAAAGATACGAGGCTCCGTAGTAACGTTTTAGCTGAGCGTATCCCACCTCCTCCTCCCGACGCTTTAGCATTGCAACGTGTAAGCCCAGCAGCATCAACTCCGGGAGCCACAGCCACCGCTACTCACCACAGCTAAAGATACGAGGCTCCGTAGTAACGTTTGTGCTGAGCGTATCCCACCACCCGACGCTACACCATTGCAACGTGTAAGCCCAGCAGCATCAACTCCGGGAGCCACAGCTACTCACCATAGTTTAAAGATACGAGGCTCCATAGTAACGTTTGAGCTGAGCGTATTCCACCACCCGGCGCTACAGCATTGTAACGTGTAAGCCCAGCAGCAACAATTCCGGGAGCCACAGACACCGCTACTAACCACAGTTAAAGATACGAGGCTCCGCAGTAACGTTTGAGCTGAGCGTATCCCACCTCCACCTCCCGACGCTACAGCATTGCAACCTGTATGCCCAGCAGCATCAACTCCGGGAGCCACAACCACCGCTACTCACCACAGCTAAAGATACGAGGCTCCGTAGTAACGTTTGAGTTGAGTGTATCCCTCCTCCACCACCCGACGCTACAGCATTGCAACCTGTATGCCCAGCAGCATCAACTCCGGGGACCACAGCCACCGCTACTCACCACAGCTAAAGATACGAGGCTCCATAGTAACGTTTGAGCTGGGCGTATCCCACCTCCACCACCCGACGCTACAGCATTGCAACGTGTAAGCCCAGCAGCATCAACTCCGGGAGCCACAGCCACCGCTACTCACCACAGTTAAAGATACGAGGCTCCGTAGTAACGTTTGAGCTGAGCGTATCCCACCTCCGCCACCCGATGCTACAGCATTGCAACGTGTAAGCCCAGCAGCATCAACTCCGTGAGCCACAGCCACCGCTACTCACCACAGTTAAAGATACGAGGCTTCATAGTAACGTTTGAGCTGAGCGTATCCCACCTCCACCACCCGACGCTACAGCATTGCAACGTGTAAGCCCAGCAGCATCAACTTCGGGAGCCACAGCCACCGCTACTAACCACAGTTAAAGATACGAGGCTTCATAGTAACGTTTGAGATGAGCGTATCCCACCTCCACCACCCGACGCTACAGCATTGCAACGTGTAAGCCCAGCAGCATCAGCTCCGGGAGCCACAGCAACCGCTACTCACCACAGTTAAAGATACGAGGCTTCATAGTAACGTTTAAGTTGAGCGTATCCCTCCTCCACCACCCGACGCTACAGCATTGCAACCTGTATGCCCAGCAGCATCAACTCCGGGGACCACAGCCACCGCTACTCACCACAGCTAAAGATACGAGGCTCCATAGTAACGTTTGAGCTGGGCGTATCCCACCTCCACCACCCGACGCTACAGCATTGCAACGTGTAAGCCCAGCAGCATCAACTCCGGGAGCCACAGCCATCGTTACTCACCACAGTTAAAGATACGAGGCTCCATAGTAACGTTTGAGCTGAGCGTGTCCCACCACCCGACGCTACAGCATTGAAACGTGTAAGCCCAGCAGCATCATCTCCGGGAGCCACAGACACCGCTACTCACCACAGTTAAAGATACGAGGCTCCGCAGTAACGTTTGAGCTGAGCGTATCCCACCTCCACCACCCGACGCTACAGCATTGCAACCTGTATGCCCTGCTGCATCAACTCCGGGAGCCACAACCACCGCTACTCACCACAGCTAAAGATACGAGGCTCCGTAGTAACGTTTGTGCTGAGCGTATCCCACCACCCGACGCTACAGCATTGCAACGTGTAAGTCCAGCATCATCAACTCCGGGAGCCACAGCTACTCACCACAGTTAAAGATACGAGGCTCCGTAGTAACGTTTTAGCTGAGCGTATCCCACCTCCTCCTCCCGACGCTTCAGCATTGCAACGTGTAAGCCCAGCAGCATCAACTCCGGGAGCCACAGCCACCGCTACTCACCACAGCTAAAGATACGAGGCTCCGTAGTAACGTTTGTGCTGAGCGTATCCCACCACCCGACGCTACACCATTGCAACGTGTAAGCCCAGCAGCATCAACTCCGGGAGCCACAGCTACTCACCATAGTTTAAAGATACGAGGCTCCATAGTAATGTTTGAGCTGAGCGTATCCCACCACCCGGCGCTACAGCATTGTAACGTGTAAGCCCAGCAGCAACAATTCCGGGAGCCACAGACACCGCTACTAACCACAGTTAAAGATACGAGGCTCCGCAGTAACGTTTGAGCTGAGCGTATCCCACCTCCACCTCCCGACGCTACAGCATTGCAACCTGTATGCCCAGCAGCATCAACTCCGGGAGCCACAACCACCGCTACTCACCACAGCTAAAGATACGAGGCTCCGTAGTAACGTTTGAGTTGAGCGTATCCCTCCTCCACCTCCCGACGCTACAGCATTGCAACCTGTATGCCCAGCAGCATCAACTCCGGGGACCACAGCCACTGCTACTCACCACAGCTAAAGATACGAGGCTCCATAGTAACGTTTGAGCTGGGCGTATCCCACCTCCACCACCCGACGCTACAGCATTGCAACTTGTAAGCCCAGCAGCATCAACTCCGGGAGCCACAGCCACCGCTACTCACCACAGTTAAAGATACGAGGCTCCGTAGTAACGTTTGAGCTGAGCGTATCCCACCTCCGCCACCCGACGCTACAGCATTGCAACGTGTAAGCCCAGCAGCATCAACTCCGGGAGCCACAGCCACCGCTACTCACCACAGTTAAAGATACGAGGCTCCGTAGTAACGTTTGAGCTGAGCGTATCCCACCTCCGCCACCCGACGCTACAGCATTGCAACGTGTAAGCCCAGCAGCATCAACTCCGGGAGCCACAGCCACCGCTACTCACCACAGTTAAAGATACGAGGCTCCGTAGTAACGTTTGAGCTGAGCGTATCCCTCCTCCACCACCCGACGCTACAGCCATACACCGTACAAGCCATGGTAGAACCGTAACTTAACTCTCTCGTTACGAATGAGTCCGAGAATTAGGTGTTTCCTGATACACATGAACTTGTTCAAATATCTTGTTAAAAATAATTTTCTTTCTTAGGCTCTGATGAAAAAATAATGATAAACGTTCCGAGAGCTTGCAAAAATCGGTCCACTTTTACTAATTTTACTTTTTGTGATAATAACCGTTATACATGGTAATAATGTGTTTTTTTCACGTGTAAAATATTATGACACACGCGATATCCAGACTTGTTTACTGGAACATGGCTTAGCTGAAAATTAATTTTAATAATTTATTATTTTTGATTAAATAGAGATTAAGGTTTTAATTAATTGTAAATTACATAAAATTTCGCACTATCCTAAAGATTAAAGGTCAAATTATCCTAAAGTGAATGAGTTTAATATTTGAGTCAATACATTTTTTGATTCCTACAACTAGATTCCGAGAGAGTGATAGAAAAACCGATGTGAAAATTATATTAAGGCATCGAAAGTTTCAACCTTTCTCTTTACTCATTTATGAAGGCCATATATTCCAAATTGTCACTTTTTGACTACTTGTGTTTAATTTTGCGTAGCAATCAATAGTTAAAATGAAATAGTATGCATATTCTAAGTGGATCTCTCATAACGAAAATATTACTTCTTATCATAAAATAGAATCATTACTCAAAATTATAAATTTGATGCGTTTTTAGAGTGTTTTATTGAATACAAAATCTTAGGATATTGAATAAAATAATTACAATGATTAAACTGACTAATATCAAGATCAACAGTTTCATCTTAATAAACTCGGCCTTCACATAACATGTTCCCCATTATTTAAGCAAGAACATTCTACGGCCTTCGAATAGCTCCATCGCCTTCTTTAACTTTAAATAAAATTATCACAAAAACTATTTCTGCATCTAGTGGCTACAAGTTCTCAAATTTTACTTGAGAGTTTTAATCTATCATTGTTTGAGGGTATTGTTAGAGATATATGGTTAGTTTATGATTCAGGAATCAGAAAGATGAATTTAGTATTTTTTCTTCTTTTTAGTTGAGAGAAGTTAGTTGTAAAAATAGAATACTGTCGCTTTAGTTAATGCGTACATAATTATAAGATATAATTTACTTTTAACCGTGTAAGTGTAATATTGTTAAGCAATTATTTTGACATTTATGTCTGATTGAGAAGCTGATTGTAGTGTATCTACCACTACAAAAATATTACTTCAATTCACTAGTATATAAGACATGTTAGCTTGTTTCCATTAAGGGGTACCTTGCCATAGATGAAGATCGACATTGTCGATATCTACTCTCCCCACATTGGTGACCCGGCAGTAATGTGAACACGCCTACCTTGACAGAAACTCACACTTCGATTTGAACACGCCTCCTTCGATGGATTCCCCATTGAACAGTTGACTTGCTACTTGTGACTGCGACATTATCCACCTTCTGGCACAGTTGTTACTCAGTCAAGATCACACGCAACGTCAGCCTGCTGCACTCGACTGCTAATGGCAACACTGGAACGACCACGACCGTGAACTTAATACATCTCTCACGATTAGCATTTAAAAAAGTCTGGTGACCTTAACACAGCTCTCTCGGGTTCTCCCAAAACAACAAGGAATCAACTAGTTGCATCCTTTCATCTAATTCCATCACAGATATAATTCTAGTGGGGGATTAATGTAGTGTATCTGCCTCTACAAAAATATAATTCCAATTCACTATATATAAGACATGTTAACTTGATTCTTAGGTGGGGTACCATTTCATAGATGACATAGTAGAGAAGACTCTCCCCACACTGATATACAACTTTTTTCAGTAAAATAAAAAAAAAAGTTTTTTTTTTAATTTGAATATATTAATTTGTCAAAGTTTTTAAACATAAGTGTTTTAAGAGTTATATATTTTTTTTCTTAAACCCATTTTGCCATGGAATCGAAATTTGTTTCATCTACGGCGCTAAAATTCTAAAAATGAAATAAAGAATATCTTTAGTTCATTGTTTTATAAAGCTCGACACATATTTTTTATTGACTTATTTTTTTAAAAAACTAAAATGTTTCATTCGTGTGGTTTTTTTCCTACCAGCTGCTTACTGCAGCTAATTGTGAGTGGCAATATTTTCAAACAAACAATTTTGCTTCTAGTAAAATAAATAATATAATTCCTGAGTTCAAATCTGCTTCATTTCATAAGATATCAATGATGTTAAGTAATTCTGATATGTTTGAAGTGAAAAATTGCTTTAGATATTTATAGATAGATTGCTGAAAAAGGCAAAATGGCTGCTGTATTTGAAAAAAAAAAACTCGTTTTTTTGGCAGTTCAGATATCACTTCGTTTGACTTATTACTCCTATTTGTTCTTAATGTGCGTCAAGCATACAATAGAGTTAGTATTTAGTTCGAGTACGAGACAAAGTTTATTTTGAAAAATATCATTTCGATTTAAATTTGGAAGTTTATACACCGAAGAGCCATTACATTATGACCACCCAGCTAATAACATGTAGTACCACCTTTAGCCCTCAAACCTGCTAGCACTCGCCGTGGCATTGATTCCACAAGGTGCTGATAGGTAGTCTGAGGTATCTGGTACCAAACGCTCACCAACTGGTCCTGCAATTCCCTCACATTGCGAGGGGGTAGCATGGCAGCACGAATTTGGTTTTCCAAGTAGGTACACAAATGCTCTATTGGATTGATGTCAGGCGAATTTGGGGGCCAAGACATGACTTGAAAGTCACTGGAATGTTCCTCGAACCAATCCATGACGATTCGACCCTTATGACATGGTGCATTATTCTGTTGGTAAACAGCATCCCCGCAGGAAAAACTGTTGCCATGAATGGGTGAACTTGGTCTGCAACTATGTTCAAGTAGCTTACAGACGTCAGGGATTGTTCTATGAGGATTATGGGTCCCAATGTGCCCCATGAAAACATTGTTCCTGGGCGAGAAACCATGAAAACCTGGGCGAGCCAATTGTTATAGATGGAGGGTGGTCATAATGTAAAGGCTCTTCGGTGTATAATATTGATAAAGTATTAAGTGTTTTATAGCGATTTTTATTCTAATCTTAAGTTTTTATCCCCTCTCAAACCACTTGTTTAATATCTTATGCAGCATTTATGTTTATTATTATATTACTACGTGTACTGCTTTCAATATAATTACTATCTATTTATTTTTCACAGTAGTAACAGTCGACACAGTGAACACGTTGAGCCAAATGGTCTCAAAATGCTCAGGATATATTAAGCCGAAAATATAGACGATAAAGAGTCTGTAGCTCTCCCTAATGTATAAAACAATTTTTCTTTCTTGTGTTTTCTGGCATAAAATTGTATTAGCGAAAAAGGATATTTTAATTGCTTTCTTTCACAAATGAATCTTTATTTATTAATTGTATGAGGTGCTCCTTCTCTAAAAGAATGGTCCCAATGTTAAATAATGAAATGGAGGAGAATTTCAAAAGTCGAAATGCTAGATAGAATATTATTTAATATTCTGAATAATATTAATGGATACATATTATGTATTATTGAATATTAAATTAGCTCTTATATTAGTAGTAATTAAGTTATTGCACAACATGTTCATATCAAAAATGTCATCACAGACTATTAAAAAAGCACATGATAGTTCGTTAATGTGTCTACTTCTCTATTTGGAAAAAGTTTAAACAGCAGATAAGCATAAGATGCTTATATATAGCTTATCATGCTATTGCTGTATAGATTAGCTATTTAGAACTTGATGCCGGTTAGCATTGTGAAGCATATAATCTTGCAGACATAAGATTGTAGTTATAACAATACAAAGCAGAAACTAGCATATTCCTGTTGTTACTATTGCTATTACTAGAATGGTATTTTTAACTTGGAAATCCTTAAATTTTATTATTATTATTAATTATCCAATTTATGATCTCTTAAATTATCTGATTTTAAATTTTTATTCTATTATTTTAAACTCTGTTTACTATGTAATTCGAACTTCATTACCTGTTCATTTGATTGCCCGATGTCTGCCATATTTTGAAGATAACTGTACTTCGTGGAATTATTTGTAATTGTTTCTATGATATGTCATATGAATCTACAATGATATTGATATGTGATCTTCTCGTTGATTCACTATAAGATAGCGGAGTGGTTTGGGAAATTATAATCAAGACCACTATAGAACAGAATTGTTGGGGCAATATAAGTAGGGTCCTATTATAAAACACTCTGTTTGTTGGAGCATAAATTTGCGATACCTACTATTTTGTTTTAGACTCTGTTGTAAAATAATTAATTAGATGTGCACTTTTGGGCCAGTTGTCATGCCTAAAAATTTATGTATTTTTTGGATTTTAAATTAACACCACGGGTGGTGGCCTGGCCGGGTGGTTTGACTAGGGAGCCGGACTTGGGTGGTTCCCTCCTTCAGGAAATTCGATGAGTTCACTAGATCAGCGTTTCTTAACCTTTCAGTATTCGCGGCCCAGTTTTCAATCATAATTTTAATCGCCGACCCCAGCTTACAATGAAATGTACACAACAATTATGCATATTGAGTATTTTGGATTCTGTTTTTAAATTATTTTTAACTAACTACCAAAAAACAAAAGCAAAATCGAGCCAACGTTGGCGAGTCACATCTCGCGTTTTGCCAAGCGGGCTGTGAACAGATGAAGTGAATAAAAGCAGGGGAAATTTGAGTATTATACTTAAAATGGAAGCCAAACAGGGAGATAACGTTAAAAAAATATGAAAGTAGAAAAATTCCTGAATAAAAGTTAGCCTAGACTGGGTGAGCTAAATGCAGAAACAGTGAATACATTTTTTCGAATAATAAAAGAAATCAAACAAAAACATAACTAAACGAAAGAGAAAAAAAAATACTAGCCCTTGATTCTCACAATGAATCTGAATGAGACTGGATCATTCCATTTATTTCAAAGGTGGGGAAAGTAGAATTTACTGCGCATGCGTCGGAATTTACTTTCATATGTAGTATTTTCAATAATATGTATGGCAAGTATTGTTTGACTTAAAATAGGGGTGTGGTATTTTTCGTAGTATTTTTTTTAAAGTGTTGTACTTATGCTTTTTTTAAAATCAATTTTGATATCTGTTACCGACAAAGTATGATATCCGGCATTATATATAAAGTCAGATGTTATTTAGGCAAAGTATGAAATAAACGTCCTGATGAGGTTATTATGTAAATGATGTGCATGTTACTGTGAATGACCGAAATCGGTGGTTGTTAACTTTCACCGGTGAATGTTGACAATCACATAGTCGCTTTGGTGAATGTCCGAAATATTTATTACATCCAATTTGATATTAATATATTCGTGGATATAATTACATTTATTCGATATTTTAATACTTACTGACGATAGATTAGAAGAAACATCAGTGTTTGGAGTATCGGGCAAATGTATACCGGGCAGAGGCACTTGACTTTAAAAAAGCATCAGTGTAGGGTATACCGGGCAGTGGAACTTGACTTTAAAAAAGCATCAGTGTAGGGTATACCGGGCAGTGGCCCTGACCTTAAATAACATCAGTGTAAGGTATACCGGGCAAATGTATACCGGGCAGTGGCCCTTGACCTTAAAAAAACATCAGTGTAGGGTATACCGGGAGAATGTATACCGGTGTAGGGCATCAGTGTAGGGTATACCGGGCAAATGTATACCAGGCAGGGCAATTCTATACAATGATTAATCTTTCTAGATTTTACTTAGATTTTCTTACCTCAACTTCATAAAAATACATAATGATATATAAAAAAATATTTCAGATACTATATGAAATCAGTTACGATTTAAAAAAAATGTAATCAGAGTGTAAAAAATATTATCTTTAAAAACATCCGATTAATTTAAAACTTTTTAGAAATGTATAAGTTAATGTATATATAAATCCAAATTGGTAAATGGCGCCATAGTTTTAATTTTAAAAACCTGCTTGCAGAAAGAATAGGAGCTTATGTGTCTTCAAAGAAAATATTGCAATCGGATTTACTGTATAGTTCCTGCGCCGAAATGATGCGCAGTAAATTCTATTTTCCCCACCTTTGAAATAAATGGAATGATTAAGTCTCATTCAGATTCATTGTGAGAATTAAGGGCTACTAAAAAAAAGTAATGTTTGTGGAAGGGAATACACAAGACCGATGCCATCTCGACCATGCGCAGAGTAAATGTTTTCTCAAAGGAAGAAGGAAAATTTTCGATAACGCAAGTTTCAATTCCAGCCAGTCTCATTCGAGTCGATCCTTCTATCGCTATTGAATCTATCGTGAATGTGTATGTTATATATGTTTTCGTGTTAATTGCAATTCACCATATTAAATATTCACGGCAGCAGATTTATGCAGCCTCATGGATAAAGTTTTAAGCTAAAGTAAGCGAGCATAAGACGATAGTCAAACATCAACAAGTACACAGACAAGCGTGGTTGCGAAAGTAAAATCAAGAAAATATTTTCAAGAATACTTAAATTTTGGATTTACCAGTACTGAAGTAAATAAGGAAGAAAGGCCTCTCTGTATCATTTGCTCAAAAATCTTGGCCGCAGATAGCATGAAACCTAATAAACTTAAACGACATTTGGAAACACTTCACAGTGAGTACGTCAACTAACCCAGAGAATTAAAATCATATAAAAAGCAAAAATCATTTTTTAAAGAAACTTTGTCTGCGAATAAAAAAGCTTTGATTACATCTTACAAAGTTTCATATAAAATAGCCAGATGTAAAAACCCTCCCACCATTGATGAAAAGTTTATTTTGCCAGCAGCAATTACAATTGTAGAAACTATGTTTGGAGATAATTTTTCAAAGCAATTGCAGTCCATACCTCTTTCAAATAGTACTGTTGCTCGTCGAATTGGTGATAAAGCTGAAGATGTACAGTGTCAGCTTGTGGCGTAACTACCACTACAAATATTAAATACCAAATCACTAGTATATAAGACATATTAACTCGATTCTAACTTGAGGTACCTTTTGATAGATGAAGGTTGACATAGTCTAAGATAAATCCCCCACATTGGTGACCTGCGGACGTGATAAGGACATGCCAATATCGATGGATGATCTACTTAAACAATAAACAGTTGATTTGCTTAAAAATATACTGCTCGAAAAAAAGTTGGTGAAGTAAATAAAGTCTCCTGATCAACAAACAAACAAAAAAAAAATAGCAAAATGCTATAAAAAAGCACCAAAAAAATAACGAGCAAAGAGTCATAAAGAAAAAAATATATATAATGAGCAAAAATGTAATAAATAAATAAACAGCATGAATCAACTAGTGGCATTCATTCATCGAATTCTATCACAGATAAAATTCTGGAAGGGGAGTAATGTGGCGTAACTACCACTACAAATATTAAATACCAAATCACTAGTATATAAGACATGTTAACTTGATTCAATCATGAGGTACCTTTTGATAGATGAAGGTTGACACAGTCAAATAATTAATTCCCCACAAGTTTTCTAGAAGTTGCGTGACAAATTGTTTTCAATACAGCTTGATGAAGCAACAGATAGTAATAAAGATGCTCATTTGATTGCCTTAGTTCGATTTTGTGATAATATGTCAGTAGTAGAAGAACTACTTTTCTGCAAAACAACAGTGCTCACATTATATGCTATTTTAAATGATTTTATGAGCGAGACAAACATAGATTTGAAAAATTGCGTCGGAATATGCACCGATGGTGCTAGTTCAATGTCCGACAGATTCCAAAGTATACAAGCACTTGTAAAATAAAAATTGCCTCAGTGCGTCTGGACACATTGCATGATCCACAGAGAAGCTTTGGCTTCGAAGGAAATGAGTCCTGCTCTGAATATTGTGTTAACTACAGTTGTAACCGTAGTAAATTATATAAAAATGAGACCCCTGAAATCGAGAATCTTTTCCGCACTTTGTAAAGACATGAATTCAGTATATTCAGTGTTACCATTTAATTGCGAGGCAAGATGGTTATCACGTAGGAAATTTTTGCAACTTGTTTATGAATTAAGAGAAGAAATCGCTATTTTCCCAGAAGATAACAGGAAGCCGAGAATTTTCGCGATAGTTTACTTGTGATGAAATTTAACTACTTGGTTGACATATTCGAGAAATTAAGTAACTTGAATCTTCAACTTCAAAGAGCAAATACACATATGTTGGATATGAGTGATAAAGTTAATGCTTTTGAAGAAATTGGAATTGTGGAGCAGAAATTTATAGTAAAAAAAAAAAACCAAACAATGTTTTCAAATGTGGATGATTGTACTAAAACTTGCAAAGCTGGAGAAAAACAAGAGAAAGCTATTTTTGTAACCATTGAAAATCCTTTAGCCATGCTGGCAAAGAATTTTAAAAAGCATTTTTTTGCTGATGACAAACTGATAGCAAGTTACGAGTGGGTTCCATTTCATAAGACTTCCGAAAGGTTCTCAATTGAAGAGGAATAAAAATTCATAGACTTCATGACAAGTAGCGAAATCAAAAGACAATTTAGTAATAATTCACTATTTGGATTTTGGGTAGGAGTAGAGGATGATTTTTATGCACTAAAAACAGGGGCTTTTCGCATTCTATTACCAATTTCAACAACCTACCTTTGTGAAACTGGATTTTCTGCTGTGGTTTCTTTGAAGACAAAATATAGATTTCGGATGAATACAAAAACAAAACTGAGAGTGGCTATTTCTAATATTTAACCTTCCTTCGAAAAACTTTGTTCTGCAAGACGGGCAAAAGGAAGTCACTAATAAATAATAAATTTGATTTTATTTGAGTATGTTTCGATTAAGTAAGGTGGTTGAGCCAAAGGTGGCCAGTGCTACTTACGTAGCCTACCCCCTAAAAGTAGAATTAATTTTATTTTGAATCGCAAGATGGCTCTTCTGCATTGTAAATCTTGTATCTGAGGTACATGTGACTGAATTGGAAGAGATTTCCTTGAATGGCCTCCATTGTATGAAGTGATTTAATTCTTGCAGCTGTCGTACTAATTTCCAGGTAAGATAATATTGTGATTTATATGTATTTAAATTCTTAGAGATTTGAGTTATGATATGTTTTCTGAAAGTTTATTTCTTTTTCTTTTACCACATTACTTCAATTCTAATTAATTTATCAGATTAATAGTCTTAAGTCGTGCAAATGGTGACCATATGCATATTCCCAAGGTAGCCCGACACCGGTGCCACCTTGGGAGCACGTGGGCCACTTTCGGAAAGAAGCTTGAAATCTCTGAAAGATTTAATTATAAATCAATATGTAGTATGTATTTTTCTAAAAGGAATGATTTAATTGAATACCAATTGATTTATTTCATTTTAAGCAATTGTGGAACTTTGGTATTTTTTAAATTTTTATATTTTGGCGTTTGCATTTTTTTCGATGTTTACTGCGCTTACTGCGATTTTGCGATGTTTTGTTTCAAGTTCTTTTGTTTTGTTTGCATTTTAATGTATTTTTTCAGGTATTTTTTGGAATTTTTGTGGTAGTTATTGGTGTTTTCTGGTAGATTTTGGTATTTTCTTGTAAACTTGGGTATTTTTATACTAGTAATGGGTTAGGATAGCTAACTCTAGTATGGTTAGTTAATTATTACTTACTAATTATGGTTAACTAAATCTTTTGAAAGAATTAACTCAGTAATTCTTGATTTATCCTAATGAGTTAGCTCAAAATAGAGCCCCTGAATTAGATAGGGCGACTCATCATCTATTTTTGCTCCAAAGAGCTAACATAAGCACAATACTAACATAACGTTAACTTGCAAACTTTTTTGCTCCAATATTGCTTGATAGGTCAGCTCTGATAGTATAGGAGCCTTAGCTCAAAAGAATAGCTAGTGACGTCACACACGAACTATCAATCTAAATGATAAAAAAAAATTATGCACTCTAAAAACAAATATGACCCTATCAGCAAGACACTTAAAGTGCCTTTTTAAAAGACGTTTGCCAGTCCAAGTGTCTTTTCTAAAGATAATTTGAGTAAGTGAAAAAGTGATTTCAATATATAGGCCACCTTTGGAACCCGTGGGCCACCTTAGGCGCAAAAGCTACAATTTTGAAATTTTACTATAAAATAAATGAAATTTTATTTTACAAATAAAAGTATACGTGATGCGTATTAGAGATGGGTGTAAGATGTTACAAAAAACATTTCAGCCACACTGACTCAACCAGAAAATTAAGAAAACCCTCTACGTAAAGCCACCTTTGGCTCCCCCACCTTAAGTTTTGATTTTTTTCTAAATCAAAACTTAAGGTGGGGGATTTGTGGAAATGTTTTTGCAAATTTGTGGAAATGTATTTTGTTTTCTACGTGTATGTGTGCTGTCCTTTCATCCAGTTAAAAAAATTTTAAAAATAATATTTTCTCTTAGATATTCTCGCGCCTCCCCTCCAGTGTGTTCGCGACCCCTTGGGGCACTCCCCAAAGGTGCAGAATCGCTGCACTAGATTACTTGTTAAGCATTTTTATGAGGAAATAATTAAATACGTAATTCTTATTCTGCTTCCTGAGTAAGTATAAAAGTAATCGAACTATGTATATAAATAACTGCAAATGCTGTATTGCAAAAATTTTGCAATATCTTATTAATTATAAGATATTTTGCAATATCTTATTAAGAAATCTTAATTTCTTTTAGGAAATCAACGTTGTTTGGATAAGGCCATGTACAAATTCAAGATACGTTCAATGCAAAGCTGAGAGATACAGTTGCAAGTTTTTCAGAAATGTTATACATACTGATATCGACACTTACGTCCCATAACTATGAATTAAGCACATAAGAAATCAATGACGGGTTGGATACACTGATCTACATATAAGTTTTTTTAATACTAAACGTTCGGCCAATGATCGAACTAACTAAAAAGTGATCTAATTGTAGGACACAGAGGCTATAATTAACCAAAATGAGAACGTTTTTCTTTTCAGTTAAAAATACTGAATTAAGGAGACTTAATTCGTACTACATAAAATTCTTTAGATGTAGGAAACTACATATTTTGAAAATAGCAAGTAGATAGAAGCATTTTTACTTATTTTATCTGCTGCCATTAATTGAGCGTGTTTCTATTCTTGAACGTTATTATTTGTAAGACACTAGATTTCGCACTTAAAAATTTTTAAATTAAGGAACATAGAATAATGTAAAAATGAATAAAGTCCTAATACTAGGACCTCAGACCGAAAGAGTGAAATTTTTTCTTGTATGTTTAAATATTTTCATTAATATACTGTAAAGAAAAATCATGTAATTAAAACAACAAAAACTGACATATTTAAAAATATCATTAAAAGGAAATCACTTACAATTTTCTTGCGAACTTCATAGTCGACATCTCTCCAGAAATCCGATGAATAAATGAAAAACCCATTATGATTTAAAAACAACCATTGTTTATATCATTATTAAAATGCATGATTACATTGTTAAAGCATATTGTTAAAGCATCCAATTTACTTAGACATTTTATACAAAAATGAATTCTGGTTTGTTGGAAAAAAAGAAGCAACAATGCTTGCTCGTGTTCTTTGTTTAAATAATAGATGTTTTAGTATTAAAATATGTTGGGGTATTTGATAAAAGACAAGGTATTAAAAAAATATGGAAACGATAAAATACCACGAGAAATACACACATTGACTCAAAAATTTAAAAGTACATTCATAAAATCATTTCAAATGGAGGAATTTCTACCCCGGTGGTAGTGTGGGGTCAACTTCAGCATCCTAAAATTATAATCCTGTTTTTTTATTTCAGATTTGAATTTGCCAGAAAAAAAAAATAGACTTGACTTGCAAAATGTTGCATTTTGGTTCCTAGGTTGTGTTATTATTTTATTTTGTATAATAACCGGTGTGAAAGAGCCAATCCATTTTCAGGTTTACAACTACCCATGCTCACCTCCGTCTTTAGCCCAGCCCAAAAAAGACAAGGGAACTCCTAGATCAAACATTGGGATAGACTAGCCTTTGTGGAACTTACTTCTATTTGCACTAAGTTCAGAGGAAAACCACGAAAAAGCCCAACGATTAGTCCGATGGCAATAGGATTCTAAACCCGCATTCAATTTACCACTGAGAATATTTTAAGGGTCATTCTAACGACAGGAAAAAAATTGCGTAAGCAAATTCGGTGATAAGAACGAGATGCCCGACGGGTGTAATTTTTCCATGTCTCATTTCACCAATCAAGCTCTTATTTCAATCTCTGAATTCTCTTACGTGAATGTTTCGCATGCTGTGAACGATGATACAAGTGAACTGTTCCTGACGGTTGGTTAGACTCTACAGATATATCTGTAGGAGCAGAATTCACATCTACCAGCTAAGAATGCTTCATTAAGCTAAGGATACTTCACTAAGCTAAGGATACTTCACTAAGCTAAGGATACATACATGGTAACACTATCGGTCGGTGGTTTGATATGTGATTTGGTCCAAGAACATATATTGTCATATAAACAGACATAATACAAGTACAGTCGGACCTCTATTTAACGAACTTCTATTTTGCAAATTTCTCTATTTTGCAAATTTTTTCAAGGAACCAAGAACATTTTAGAAATTTATTTGTGAAATAACTTCCAAATAGCGAAGTGAATTTTCTATTTAACAAACTTTTCTTTGAGATCCACTTTCCCTATTTCCCAAAATGTTTCAGAATATTTCAAACTGGTTAATGCATTTTATGGGGAAATGACCTTGAATTGATTTTCGAAGCCACTTACCTTTTAGAGAAAGCTGTATAATCCCTTTTTGTTTGCATTTCAAACGAAAACCTCAGACAAAATTAACGGATTTTATCAGTAGCGATTAAACCTAAGAAGGCATGTGGTAATATCTGTTTAAAACTATTTTATAATAAAAACAGCAATAATTTTATACATAAATTTAACTTTTTTTCAGTTGAAAATGTATGCAGCATGATAGTGTAACACTGGATAATGTTTTTCTCTATTCTTGTTCTTCATGCAGATTTCCTTTATGGTTATAAAATAAATGGCAGATACCAGTTTACAAGATGAAGGTGTATCCATTGCTATTTCAGTTATGTATAGTGTTTGTGAATTAAAAACTTGTTTTGTGATGCTTAAGTCTTTCAAAAGGTGATTTTCTATTTAACGAATTTTCCATATAAACTTATTACCGGGATTTAGCGACTTCGTTAAATAGAGGTCCGAATAATGGAGGTACTGTATAATGAACGTATAATGTTATATAAACAGACATAAGATCGTTTTCGGAATCGGCTTGTTAAAAATATCGAAATGGTGTACAAGACTCGTAGTATGAGATTGTTTCGTGTCAAAATATTGAAGGAAACTAGAGATTCACCGGGTTCACGGTAATCCCGGTACATAGCTAGTTTTTTCATCTTCCGATTATTACCCGAACTCGGCCGAAACATTTCATTAACCTCTACCGGGTGCGTATTGACAAAACATACCGTAGATTGTAAAGGGGTTGGCGAAAATATCTATCAGTGTTGAAGGAGCGTCTCGCAAATCGCCAAACAGCTGTGTGCTTATGTTTTTTTTTTTTTTTCGGTATCACGTATCTATCATTCACCAAGTTATGTATGGGTGTGACATTTCAGAGTTTCAAATAAGCTGATCTTCATTAGATTCTTCTGCATTAAATGAAATATAAAGCGTATTTTTTTGTTATAGCTCCGACATAATCGTTTGTATTTGTTAACATAATTGTGTTTATTAGCGTTTTTTAGAAGATCGTAATAAAATTAAGATAAAAAAATTATATATTATTACCTCCATAGCCCCCTTCTGTATTTTCATAACTTTCATTAAATGTATTTCGAGTAGTGAACTTCTTTACCAACTCATCCACTAATTAAAATTAATAATTTCACAATAACCTCTAATCCTTAATAATGAAATGATTATTACAATAAAGTTCGTTTACTTAAAAGATTAAAAAAAAATTACTGTTCAGCAGTGACTTTGTTACTAATTCTATATTCATTAATTAAACTTAATGGTTCTGCTCGATAACCATTTACAATTTTTTTAAAATTTTATTTAATTTTCAGTTATTATGGAATTACTTAAATATTTTTCGACGTAGAGATTATTTAGCAATAATGCGAAAAGCTGAAATTTATAAATGTATAATATTTATAAATGTTAAGAGAATTATTAGCAGCTATTTTGTACTAATTATTTTAGTTGAAATATTCATTATACAAAGTTTTATAAAAATAATCGTAAAATTCATTGAACGATGGAGACATTGACATTTTAAAGTGCAAGTAGAATTCAATAATCATTTCATTTTATAACTGTAAAACGGTAGATAAGTAACTTCGTTATAAAGTTTTACATGATACGAGAATATTATGCTATTGCTTTATAATGAAAGAACAACATTTTAAGTGCTAAACTTTTTGTGGAAAAGAAAAAAAAAAAAAAAAACGAAATTTTTTTTCCTGTCATCGGTGTTAGCGATTAGAGAGTGTTTTATCGTATAAATGTTAAGTCAGTACTGTTCCATTTTAAATAAAAATGCATTTTGCTCCTGAAAAAAAATTACTTGAATTTGTCAATAGAAATTCCCTAATTATTGTAGCAAGAACTTTTAAATTTCTAATCAAACTTTCCTCTATTATAATTTTGTGCAAATAATTATTATTAATAATATAAATGACTATTAAAAGGAATTAATTGAGAATGTTCAATTTTAATAAATTAACTGTTTACGCAATCAGATTAATAACTTTTTTCATAATTTACAAATGGAGAAAAAGTCTTTTACAGTTTAAAACTGAAAAGAAAAAAAAGGTTGAGATTAAGTTTATAAAGTAAGCATAACTCGAAGGAGGTTGAAGTAAGGGCATTAAAATCAAAATTTCAAAAGAAGAAAAAAATCACATTTTAGTGTACAGTGAGCATTAAACGAAAAATCTAAAACTAATTTTTGATCTAATGATCAGATGTTTACATTCTAGGACTCAAACTTTAGATTTAGAATTTCCTTAATTCCCTACCACTATTGTATATATTTACGTTTCACCTAACTTGTAAAATTGTAAAGTTTAGAATTTCTTACAGAATCACTCAGGCAAAGTGATTGTGTTTTATTTAAATATTATTTAGAAAGAATTTTTCTAAAAGTATTTCTTTTAAAGTTTTTATCAAATTTTTGCTTTTTTATTTATCTATAGTTATTGAAAGTTAAGTTGATGATTTTTAAGTTGAAATGAATGCCGCCCTACTTTGCATATTTCAAATATTATTTCTAAAGAAATGTATAACTTAACATTAAACACCCAAGACCTTACAATTGTAAATCAAACAATCACTACATTTATTTATTAAAAAACACTCTTATGACCTGATAATAAATTGATCTAAATCTTAAATGTGAGTTTTATAACATATAATTTATTTAAACTCAGCACATACATCTAACCTCTGTTGTCGCCAATGTCTCAATTTTAAAATATAGTCTTTCTTTTATAAATTTTCTGATATTTTCATATGAAGGATGGTATTAAGTTCGAGAATTAAAAATTTGTGCCCAAAAAAGTTGCTAAAAATTATAATTATTATTAATATATGACAACAGGAAGTTTTTAATTGAAGGTTGAAACTTTTTTAAATTATGTTAGTTTTTTAATTATATTTTTAATTACCAAACTCATATAACAGTATTTAGGAATCTATAAATTTATGTTACGTATGATAGTTGCATTATAACCTGTACGCAATATGTGTAAATAAAATATATTCTTAAAATTGTGCATTTTCTATTAATTGCATTTATTATTCTTATATTGAAAAGGTATCAAGTTATCTATGACCTCCATAATGAATGAAGTATTTACCGACTTTCATATATATTAAGGAATTGAATCAATTTTTCACAAAGTTTAAAATCTCATCTCATTCCAAAAGTTATTTCATAAAATTATGCAAAAAAGTAATTTAATATATATATTTTTTTATAATGAATGCTTCTAGTAATGAAACAAACGCTTTCAAACTTTATTTTAAAAATATTGATTATTTCGTTTACAAGAAACTATTACTTTAAAGCGTGATAGCATTTTTGAATACTCTATTTTTTTTCTAGTAAATAATATGTCTTTGCTAATTTCTAAAAAAATAATCTTTATAAAAAAGCTTACATTATTCTTTTATAGAGAATATTGATTTCATAGAAAATATCACTAAAATAAAACAGGTTATGTTTTCTTACAATAAAAGTTAAATAGAATTAATTCTTCAAAATAGCGTTTCAATAAAACATAATATTAAAATGTTACGTTATTTTTTGTGATTGGTTCATTAATAAATTATTTTTATTTCTTCGCAAACACAATTCTTGTAAAAAAAATTAAAAAATTGAATCTGTTTTATCAAAAAACTAGATCGTTTTATAAAATATAAATTATAGCGCTTAATAAAATATGAATACAGTGTATTTGTAAAGTGATCCTGACAATAAAAAGGTGTTATTTTCTTTTTTATTTTCTCTACTAAAAGGAATTAATGAGTTATTTTTATTCATAATGGCTAGTCGAGGAGAAGAAGAAAATATCGAATTACACTGCTTAGGTTAATGTAATTTCGTTCTCCCACCACATTTACGCGTAATCCATCGCCAACTCCACCTGCAATCGCCACGTTTACAATCTACGGTATGTTTTGTCAATACGCCTACCGGGTAGCCAGAGCCTGTATCAGACACTCGAAGCCAACCCTATTTATCGGGTATCCAGTGCCGGGTAATAACCATTTATATTCCACGCAACTATGTTCGAAATTAAACTAACCTTAAATCTTTTCATATAGAAATATTTCCTCTGTAGAGAGGCGCCCTAGTAGGAGACGGACGGACATGAGAGCTCAGAAACTTAATGCTAACGAATATTTTAACTGAATTAATAGGACAGTTAAATAAATATCAAACTAGAAATAAATAAGGAATTACAGTGATATTTTCTTAAAAAAAACTAATAATACTACATTGAAAAAATTCAAAAATAACTGATGAAAGAGAGGACATATATGTATTATTCTCGTACAAAATTTACTTTCATCAAATGAGTAAATGTTTGATAAATGATTCATCAAATGAGATATGTTTTTATAATTTGGATTAGCAGGCTTGGAATTTTAAATGAATATCATCAACAACAGTTGCAAACAGAACAAAAATATTTTCTTAAAAACAACATATTAAGTATTTAAATGCTATTACTAATTTTAATATCATTAAAGGAAAATTTCCTAGTGAATGAGCCTCTTGTTAAAAGCGATGCAATTGTCTTATAAAAGTTGTTAAATAACTTTTTTGTTGGTAGTTATAATTTTAAAAACCAACTACTCGGAAATGTTTAATCACATTTTAAGTATAAGCTTATTTACGATTAATATTGAAAAGAAGCAGACACGAATAAAAATGGCCATCTTTAACTTTAAGGAATGTGACTGGGTAAAGCAAAATTTTTATTGAAAACTGTCTTAATTAAAATTTGAATTTTATTTTAGATAAAATAGATAAAAATCTAAACTAAGATAAAAATCTAAACTAACTTATTAAGATAAAAATCCAAACTAAACTTTAAGGATGTATAAAATATGTTTTATTTTTTCAAAATAAGGGCAAATTTGAGCATAAAAACTACTGATTCTTTTATATTACGCTAACAGCTCTACAACGAATTTTAGAGCATAAATATTAAAATCATTTTTTTCTTCTGGATCAATGATATAGTTACCTGTGTTTTAAATTAAATCTTAGTAAAATTTTAAGTGTACAATGATTATTAATTAGCATTTAAAATTAGCATCATTCCAAAGGATTCCGCTGTCGACAATGATTAGGGCCAATAATATAACCAGCATCGAAGCTCTGCAGATACTGGCGGAAATCAAACCCATTCATTATAAAATAATTGGTGAAATATACTCTAAAAGATGGGGATTGCATTTGGATGATCTGAATTTTGTTAGCACTGATCTAACGCAAACTTAATATCTGGAACCTCTGCCACCTGCCAAGCACCCTCGGTGAACCCGGGAGCAAAGGGAAGCCGGACGATAAAAACATCGAAATCTACCCAGATGGATCTAAAATTAATGATAATGATAGTAAACTAAATCAGAGTAAAGTAGGGCATGCTATCGTCATCAAGCAAAATGGACTTACAATTGATCTAATCTTTAATAGATTAAATGATGAGGCAAGTATTTACCTGGCTGAGTTAAAGGCTATTAAACGAGCTGTGATTTGCATCAAAAACAAAAATTACAAAAATGCAAAATTTTATACTGATTCACTCTTCTCGTTACAAAGTCTGATTGACCCAAGAAATAGAAGCAAGATTATTGAAGAAATGAAAGAAAATATTACACCAAGCATTAGACTTTACTGGGTAAAAGCCCACATTGGGATTGAAGGTAACGAGGAGGCGGATCAGCTGGCTGGAAACGATGCCCTCTACGGAAAGAACTTTCATCATTAGATACATCAAGCAGGCCATTATGAATAAATGGAAAGTAGATTGGAATGAATCAGCAAAGGGCATGCATCTTTTCTTTAAAGATCTCACACTAACTCGTCTGCAGTCAAACTTCTACTTAAATCAATTCTTAACAGGCTAAAGGGTTTTCGAAATATATCAACAGAAATTCTTCAATAAGCAAGCAACTTGTAAATTTTGTGGGAAAGCGCAAGACATTGAGATGTTATTAAATTTTGTCCCAAATTCCGGACGCTCCGTGGCAGAAAATGGGACTAATATACTCAACATCAATTTTATGCTGATATTGACTGCAGGAGAAAAATCATTGAAATTCTTAAATATACCTTAGAAAATCTGCTTTCCCCCGAAAGCACACCTAACTAATTTCATCTGGCTTATGGCTTTTAGATTTCCTGGTTTTAATATTTGCCTTTTTTTCGCCGCGCGATCTGTGTAGGGGTTAGGGAACTGCCCCTGCATCAGAAAGGTTCTGGGTTCGAATCCCGGGCAAGGCATGGATGTTCTTTCCTTCGCTGTTCTATCTGTCTTTACTGTGGGAGAAACGTTGGCCCACTTAATATTGTGCCCCTGAAAAAGTGGCCAACAAATCTGCCTTTGGATGCCTGTATGATGCCCAAGCGGGTCATTCTAAAAAGGTGGGCATTGGGGAAAAAATATTTGCTTTTTAGTATTTGACCTTGGTTTTTACTGTGCTCTGGTGACTTTGCCCTCCTCTTGGACTAGAATCCTCATCATATGTTGAACATTCGAACTGAATTTTTTGATCTTAGTGAACTTCAGCACCCTCAGCTTCACCTGGTGTCATTTTTGAATTGTTATCTTATTAAGAGAAACTTTGGCATACCTCAGAACATTTTTAATCCCAGTGGCACTTTGCCTTGAAGATGGGACACTTGAACTTTTGAACTTTTAATCGACTATTTTAATTATTTTATTAATCGTATTTTAGATCCTATATGTTTTAATGTAATTAATCTTATTTTTACCATTTGATGTCTCACCTGACCTTACTTTATATGTTTTTTTACTGTATTTTTGACAATTTTATTTTTGGTTAATTTTACTCTTTTAGATGTTTCAAGCGCTTTCGACTTCCTTTTAAGAATTCTGATTCTCTTCAAGATCCCTTTGATCTTTTATTTTAAGCCGGACACTTGAACTAGTTGCTGTTCCGGGGTTTTTCCCTTCCATGGAGAACTATTGGTCATTAGTGACCTCTTTAGTGATAGCCATACACTTTGATGTCTTACTCCGAAATTTTTTATTTGTTTTAACTATAAATCCCTTTTGGAATTATTATGATTGATTTTAAATTTTATAAAACTCATTGGGGATGCTAAACTATCTATTCTTGCACATTTACATTTTGCGTTCATTTAGCCATTTCGTATTTTTCACTTTTCTACATGGTTTACAATATTTGATTTATTGTTTTAAATTTACACGTCATTGATATTGTGATAGTTTCTAATGTGTATCAATCTTTATTAGTTTGAATTTTATTTTACTGTAATTTTTAAATGTTTGCTTCTCACGTGGCGACGGGTCGAACCCTTATCCGAGAACTGCTCCGGGGGTAGGTCAGTCACTAATTAAAGAATGAAAAATTAAAGAATGAAGAATTGAAGAATTAAATATATTGCTCGATATAGATTTTTTAAACAAAAATTCTAAATATTCTTACTTAAAGTATTGAAATAAAGACAAAAATAGTTGTTTACAAAGCTATTGTTAGAGCAGTTCTATTATATGGCGCAGAAACCTGGAAACAGACTAAGATCGAAATACAAAAATTAGAAACCTTTCAAAACAAATGTTTAAGATTTATTTTCAAAATTTTCTGGCCTTACAAATTATCAAGTCAAAATCTATTAAAGAAAGCTAAAATAAAAACAATAGAAGATGAAATTAAAAAACGAAGATGGAGCTGCCTCGGACATATCCTTAGAATGCCCAAAGAAAAAATTACATCTGTTGCGCTTACATGGGCTCCTGATGGTAAAAGAACAAGAGGAAGACCCAGACTTACCATCCAGCGCATGTTTTTAGGCGAATTAAAAGAATGTAGAATATCTGGCTGGAAGGAAGCAAGATCTATTGCTAGAGACAGGAGGCGTTGGAGGGATATGTTAGAGGTCTTAAGTGCCCAAAGGCACGTAGAGGATAAGTAAGTAAGTAGGTCCTAGCTTTTAATTTGAAACTTAGTTAACAGTGTACGAAATTTACATTCGAACTTTCAAAGAAAAATTCTGTAAAAAAATTTCTTTTGACATGTGTGTTTGCGCAAAGAAATTTTCATAAAATCAACATTTTTCTAAAATTGCATTTAAAGTATGTAATTGCTATTCTGTTTTGTCTGTCTGCGAAAAAACAACTATAGCTTTGATTCCTAAGATTTCAAAGCAAAAATTTAAACAGATTTAGAAAGCCAACGAACCGAAGTTCAAATATTCGAAACACAACTACACAAAATAATATACTTTCCTGCTTTGTCTTAAAAATTGAACTTAAAAATTAGGATACAATATTCCTTAAAAGAAATGTTTAAAGAATTACTCTGCTTTCAAAATATTCAATGAAAACTTTTATTCGTTAGATTTACTCAAATTTTATATGTATTTAGTTTTCGTAAACTAAAAGCACGGAAATATTAGGGGAAAAAATATTTAATTTCCAGTTAGTTCTAAATCAAAATATGCAAGCAACGGAAACAAGTTTTGAATTTAAGGGAAAAAAACATTCATTATAAACATTCAATGACATTCAATTACTCAGGCTGAAAAAAAAAAGATATTTATAATATATTTTAAAGTTGAATGTTATTATTTGAGTCAGATGCTTACGGTAAAAAATATTTTAAGCTTCCTAATGATGCAGCGAAAAAATTCTAAAATATACGTTCGACAATATAAATGCTGCTCGAACGTTAAAAAAAGAATTTTGAAACACCTATTCATATTAAAAAAGATTCAGATTTACTGCAAAATATTTCTTTTAATTCAACAACTTAAACAACTTTAATTAGAGCAAAGGTTACTATATTTTAATTACCGATAGCAAACATGCTCATTTTCCATTTTCAAGGCTGAATTGCTCCAAGTCGCCAAAAGGTTCCCTGTGCATGATGATTTCAAAACTCGTGGTAATCTAAATTTTACTGAGTACACGAACGCTGGCCGAGTAAGAGATTTAATTTTCTTCGAGCTCCTGGTAAACAGGTTTCTTTTTTAAATTTCATGAAACTGTGTGTTATTAAAACGTTTCAGTTTATAAAAAGAAAAACTACAAAATTGTACATACCTTTGAAGCGACTAAGACATTCATTCTAGTAGCTGCCAACCACAATAGAAACTATGTAATCTGGTGTTGTAAGCAAATGTGAAGAAGTTGAAGTTGCAAAATCTAAAAGTTGAAAAGGTTTTTCCAGTTTATCGCCACCAAACATGATTATTTTCCATTTTCAAGGCTGAATTGCTCCAAGTCGCCAAGAGGTTCCCTGCTCATGATGATTTCATAACTCATAGCCGAGTATGTGGAACTGGCCGGGTAATCTAAATTTTACTGAGCAAACGAAAACTGGCCGAGTAAAAGATTTAATTTTCTCCAAGTTCCTGGTAACCCGGATTTATTTGAAATTTCATGAAACTGTGTATTATTAAAACGTTTCAGTTTATAAAAAGAAAAACTACAAAATTGTACATACCTTTGAAGCGACTAAGACATTCATTCTAGTATCTGCCGACCAAAATAGAAGCTATGCAATGTAGTGTTGTAAGCAAACGTGAAGAAGTTGAAGTTGCAAAACCTAAATGTTGAAAAATGCTTCCAGTTTATCGCCACCAAACATGCTTATTTTCCATTTTCAAGACTGAATTGCTCCATGTCGCCAAGAGGTTCCCTGCTCATGATGATTTCATAACTCATCGCCGATTATCTGGAACTGGCCGGGTAATCTAAATTTTACTGAGCAAACGAAAACTGGCCAAGTAAAAGATTTTATTTTCTCCGAGTTCCTGGTAACCCAGATTTATTTAAAATTTCATGTAACTGTGTATTATTAAAAATTTTCAGTTTATAAAAAGAAAAACTACAAAATTGTACATACCTTTGAAGCGACTAAGACATTCATTCTAGTATCTGCCGACCAAAATAGAAGCTATGCAATGTAGTGTTGTAAGCAAACGTGAAGAAGTTGAAGTTGCAAAACCTAAATGTTGAAAAAGTGTTTCCAGTTTATCGCCACCAAACATGCTTATTTTCCATTTTCAAGACTGAATTGCTCCATGTCGCCAAGAGGTTCCCTGCTCATGATGATTTCATAACTCATCGCCGATTATCTGGAACTGGCCGGGTAATCTAAATTTTACTGAGCAAACGAAAACTGGCCGAGTAAAAGATTTTATTTTCTCCAAGTTCCTGGTAACCCGGATTTATTTAAAATTTCATGTAACTGTGTATTATTAAAAATTTTCAGTTTATAAAAAGAAAAACTACAAAATTGTACATACCTTTGAAGCGACTAGGACATTCATTCTAGTATCTGCCGACCAAAATAGAAGCTATGCAATGTAGTGTTGTAAGCAAACGTGAAGAAGTTGAAGTTGCAAAACCTAAATGTTGAAAAATGTTTCCAGTTTATCGCCACCAAACATGCTTATTTTCCATTTTCAAGACTGAATTGCTCCATGTCGCCAAGAGGTTCCCTGCTCATGATGATTTCATAACTCATCGCCGATTATCTGGAACTGGCCGGGTAATCTAAATTTTACTGAGCAAACGAAAACTGGCCAAGTAAAAGATTTTATTTTCTCCGAGTTCCTGGTAACCCAGATTTATTTAAAATTTCATGAAACTGTGTATTATTAAAACGTTTCAGTTTATAAAAAGAAAAACTACAAAATTGTACATACCTTTGAAGCGACTAAGACATTCATTCTAGTATCTGCCGACCAAAATAGAAGCTATGCAATGTAGTGTTGTAAGCAAACGTGAAGAAGTTGAAGTTGCAAAACCTAAATGTTGAAAAATGCTTCCAGTTTATCGCCACCAAACATGCTTATTTTCCATTTTCAAGACTGAATTGCTCCATGTCGCCAAGAGGTTCCCTGCTCATGATGATTTCATAACTCATCGCCGATTATCTGGAACTGGCCGGGTAATCTAAATTTTACTGAGCAAACGAAAACTGGCCAAGTAAAAGATTTTATTTTCTCCGAGTTCCTGGTAACCCAGATTTATTTAAAATTTCATGTAACTGTGTATTATTAAAAATTTTCAGTTTATAAAAAGAAAAACTACAAAATTGTACATACCTTTGAAGCGACTAAGACATTCATTCTAGTATCTGCCGACCAAAATAGAAGCTATGCAATGTAGTGTTGTAAGCAAACGTGAAGAAGTTGAAGTTGCAAAACCTAAATGTTGAAAAAGTGTTTCCAGTTTATCGCCACCAAACATGCTTATTTTCCATTTTCAAGACTGAATTGCTCCATGTCGCCAAGAGGTTCCCTGCTCATGATGATTTCATAACTCATCGCCGATTATCTGGAACTGGCCGGGTAATCTAAATTTTACTGAGCAAACGAAAACTGGCCGAGTAAAAGATTTTATTTTCTCCAAGTTCCTGGTAACCCGGATTTATTTAAAATTTCATGTAACTGTGTATTATTAAAAATTTTCAGTTTATAAAAAGAAAAACTACAAAATTGTACATACCTTTGAAGCGACTAGGACATTCATTCTAGTATCTGCCGACCAAAATAGAAGCTATGCAATGTAGTGTTGTAAGCAAACGTGAAGAAGTTGAAGTTGCAAAACCTAAATGTTGAAAAATGTTTCCAGTTTATCGCCACCAAACATGCTTATTTTCCATTTTCAAGACTGAATTGCTCCATGTCGCCAAGAGGTTCCCTGCTCATGATGATTTCATAACTCATCGCCGATTATCTGGAACTGGCCGGGTAATCTAAATTTTACTGAGCAAACGAAAACTGGCCAAGTAAAAGATTTTATTTTCTCCGAGTTCCTGATAACCCAGATTTATTTAAAATTTCATGAAACTGTGTATTATTAAAAATTTTCAGTTTATAAAAAGAAAAACTACAAAATTGTACATACCTTTGAAGCGACTAAGACATTCATTCTAGTATCTGCCGACCAAAATAGAAGCTATGCAATGTAGTGTTGTAAGCAAACGTGAAGAAGTTGAAGCTGCAAAACCTAAATGTTGAAAAAGTGTTTCCAGTTTATCGCCACCAAACATGCTTATTTTCCATTTTCAAGACTGAATTGCTCCATGTCGCCAAGAGGTTCCCTGCTCATGATGATTTCATAACTTATCGCCGATTATCTGGAATTGGCCGGGTAATCTAAATTTTACTGAGCAAACGAAAACTGGCCGAGTAAAAGATTTTATTTTCTCCGAGTTCCTGGTAACCCGGATTTATTTGAAATTTCATGAAACTGTGTATTATTAAAACGTTTCAGTTTATAAAAAGAAAAACTACAAAATTGTACATACCTTTGAAGCGACTAAGACATTCATTCTAGTAGCTGCCGATCACAATAGAAGCTATGTAATATTGTGCTGTAAGCAAACGTGAAGAAGTTGAAGTCGCAAAACCTAAAAGTTGAAAAAGTTTTTCCAGTTTATCATTCACGAATTGAATTAACTTTCAATAACTGCGGATGGTGTTTTCAATACAAATGTAAACAATATCAAATTTCAAGCTTTTCACTTGCTCGATGTTCGGTTAAATAGTTTACAGCTGCACACAACAGCTTATTTTACGAAGCGATATTTTCAAACAGTTTTGTTCTCAATAAAAGAAATGAATAATAAAATTTCTGAGCTTAAATTCGCCGCATTTCATAAGATATTATTGATATTAAGTAATTGTGATGAATCTGAATTGAAAATTTGCTTTAGTTATTAATAGATATATTGTTGAAAAAGGCAAAATGGTTGATATTTTAAAAAATAGCTCGTTTTTTGGCAGTGCTTATTTGGTTTCTTTTAACTTGTTTATTACTACTTCTTCTTGTTATGCACCGTTCATACGTAAGAGTCAGTAGTTAAAGTAGTAGAGTTCCTTTCGTAATTTTATTATTTAGTTGTAAATTTAAAAAATATTTTTAAGGTATGTTTAGAATTTTGTTTAAAAGGCAATAAGTATTTTAGAACTATTTTTTAAAAAATTTTAATTTTAAATACTACCTGTGTTTTCTGGCATAAAATTGCATTGACGACACAGGATATTTCGTGGAATATTTTAATCTTGTGTTTTCTTTCATAAATAAATACTTATTATGCGAGTTCCAAAAAAAAAACTTCTTTTCCACTCTTTCCCCAAAAAGTAGTCTTAGTCCTTAAGTAATAAAATAGATAATTTAATAACATAACCTCTAATATTATTATATCATTTTATGACATTAGCTCTAATATTTTTTTAATTATTTTTTATTTAAACGATTGAAAACTCCTCATGCACCACATAGCATGAGGCTTACAGAAGTAAGTAGAAAACAAACAATTTACAAATTTACATTAGAAGCAAAATTCCGTAAGACAGCAAGACTTTCGATACTTGTGACCAGTTCTGATAAAACAGGAGGCCAACATTAGAAAGACGCTTCAAATCAGTCTTTAATTTAATTCGGGAACTCGCATACAGAGTGCAATGAAGAAGAATGTGCTCAGCATCGCCACAAGCACATATTCCACTGGTCTCCAAATGGAAACGAAATAAATATCTCTTAAAATTTCCATGGTTTGTTAAAATTTGGGTTAATTTGAAATCACTTGCAAAGAGTTTACATTGCAAACGGTGAGAAATGCAATCTATATGCGCTATAATAAACCTATATAAGTTTCTCGCTACTCCAATATTAGTAGCGAGAAACTTATGTGCAGAAAGTTAGCCTTTCTTACTGGCCCTTCCTAAGCTGCCTTTATAGCAGATTAAGCTAAAAATCATTGACAAGCGCACAATTGTTTATTGAAGTACCTACATTCTCAAGATTTAAAAAAACTTGCACAGCAAATTAACACTTCTTACAGGCGTATGGCATGCATTTTGCTCAAAGCATGGTATTCTGCATATATAGCATGCTGTGTGCTAGTACCATGGTATTCAGGGTTCTAGCACACAGCATGCTACTTCTGCCTAAGCTGCCTACGTAGCATACTAAGCTAGCAAGCATTTATAACTCTTTAAGGAGTCTATCTCTCTATGCTTTGGAAGAAGCCTGCTAAGTAGCAAATAAGCATAAGATGCTTGTATATAGCTTTACATGCTATTGCTATTTATATCAGCTATGTAGTATTAGATGCTGTCCAGCATTATGAACGACACAATAAGATGAAAATCTAGCGGACATAGCAATACATAGAAGAAACTAACTTATTGTTGCTGTTGGTACCAGCGTGAATTTTGACTAAAGAATCCTCAAATCTCATAATTAATTACTCAATTTATGATCTTTTAACTTCTATGATTTTTTTTTAATTTTTATTCTATTATTTTAAACTTTGTTTACTTTGTTATTTATACTTCATTACTTGTTCACTCGTTTTCTCAGGCCTGACGAACTCAAGTGTACTAAGTTAAAATGTTTGTAATTGTTACTATGATATGAGACCTTCTACTATGATAGTGATCTATAAGATATGCGATCTTGGCTCCTTATAAAACAACGGAGTGCTAGGGAAATTTTAATGAAGCCCTCGATAAAACAGAGTTGTGCTGGGGTAATATAAATAGGATTTCATCAGGGCATTAATCTGTGATACCTACTATTTTGTTTTTTTATTTTGTTGTAAAATAAATAATTGGAAGTGCATTTTTTGGGCGTGTTCTCATTGCGAAATCCTATATATTTTTAGAATTTTAGATTAACGCCCCGAGAGGTGAAGCAACCAGGTCACTTGGCTTGGGGGGTGAACCTGAGTTCCCTCCTTCAAGAAATTCGGTGAGTTCATTAAGATATTTTTTAAGCACTCTTATGAGGTAATGATTAAGTACATATTTCTAATTCTGGCTTTCTGAGAATGAATAAGACTAGTCAAATTATGCCAGTATCGACAAATATTGCGTTGTAAAAATTTTCATTTCTTAATTTTATTTCTTAGGAAATTAACGTTGCTTAGATAAGGCCATGCATGAATTCAAGAAATATTTAATGCAACACTGAGCGGTACAATTACACACGTTTCAGAAATGTTATATATACTGATCCTTACGGCTTATTATTATAATACATTTGGACAGATAAAAAAATCGATAACTGTTTAAATACACTAATCTATATTTAAGTATCTAATATATGAAGTATTATAACATTCTATCAATTACCAAACTAATTAAAATTGCTTTAATTGGCTATAATTAAAAAAACAGGCTAGGCACGCAGGCTATAATTTAAAAACAAAATAAGCACAATTTTTTTTTTTGTTAAAGTACTAAATTGGTCATTAAGAGTACCACTTTGTACCACGGAATAGTTTTAAGATGCAAAAAATAACGTAAAATAACGTTTGAAAAACTGCAAGTAGCTGGAAGCAATTTTACTTATTTTCTCTGCTGCCATCAATTGAGCAAATTTGATAGCGTGTTTATATTCTTAAATGTTATTATTTGTAGGACACTACGCTTTGCCATTAAAAAATCGTAAAAATAAGGAATACAGAATAATGTAAAGATGAATTCTAATACTAGGACGCCAAGGCCGAAGCGGTTTAATTTTCTCTGTTATATTCAAATATTTTTATTAAGTCGCTCTGAAGAAAAATCGTTTTATTACAATAAAAATTTAATAGTATTAAAATAAAATCACTTACAATTTTTGTGCAAACTTCATTGCCGTCTTCATTCTAGAAATCTGAACAATAAATGACAATGCAATAAAGTTATCGAAATAACATTTGTTTCTTTCATTGTTTAAATATATGGTTATATTGTTAAAGCGTACGAATGCTGCTACAACTTGCTTTTTCTACAAAAATAAATTCGTGTTTGTTTAAAAAGTATTAGCAACAATGTTCCTAGGTTTTTTCCCCTTTGTTTCAATATCAGCTAATTTCATATTAAAATGTTTTAGTTAAGCTAAGACAAGATGAAAAAAAAATAGTGAAACGGTCAAATATCACGAGAAATGCTCATCTATTCCAAAATTTAAAATTACACACGTGAAATTATTCTAAGGGAGGAATATGCAATTATACAGCGCTCGTCCTTCCAATCTCTTTCCTTTGGGTTAGAGTGGATCAGCTTCAATATCTTGATATACTTATAGATATAAATATCTACAAAATAATCTCATAAAACTTTTATTGAATTTTTACCTACTTCTGAAGCATTAAAGTTATTGTCCTAGATTAGAATTAACTGTCAAAATTTTTATTCCAAAATTTCTGTGAAGTAACCGGCAACAGTCTGTCCATCCATTTAACCGTAAAGTTTACGGTAAAGAACATTTTTACCTTTATGGTTTTGAAACCATATACGACTAGTATGGTTAAAATATCATTAATACAAAACTATACGGGTTTTTGACCATTTACAGCAACATTATATTTTCACATGTAATATTTTAGCTATCAGAGAAAACTATATGAAAACATGTTTAAATAATGATAAGTATGTATTATTATTAAATAAGAGTTAGTGCAAAAAAGTTCTTTGCCATAATGCTTTGACGAATCGCAAATCTATTTCATGTCACGTGCTTTATGAACCTTAATTTATTTAGTTGTGTTATTTCAGTCTTAATTAAAAAATTAGAGCATTTTTAGCCAGTTACATAACTAATCGCTACATATTGATAGTAGTTACTCTTGTAATTAGTCAATTGTGTACTTTATTTGACAAAAATAAAAATAAAAGAAATTCAAAAACAAAAATAAAAGATTCAAAAACAAAACAAAAAATTCAAAAACAATTCAATTATTAAAAATAAATTATTCGTAAGTACTTTGGATGATAATTAAATATTCATTGATCCATTTCTGCTCACGGACATTGACAATAAACATAATATCTGTTGCATTTTTTATCTTGTTGTTTAGCTTTAATCAATTTCTGTAATGAAAGTGAAAAAAAAGAGAATAATGCTTTGTATAGATGAGTCAACATAGCAGCAATTAATGTCCTTCTAATAATTAATATCTTTTGAGAACGAAATGAACGAAAAAAATAAATAAAGCAGATATTAATTTCAAAAGTTTTTTCTTAAACAGAACTATGTTTCGACCTTGTTTGCAAAAATAAATATGCTGCGATAATTAAATATAAATTCTTTGATACAAAAGAAGTAATTAATTTTGCTGTGAAAAGTAGTGCTGGATTTAAATGGAATTCATTGAATAATAAATAAATCACTTATAATACTGAAATAAAGAAGTCTTATTCAGAATAAATGGACAATAATGTCATCCTTAAATATTAAAACGTAATTTTTCCTTTAAAAAACCCCATAAGTATCATCTTTTTATTAAAGATAATTGAAAAACTTAAGTCACCACTCCTGGTAACTGAAGTACTCCTGATGTGCTTGTTTATGAATCTGAATTGCCTTCTAAATGCAATGAAAATTAACGTCCTTCTATGTACTTTTAATTAGAAAAAATAACACTTATGTTTTAATGCTACTTAGCGTTATATGCAAACATAAGTATCAGCATACTTAATTTTAACTAGCATGTTCAGTTATCATAATCCTCCTGTTAGGAGAAGAAGAAAAAGAACATTTGAAATTCCTCCAAACATTCATGTCGACGATTGCGTCACTATTACATCAAGTAAATCTTTAACAGACCCTCAGTACGTTCTCAGATTGTTTTTCCTGGTCCTTTTTGTGTTTGAAGTTCCAGATCCGACAAGAAATCCATTACGATATTGCTCAGTTCATGCTTTCGACGCATTCGCCATTTTGTTTTTAGCTTTCACGACTTGCTCCGATATCTACAACATAAATGTAGTGATTAAAAATATTCCAATAGGTATGATCTTTTCAATCATATTAACTGACGTTTTTGGCTTGTTGTTCAGGATAATTTTAATACGAAAAAGAATCATCGTGATAAAGATGTTAAAAATGCTGAAAAACATGAGTAACGGAAGAGAATTGATTCAGATTGAAAAAAATAAATTGTTCATTCATGTTGCCTTTTTTATTTTCATATTTACGAGGCCAATACTGTTTTTTTGGAATCAAATTAAAAATAGTAGATCTGCTGAATGGAGAGTACAATACCAAAAAGATACCTTTTTTGGTTGGTACTCGAACAATACGTTGTTAAGCTTAGGACTGCTTTTTGCTGTCGACATCATTCAAGTGCAACAAATGGAACTCATGCCGCTTTTGTGTTTTATTTTATGCTGGTATACTTTCAGCGCAATGTCGAATAATATTTTAGTTTTGAAAAAAAGAATAACTCTTTCCGGAGAAAGAAACTTTGAGAACATTTTGTTTCTTTTGAATCAAGAATCACCAAAAATAATTTCTATGATTTCTTTGATAGAAGAATCTCTTTCCCTGATTTTAACTCTGATTTATGCGTTTATGATTTGGAATATATTTAACGTTGCCACGTTGCTGGTTACGAGAGAAATGGTACAGATGGAACTTTTTTTTCTGGTTCAAGAAGTAGATTTTTTGTTGATTATTGTAGTAATTTTTGTACGTTTGAGTTTAAGTGCATCGAACGTTCATGATGTTGCTGTTTCAATTAAGCAATGCGTTTTTGCTTCTGTAGCCAGACAGAGAAGTTCACGCGAAAAAACCAGCTCATTGGTGTTGGAAATGGTCGATAACTTTTCTGCAAAAGTAATATTAACTGGATGGGGTCTTTTTTCCTGCGAGAAAGATATTATTTTGAAGATGGCTAGCGCAGTTATTACGTATGAAATTATACTTGCACAACTAGACACTTAAAGTCCGTCTAAGTATAAATTTGGACAGTATATCAAGGCTCTACAGTTTTTATTGCTATCTGACATTTGAACAATTTGGATTTCTTTTTTAATATTTTCAAATGTACAATCTTATACACCAAAGAGCCATTACATTATGACCACCCTCCATTCATAACAATGGGCTCATCCAGGTTTTCATGGTTTCTCGCCCAGGAACAATGTTTTCATGGGGCACATTAGGACCCATAATCCTCATAGAACAATCCCTGACGTCTGTAAGCTACTTGAACACAGTTGCAGACCAGGTTCACCCATTCATGGCAACAGTTTTTCCTGCGGGGAATGGTGTTTACCAACAGGATAATGCACCATGTCATAAGGGTCGAATCGTCAAGGATTGGTTCGAGGAACATTCCAGTGACTTTCAAGTCATGTCTTGGCCCCCAAATTCACCTGACCTTAATCCAATAGAGCATTTGTGGTCCTACTTGGAAAGCCAAATTCGTGCTGCCATGCTACCCCCTCGCAATGTGAGGGAATTGCAGGACCAGTTGGTGAGCGCTTGGTACCAGATACCTCAGACTACCTATCAGCACCTCGTGGAATCAATGCCACGGAGGGTGCTAGCAGTTTTGAGGGCTAAAGGTGGTCCTACATGTTATTAGTAAGGTGGTTATAATGTAATGGCTCTTCGGTGTATATACAAGTATATAGAATTTCGTATATACACATGTTGAATCCGAGAGATAAAATGCAAAACAAACGCACTATGCCTATCAAAATATTAATAAAATGAAGTTAGTTTGCTTGTTATAATTTTGTAGAATTTAAATAGTACGGGATTAATTTTCAAATGCAATAGAAGCTTTTAAAAAATTGATAACAGTCACCACTAGTTTTGCTAATAACAGTAAAGCATCACTTTTAAGTAATACTATTTTTTCATAGATATGTTTTTCAGCATAAAATATTAAGCAGTTCAGAATGTAAATTCTATTTTTTACTTCCCCTCTGCTTAGGATCAAAATTGTGGCGACATGTCTTCGGATCAACCTCAGGGATGTTTCCCAGACCGTCGCCAATAGCCCATTGTGCAGCTCCAGTGCGACGTAAATCAACTACATACATACATCTATTTTTTACTTAAAACTATTTAAAAGAAAATACGCTTTGCATGAACAAAAATGGTCTAGCAAACAAAAAAATTCACGTATCGTATGAATTGAAATGATCTTGGAAATTATGTATTTAAGTAGATAAAAATGATATGGAAAAAAAAAGTAACTTTTTGACGCAGAAAAAAACACCGATGTCCCTTTTATATATATTGTGTTTCACCAGTGTTTCATGTTGTCGTATCAACCAGACAACGCTGGGATTCGAATTCGGCTCACCTCATTAAAAGGCGAACTCTCTACTTCTGTATGTATTTTTATTTTGAAAGCTTGTTTAAATGCTATTAAATTTAAATTATTAAATAGTAACAATCTAAAATATAAGCAAACTATCAATGACCAACCTTTCCCTCTTATATATATATATATATATATATATATATATATATATATATATATATATATATATATATATATATATATATATATATATATATACATATATATATATATATATATATATATATATATATATATATATATATATATATATATATATATATATATATATATATATATATATATATATATATATATATATATATATATATATATATATATATATATATATATATATATATATATATATATATATATATATATATATATATATATATATATATATATATATTATAAAAGTTCAAAATGTAGAGAAAACAAGAGAAAAATTACAGAACAATGAAAAAAGGGGAAAAAAAAGAAAAATTATGATAAAAATAACAAAAAACCGGGGAGAAAAAAACAATTTCCCCCTGTTTTTTCTTATTTTTATTTTTTTTTTTTTCCTTTTTTCAATGTCCTGTAATTTTTCACTTGTTTCCTCTACATTTTGAACTTTTACATCTATATGTTACCGTTAAAGTATGAAATCCGTTATTTTATAGAATACCTAGTTATTCCATGAAATAACTGATCGTGTCCGTTAAAGTGTAAAACTCTCTAGTATTTCATGGTTTAACTAGTTATTTTATAGAATAACGATCTGCAGTCCGTTAAAGTGTAAAATAATCTATATCATATATCTCATTCTGATGCATCTGTGGGATTTCAAAGTGCCTGAAGTTGACAGAGGAAAAGGTGAAGCCAAATCTGTTTTAGCTATCATCATAAAAATAACCGAAGAAGGATTTTTCCAATTGGGCACAAGAAATGGCTGCATGAAACAATTATATTCCCGATCCCAGTTCAGTGTCTGCGAACAAAAATTAATTAAAATCGAAGAAGTACCGGATGTAGAAATATCGCTCCGGTCGGTTGCTACAGCTCAAAGTTTAGGTACTGGTCAGGGATTTAAAAAATGTTCGTGTAAAACCCAGTGTGTCAATAAAAAATGTTTTTGTTTTAGAAATAATGTTCTTTGAAATTCCAAGTGTCATTTTAGTAATCCTTGTTGTAACAAATGATTTTAAGGTACGTTTCCATAAATACCATTAATACGATACATAAATTAGATAAATTACTTCTTTTTCATTTTAATTGTCAATCATTAGTTTATTTATAGAATACCTAGTTATTTCATTTGAGATAAATTGTTTATTTTACACTTTAACTCTCTCTCATTAGTTAATTTATAGAATAACTAGTTAAAGTGTCAAATTAATAACATATTACACACTTTAACGGACACGATCAGTTATTTTATGGAATAACTAGGTATTCTATGAAATAACTGCATTATATACTTTAACGGTAACTTATATACAGTCAAACCCCCATTTAGAGAACCTTCAAGGGACCGAAATTTCTGTTCACTATAACCGGGAGTTCACTATATCCGTTCCGCAAACAATTTTAACTAATGGTTCCAAACTTCTTCTTTTTATTATACATTATTTAAATAAATGACCAATAAAAAGAAATACAAAAATGACTGAAAAATAATACGTAGTAACAAATAATGTGTTAACTTGCTTTTATTTCTTATTATTCTTCGTTTTGCGTACAAAAAAAAAAAAAAAGAAATTAGTAATCTTTAGCTGATGCAAGGAAAAATTTGTCCATACATCTGCCTGGGTAGGCCTTTGCGAATGGAAAAGTGTGATAAAAGAAGCAAACAAAAAAAATTCTTATCGCTACTTTCCACTGTATCGATGGTTTTAAAAAAGTATTTATTTTGAAATAAGTATTTATTTTGTATAAGTGTTTATTTTGGAGTAGACATTTCAAAATCATTAAAAAAAATCAGTCGAAGACAGAAAAAAGTTCATAATATCCAACTTCCTCACTTTTTTAGTTTACTATATCTACAAAAAATTACATTATGCGTGTATAGAAAGGCACGGGACCGAACATTTCGTTCACTATATCCGGGAGTTCACTATAGCGGGGTTTGACTGTATATATATATATATATATATATATATATATATATATATATATATATATATATATATATATATATATATATATATATATATATATATATATATACTCATTCAGCCTCATGTTCAATATCAAATTTCAGCAAAGTACAAACTATTTATTCAGAGCTTAGTCATTCTTTTTGGATGTTTTGTTTTCTCTTCATCAAAAAAGATTCTGCAATTCTATATTCATTCTCTTGGAGGTTAATTCTAATTTATGCACAAATACAAGAGAATCCAAATTAAACTTATCCTCCCCCACCTGCTTTTGAGAGAGGGAGGAAGAATAAATTACAATGAGCTTAACACTCTACTCCCAACCCGGAGAATTTATTTCGCTATTTTATTTCTACTCAAAATAAATCAATATATGTCCAGTTATTATTTTTTTGACATTTAAGAACGTAATCTATCGAAAATCTCCCAAAACGATATGGAAAATTGTTAACAAACGTCGGAATATTTAAGCATTTTTTTTTTAATAAATTATTTGTTGAAATTCCAAACGATCGAGTCATTTCTTTCATGAGAATTAAATATTTTAAATATAAATACGAATACAAAAATTAATGTTACTTCGAATGATATTATGGACTACAAATTTTATTCGAATTATATGTTCTGATAACTTAAATAATATATTTACAATATTCATATATTTTTTTCCTATTATTGGGTATGCGTCGTGGGGGCTCAGGAGATAGAGCGTTCGCCTCCAAGTGATGCAATATTGGTTCGAATCTCAGCTGTGGCTTGTTGATGCGAATTGTTTTTCTTCTGTGCAATCGATCATTTGATCGTTTCTGATCAATCATTTGATTATTATGATCAATTTCTGAGTTCATTTGTAGCTATAGTCATAGAATATACATATTCGGTTACTTATACCACAAAATTTTTTTGGATGATGTGACTCGTACACTGTTCAGATGCCCTAAGCTTCGTTCAAAAGTTGTTTTAAAAACATTACTATTGAACATTATTTGCTTGATCTTGTAAAAAATCAAGTTAGCAATGCTTATGCACACAAAAAAAAAATTTAACTTTTGGTCTAATAATCTAATTTTAGTTACTAGAACTTAATCTTTATTTCTTTATTTTATGGTCCGAGAAGATTACCTGGAATATTCAAATTTTCTGGTGTCCTCAATATTTTAAATTACGAAATCGCACACGCGAACGTACTTTTTTTTAATATACATATTTTTTGTCTCGACGGATTTGGATTACTGGCTCTCAAAATACGAAATTGCCGCAATCTAGTAAAAATGGTCCAAATAGTCTGCAGAGCGATAGAAAATGAAGGCTTCTTAACGTTAATTTCAATTTTGCTTTGTTTTGTTTTTCGTGTGTGTTTCGCCATTTCAAAGAAGTTGTATTCTTAAACTCTTATTTTTTTTATTTTCCAAACATATGATAAATATGGACAAAATGTTAAATTAGGATTAATGGATCCAAACTTTGGACTGCTCTCCTGCCTAAACTATCTGGAACATATTTTTCAAATTGTGGCAACCTCCCTTCCATATTTTGAGGGTTAAGAATCTAAATTCGTTGAAATAAAGATATGCTTACATTTTTAAGCATGATTTCGTAACTTACATATCGTTGTCACTAACATAGTTAAGGTTAGGCCCTCGAGCCATTAAGATTGTGTCCTAGTACATGAAACTAAGATTCTTAAATCAAAACTTATTGAAAGTGACATTTTTTTTTGACCTCTGTACAGCAAAAATAAAAAACAGTTCTTCATGATAGAACCGAAATTATATCTTGTCTATTTGCCCTCATTTTAATGTTTTTTGGTTTAATTCTTGTTTAGCACAAAGTTAACACATCCAAAGTAAAATTAATAGATGCTATAAACACATTTAATAGACATAAATTTTATGGACATACGTTTAATAGATATGTTCCAATAAGCCAATTAGGAATTAAAAATAATATACTTCATCTGTTTTTAATCCAGTCTCCTCTTTAATTACCAATATTTGAAAACAGTAATTGGAAATTATGAGGTAATTATTAATAATAACCGAGTTAAGTATTAAAAATAACTCCTGTAATTATAAATAACTGCCATTTTTTTGTCGTATGCCTGTTTATGCAGCGGGGATGCGATTGTTCCTGTTTTTCAGTGGCGCCATCTATGGCCAGAAATTCGACTTCTGCCACGCCATTCACACAACCATAACCCGTTTATAAGGCGGGTCGCATTTTCACACATTCACACACAATGGAGAAAGGACATAGAACACACAGAGAGAGAAAGAAACATTCATGCCTTGCCGGGATTCGAACCCAGGACCTTTCTCATGCAAGGACAGTTCCCTGCCCCCTACACATGCTGGTCGGTAATAACTACCATTAAACATAACTATTAAAAAAATTTTAGTGGTTATTTTTAATGATAGTCGGCTCTTATTAGTAAACACCAAACATTATTGATGGAAAATCATATTGTAATAACCGATTGATATGATAACATTGAGCATTATTTATAACATTTACCTAAAGACGGGTTAAATATTATAATAATTTTTGTTTAATTACCTTAACCCGAAGCAGGGATGCCATCCCCTATGCGGAGGATCAAAATTGTGATGGCATATCTTCGGATCATCCTCAGGGATGTTTTCCAGACCGTCGCCAATAGCCCATTGTGCAGCTCTAGTACGACGTAAATGAACTACAACTACAACAACAACCTTAACAGCTTGATATATTTATATAGGATGTTTCAAAATGACCGCTATTACCTTAACCCAAAGCAGGGGTACCATCCTCTCTGCAGAGGATCAAAATTGTGATGGCATGTCTTCGGATCATCCTCAGGGATGTTTTCCAGACCGTCGCCAATAGCCCATTGTGCAGCTCTAGTGCGGCGTAAATGAACTACAACTACAACAACAACCTTAACAGCTTGATATATTTATATAGGATGTTTCAAAATGACCGCTATTACCTTAACCCAAAGCAGGGGTGCCATCCTCTCTGCAGAGGATCAAAATTGTGATGGCATGTCTTCGGATCATCCTCAGGGATGTTTTCCAGACCGTCGCCAATAGCCCATTGTGCAGCTCTAGTGCGATTTAAATGAACTGCAACTACAACAACAATCTTAACAGCTTGATATATTTATATAGGATGCTTCAAAATGACCGCTATTATTGTGTATTTATTTGAATACTTGGCAAAAAATTAAAACAAAAGATGATATGCATTGAAATTAGCAAATTAATACTTAATTGGTGTTTTATTTTTTTTTTTTTTTTTTCGTTTTTTTTTCTTTTCTTTTTTTATAAGGTTTCTATTAAAAGTAAATACCTTAAATAACGGTTCATCTTCCTGAATGTCATTGTGATCAAATTTTCAAAACATATTAAACTAGAACTGTTATTTAAAAAAAAAAAAAAAAAAAAAAAAAAAAAAACAGATTTTGAGGATGAAATTTTGTTGCTACAGAGGAAAAAGATTTCAGAAATGAAAAAGCTGGCAGGCAGCTACGCTTAAAAATACTTTCATTTTTATAAGGACTAGTTTTAAGCGTTTCTTTCTTTCTTTCTTTTTCTATCTTTTCTGAAATTATTACATATATTTCAGTATTTAAGGACAAAATTTCTAATGAATTTGTATTATAAATACATTATTGATTGATAGATTATAGGCATAAAAGATAGAAGGTAAGATATCCAATCACTCAAAAAATTTTTCTTTTTTTTTAAATTCATAAATTTGATAATATCTGTACAAAAATACCATTTTTGTTTTTTTTAGTAGAAATCTTGATTAAACAAAAATCCTTTATTCATACTTCTTTTCAAGATTTTTTTTTAAATCATTGAAACGAAACTTTGTCAATAAATTTATACTTTTGTTTTAAACATTTACTTTCCTCGGGGAAGAAATTTGTCATTAAAAGGACAGAGAGGAGAGAAAGAATATTAATCGGTATAATTTGCTAATTGTTTCTTTGCTTCTATTTGCATATGCATATACTCGTTTTCATCCATTGTGTCACAACCATTTTTTTAAAGTGTTCATTTTCCGACTTTCTCCTTAAACATGTTCAAATTGCATAAAAGAACAAAAGAAGGGAAAAAAATCGTCTGCAACAAAGAAAAGCAAAACTTTTTAGAAGAAGTTCAGTAATAAGAACATATTAAATAAAAAAGTTTTTTAATTTTTTTTTATAAATTTTCATTTCAGCAATTATACGATTCTCTTTTCTAAAGCCGACGGGGAAAATATAATATCTCTTTTTCCCTTTTCCCCTACTCCACTACATATACTTTCCAACTCAATACACATATCAGAATATTCCATGCATCCCCCCACCCACTTCTTAAAAGGAGAGAAAAAAATGAATGAAAATTTAAACATAGAACACTAATCTGAATAATTAGGTTTTTGTCAGCCAGTACCGCGTACAGCTGTAATCACACTATCCAATAAACAATGAGACGGCTGATTTGCATTGCTTATAAGCGCCAACAGAAGCTCTCACTCATTCTTTGTAATTTTTATATTTTTTCAGAATTTGGATTCACTTAAATTAAAAAAAAATGCCCAGGGTATTTTTTTTTATTTCATTTGTTACGAAGTCGAGTAGAAACACATTTATACGCCTTATTAGAACATTCTTGTCCTTTCTTCGCATAATTTTGCAAGTCTCGGAAATTATCTTTTGCGTATTGCCAGGTAATTGTTAAACATGTGACATTCTGGGATCTGGCAATATGTGTAGGGATTCGAATTCTCATTCCGATTTTCAAGTTTTTGCTCCTCCCACTTGGATTAGAACTTTAATTTAAGCGCACGGGGTCGCAACAGTCCGAAAATTCTCCATTTTATACATAAAAGGAAATGATGAGTTTACTTTCATTTAACAGCAATGGTTTTTCAAACAAAGTTGGCAATATTAAAATGTCTTGTCGACTAAAGGTTACAATGTCTACTGTGAAACGAATAAAATAATTTGAAAAGTGAGTAATTATTATTTTTTCAAATTTAATTTGAAATGTCTTTTATGTAGAATATATCTTATGTATTTTGTGAACAGGAATTAATTAAGGTAATTTTAGTATTAGTTCAAATGTTACGTAATTTTCTTTAAGAATTAGTTATAATTGAAAACTATTATTATTTTTCTTGTATTCCTTTTTTATAGTTTAACTTTTTTTTAAGAATGATGTAATTAAAACTTATAAATACTAATTCCAAATCTAACAAAGTAGTCTTTTTCGTCTGCCTTAATATTTTTTAGCTTATTTGAAAAATGTTATTTAAAATGTTAAAGGTTGTTTTAAATTTACTTATACCTTTATTTAAGTGTATACATCTTTAATTTATTTGTCTGAATTGAAATAATGCAATTAGATAATAGAAGGAAGTTTTTTACGATGATGATTATTAGGATCTTAAAATGCTTTTTTAGGGTCCTCTGACTACTAAGAGGTTGTCGTACATTAACATTTTAACTAAGATGATTTTGATAAGTTTACGCAATTTGATTTATCGGGATAAACGACAGGGAAGAAATTATGAAGAAATTTTTTATGATTATTTGTTTTAGAGTTACCGTATTTAAATTTTAATTAAAATGATTACGATTTCACACAATTTGATTTTTCGGGATATATGGCAACATCGTAAAGAAAACTTTTTAGGATCCTTGGTCTTCGTGTTCTTAACCTTTATTAAAATTTCAATTATCATGATTATTCTAAACTAATACAATTCGACTTATCAGGATAAACTGCAACCTCTAAAACAGGAGAATTTTTAGCAGAATAATCTATATAAATGAAGTGGAATATTTAGATGTATGTGCGTGTGTCTATGTACCTTATATAAATTCGCAATTCTAAATCAATTCATAAATTTCGTGTATAAACGTTCGTCACGAATAAAATAAACGTAAATAATTCCGTGACGTATGATTATGACGTCACTGAATTCATATTTTGAAGGGTATATGAAACTATGCGTTTCTAGCATTGATACTTCGCTTTTAAATCTCTATAAATTTTAATGTTGGAAACTAAACAAGAAGTCTCTAAATTGTTATCTATTGAACTTTAGAAAAATTCTGGTAATTTTTTAATATAATAAATTAAATGATATTATTACATGCGTGCCAATAAATTAGAAACCTTAGTTTATTTTTTTTAATTTTTCTTATTTATTTATTTACTTATTTATTTATCATTATTATTTTTTTGGAGGGGAATTCCTTTTACACAGATAACGATCCATATTTATGAGGGCATTGATTCTACAAATTTCAGGAAAGCATTTATGTCCAATACATTGGCTACACTGACTTTAAATTAGATGGAAGAGGAGATTGCTGTTGGATGTGAGTTTCCAGCATGTCCTAAATATTTTTATTAGGTTACGTTATGGATTTTGTGGTGGCTAATGAAAGTGCTAGAAGTCAGAATGTTCATTGAACCAATTTGTACGTTTTTGGCTCAATGTACTATTCCATTATCGTCTATGAAGTATTCGTAACTTTCGGTGCAAAAATGTAACATTCTAGGATGAATTTAATTTGCTTATATGCCCAGGTGCTCGATGACTTTTTGTTTATCCTTGAGAAAAATCGAGGCTCCACTCCATACCAGCAGAACAGGTTTCATATCATGATACCCCCAAAGAATATATAAGAATACAAAGAATACACTTATAATACATTCTTTGATACACCAACTCATCTTGCTCAGTTAGAAAAAGGCATGAGAAAATCTCTCAAGTTTCTAATTCATTGGCAAGTGTGTGTATGCATATTTAACCTTTTTTTTTTTGCTCAGTGGGATTTCTAACTTATATTGTGGTAAATTCAACAGTATGAAACCTTAACGAAATATTAGTTCGCCGAAAATGATAACTAAAATATTCGTGTCTTTACTAATTTTTTTCCGAAATATTACAATTAAGTTATTTGGGTGGTAAGAAAAAAAAATGTGTTGAGAAGCTAAATTATTAGAGAAAAAGTTCTTATTCGTACATGTGAACCGTAAAAATGTGCCATACTGTTCTTGATCTCAATGATACTTCATTAATTTTGGTAGGCGGTATAGCTCTTATTAGGTTAATTGGTGTTTTTTTAACATGTCCTAATTGTTCGAATGCACCAAAGTACTTGCAGGTTTTGATAGGAAATAAGGTTTTCTCGGCCAGGAAAGACAGGAATAGGTACCAGAAGAAATTGTTGATTATGATAATTTTTGACTGTGAAGATTGACTTTAAATAACTGCATTATGCCAAATGATACGGAACATAATTAATCTTTATTTTGATGTGATGAACTTTTAAAAACTTCTTATGCTCAATTTAATTAACGAAAAAAAAACAGGAAGGAAAACACATAATAAAAAAAATAGCAAACATTAGAATTGTTTTCACTTAATTAATTGTGTCCGTACTTGTCTTCCAGTTCTGTGCATGATTTCGTAGAGTTGATTTATGACAATTTATTGATTATTTACCTTTTTTTCCAGCCTGTAAAAAAAAAAGGTATTCAACTAGTAATTAGATACTTTATAAACAAATAATCTTTATTTTTTTCTTCATTTTTTTTTCCTCTCCCGTTATCTTTTTATTTATAAAAATATCGATTTTTATATCGACTATCCATAGCTGAAAAGAAAGAACGAAAAAAAGATTAATGAAAGGCAACTACGGGGATAGGTGATCGGAGATTCCTAAAACAGCGGTCCCCAAAGGGTGTTCAGCGGGATCCCACGGTTCCATGGAAAAATTGCAGGGGCTCCGAAAAGTAGGGTTTGATTAAGCAGCAGTAATAATATTTATATCCAATCCAGAGTACATTACTTATTTTGATTGTTTTTTTGAGAACTTATTTATGTGAAATGCCAATAAAAAAGTAACAAAATTTAAAAATAGTAATATATTTTCTTCAATAACGATATATTGAATAAATCATGAAGAAGATATGCTATTATAAAAAAAAATTCAATAAATACTTCTCATCGAGCTTTTCAATTCAAAATAAAATAACTAAATTCAAGAATAGAGACACTTTTCTGTGATAACTATTATCAACGCTTATAACAGTTTTTCCTTGAAAACCGTAATTCAGCTTATTTTATTCATTTTCGGCTTGTGCATACATCAAGAACAAATTCAGAATACTAAATACTTCATTCTTCATAATAAATATTGTCCAACAATTAATAATATTATTTTTGGTTAGTATCTTCACAGTTGCTAATGTGCCGTGGTTCCGCTAAAACAAGCGTGATCCTTTAGGGTTCCATTGAAAGTCGGGGTAAAACTAAATTGTGAATGGTTTAACCTGATGATCGCTTTCATCTTCTAACTAGCAATCGAACTTAACGAAAGGATGTAAAAGTTTTTTCTTGTTAGTGAAAATGAATTTCAACCAATTTAAATTCGAGACAGGAAAATTTGATCTTAAAATAAAAGGGATTAGAAATTATACATTATTTTGGGGAAAAATTAGTTAAAATTTTTATAATTAAAAATATATTTACAATATATTAAAGAAACATTTACAAAAATGTATATGTTTAATAAATATATTAGTTGTATATTGTTTAAAATTTATTTTTCCTTCAAAAAAAGAAGAAGAAAAAAGCTCAAATAACTGTAAAGATGTTGCAACTTTTGTTTTCAGCCACTTGTTTGTTGAATTGTTGGATAAAATTGTTTTTGAGAAACGAATTTTTATTACAATAAATTTTGTACTCTATATATGGTTGTACAACGAAACAAATTTATTTCTTTAAATTCATTCTTATTGTGAACTTACGAATTTATTGAGCTGGTCTTGTAAAGTTCTGAATGGAATCAGTCAATAAGCATTAGAAGTACACTGTTCGCTTGCAACATAGCTGTCAATTCTACTGGATTTACCAGCAGACTACTGGATTTTGCCAGTTTTTCCAAGTCTACTAGTTTAATGAAAATTCTTCTGGATTTTTTACATTTTAATATATGTCCTAAAATTAAATAAGTTTCCTAAAACAGTTCCTATTGAAATAGAATTTTTACACAATTTATTGCTTGCTTGAGTGTTTAAATTAGTATTACTAATACATAATGGGCCAAGCCTCATTCATAGCAATCATTTTATAGCTTTTCTTTTTAACCTGAAATTTTCAGTTTATTTTTATTCAGAATTCCCTTTTTAAATTAATTGAAAAATCTTTTGCCCATCAAAATAATAAATTAATTTTCTATTACTATTCAAAGTAATGAGTTAACATAATAAAAAACATTTCAAATTAAAGTTCATTTAGTGTCGATCATAAGTGGGAAATATTGTAGACCATTTATAGTTATTAGTGCAGTAACGCTTTGTATTTTGATGACAATAAAAATTCCTAAAATTCCCTATATGTAAAATATTTAGCATATTATGTGAAACAGAAATTTATATTATTTCGTAAAGTCTACTGAATTTTTCTGAAGTATGTTGGCAGGTATGCTATTATAGAAACTTCCTATTTTACTGAACAAATTTTGCATACTAACAATATGATATATATATTTTTTTAAATATTAATTTTCAAAGCAATTGTTTCGTATGAACTTCAAAAATTTTTTTTTAAACACCCAGCCCCTCCGTACGAAGCTTAACAACACAATTGAAATGCTTGAGTCAAACGCACGATTGTTTGGAGTAAATATGCTCAGTTGTATTGTTTTGTTTTTCATTGTATGAACATTTCGTTGCAAGAGTGTTACCATTTTCTAGCGCTAAAACAACAAACAACATTTTTGAATACTAGTTTTGAAAAGCTGAATTTTTTAAAAGTTAATGAGCTTGTAAAATGATTTCATGCGTTCTACTTACATATTTGCATTCTTTAACTGACAATTTTAGTTAAGTAAAATATTTTTTTCGTCAAAAATAAATTTTATAGTTAAAAATTTCAAAAATTTTAGCATCTGTTCTTACTTTTGATAGCTGATAATAAATAAAAAAAATCCAAGTTCAGTCGGTTATTTCAAAAACACACTCAAACAAAAAATTTCCTTTGCTATAATATTTATTGTTCTATGAGCATCAAAAAATAGCTTTATCAAAATAAAATTATTAATAGTTTTTTATTTTCTTTGCTCCATCTGTTTTTCAATTCGACCATTGCACGTTTTGTGTAGGTTAATTATGCAATAAGGTTAATCAACACAAATGAATTCTCGATCTTTTGAATTTTGATTTTTTAGAACTTTTTTGAAGCAAATATGTGCAAAGAGACTTAGCACATACTTGCTCCAAAAAAAAGTTCTTATAATATTGAGAGAGACTCTCAATATTGTGTGTGTGTATTTGTATAACTGAAGAACTTGGAACAATATTGTGATAAACCATACTTTTTCTAAAGGTAATATTTTTACACCAAGCTCATCTTAAATATTGTTTTCAGATAAGAGTTTTACAAGTTTCTGAAATTAACACTAGATTACAACACAATACATTTAATCATCTCATTTCTTACTTACTTAAAATTAATGATATTTTGCAGCATAAACTCCTCCCTCAACAATAAAAATGAAAAAAACGTAAAAATATTGCTTAAATTATATTCCAAAACGCCCTTCATTTATTGTCAGCCAGGCATTATTTAACATTAGATTGCCTATGGAAGTCATTTTGACTGCTTTTAATTTCAATTGGAAAAACAATGATGTATATAATGACACAATTTCTTAGAATTTTGCGACTTTTTGTACAACATATAATTTTTTTATTGTTAATATTTACTAATAACTTGTTATATGACTGTAAATAATATAAAAAAATGTTAAAAATTAATTTTAAACAAATTTATTTATGCCTTCACAATTTTGACTGCTTTTGGGCAATATAGGTATATTATACTAATTTTCCGTTTTTCTAGTGTTAATACAAATAGCATGTTTCTTTCACTTAGTTTACTTAGTTTATTTCACTTAGTAGTCAAGTTAGCTTTCAATGAGTCTATGTTCGTTCTAAGTTTTTTATTTGTAAGCTCAGTAATACAAGGTTTTTCGTAACGGCCACTCTTACTGCGTATCTTTAGAATCCTTTTCAAACAGAAAAATGAAATGTATAAACATTTGGTGTCACATATAATTATCAAGCGATGAAAAAACAAAAACAAAATTGCAATCGAACTCTTAACTAATCACTACTGAAAAAGGCTTAAAAGGAATTACCGAAATTTATTTGTTTGACGGCGAAAACAACGAAGAGTTCTCAGCAGATTATTGGAAATACCCACACTGAATTTCATCAGGAAATCAAACTGATTTTGATATTTTTAGTCCTGCTTTCTTCAGTTTATTCGTAACTGTTTTTCATCATCTTTGCTTAAATATTAACTCGCGACCCTTCTATGTGTAACTGCCGTATTTGAACTTGCTTCTTTGTGAAAGATTTCCAGACTCCATTAACTCTCTGCTCGGATATTCATGGCAAATATATTGAAGCAAATATAAAGTAGCTGTGAATGATGGTACATGTAGTTAGGCAACGAAATCCATTTTGTTCCCAAGTCTGTTATTGATAGAGTCCAACTATCTAACGTAATTAGAAAGTTACGGCAAGAAGCTTCAAAGCTGTTTAAAAGAGAAAGATTTCGGAATCGTTTGTCACACTAGGCGCAGTTTATCTTTAGCTTCTCTTTTTTAGTCCGTGTTAAAATATGGAAACAACACCTCCTACAAGAAAGAATGCCTTCGCGTGGGTTACCATAAACGAAAAATCCGATCTTTGGTATTCCAAACGTTGTGACATTTCTTTACCCACCCCACTGCGCAGTTTATGTTCGCTCCTTCGGACTGCTAAAGTGATCCGTACGAAGACCTTCTCTCTTCTAGCAAATGTTGAGCGAGCTGAAATTCGTTTTCTGATTTTACTAGCCAAAGGATATGCCAAACTTCACCATGCTAGTGCTAGTGATTAACTTATTTACCTTTTTAAATATAAAAAATGTAGCTTACTTTTTAGTTCATTTGTAAACTTTTATTCAAGAAATAACTTTTTAGCGAGATATCCATCTGACGTTCTAGCAAAGCAAATAATTGCTTATTTGACATATGATGGCATAAATAACTTTATAAAAGTACCAAGCAAAGCTATCATAATTTTTAAAAGCTAATTATTTCTCAAAATTTACTGACATTTAACGTTATTTTTTTTAAAAAAAATAAGTACTTTGAATACTTAAGATTAATTTTCACAGCAAGAAAAAAAAAGAATACATACTTAAAATTTCGAAATTCCGCTGATTAAAGATGCCTTGTTGATCTCCCTATGTAAAATCTACAGGGAAATTTTTGCTTTGTACTCGTAAACTTTGGTTCCAAGCCAATCACAGCTTGTACCAAAAAGCCTGTATGTTAAAGGTATCTATATTTTACTAAATTTGATACTCAGACTTTCGTTTCTTATGGTTCATCAGAGCTTGTGAAGTGAATGATTTTCATACAATATTATGTAGTATAACCATAAAAGTATTTTCATGTTATTTTTAGTGAGAAGATTCTCTTCGCCCTTGAGATTATGTATAGATATTTGTTTCCTCTTTTGGTCAGCAAAGACAAGCAGTGGTAAATATTATTTTATAACACTTTTATTATTATTATTATTATTATTATTATTAAAAATATTCTTACACTTTCAAATTAAATGCCACCGATATTAAAACTGTTGTTAATTCTTGCAGAAGAGTACTTAAAAAAAAAATAAAAAAAAAAAGCTAAATCGATGCTCGTGCCTGGGCAAAAATTTTTTCCCCTTAAAACCTGTACCCTTTCTTTAGATCTGTTCAGCAAATGTAATGTTTCTCGCTGAAACTAATGTATTTTTAATATGAAAATATGTTTGGCTACGTATATTAATATTTTCAACGTATTCTCTTTTAATTCTCTATTTTTTTCTCAACGTATTTTCTATTCTCTCAACGTATTCTCATTTTTTCTCTACTTTTTTGTAGGTATCATTATTTAACAGTGATAAAACTAATATTTTTAGTTAAAATTGAAGATTGTAACCGGGTGTTTGATCCTGATGTTGCATTAGTAATGAGCAACTTAGAATCCGAAAGAAAATTAAATAAATGAACTGAAAAACGATATCAGATTTTATTATAGCATTAGAAATTGTAGAAAAAGAAAAAAAATTATTAAGAGCTTGTACAGACAGTAAACTAATAAAACTCTCCCTGCAATAAAATTATATCGATAAAATGTCGTTTCTTTTACCACTTTTGTTGTTAAATTTTGCACTAAACAATCCTCATTGCTCATGCAAGTTTCATAAAATAATAATAATGATAGATAAATAAATAAAGGCTTAGATACATTGAGAAGTTTTCTAACAGCTGAAAGGAGTTGAAAAAAATAAAAACCTCTTTTTGTCTAACAAAATTAGACTTTTGATTCGAAAAAATTAATAACCAAAAAAAAAAGAAGTTTTTTTTTCATAGAGAGCTTTGTTAGTTCCTTTTAAATGGTACCTAAAAGTAATATTCTTTATACGTAAAAACGCTTATAACTTTGAAACTATTCGTTCTATTGACTCGTGTACGTAGCCCTTCGAGCCTACGTAAAAGAATTACATAAGAGGCAATCTCCCCCTTTTGCTTCTCTTGTTTCGATAGCAATTTAAGATTCGTAAATAGGTACAAGTACAAAATTGTACTTTTTGCGCATAAAATCTATATAACGTCTTAACCATTTATCCGATCGTTTCTAAATTTGATCTCATTCAATTGAGTGTCCATAATTACATTGGAGACAATGATTCACTTGCCTGTTAAGAAGAAATTTAATCTCTGCCTCAAAAATGCCTTATATATAAATTTTTCCGAGGAAACTTTTCTTCTTATTATTATTTCTTGCCTACTCCGAAATAAAACCTGCTGTGGGATATCAACTTGGTGTTACTAGGTTAAAAAATAAAATAAATAAAATAAAATTTTGTAAATCATGACTGAATAGTTCGAATTTTTCCTTTTTACCATTAATCTAAGATATTCTCTTCTAGAAAACTTAAAAGTTGAAACATGTCCTGGATCGATCGCATCACTTCCGTGTCCAATTCTGACGCCAACTGAGGATGACGACAGATCTTTGGCAGCTTTTTGGTACAAGGATGATCACGTGGCACCTTTTTATATGGTGGATGGGAGATCCAGTGCTTCCATTGAGCAAGGGATTCACAGGCGGCTTTCTTCTTTGGGCAATCGATCCACTTTTGATGTGACAACCACACCAGCTGTCCTTCTTGTGAGCGTCGAAAATAAGGAGGATGCTGGGACTTATGTGTGCAGAGTGGATTTTTACAAATCCAATCCAAAACCATCCGTTGTCGAATTAATTGTTCTGCGTAAGATACATACTTGTTATTGATTTACATCTGAGTAATGCCGAAAAATTATACATTGATCTTTCTGATCAGTGTAATACCCCTTTTCTACGAGCGGCAGATAAACTAGATTGCTAGTAAGCTAGATCAGGGGTTTCCAACTTACATGAGGCCGGGGGCCACAATTAAAAACATAAATCAGATGGCGGACCGCAGCGTTATAAAAATTTTATGTGGGGGCTCTTTTATATTTGAAGGAACATTAAATACGTATTACTGTCAGATTTTTACCAAGTTGTACAAAACAAAAGCATTGAATTACAAATTAAAATAAGAAGTAGATTTTTAAAAATATTTAATTGCATGTTAAAAATTCGGACAACAATAACTTTAATGTGCACCTATGTATTAAACAATTAATGTGCAACAGATATCTAATTGTTAAGATATAAAAGTTTAAAAAGGTTGGTATTAAAACTTTCATAGTAGCACACAAAATGTTCAATGACAAAATTGAGGTTTGTCTGCTGCAACCATCAGAGAATAGATATTTACAATTAAAATTTACAAATTCGTGTGTGTAAATATTTTCGTCCAAAATGAGTGGTTCCAAAAAGTTAAATCGGAGAATTTCTTCGAGAAAATTTCTGGTACACACATGCTAAATTATATTCACAAAATGTAAAAAAAATTAAATAAAAAAGAGCAACATATACAATTATTTTTGTATTTGAATAAATATCTTCTTGGATGCAAAACCTGAAAATATATTTTTTTGCATCTATGGTATGTTAAACTTCACAGAAACGAAGAAATTAGGTTTTAATTAGCGAGAAAAGTATTTTAAACCCATACAGATTTTTTACGAAAATTGTCCGCAAAAAAATGACGACTAATATATTTTAGTTCGCGGGCCGCCAGTTGAAAACCACTAATCTAGATCATACCAAATCCGATCATCAAAAGAGCGTTTCCATTTATGTACTCTCGAACTGGATTTTACTAGAAATTGCATCTGGTACCAAGATTATTTAGGGTCAATTATGCTGAGGAAAATTAGCTATAGAGCTATATTAGCTATATTACAAGTGATCAAAAGGATTCGAAACCTAAAGTAAAACTCCATTTTGCGTATTTGATAGTCATTTCATTTTGATTTGTTTTGTTGTTATACTAAATTTTCTCTCCATTGCTCATTATTCAACATTTTAATTCGAGATATCATAATTTTCTTTGCCTTAATGACAAAAAATGTAATAGCAGAACAGAGAATTTGATTTATTTCATTAAGCGAAACATAATCACTTACTCAGTAGTAAAATTCCTTAACTTCAGTTGAATAGCAATCGGTGTTTTGTTAACTGAATAAAATGTCACATCGTTATTAATTTTTTGATAAAACTTTTCATTTCTTTTTGCCTTCAACGAATCATTCTGGTGTATTTTCCACAAATTAATTAAAAGTTCAGTTACCCTTTATGACTAAGAAGCTTTCTTTTGCTTATCATCCGCTTTTCGTTTGCGAATCTCGGTTTGTGCGGGCTAATCTAGTTTTTCAAACTGCATCAACTACAATCCAGATCACCCAGACTTAATTCATCACATGACCTACTCAAATCCAGAATACACTTTAACCCGGGATTTACTTGGGCTTGTAGAAACACGGTTTAAGAATTTGGGCCATTCTCATTGAATGCAATTCGCATATGTGATCGAACGCGCACATGCGAATTTGAATGTAGTTAGATGGGTTTCATCTGAATTATTCTACACACCAAAATTTTAAACTGCCCGCTTGTTGCAACAAGCGGGCAGTTTAAAATTTTGGTGAAACTTATAAATAAATTAAACTTGCTTTCAATTCTTTTCATAATTATTTTAATGCAAAATAAGTGAAAATAAAGTACATTACAATATACTTTAAAATTTTATTGAGAAATGTGGGGAGACAAAAAAATCTTGATAAAATTAAAACAATATCACGTAGTTCTTTTTTTTTACCCCCACTGGATTTTGGATCTGGAGATTTTGTAAATAGTTTCACGGAATCTCAATGTATTCCAATGCTGATCTTCGCAATTACACTTTGCTTTACGAATGTCATATTTTTAGACTTTAAACGCATAAATCTCATTTAAAAAAAAAGTCAAGTAACCCTCCAAAGTAAAATAATTCCTTACTATTTACTTATTAAAGTAATTTTTGGTGTAAGTAAGCTTAAATTTAAATAAAAATAAAAATTGGATATCACGGACGTAACATCCAGTTTTAAATTTAAGAAAAAAAATTTAAACTAACGTTTCTAAAATTTCGAGAAAATGTAAATTACATCAAAAGTTATTTTAATAAATATTATTGGAACTGCTTTTTATTTTTTTCTGTCTGAGTTATGTGTTATTAAAGTCTGCAAATATGACATTTGTAAGTAAGGGAATTGTCTTAAAGTTGCTATCCAACAGGTTCACAATAGTTTATCATTCTATAAATTTTTCTTCCTCTAATTTATTCAGATTTTTCTCTTTTTAAATCGTCATCTGATAAAATAACCGCAGTTTACAAAAATGCATTCTATTATGAGTACAAAATCTTGATTTTTCAAAAACAAAGAATATATATATTTATAAAATATTAAAAAATAAATAAAATTAGGATCTTAGAAAAAATGAAATGAATTAGGAGGGAAAAAATGAAAATTAAGTGGAGTTCCAGGCAGGACCTCATTATCGCCTAGGCCCCACAATTTCTGAGTGACTTTAAAAATTAGTAAAAGGTCTAATGAAAGGTGGCCTAGCTTGTGTTGGTCTAAGTATTAACTAAAAAACAGTGACTTTTGGTAAAAATTACTGATTTCAAATGTTTGTGGCCACCAAACTATTTTTATTTTGATATAACATTGTTTGGTTGTTTTATATTTTGCTTTAAATTATAGATACATAAACTTTATCTTAGAAAAATAATCATCAATTGTCTGCCTTCGAAATTTCTTAGGATGTTTCTCTTTAATCATGCAGTTCAATACATTATTTTTCATTGTTAGGACTACTTTTCAATAATTTAATTTCACAATATCTTGTAAGGGGCCCGGAAAATTTGGTGGACCTTGGGCCTGAATTTGTCTTGATCGGTCCCTGGTTCCAGGCTCAGGTCCCAAAAAGTACCGACAAGTTTTTCCCAGACAACAATTTTCTCAAATTAGATCTTTAATTATTTTGAAAAAGCTAGAGAAATTACGTTTTTTTGATCAAAATAAACTTGATCATTTATTTATTATTCCGATTAAATGGAATTCCGGATCGGCGTCCCGTTTCCCAAAAGTTCCGACGCGTTCTTCTCCGACTAACCCTAATAACATTTCCTTTGAACAGATCCTTTAATAATTGTTTTGCAAAAACTGGAAAAATTTCATTTCTTGATAAAAAAGCAAGTTCAAATTGATTATATAAAACAATTTCAATACGATCAAGCAATTTAACGAAATATAAAAATAGGATTTAGAATCTAAAACCGAAAATAATCCGTTGGTGAAATAGCTTCTTCTGAATTGAAAATATACTAAAAAGACTGGCGTTAAAACGTGTGATATTAAGTTTAAATAAAGATCTAATTTCTATCTAAAAGTACGCTGTAGATTTTCGAAAAAACGTATCTTATTTGATTTAGATGATAATTTATTTATTTATTTTTTTGGTTATGTAAAGAAACAGAAAACATAACTTAATTGCCTACCTTTAATATAAATAAACTTCCGAAATTATTTATGACCAATTCAAAGATTTAATAATGTATTTATTATTTATAAAAAATTGCAATTAATGTGTATTCTTAGCAAGTAAATTTTCAAATTAATTTTTTTATAAATCTAAAATTTATTTTGAGCTCATTTAGGTTGTAGGTTACAGTCTGTATACTTTCGATGTATTCTATTTTAACACCAGCGGTGATCAGCTGAAAGATTATGGATTTATGGCTATCAAGTTTATAATTTTGCAATTTTGAATCCTCCCCCCCCCCAAAAAAAAAAAAGATAAGGGAACTCTGGTCCAAGAGCAATCTGATAAACTTTTTGATGGAACTAACTCACTTTTGCAGACGCAGAGAGGATATATACGAAAACCTCCCGCAGTTAGCCCAATGACAAGACAGGGGAGATTCTAATCTTTGCTCAATCTACAAATGGAGAAGCAATGTGGAGGGGGCAAGCCGCGAGTATCACCCGGATTAGAATGGGGGTCACTTTATCTAGAGGCAAGCATCTATCTCCCGAACCATCCAGTTTCTTATTTAGGAATATTTCATTAAACCTGGTGAGCGAGTTACTGAGTCCTTAGATGAAATCTTTTCACTTATCTAATCAACATTATATTCAGATTATCGTTAGTTTGGAGTTGATATCTTTATTATATATTTCATGATTTATCTATTTATTGTTTAGGAATCCATATTTTTATGCATTTATTTATTTATTTTGTTGAAATATTGACTTAATTGTTTTTAAATTTTTTTTTAATCGTTTGACAGCCCCTACACCAAAGTTAATTATTTATGAAGGTGGCTCAATGCTTACCGGTATAGCTGGACCTTACAATGAAGGTTCTGATTTGGAGCTCTCTTGTGAACTGACTGGAGGTAATTATGGTTACGTTATCTCCTTTAGTGTCATTATAAAAATAAAGTTTACATTGTCACTTTATTTTCAAATCGTAAGATCTAGGTAGGAATATTTTGAATTATTGAAAACAATTTAGATTTGAAGGATGTTTAGTTACTTAGACATGCATACAGAAAATAAAAATGGATAAATTGTGCAACGGTACTTACAAATACCTTCCCTAAGCAGAAAAATTTCTCAATAAGAGACTCTCTCTATAATATATATATACACTGAGTGGCTAAATTATTATGACCACCCCTTCAGTACGGCGCAATACGCCCCTATACTGCGCAATGTGCGTCGAACAGTCCGTTCAGAGACGTTCACAGTTGCTCCTTGATTAAGATCACTTGCAATTTGTCACACTGTTGCTATCCTGTTGCTCTGCACAACCCTGGCCAGCCTTCTCTCTGACGACCACAAGTCTGACGTTGAGACCCGGTTTTTTGCTTGATTGTCCATTCTTTGTACACATTAACAACTGCTGCTCTAGAACACTCCACAAGTGCAGCCGTTTTGCTGATACTCGTTCCGACACATCTCGCACCCACAATCATTCCACGTTGAAATTCAGTTAAATCACTTTTCTTTCCCATATCTGAGCAAGCAACACAGTATAACTGATTACTCACTTGTCCAGCATTCCCGTGTTATAGTTATCTTGCCCTCTAGCGGCAGCGCTGTGACGCAATAACTCATTTGCATAAAACTCTGAGGTGGTCATAATAATTTGGCCACTCAGTGTATATATATATATATATATATAAGTTCAAAATGAAGAATAAAGCAAAGAAAAATTATAGACATATGAAAAAAAGGGGGGTGGGAAATAATAAGTAAAAAAATAACAAACATTTTATTAAAAAAAAATAAAAAAATATTCTCTACCTATAGCAACTCTTCGCATGCTATAGGTAGAGATTTCTGCTAGAGAATGGCATACATTTAATAATTACTTGTTTCGAGGGGTCATTTGCGTGTGGATAGTCATAGGGGATAGAAGTAAGTTTTGATTTTTTAACAGATTAAAATTTTTTTAAGTTAGGAAATTATATGTAACTCAAAACTGCATTAAACAGAGTTCTTAAAGAAAGCGTGGTGGAAATTTCAAAAAGAAATTTTTGTTGATAATTAAGCACGAAAAATATTATGAAAGGGGAAAATATGGGCTAGATATATAATCCCATTCAACTGAGCAGAGGTGGAGAGGAAAGGGTAGTGTCAGGACATGGAAGAGTGGCGATCCGAATAATGTTATTCATATTACAAATAACAACATAAACTGCTTTTTATTTTAATATTTTTTGCTTATTTTCACAGTTGAGTCGGGACCTATGCAAGTATTATGGATGATAAAAGGGATGGTTATTGACTCTACGTTTAAAGTGCTTCCTAATGGAAAACGGAGGAATGATTACTTAATTCGAAGTTTGGAAAGAGTTTTATGGATGGTGAATATTACATGCCTAGCAGCCAAGCATTTGAACTCAACATCGAATCCCTTCCTCACAACATCTATACAGCTTGATTTATATTGTATGTTAGTGTCTTATGTTCTTATAAATAATTTTAACAATCTGAATCATTTTATTTGGTATTTTACCATATTTTCTTTAAGTGCCAGTCTTTAAAATAGTTAGTATACTCTACGTTTGAGTTCTAAAATTTTACCAAATGGTTTTAAAATATCGATTTTTTTTTTTAACGAAATAACGTAGCTCATGTTCTACAACATTTGAAATTAACATTTAAAAATTAATATCATAAATTTGTACAGCGAAACCTATATCTTCATAACATATATATTTTCTGCGATTGGCATTTTGTAAAAAGGTGCTATGTAAGTAATTTCTATTTGTTGTTTAACTTTTAACACAACAAATGATGTTAGAAATTTAAAGTTAACGCTCTGTTTTTAAATGAAAGTTGGAACTTTTTGTTAGAAGTGAGATTAATTGAATTTTATTTATTTAAATAGAAAAATTTTCATAAAAAATTTCTTGTAAATCATATTAAATTTAAGTATATATTATATTAAATATTGCTAAGAGCAATAACAATTCTAACAAACTTCGATTCTAATGATTTATGTTAAAAATTATAATTTATAATCCAAATTCAACTCTTTTGTTTCTTTCGTAACTCTAATATTTATTATATAGCGTATTATACAGCATAAAAGTATGCTAAAAAAGGGAGGAATTAAAGTAACTTATGAAGTTGTAGAAAGTGGTCAAAATTATATCAAAGATTCGTGTGTGTGCACACACTATCTTTACTATCATTGTTTCCATTTGCAAAATCCACTAAAATAGTAAACATGCATATCATGCGTTGAATTTTTATTTATAACGGTGAAATTTTCATGCTTGAAAATTGTTGCGTATATATATATGGTTGCATAGAAACATATATGATATACATTCAAGCAATAATGATTTTAATACAATTAATTTTATTGTATTGTGGAATTTTTGATAAGGTAAACGTTAAATTTTTTTCTATTTACACAATCTCAGATGAAGTTCAAATATACTACTCTCAAAATCGAGTTTGCTGTGATATTTATAAAATAAATAATTAATCTTTTTTATGAATACAAACCGATAGTTCTAGTGCAATTTAATAAACTTTAATGGTAATTATTACCCAGCCAAGGTTTTTCATGCATTGCATTTTAGACTTGAAAATGTTTCAATATAAAAAATAAAAAAAATTAAGAATCCACATGATTGGTTAGTGACACTTACAATAGCTTTCTTGTCAGTCGACTATAATGGACTTTCATATAAATAAAAGGTTAAAATTAATTAGCTTGTTGGCATATAACGAAAATCTATTTATTTATACTTTCTTTATTAGTAGTAACTTTTCTTTAGAATTCCTGTTTTTACCTTAGCTTTGAAAACCGTCAAGTCCTAATGGGAATTCCTTTTCATAACTATCAAAAACATTGGGTATCTTTTATGAAAATGAGTCTTTTTATCGTAAAATATGAACAACCATGACGATGAAAATGACATTTTTAATTTACTTACAACAATTTCATTTCACTTTTACTTATAAACTAATGATTAATATTTAATTGATTTGGAGAAGTAGCTTTTTTTTTAAAAAATAATCTTTTAAAATACAAATAATAATAAAGGGGATAAAGTACAGAGTATAGTTAGTCTATCAAAATAAGAGACACAATAGTGAATGCCATATGGTAATGAAGTTTTTTTTCCCACAAATTGAAACAATGCTCACTAACAAACTATAACGCATTATGAACTTAACATTTTCATATTAAATATTATAAGTCTTTTTATTTTTAAATAATTGAAATAGAAATTCTTTTAAAACAAACAATGACTAAAAGTTGAAATAAAATATCACGACTTATCAATTTTCTTAAAACAAATAATGACTGAAAAACTGAAATAAAAAAACTTGAAAGATAAGCACAACAAGCAATAACTAAAAAATTTAAGTAAAAAATATTCAAATATAAGTTCTCTTAAAATAAACAATGATTAAAGAATTCAAATAAAAAATTTTGAATTATAAATTCTCTTAAAACAATGACTCAAAAATTTAATTGAAAATTGTAATGGGTACATTTGCACACGTACAGTGCCTAAAAAAAAAAGAAACACTTGAAACAACTTTTGGTCTCATGATCGGATTTTCGCGTATTCGACTCAATCTTAATGGTTCGAGAGAGTAACCTCAAATATACAAAATAGTTCGTGCGGACGATATTTTAAGGTAAGAAATCAGACACAAAGAAGTATCTACTAAGCCTTTTTTTTCTCTCGATTGATTTGGATTTTGAACCCCCAAAATATAGGGGGTAGCCGCAATTTTGGAAAAATTTTAGCACAGAATTATAAAACTCGTTTATTAAAAGACAATTTCATGCAAAAAATTAATTTTTAAAAATTGTTTAGAATTTTTCATTATTTTATCGAACATTTTTTATTATTTTATAATCTGAATCGAAAAATTTTTTCATTGTAAGGTGTACAAATGTTTACATCATTTTAAATAATGTACTGGCATGTAGCAAAATGCAAAATTTGAGTGAAATCGATTGTATAGTTCCTGAGAAATCGACTTTTAAAAAAATCATATATTTAAAATTTGATTTCTCAAGAACTATTTGACCGATTTGGTTCATATTTTGTCACATGAAATTACCTTTATTAAAATGATAAAAAATTTATAAACGTTAAAAGTCAAAAAATTTTCGACTGTTAAATATATAATAATAAATAGTTATTAAAAATTACTTTTTGCATGAAATTTTCTTAGGATAAACGAATTTTATAGCTGTGTACGAAAGGGTTTAAATTTTCTTCTATTAAAATTCTCGTGCTAAACACGCAGAAAGTAAAATTAACATTAAGGAATTCAAACTTAAGACCCGCTCTACTGACCAAACTATTAGAAAAATATTTCCCAGATAGCTGCTATTTCGATTATTTTATAGGTCAGGAATTTAAATTCGTCAAAAAAGAGGAATGTTTATTCACAGAAAATATGTTTTTGAGCCTGGTTTTGTAACTTAAAATATAATCTGCCCCTACTAATTAGCATATTTGAGGTCGCCCTCTCAAACCATTAAGATTGAATCCTAGTACTGAAAATTCGATCATGAGATCTTAAAATATTTAGGGTGTTTCGTTTATTTTTTTTTTGCGCACGGTACTTCATACATGTTGTAAGTGTGGGCAGAGTACTACTTTTTTAAATAAATAAATTAAAAAAACGAAATTTATCAAGCGATTAAATTGGAAAAGCCACAAATAATTGACTTAGCAATTTATTATTACAAAAAATTATTAAAACAACTAATTTTAAGAATAATGTTAAATAAATATGTTTTTATTAATAAATTTTATTATTAAATTTTTAATGCATTTTGTTATTGTTGTTTTAAAACCAAATTTTATTATTATATTTTATAAGGGATATTATGTTTTAATATTATTAATTAGTTTATTATTAACTTAACATTTCAAAAGTATTTTCACCGGTTGCATTGATCGCTCTCTTCTGTTGAATATTTAGAGATTCAAAAAGAGCCATGCAAATGCCAATTTATATTAAAATATTCGTGCAAAAAAATAAGTAAATAAAAAAGAACATTTTTCGAATATTGTGTTTCATAACAGTAAAAAAAAAAAACTGGTCTCCATTACTACATCACTTTTCACCGTTGAGCAATCAATCAATTCGTACAACAATTTGTATAGCAACTTTCATTCCTATAAAATTTCATATGCATCAATAAAAAATGCTTAAAAACTGAAATGCAGGCTCTTTTAAATAAACTCTAGTATAAATTGCATAAATCATAGTTTGTTATATAAATTGCATAAATCATGGTTTGTTATATAAATTGCATAAATCATAGTTTGTTCTATTCCATCCTTACATGAAATTCTTACAGTAGTCATTCATTACATGCGCAGTGAAACCTTTAGGAACTCGAATCACCCCAAGTCATGGAATCTGCAGAGAAGGTTCTGTTTTGGAACTACGGTGCCAGTCATGGGGATCTAGACCTCCGTCAGAAATCACCTGGTGGATGAAGAACTTTCGTCTCTTCAATGTGTCAGGGTACAAGTACGACTTGGACAGTACAGCCAGTACTCTGACCCTTCTACCAACCGCTGCTGACAATGGAAAAACCATCAGATGCCAAGCTCAAAACCACAAGCTACTTGGTGCCATACAAGAAGATAGCGTCATCTTGAATGTTACTTGTAAGTAAAATAATCTATCATATTCTATAGTAGACTGTTTACTACTGTTTTAGTATACTTTATTTATAGTGAACTGTCGACTGACTGAATTTAGAGTAGACTGTAGACATACTATAGGTGTTTAAGCATATGGTCGGTGAACTTATAACTTGGACTTAACTCAAAGTGCACGTTTAAAATACTAGACATTTTAAATGTGCGTTTAATAAAATGGATATACCTCAAAAAATACATTTAAATTAATCCAAAATCGAACTTTTAGCATCGTTAAAAATATAATTTCATTGCTTAAAATTATGCCCTACGAAAATTTGCGTACGGCGTACTTCTTTTCAAACATTACGAATAATCATTGTAATATTATAAATTATACTTCTTTAAAAACATTTTTTAAAAATAAATAAATACAAAATATATATATTAAAATATATATATATAATAGCCCTAACAGTAGTTTATATCTTAAATAAATAGAATTTGATTCTCAAATTTACATGATGTCCCACTTTCCCCCGCTCCATTACCATGGTTTCGGATCCCTCGTGAAGGAAGGTACAACGCTCAGCAGCGTGGACATTAATTGCCCTCTCACTAGCCACCAGATTAAAACTAGAGGGATAATTCACACAATGGGAAGCAAACATATAAGTTTTACCCAAAAATTAACGCAAAACTGCTTAGCTGTGAATTTTATTTAAATCAATTACATACTGCCCACAGAGTGTTTGGCAAAAATCAACCAGGAATATTTCAAAAATCAGGTAGTTGCAAATACTGTTTCAAATTTCAAACTATTACACATCTTTTAACTGAGTGTGAGAAATTCGCAACACTCCGTGGCAATTATTTAACAAAAGGGGAGCCATGGAGTCTTGGTGCAAGACAAGATATGTAGTGTCTCTTTTACTTGTACTGATTTTATATTTATTCTTCTTGGCATTTGCCATTAGTTTTTTCTTTGATTTTAACTGTCCCCATTTTACTATTTTATATATTTACACTGTTTTGGCCGATTGCCCATTTTAGAAGTGATTTTAGTTCAAATCTTTATTGTTTTGCAATATTGTTGCTCCTGCACTGTTTGTTTGCAGTTTTATATGTCAACTGGAGCTTGGTTGGGACTGCATTCGATTGATCATACATATACAACCAGGAATTTTAATGTTTTACATGATTTTGTAGATGATCTCGTTTTCGGCTCACTGTTAGGGATGATCTCATCGGCAAATGCACCATAAGATGGACACCCCGGAGCAAACTGATTTTATTATTTCGTTTCATCTTTTGCACTCACTTGTAATTTTATATGTAGCTTTTAATAAATGCCACGAGTGTGGTCTAGCCGACCTGGTTGGTCAGCCGGGCGCATGTGCTGGTGGTCTGATCGCGATCCTCTTGGGAGAGCTGTCGTGGCGCCGAATTATCCATACGTAAGCCCAAATGAGGGTAGGGCGGAATACTCTTTACCATGGTTTCGGTAAATATTTCGTTTTTTACTACAGTAGCACTTTCATTAAAGCATTGAATTATACTGGGGTAAGAAAAACTTTTGCTGTAATCAGGCTAACGGAGAGGGGGATGTGTGGCGATAGGGGAAATCGCATACCATTCAGGCGCCTATTTTATTTGCAAACAATATAATACAGTTAAAGGAAAAGCGTGTAACACTCATTGAATGAAAGCATTCCCTTTCAAAGGGAGTGGCCAAAAGACTATTTTTAACAGATTTAATCCATCCAACTTTGATTCTTCTGTAAATTTCATTAATGGCATTCACTATTGCACGCCACACCGGCCCTCAACAAGGCATTATGGTCTGGGGTGCCATTTCCTTTGACAACCGGACCCCTTTGGTCGTCATTAGAGGTACACTTACTGCACAGCGGTACGTCGACGACATCCTAAGACCTGTTTTGCTACCGTTCCTTTTGCAGCGCCCTGGGCTGGTTTTTCAGCAGGACAATGCCAGACCACATACGGCACGTGCTGCTATGAACTGTCTGCAAGCTTGTCAAACTCTTCCTTGGCCTGCCAGATCACTATATCTCTCTCCCATCGAGCATGTCTGGGATATGATGGGAAGGCGATTGCATCTGGCACGGAATGTTGATGACCTCGTTCGACAATTGGATCGAATTTGGCAGGAAATACCGCAAGAGACCATCCGGGAGCTTTATCGGTCCATGCCACGCCGTGTGCAGCTTGTATCCAGCTAGAGGCGGGTCAACACCTTATTGAACTTGTTACTGTAACTCTGCAATAAATTATTCAATTGTTCTGAAATTTTAATCATTTACTATTCTGTACATTGTCTTCCTATCCACCACTTTTCGTTTCAATCGGACAACTCCTTCTTGGTGCGTCGATTTTTTTTGTTATAGAGTGTATAATTTGAAAGTTTGCTGTGGAAAGAGAGTTTAGAGAGCGCGAAACTTTCACAATTTGTAACGTGTCGTGTCACAGTGAATAAAAATCAACTCAAAAAGTTAGTAAAGATACTTTTTATTCTCGGCAATAATAAAAGATCCTAAAAAAACTCCTGAAATTAACAGACTATTTGACCGCAGAAATATCATGATACAACAACCATTAGCTAGTTCAAGTAATTACGTTTGTATAGCATTGTTTGTATATCATTATGAATCTCACATGTACATCAATATGTACATACTCACAGAATAAATACTGTCGACGTTGACATAGATTTGGTCGAGTCATTTCATGAAAATAATTTGAGAAATGATATGGTAAAAGGTTAAATGAAGAAGAAAAAAATTATTCCGAGTAGCCACGGTATTTATACAAAAGAATAATTAACATGATATCGATGCCACAAACATTACCTTAAATAATAAATTGCATACAATTTACATAGAACACCTGCAAGACTACTACATTACGACAAATAAAGTAACCTAATCGTCTTTCCAAAAAGTTATTTAATCAATTCTTATTCAAATAAGTCGCGTTGTATAAATGGCGCAAGAAAGAAGTAAAACTAGTTGATTTCAGTAAGAAATCAACTATTTCCTTTTAGCAACAAATGCTTCTACTTTCGTCCAATTTTTATATGAAAGTAAAAAACGAAATAATTTTACTATTATTTTTGAACGCATTGACCCTATCACGTTCCTGTATTCTTCATTTTTTCGTGGGAAAGATATTTTACATAGTATTATTTCTCACACATATCTAATTACACATTTTTAAAAAAAAGGTACTGATTTTAGAACGAATGTAACTATGCACTGGCACAAAAGAAATAAGTAGACTATTTCAGCACTGAAAGATTTTCAATAAAAATGATAAGCCATATTTGTACACTTTTCCGAGAGAGTGCTTTTAGTGATTTCCATATAGAAGGGGGGGGGGATGTTTCTAGTATTTATGGTGCTATCATCTACAACAGTGGTCGCCAAACTGATCTACTGTACCATTGTTATATCTTACTGTAAATTACCTACCCAAAAAACTACCTGATTTAAGAAATAAAATAAAAATCTTACATTTGTTTAATTAGGTCGGTGGATGAATCAATAAGGTTGGCGCTTACGCAAAGTACCGAAAATGTCCCCTCTATGATTTCGCGAGCACTGACTTGGAGAAAATTTGAAAAACTAAGTACCACTTTGTGATCAATACTAAGGAACATTTTGGGGTTAAAAAAGTATGGTCTATCATCATTGGTTTTTAAAAAAAGTGTATTTATCACCATATTGCCTCATTGCTTTCAATTCAAAAATTACAATCAGGAATGATTTTTGTTATTTCAAATGAATCTTAAATGTTTTTATTATTGAGACTTTAGCTCTGTTAACTCTGATATTGTCTGTCTCTGCAGTCTCTTTAGGTAACTAACTACCATGGCCTTGATTTTTTTTTTCTTATCTACATACATGTATAAATATTTCTCATACACGATGACAAAGGAAACACTCATTACATTTTTGTGTTGGCCACAAAGAATGGAAATATTAAGCACGTGAGCGGTCTTAAGCATGAAAGCGTAAACGTACATGTTTAAGAATTTTTGGATGAAAACTTTTTCCTCGCATGGACTACGAAAAGCTGAAACTGAATAATAATTATAATTAGAGCTGTGGTGGCTCAGGGGATAAAGTACTCCCTTCGAATGAGGTGATCCGGATTAGATACCCAGCAATGGCTGGTCAATACGCATTCCGCATTCGGTCAGCACCGACCACAGTGTAATTTATCCTCAGTGGTTAACGGGTCATAGGTTACTATCCCTTTACCGTTATGCTAACCTCGGCAAATGTTCGTAGTTTTCCTCTTCATGTAACGCAAATGCGGTTTAGTTCCATCAAAAAAGTCTTCCACGAAGGCAAATTTCTCTAAATACTTGATTCAGAAGTTCCCTTGTCCTCTGGATAGGGTTCAAAATTACACGGGTACGGAATTGAACTTTGGTAGTTATAAACTCAAAAATTGAATCGACTGTTCAACGACGGCGATAAAATAAAATAATAATAATTATAATAATAATTGTCTTACAGGGATAGCTCAAAGTTCTAAAATTTATAATTGCGTTTTTAATAGTAATTGTTTCTAGAACAGTATTGTTTTGTTTCAGCAAGTTTTCCTATAGCGTGTCATTTATTTTAATTTTTAAAAAATTTATTTCATAAACTTATTATTGAATAAAATATATTTCATTTTTTTAAAAAGGAATTGATTTAAAAAACTTTAAAAATTAATTTATAAAACTTTAATAGTTAATTTAAATCCTTCAGATTTCGCGCTAGAATCAATTTCAAATGGATTTAACTTAGTAGCGATCAAAGCAAAAATGGTTTTGCAAAGATTTCACAGCAATCTCCGTAGGTTGGGGAGTCAACGAACATTAAATGCAAATTAATTTTAGATTAACAAATAGTTTCAGCTTGCTTTATACCTAGTTTCCAGAATTCCTAAAGACATAACAGGGCCGAATTTACTACCGTTTAGCGGTACCTTCACAAATTCAACTTTAGGAAAAACGGTAGCTTCACAAAATACTTTTTCTTAAAATTTTATTTTTGTATCCCTCAAGAAACGATAAATCCATATTTTTGTGTTAATCTTTTAATATAATTTTTAATTTTCACAAATTATGCCTAAATTTTCGCAAAATAGGTACCTCTCAGAAATACCTAGACAGACCCCTGCATAAATATCATTAGGTAAATGTTTAAATCCCGTTTGCATTATCTAAATATGTACTGACAATTATTCTTATTTCAGTTCCGCCTAAAGTATCATTATCATTGAAAACATATTCTACCAGTTCCCTTTCTGAAGGGGATACAGTTGCGCTAATGTGCAAAGTAACAGCGAACCCACCAGTTGGACTTACCTATTGGTCGTTCATGCAAGAGACTACTGTCAGATCGAACCAAGACCCCTTTCCTTCGCAGGGACGACAAACTTTAGTGTTAGAGAGATTAGAAGCATGGCATAAGGGCAGTTACCGTTGCAAAGTTAACAACAGCGAAGGTTCTGGTGAAAGTAATGCCTTATGGTTGGCTGTCAGACGTAAGTTTTGTTATGGTAGTTTTACTATATGAATGTGCTATTTATGTGGAGTTAAAAACATTTCAATTTTATTGTGTAGTAATATTTCCCCAACCAACAGCATGCAGAATTCATTATATTACAAATGCTAGCATAAATTTGGGTTGTTTAAAAATGTATGTGAAAATTTTAATGTAAGTAAAATAAGTTACACAATTTAAAACTCAGAGTTTAAAGCATATTTTATAGAATTTAAAATACGGAACAAAAACTATCGTATGCTTGAGAAACTCTGAGCAAAGTATATTAACATTTGTAGTTATAATGTAGACCTAGCTCTTAGGAGACAAAAAGATTTGTAGCTTACAGATCTTGATATGTTTATTTATTACTGTAGATCTAGTCATGAAAAAAGATCTCTCATTTAAATTCTAGACAATTGGATAAATTCGTCATCTGTTTTTCTCTTAGTTAAGAATATTTAACTTTCAAATTAATGATCAGGTCTTTTTTTAATTTTCAAAAATTCATATTTTAACGGTTCTGCTTGAAGAAAGAGCTTAAGCCTTTTTCCTCAAACCTATCAACAGCCGTAACAAATTAAAAAGTAAAGTAAAAAGAATTGTAAAGTGAAAAGAATTTAAAAGTTAAGTTTTTTGTTATTTTATTCCATTGTACTGGTTTAACTCTTTTAATCTAATCAAGAACCATCGTCAATTCTTTTTCAAATCCCTATTAGATAAACCCAGTTAGACCAAGTACATAAACAGGATCCAGAAGAGATTGAGGTGTATCTTTACGTTAATTACAATTAAGCGCTAGAATTACTGTACAATATTTATTAAGATCGTATATATTTGTAAATTAGCGCAATGTAGCATCAATGAAGGGATCTAGTTCAGCCACGGTCGATGTATCCTTTCAAGCTAACTATTAGATGGTGCATCACTGTATCAAATAAAACAAAAATTAAAAGAAAGATGTGTTCTACGTCTACAACCCCTGGCCAAATTATTAGACGCACTATAAGATTCTATGTAAAATCTTAATTATCAGGTGATACTGTACAGCTTTATTGTTTTTGCGCGACTGAAACCAGCTTGCACTAATTTACGCTCGTGTATTAATTGGTTAACATTGTAATGCAATACGTTAAAACTAAATATAAATAGGAATTATCTAAAAACCTCCTGAATAAAAACCCATTACATATATGTTTAAATATAAAAGTTTTGTCCATAAACTAGTGCAAAACATATAATTATTAAAAAACTACAGTGCGTCTGATAATTTGGTCTAGTTATTAAAATGTACTAATATAATACCCGATGTAATAAATATTCTATATTTATATAATCTATCGTCTAATTCATCTAATCGTCGAAATTATATTATATATCGCCTAATTTAACCAATATATATACACGAACGTAAACAAGTCCAAACGCGTAAAAACAATAAAGCTGTATAGTATCACCTGATAATTAAGATTTTACATAAAATTGTATAGAGCGTCTAATAATTGGCCAGGAACTATAAACATTTTATCTTGAAGAGTGAAATTTTATCCTGTTTTTAACAGAATCCTCTTTATATAAAATTAAAAAAAAAAATAATAAATAAAAAATATTAAAAAAAACTAAACCTTAAAACTTTTTTTTTTAAAGAAATTACAGGTAGTTTGATTGTGTAGTATAATTTGGATTGATTTTAATTCTTGCAGATCGACCTATATGTAAAGCTGATCAGCAGGTATCCTATGGTGCTTATTTCGGAGAAATCCTGAACATCCAATGTGAAGTTGAAGCCGAACCTGTCACCGTTTCTTTCCATTGGGGATTTGCAAACACCCTAGTCCAACACGACAATGTTAACTTCTCGAGCAGAGGACTCAAAAGCATTGCAACTTACAGACCCACAGAAGAAGTTCATTTAGGATCGCTATTTTGCTGGGCAAATAATACAGTAGGAGAACAACACGTACCCTGCACTTTCACAGTCTTCAAGCCTGGTCAGTGCATTTTCATTCTTATGAGATTTTTTATTAAAATAATGAGAGTAATCCATCCTTCGTGATGAAACTAACTGAAAACAACATATTAAATCATAAATGGTGAAATTTATAAAAATCCTAATTGCGTCTCGGTATTGGTTAGGTATGCACAGGGCGCAAAATGAAAAAAAGGAACACCTTGAATAATTTTTTATCTAATGATACTAAATCAGTTGAATAGTTCTCAGGAAGCATTTTTTTAATAATAATTCGAACGATTATCTACATCCTGATTTATATTTGGAATAACAGAGTTGTTTAGTTTTTCCATCATACGTAATTTCAAAAAATTTATTGTTCACACTAACCTCAATACACGGGGCTAATGTGGACAAACTATGAGGCTAGTGCGGGCAAACTTTATAACTAATGAAGTGGCTTTTTCATTGCAATTCAGAAAAGATTATATGTAGCCAATATCAAATCAATTTCAACCTAAGCCTTATTAGAGAAAAAATAATGACATATTTTAATTAAAATACTAATTTGTAATATAGCATTGCTATTATACTAAGATAGAGATTTGGAAAATGAATCACTGGATTTGAAAATCATTATTTAATTTGATTTTTTTGAAAGTCCGGAGCCAATTTTAAGTTGAATCAGTTTTAATAACCATATTTTCAACTTAATGGGGAAATTGTTCGAATGAACAGCACGCGTGATTAAGCGATATTGCACTGAAGCAATGAAAACAGATCGTAAAATAGAAGATGGCGCGATTTGTTAATATTTTGTTTTAGTATAATGTGTGGCAAAAATTCTTCTTTAATTCATCGATCTTAAATTATATTCTTCTAACAAACTTGGTTAAACATCTTCTTTAAATTTTCTTAAAACTTTAAAGAGTGAATTAATATAAATATTTCGCTAAATTTTTTATTTGAGATGAGCAAATAAAAAATTTAACTGTTCGCAAGGGTTTTTTACAAAATTATTCTGATTTAGAAAAAAGAATAACATAAAATGTAATAAAACTGTAAATATTTCATATTTCTTCCATTCAAATTTCATGTTATCTGTTTAAAATCATTTCTGCTTTCCTCATTCACGATCACGACTAGCGAGTCTTGAAAATAGGCGCCTATTTTGAGCACTCGAGATATTTAGACTTATATTGTTATCGCCATATACTTAAAACACAAGTGAGGGTTTTACATAATCAAATATATAATTTAGTTTATCTGAGCGAATAACATTGTATAGATTAATTTTCTAAAATCTTGGGAACCAAAGCTTTCATTTCAGGCATATCATCTTTTTTTCAAATAGATTAAAAACTAGTAAAAAATAAAAAAGAATAGTATAATTTTTATAATTTGTATCCACCGTAATTTATTAATAATTTCAGTATAATTTCCTTCAGTCTTAAAATAATTGTGAATATGATTTCTTGAAAACCTAAAGAGGTAACTGATACTAAAAAATATACAATAAAAATGTAACTAGGCCTGCCATAAGGCTGTTGGATGTTTCCACAATACCGTTCCATTAAAAAACATAATTCTCATTGGGAACCACAAATTAATGTTAAATCTAGGAAAAAGCACAAATGCTATCGAAGTCTACCTCGAATCACTAAAAAAGAAGGTGGGGTGAAAAAAATTTAAAAAAAATTTTTTTTTCTTTTGCCTGACGAAACTCAAGACGTTTCTAATAATCGTTTCGCGGCTTTCTTTTATTTACCCATCACAAAAGTTTCAATCCCGCTTTCCTCACCTCGGTATTGTTTTTTAGACCTTTTTTCACGATCCATTATGCATATATTTTTAATTTAATTTCGGCAAGAATTCCAAAAATATATCGGTCATTAACAGAACACCATTCAGCGTGAGAAAGCTTCATGGCAAATTCTGTTCTTCCTACATTATTAATTTTAAATACAGAAAATAATAAGATTAGATAAAGTTATAATAAACCATGAAGATTCAAATACCGAAGAAATGTTTTCAAAATCTCAGAATGCTAGCACAAAATAACGAAATTACTTTTCCATTATGGAAATCCTGCTATAATGTATAATCCTGATAAATCCTGCATAATCCTGCTATAATGTGCTTGCAATTTGATATTTAAAAAAAAAGTATTTGAAACACCATTGTTCATTCTAGGTTTACCAGTACTCACTTTGCTCTATATTTTAAATAACTAATATTGATATAACTTTGTCATAAAACATTTGTCCTGTGTTTTAACGTCCTCTTAAGAGAACGCTATACTATAGGAGAAACTTTTCGTCGTAAATTCTCTTTCATCTCCATAACTAATATGAAATTTAAAGTATAGAAAAAGTGAGTTTAGACAAGCCTAGAGTAAGCCATGAAGTTTCAAATACTGAAGAAAATTTTTAAAAACATCAAAATGAAAATAAATTATCAGAAGATAACTTAGGATTACGCAAAGTTCTCTTTTAATAATTTGTTCGCATTTTGATGTTGTAAATTTTTTTCCCCAGCAATTAAAACTTCGTGTCTTACTTTAGGTTTGGCTGAGCTCACTTTTTCTTTCTTCAAAACTTTAAATTACTATTGGTGGAGAAAGAAATTTTGCGACGAAACGTTTCACCAGTGATATGGTGTCCTCTTAAAGAATACTCTGTATATTAAAAACTTTAATTTTGCTAAGTTGTTCTCATTTAAAGCAGGGCAAAACTATGATATTCTGAACTTCAATCCACTGTAGCTTATTTTCACCT